>NC_137334.1:33302024-34502024 GCF_965287045.1 Carcharhinus amblyrhynchos
GTGATGTATGGAAGTTGATACCAATCTTTTACTTAATGCAAAATTGCAACATTACAAATGTCTGCCTCTTCCCTTACCAACGGCAAGTATACAAGGATGCTGTTTATATTTTTGAGTAAGCTAAAACCAAATAAACAAATTAACTAATGACCAGGCTTGGAAAGGGAAAGTCTCTTTTTATATATGCTCAAGGTAATTAATCAATAAGTGCCCTCCACTTGCATATCCATAACATTAATAAGGTAATTAACGTTAACAGAATCCTCTTCTTTAAATAAAAACCATAAAATACACAGACAATATTCCAAAATGCATTGAGAAATAAGAGGGAAATTCTTCTTTGTGAAAATTGTTCTTTGTGAAAAGGTGACTCAAAGGGGACAATTGTTATTCTAAGTGCTGAGCAGACTTGAAACTGGGACAGTTTCAGATCTGACTTTTAGACCCCCCATAAGCAACCTACCTGTAAAATTTTGAGTGCATCAGATTCATGCTGCAGAAGCTGGTGGGGGGTGGGCTTAACACGCCTGAAAGGCTGCAGAGGGAGATAGTGCGCACGTGCAGGCTTCTGATGCTGCACATGAGCATTAACAGCAGCAGGGGTCTGACTCGCTAAATATTTTTAAGAAGCGGGTTGATGGGTTTTTGATAAGAGAGGGGATTAAGGGTTATGGGGAGAGGGCGGGAAAGTGGAACTGAGCCACGACAGATCAGCCATGATCTTATTGAATGGCGGGGCAGGCTCGAAGGGCCAGATGGCCTACTCCTGCTCCTATTTCTTGTTCTTATAAAAGAGAGGGCTGCCAGGCTCCTGCTACTTCAGGCTGCCTGAAACAGCCCCACCCTCCTGCAACTGCGGAGGCCCATGGCCCGAGATACAGACCCCACTCGCCACCCCTCCACCCAGTCCGATAGCGGATCCCCATCCCCCACCGATCGCAGACCTGCCGTTCTCCCCCAACTGATCGCAGACCCACTGCCCTCCCCCCACTGATCATTGCAGAATGGCAGCGGGCCCCCTCTCCGTCCCCCACCCTACTGATGGCTGCGGAGTGGCAATCTTCATGCTTCCCTCCCCGCCCGCACTTTCCCTCATTAGTCCCTCCCCTTTTGGTCCCACCCCCACTGGCCCCTCCCTGCCTGGCCCCTCCCCCATTAGCCCCATCCTTAGCACTGCCAAGTGGGCATTGCCCAAGTGCCAGGGTGGCACTGCCCAAGGGGGAACCCCTCCCTTGCCCTCAGCTTCTCTGGGGGGCCTCAATGGCCTCCGGATCCACCGGTGAGGCCAAGTCGACTGCTCCCCATTCGAGGGGAGCATGTCTATTCCTCACCAGCGAGAACCTTTCCAGCAAGATCATAAAGGGAGAGGCCAAGCTTGGATGATTGAGTGCGAGGCTCAATAAGTAGATGCAAGTGACAATTTTAATAAATTTAAATATATTCTAACCTCTCGCCCAAAACAAGTGCAACACGATGGTAAAATCACCCCAAAGTGTTTTCATTCCACTATCCTTAAGTCCAAGGCTATTTCTTCATACATTTGTGTGAATAGGAAACAGAAAATGGGACATGGCAACATTCTCTGATACTTTTTACATATGTCTTACTTTTTATTAATTTCTTCAGTGAGCCTTGTAACTCATTGCCAACTACACTTGCAATTTTTGGAATACTTATAACTTGTGATGAGAATGGTGAGCAAATTGTCTGTTTAACTTTAAGACCACTTGCCTCTTATCCTCATATTCTTATCTCCTGATGCCATTAACACTTCATTAACATTTGGATTAGAAATGTCAGGTTTTGTGAAGATAATGTGATCATGCTCTGATTGGGTAATCTGCAGATCCACTGAATTTCCAAAAACAGTTGCTTTATCATCTTCCATGTCGAGGCTAATTTGTGCCTTTTTGCATGCAAGGCGAACTCAACAGCAAGGATATCTTACCCAAGATTAAATTGATGCTAATAAAGTGGCTTAATCCAGCCCATTTTGCATGGAATCACTATTCCTTTTAGTGACAATATATTGCCATCACTGAACCTGCAGGGGCACACTGACACAACACTTAGCACTGCTGCTTCAAAGCGCTAGGGACTTGGGTTCGATTCCCGGCTTGGGTCACTGTCTGTGTGGAGTTTACACATTCTCCTTAAGTCTGTGTGGGTTTCCTCCGTGTGCGCTGATATTCTCCCACAGTCCAAAGATGTGCAGCCATGGCAAATTGTCCCTTAGTGTCAGAGGGACTAGCAAGGTAGATATGTTGGGCTACAGGTATAGGGGCTAGGTGGGATTGTGATTGGTGTAGACTTGATGGGCTGAATAGCCTCCTCCTGCACTGTAGGGATTCTATGATAAGTAGACCTTTTGTGCTCCTGAGTCTTACTTTGATCCTTACCACTGGATAATCTAAATAATATCTTAACCAATCTATTCCACACAAATCATCAGTTGATCAATGTAGAGACAGAGCAAATGCAACACCAATGAAGATGGACAGAGCACTGTGGATTAGCAGTCTGTTGCCTTAACCACCCTTGGCCACCTTGTCATCCAATCCATTCCACATGCAGTTGCAGTGCCACCACTGTCTAACATGGCACAATTAAATGAGTCCATAACTTATACACTCATTGTCAGACTAAAACTTCATGTGCTTAGTACAATACTCTCAGACTGATCATTAACATCGCCCTCAACTTCCAAATTCTCTGCATCATACACCATTTTAAAAACCTAGCAGTTCTGCCTTGTGCAAGTTCATCGTATAATAATACACTGAATCACATCTGAAATAGCTGTTAACTGATCCTAGACATTGTTGGGAATCATTTTTCTATTGTTGCTACTTCAATCCTAAATTCTATTGTGATATCCAAGTCCTCATCCTCATTCTTTCTATCCATAATTGTCGTGTTGTTCTGACATCCAATTCCTGCATCTGAATCGGGGGAGGCGATGGCCTAGTGGTATTATTGCTAGACTATTAATCCAGAAACTCAGCTAATGTTCTTGGGACTCGGGTTCAAATCCCACTACGGCAGATGGTGGAATTTGAAATCAATATATAAAAATACCCGAAATTAAGAATCTACTGATGACCATAAAACTGTTGTTGATTGTTGGAAAAACCTGTGTGGTTCACTAATGGCATTTAGGGAAGGAAATCTGCCGTCCTTACCTGGTCTGGCCTACTTGTGACTCCACAGCCACAAAAAATGTGCTTGCGTCTTAACTACCCTTTGCCAACTAGGGATTGGCAAGAAATGCTGGCCAGCCAATGACACCCATGTCCCATGAATGAATTAAAAATAATTTCAAAATGTGACAATCATTGAGTCCTCCATACTTTGTGGCATTCTTGACTTGTGCCTTGAGGATGGTTACTTTTGTTCTGCAGCACCAATACCAAGGCCATACCATGTTTTCTATTTGTTAAGTATATAATCTGGGGTCACAGTTCCATTTCATTTTTTCAGTGGTTGTAAGGTTTGGATTTGGAAAATATCAGTGGGTAATCAGACCCTAACAATTTTCACTTGCCTTCGAGATATTTCTCACAATAGTAGCTCAGATTACAATCCTCCATCTTAAAAAGGCATTTTTAATTTCCAATCTTCATCTTTAGGAAACTGATACCTGCTACCATGTTAAACTTTTGACACAGTAAGAAATCTCACAACACCAGGTTAAAGTCCAACAGGTCTATTTGGTAGCAAAAACCACTGGCTTTCCAGTCTCTGATCAGCCAGATAGTGAAGGAGGAAACCATTTCAATCATTTACTTCATCATTGATTTACAAAGTGCAACAAGGACTCCAAATATCTGTTTTCTCCCTAATCAATATTCAATGACCCTGAAGTTGCCTTCAAGGTTCTTAATCAATTAATGTCCCCCTCCCTCAACTTTGTATCTTAACCTTAGTAATGCAATTAACATATCATTAACATGGGGCGGGGGGAGGTGCAGTGTGAGGCTGAGTGTTTGTCAACCTGTCCAACAAATACTTCCCCTGCCACTTGACCTTCTGGGGGGGGCCCTGATTACCCCCCCTTCATTCCAGTGGGGTCAGGTCGCCAGTTGCCCGAAAGTGGGAAGCTAAAGTAATCTCTGCTGGAGTGAACCACTCTGTTGGTGGGGAGGTGCTAGCGGGCCCGCGACAAATTAGATTCAGATTGTATTAATTGATTGTTTTAATTGATTTCCGGTGTGGAAAAGACGCTGCTGGAAATCCGCTGTGGGAGACACTAGCAGGGTGTGAATGCATGCGCGAACCCCACAAATCAGCCGATGCAACAACCTCCCAGCCCATTGTGTTCATTTCTGGGAGATGGGAGAATCGCAGCCCTTGTGACAAGTACAATTCTCTCCGACTATTATTATGTGTTTCCTGGTGATGAGGGGTGCATTGAATGGAAAACCCTGTTGACAATGGCGGAACCAGTAGGTCCCGCCACCGTTTAATGGCAGGCCACCTCCACCATTGCGAAACTCGTAGCAGGTTTTGTAGAAAATTCTACCTGCGTACCTGCATCTGCAGCATGACAAGGGGATGGAGTAGGGGCTGTAGAGGGGGCAACTGCATCTTGCTCTCCGCTAAATTGGAACCAGATTCCTTCTTGTTCCTTGACAGTGATAGGAAGCTGACTGACAGACCAGCCACTGCACTCAAAAATCAGTATATCTATCACAGAATGGCTACAGCACAGAATAAGGCCATTCAGTCTGCCATCTCTGTGCTGGCTTTCTGCAAGAGCAAATCTACTTGTCCCACTCCTTTTCCTTTTCTCCCATAGTGCAGCAATTTACTTCTTATTTGATGCTTTTCGAGTTCACTTTCTGAAAGCTACAATTGTATCTGCCTCTACCACATTCACAGAAAGTGCATTCCAGACCTGAACCATCTGTTGTATAAAAAAGTTTCTCTCATGCCACCATTGCTCCTTTTGCCAGTTGACCTAAATCCCTATCCTCTGGTTCTTAACTTTTCTATCAATGGGAACATCCCCTCGTGGTCTTGAATACTTACGCCAAATCTCCTCTCAATAAACACCTCTCTAATGAGAAAAACCCAAACGTAAATTCATAACTAGTGTCTCATCTCTGGAGCCAGTCACCTAAACCTTTTCTGCAACCTCTCTAAAACTTTAACATTCTACATAAAAGGTGGTGTGCAGAATTGGACAGTGGTCTTTAGTTGAAACTGAACTAGTGTTTCAAAAACATTCATCATAACCTGCTTGCTTTTGTCCCGGAAACTTTCAATGGTTTGTGCACATATCCCCCCCCCAGGTCCTTGCTGTTCCCCCAACCTGTTTAGAATTATATCCTTTAGATTACATTGTTTGTCTTCATTCCTCCTTTCAAAACCTATCAATGTACATTTCTCTGCACGTAACCTGACCATACTACCAACCTATGTCCTCTTGAAGTCTATCACTATCTTTCTTTCTGTTCACATTTTCTGTCATTTGCAAATTTTGAAACTGTGTCCTGTGCACCCAAGTCTAGGTCAGTAATATAGATCAGGGGTTCCCAAGCTGGGATCTGCAGACTCCTGCAGGGCCACAAAAGCTCTCCAGGTTTCCATGAAACTGCCAACTGACTAGCAAAAGCTGGGTCCAACACACAAAATTTAAAAATAATTAGAGAAGTCAAATAGGCCAATCAGCATCCAGTGAAGTATTGCTCTGATTAGGCCATTTGATTTCTTTGCTCTCGCTGTTACTGGGTAGAACAGCCCACGGCCAACAAATATTTCCGATCATCATGGGGCAGAATGAGGTCTCAGCCACTCTGATACTAGTTGTTATTCCATTGCTTTCCTGCTTCTCCTGTTGCTTGGGTCTCAACAGTGCTTCAGTGAGAATCATGCCGTGAGGGTTGCTGCTTTCGCTTGCAATGGGTTGCAGTTTATAGCCCCTGTCTCTGATACCCCAGACCTGCAGAATGCATTTCAAGGCTTACATCATTTCCAAATTCTTTCCACTTTTTGCCTAATGCTACGTCACACCTTTCATTAAACCAGAATATCAGACAGGGTCCATGTTCAATGCAGCCACTTCCTCCTTTATATCATTCCATTTTGTTGAGAAATGTTGGCGAAATGCTATGTATTTGCAAACTAAGTGATGATTAGGCATCCTGTCAGCTTTAACTCAGTGGTAGCACCCCTCATTTTTGAGTCAGGACGTTTGGTGTTTAACTCCCACTCCAGAAACATGAGCAGCAAATTTAGGCTGACACTCCAGTGCAGGATTGAGGGAATGCTCCATTATCAGTTAATGCTATCTTTCTGAATATACTTTAAACCAGCATCAGCCTGTCATACAGACAACGCTAAAAGATCCTGGGTGGGATTCTCCAGCCTCCCAGCCACATGTTTCTTAGCCATGGGAGGCAGTGTGCTGTTTGCCAGTGGCAGGAATCTTTGGCCCTGCCGCTGTCATTAGGATTTCCCATGGGAGCTACCCCATGCCACTGGGAAGCTCATGGGCTGAGATACGCTGCTGGCATCTCTGGACCAGGGAATAGCACTGGCATGAACAACTGGAGAATTTCAGCCCCCATTGCACTTCTGGGGTATTCTTCCCAATATCCTGGTCACCATTTGTCCATCATGCAACATAACAGAAAGAAAGATTGCCTGGTTATCGTTACGTTACTGTTCATGTGGGTCAGCTATGCACAAGTTGACTGCCGCATTTTCTACTTTGCAACATTAACTACACTTCAAAAGCACTTCATTGATTGTAAAATGCTTTCAGGCTTCCTAACTTTCTTGCAATATCTAATATAAATGCAAGTCTTTCTTTCACAGATGTGTGGGTTAGGTGAATTGACCATGATAAATTGTCCATTAGTGCCAGGGGAATTAGCCGGGTAAATATATGAGGTTACAGGCACAAGGCCTGGATGGGATTGTTGTCAGCGCAGGCTTAATGGACCGAATGGCTTCCTTCTGCACTGCAGGGCTTTTCTGGCACTGTGAGGCAGCAGTGCTAACCACTTAGCTGCCGTGTCAAAAATTTGGCAGACAATTGGTGTAAATTCTGCAGAAAGTGGCTATCCTGTAGTTGGTTTCCTCTGGAGCTTCCACTGAAGAGAATGCAGGGGATAAGGGAGAAACCTACATGGAAAATTTATATGGTGAGGTTTAAACAGGCAATCCAACAAATTTCATTCCAGACAGTTCTCAGGGGATCAAGATGAAAAAATAACTTTTGAAATAAATTTCTTTTCCCTCTGCTGAGCTGCCAGTTATACTCAGTGAACGCTTGGCACCTCCCTCTGCGTCTGAATCCTGAACTTCCTAACTCACAGATCATAATCAGTAAGGATAGGCAACAAAACTTCTTCATGATCATCCTCAACACTGGTGCCCCACAAGGCTGTGTTCTCAGCCCCCTACTACTTATACACATAAGACTGTGTAGCCAAATTCCTCATCAATTTGATTTTCAAGTTTGCTGACCAGACCACTGTAGTGGGTTGGATCTCAAACAATGACAAGACAGAGTACAGGAATGAGATAGAGAATCTGCTGGACTGGAGCTGCAATAATAATCTCTCTCTCAATGTCAACAAAATGAAGGCGATTGTTATTGACTTCAGGAAGCATAAAGAAAAACATGCCCCTGTCTGCATCAACGGGGATGAACTAGAAAGGATCGAGATCTTCACGTTTTTAGGTGTCCAGATCACCACAACCTGTCCTGGTCCCCACATGCTGAGACTACAGTTAACACAGCTGACCATGGCCTCTACTTCCTCAGAAGACTAAGGAAATTTGGCATGTCAGCTATGACTCTCACCAACCTTTACAGATGCACCATAGAAAGCATTCTTTTTGGTTGTATCACAGCATGGTATGGCTCCTGCTGTGCCCAAGACTGCAAGAAACTATAAAAGGTCATGAATGCAGCCCAGTCCATCATGCAAACCAGCCTCCTATCCATTGACTCTGTCTACACTTCCCACTGCCTCGGCAAAGCATAATTAAGGATCCCACACACCCCAGACATTCTCTCTTCCACCTTCTTCCTTCAGGAAAAAGATACGAAAATCTGAGGTCATACCAACCAACTCAAGAACAGCTTCTCCCCGGCTGCTGTCAGACTTTTGAATGGACTTACCTTGCATTAAGTTGATCTTTCTCTGCATCCTAGCTATGACTGTAACACTACATTCTGCACTCTCTTGTTTCCTTCTCTATGAACGGTATGCTTTGTCTGTATAGTGCGCAAGAAACAATACTTTTCACTGTATGTTAGTACGTGACAATAATAAATCAAATCAAATCAAATTAAAAATAAATCAGTCTGAATTTAAATGTATTGAAAAAAGAGTGAGCATACTAGAAAAATATTGTAATTTCCTATGACTTTATTCTGCTTATCTAAAAACTGAAAATAGTGTTGAAATAAGGAGATCCTACTCTCTGTTCTTAGCTAAACTGGCTTCATTAACCTTGTTTTGTGAAACTTTTTAAAGAAAGAATCAAACTGTGATCTTGAGAAAAGTTGATGTGCAAACTTACATCTCTGGTGTTGCCTCCTTTGTGTTTCGGCCCACTGACTAACCTGTCTCTTAAGGCCACAACAAACAGAATGAGACAGTTTAATATTCAGCTCAGAAAAATGCTGCCATCCATCTACTGTACTGGGAATTGTGTATTTTGCCTCTTACCCCCCCCCACTGTAAGACACTCTCTCTTACATTATTTCCAATCTATCTACTATTGCCTGTCTGTTCTCGGACCTCTGCTGTACTGCTTGCTGGCTGACAGTAAGAGTTGTATGTGGTATTTTGCTTTCTTCGCTCCGGGGGAGGGGGAGAAGCAGCTTCGTTCATGGCCTGTCCCGATTGTAGGAATCTACATCTGTGTCATGTCCTGTCCTCCCTATCCTCGCATCTTATGATCCAATGTGCGATACTTTATGTCGTTTGAAAATTACAGCATATCCTTTTTAAATAGACCACGACAGCATACTTTATTAGGAGAAGAAGCAGGAAAATCTCAGCAGGTCTGGCAGCATCTGGCCTGCTGAGATTTTCCAGCTTTTTCTCTTTTAGTTTCAGATTCCAGCATCTGTGGTAACTTGCTTTTATTCATTTTTAGGAGATGATATCACCGCTGCAAACATTGACAAAGATAATAAAAAGCCAAAAAGGCTGGATTAACCTAGCACTATAAGTAGTCTCACAACACCAGGTTAAAGTCCAACAGGTTTATTTGGCATCATGAACTTTCAGATCGTTACCCTTCATCAGGTGAATGGAATCCCACCAGGTCTGGCAGCATCTGTGGAGAGAGAACAAGAGTTAAAGTTTTGAGCCTGTATGATTCTTCTTCATGCCTAAAGAGCGGTAGAAATAGAATGGATTATATAGTTGGAGAGGGGCTGGGGCAGAATGGAAGGTCAGGAATCGATCAGAGCTAAGGAGAGATTGACAAAGATGCCCTGGTCACAAGACAAAAGGAGTATTAATGGTAGCATTAAAAATTAAAGATGTACCAACAGTGGCATAAATGTAAGATAGAAGAATGTGTTAATGGGATAACACAGGTCAGTGCTCAGTGGAAGTAAGGAACACATGCTCCTTGGGGGAGTAGGGGTGGGGGAGGTGTTTGCATTGGGACAAATCAAGGAAACAAAATACCGAAAGGCTTCAAGATGGAAGGGAAGGTTCACAATCTAAAGTTGTTTGAACTCAATTCTGAATCCTGAGGGCTGCAATGTGCCTATTCGGAAAATGAGGTGTTCCTCTCGTCTACATTGGGTTTCACTAGTGCATTGCAACAGAGTAAGAAGTCTCACAACTCCAAGACGTTTATTTGTAGCAAACGCCACTAGCTTTCGGAACTGGCTGTTCCTTTGCCAGGTGGGTGGGAGGTCTGGCGGCATCTGTGGAGAGTGAACGAGAGTTAATGTTTCGAATCTGTATGATTCCTCTTCAGACCTAAACAGGGGTAGGAATAGATAGAATGGATTATATAGTTGGAGAGGGCCACCTGACGAAGGAACAGCCACTTCCAATAGCTAGTGGCGTTTGCTACAAATAAACTCGTTGGACTTTAAACTAGTATTGTGAGACTTCTTACTGTGTTTACCCCAGTCCAATGCCGGCATCTCCACAGCATTGCAACAGGCCAAGGACAGACATGTCGGCATGACAGCAAGATCATAGAATCATACAATCATAGAATCCAACAGTGCAGAAGGAGGCCATTCAGCCCATCAAGTCTGCACCAACCACAATCCCATTCAGGCCCTATCCTCATAACCCCACGCATTTACCCAGCCAGTCCCCCTGACAATAAGGAGCAATTTTATCATGGCCAATCAACCTAACCTGCACATATTTGGACTGTGGGAGGAAACTGGAGCACCTGGAGGAAAACACGCACAGACACAGGGAGAACATGCAGGCTCCACACAGATGGTGAGTTGAAATGGCAAATGAATGGAAGGTTGGGGCCATGCTTGTGAACTGAGTGAAGGTATTCTGCACAGCGGTCACCCAGTGCACATAGTCTCCCCAATTTGGAGACCACATTGGGATCAGTGAATACTATGGAACAAATTGAAGAAGAGATTGCTTTTATTTGACATGGATAATTGTTGATTATTTTTAACCTGGTGGGATTTCCAATCACAATGGTTGCACCATCTCTGGCCAACTTTACCAACTTACCACTTACCAAATATCAATAGGAAGTGGACCTCCAGTGGATTTCCCATCAATTCAGCTATCTCACCGCCACTTCTTGTAACTGGTGTAGGTGGTAGTAAGAACTGGGAGCGGCAATAATGGGTAGAATCGTGTACCCTTCCCATAAGGGGAGGTGGAGGGTTGATGGTAGGCAGTGAATTTAATCGGGCAGGAAGATGACAAGAAGGGACCCGACCTCATAGCTTTTTGAAAGTGGAGTCACAGGAGGACAGAATGGTGAAGGCAGCATTTTGCATGCTTGGTTTCATCGGTCAGAACATTGAATACAGGAGTTGGAATGTCTTGTTGAAGTTGTGCAAGACATTGGTAAGGCCACACTTGAAATACTGTGTGCAATTCTGGTCACCCTATTATAGAAAGGATATTATTAAACTAGAAAGAATGCAGAAAAGATTTTCTAGGATGCTACCAGGACTTGATGGGTTGAGTTATAAGGTGAGGCTGGATAGACTGGAACCTTTTTCTCTGGACCGTAGGAGGCTGAAGGATGATCTTAAAGAGGTCTATAAAATAATGAGGGGCAGATCAGCCAGATAGTCAATATCTTTTCCCAAAGGTAGTGGAGTCTAAAACTAGGGGGCATAGGTTTAAGGTGAGAGGGGAGAGATAAAAAGTGTCCAGAGGAGCAATTTTTTCACACAGAGGATTGTGAGTGTCTGGAACAAGCTGTTAGAGGTAGTAGTAGAGGTAGGTACAATTTTGTCTTTTAAAAAGCATTTTGATAGTTACATGGATACAATGGGTACAGAGGGATATGGGCCAAATATGGGCAATTGGGATTAGCTGAGGGGTTTTAAAAAAAAGAGCGACATGGACACATTGGGCTGAAGGGCCTGTTTCTATGCTGTAAACCTCTATGACTCTAACCTCCTTCTTGCCTCCAGGTCAATTGAGCCCATGGGAGGAAGGCCTGTGGATGGCCTCAAACCCTATTGGATTTGCTTGCAGGCTACCAGAGGGGTACCTTCATTGAAAAGCACTCTGGCCAATGACTGTGAGATACCCCAGAAAGACAGGGTAACTAACACCTCTTCTCCTTCTACACCCAACTATTTACAAACTGAAGGACCCATACTTGACCCAAGGCTTCAATGGGATACCTAGTTGATTCTTCTTGTACTGCTGTTATTTTGCTGCCACAGTGCTACTCAAATTCAATGCCCATTCTCTGAATGGCTGCCCTTTGATGGCAGGGACCCAACTGGAATTTTGTTGGGGCAGTGCAGTCTTGGCAGTTGGCTGAAGTGCCAGTGAGAGCTCTGTGCCACCTCTTTCTCAGAAGGCCTACATAAGTTTGGTGTGAGGGAAATGAGATAGTTAATGGGACAATGGAGAAAGAGGGAGCTGTTCCATTTGGATAGGCTCCACTTGAATCATGCTGGGACCAGTTTTCTGGCTAATTGAATAACTAGGGCTGTAGATAGGGCTTTAACCTAAAAGTGTGGGTTTGGGGGCATTGTCTGTTGTGTGAGGAGAGCCTCATCCCTGGTGTTGGCAACCTCGGAGGTGGCTGGGTGAGAGATGGAGTTGGAGATGCAAGGACTGGGGGTAGTTCAGTTTCCCTGGCTGAGGGAAGAAGATTATTCTTCTTTCAACACTGCCATCCCATTGTATACTGGAATAGAGGCTGCCATTGTATTGCAGATGGGGGGGTGGTGACCCTGCTGGAAGGCTTTCTTCTGGAGCAGGGGTAGTGTGTGTCCTGCCTCTGCTCCACTCCATCCAGCAGGCTGGCGAGGGCGCCCTCTGAAAGGCAAGGTGTGGACCTCTTGGCTGCCATCCCCTGCAATTGATCTGGACCAAGTGCTGGGGAGCGATTTATATGGAGATCCTCAGTGTTTAAAGTTTAATTTATTTGTTAATGTCACAAGTAGGCTTACATTCACACTGCAATGAAGTTACTGTGAACATTCGCTAGTCACCACACTCCGACACCTGTTCGGGTTCAATGAGGGAGAATTTACTATGGCTAATGCACCTAACCAGCACATCGTTCAGTCTGTGGGAGGAAACCGGAGCACCCAGAGTGATTGCAGCGACTAAGTTGTCGAGGGGTGGGTGAATCAGAGGGAATATGCCTGCAATGCGGCATGATTCTCATGGGCATAACAAATTTTCACTATTGAGGCATAAGATTCGGTCTGACATCATGCCGGTGTCATTGGTGGGAATCACTCCGTTTTTTGATAAGATGCTGTGAATAGTTATATATTACTGAGCTCCACGATCCCCTGTCCCACCCCACACACTGTTCCATGTGTAACTCATGCCCTTTTAGACCAATCAGTCCATCTCTAATGTCATTGCAGAACATGGAACATTGTTGGGTTCAGGTGCTATCTGTCCCAGTCTTGATGTTCTCTGCTGACACTCAATGTGTTTGTGCCAGACATAGAGAGACCAGCCTTCAAGTTCAAGCATATGCACAGTTCGGCCTTTATATCTTACATGGATTATTACTGGCCATTTGGTCAGTTCTACTCGTAAAATGTCTACAGTGGGGTCGCTAACCCTCCAGGATGGCCCTGCAATCTCCGTGAGTTGAATATCAGTCTCCAGGAATTTGAGGCAAGCAACCCAGAAGAAAATAACTCACTGGGGTGTAAATAAAATGTGTTGCGTTTTTAATTCTCTTGCATGCCTTCACTGTATACAAACCAGAGGTTTTCCACTAACAGTAAGTTTAATCCAATTAGTATCGAAGAGGCTGTTTGCTTTCTAATTCAAAAACAGAAAAATGCTGGAAAATCTCAGCAGGACTGATAGCATCTGTGGAGACAGAACAGAGCCAACATTTTGAGCATCCACAGTATTTTGCGTTTTGCTTTCTAATTGATTTGGGACATGCCTAGAAGATGACAAGAGCGGGGAGCTGGGGTGGTTTTGTGGAAGGAAGTCATGTGATGAAAGTGGAATAGGCAGAAGCCTATTCTCAGGAATCTGGGCTCCTTCCTGGTGTCCTGATTAAGGGAGAGCTCAGCACATTCCTACACGCATCAATATGAAGAGTGCTTTCCAAACAGATGGAAAATGGAGAGAGAGACTTCCTGCTCTCTAAACATTAAAGCTGAGGCAGGGTTTTAAATAAATATATTCCTTTCTCAGAATTCCAAAGTCAGTGTGAAGAGTGGACAGGACAAGTCGTTAATCTTTCTCCTTGCTTGCTCCAAAAAACAATCAAATTCATATTGAATACAATACATTGGTTCCACAAGAGAGACATATGGGGCGGAATTTTCCCATCCCGCCCACCGCAGGAATCATAATGGGCAGGACACAAACCATGCAGAAGTTTGTCGACTTCGGGTGGGATTTTTCTGGCCTTGGGGCTTGAGCCTACACTTGATCTTGGCTAAAAAGCCGAGAGGTAGGTTTGAAAAGTTGTCCTCTAGGTCATTTTAGCATTTTATAAACTAGGTTTGGCTTTGCACTGGAATTACATTCTTGCACAATTATGTAGAGTGTGACTATTGACTCTCTGGAGAACTTGCTTCACTTTGATGTGGAGTTTACCGTGTAAACAGTGCATTGAGGCTTGCAATTCCCAGTCTGAGATCACTGACTGCTGCTTGGATTTCATTGTCAGAGTACAGGAGGGGTTTCTTGCATGCCCTAGATCTGGATTGGCTAAAGTTTCAATCTTGCTGGATAAGAAAGAGAGTTGATATTTCCGGATTCACAGTCCAGTAAATTAGGAGCTTTGCACTGATCATGTTCAGACTGAAAATACAACCTCCATCTGGAAACTGGAGGTTGACTTGATATCAGACAGCAGAAGACTGAGAGTCTCTTGAAGAAGTTTTTACAAATATTCTCAGCTGTATCAGTGGGCCCTTATACTGAACAAAATGGAAGCTAGTGATGTGTGCATTTTTTGACGACTCTCAGAACTCTGCATTTCCAGATTTATCTTCTTCTTGGTTAACAGTTTGTATTGCTTCAAACATCTAACATGCAATAAAAAGCTATAATCTATATTTTGCCTTATGGCTATGCTTGCTGGGTGTATTTTTGTCAGCCTTTGATTAAAATTTTTATCCAAGAGACATCAGATATGAGTTATGGGTTGACATCAGAAACATTTGAAAAATCAGAATGAAAAGGCAAAAAATGCTTTAAAGAAACACCAAAGAATAAAACCCAAAGGGGAATTTCAACTCCTAAGTGGCTCAAAGAGGCATGACGGTAGGAGAGTCAGCTGATTTTAATATCCCACCATGGAGTCCTTAGGGCTTACAAGCCCAGAGTAACTTTCTAAGTTGTCTTTGGGGAACAGTGAGCAGAGACCTGAAGCGCTCTTGCTGCTGTTCCATTTCCTCCTCCTCTTCATGAAACCACATGGGGACGACAGCAGAAAGCTGTGTGCTTATCCATAATAAATTATTCAGGGTGGAATAAATGCTGAAAACAGAATGTCATGTGCAATCACCAAGGAAATCTCCCCGAAGAGCAACAGCTAGCAAATCTCTTTAAGCACTAGCTCAAATGGCCTTCTGAAACGGTAAGGTAGCATAGTGGTTAGCACAGCTGCCTCACAGCGTCAGGGACCCAGGTTCAGTTCCTGGCTTGGGTCACTGTCTGTGCAGAGTCTGCACCTTCTTCCCGTGACTGCGTGGGCTCCCTCTGGGTGCTCTGGTTTCCTCCCACAGCCTGAAAGACGTGCTGGTTAAGTGAATTGGCCATGCTAAATTCTCCCTCAGTGTACCTGAACAAGCACCAGAGTGTGGCGACTTGGGGATTTTCACAATAACTTCACTGCAGTGTTAATGTAAGCCTACCGGTGACAATAATAAATAAACATCAACTGTAAAAAAAATTAAACTGATTCCTTTAGTTCTTACTGAGTTGGTTCAGGATAGGGCTTCTGCCCTGGTCCTAAAGACATCATCGGTCCCTGTTCACCATTTTCCAAATGTTTTTGGCAGGAGCATCTGTTGGTTAAAGTAAAATCTGGGTGGTTAATAATATGTTGAAAGTGTGAATAAAGTAGGAACAGGCAGTAATTCTTTCAAATTTTATCTGTGCATCAGTTCCTTCCCTGGGTTTGGGGTTTACAACTCAACTTGCAACTTTGCCTGTGACTAATTGCAGTCTGACTGCATTCCCACATTAATGTTGATGAGATTTGTAATGTATTACTTAATACAGCCATAATATTATTTATTGAAGAATGTTTGTAGAAAATGACCGTATGTGCAAAAGGAACAGCATTATTTGAAGACTTTTTTTACAGTAGTTATAATTGATGCAATTTGGCTCAGACATGGGATTGCACAAATATAATCTATTCATTCTTGTACAATATAATAGCAATGATGTATAAGATTCCATTACACTATTTTGAAGAAGAACAGAGGAGTTTTTGATGTCCTGGCAAACATTCATCTATCTAGCAACATCACTATTACATCTTGGGCCAAATCTTCAGTCAAGGGCAATACTTCCCTTATTGCTTATTCACAGGATGTGGGTGTCATTGGCCAGGTAGGCATTTCTTGCTCATCCCTAATTGCCCTTGAAAAAGTGGGGATGTGTCACCTTCTTAAACCACTGCAGCCTACAGTTACACCCACAGTGCTGTTAGGGATGGCATTCCAGAATTTTGCCCCAGCGCCACTGAAGGGACAGCAATATTGTTCCAACCGGAGTACTTCTTCTGTTTTTACAGAAATAGATTGTAAAAGTTTCCACAAGTATTTGAATAGGAATAAAGTAAGTAAAGCTTGTGTGGTTCTCTAGAGGGCAAGTCTGGGAAATTAATAATGGAAAACAAAGAAATGGAAGAAGTGTTGAGCAGATATTTTGAATCTGTCTTCATGATAGAGGACTTAGAAAACTTCTCAAAGATCCTTGAAGATCAAGAGATATTAGGGAGGGATGAACTGAATACATATCACCATTGTCAGACAAAGGCTGGGAAAATTGTTTGACCTAAAGGCTGACAAGTTCTTAGGACCGGATTACCTACATCCTAGAGTCTTAGAAGAAGTGGTGGCATAGATAACATTGGTTATATTCTTCTAAAATTCCTTAGATTCTGGAAAAGTTCCAGTAGATTGGTGAACAACAAAGGTAATACCACTATTCACAAGAGGAGGGAGGCAGAAAGCAGGAGACTAGAGGCTGGTTTGTTTTACATCTGTCAGAGGGAAAGTACTTTAATCTGTTACTAAGGAGGTTATAGCAGGATACTTAGATAATCACGATTCGATCAGGCAAGCCCTGGCCATTGCCTGGGCTTCCTCTACCTCCTCTTCCTTGCGTCGTCATCCTCATCTCCCTCCTCATCCGAGGAACTGTGGTGCTCCTCCATCTCCTCCAGGTCCAGGGGGGCTTGTCTCTCCAGCACCAAGTGGAGAGTACCGCAGACTGCTATGATGTGGGATACTCTGTGGGGCTGTATTGACTGGTCCAGGCTTCTGAACCGCATCTTCAGCAGTCCAATCGCCTGCTCCACCAGTATGCGCGTTGCAGCACGAGCTTCATTGTAACAATTCTCTGCTGGTGTTTACAGCCTCTGCATTAGCATCATCAGCCAATTCCTGAGAGTACACATTGTCCCCGAGGAACCATCCCTCCAGCTGCCACCCTCTCTTGGACGGCTGGGATTTGAGAAGGTCCCAAGCTGTAACTGTCATGGGCGCTCCCCAGGAAATGGGCGCACATCTGCATGAAGCACATCGTGTGGTCACAGGTAGGCTGCACATTGAGGGACGAGTATCCCTTGTGGTGCATGAATGGCACCACATGGCATCTTGGAGTGTGCAGGACCAATCAAACCTTGCACGTGGGGCAAGCCTGCTAATGGTCCTGGTGTCTTGGCTCACCCGGTCCTGGTCCAAGATGATATACCTGTGAACCCTGGAGCCAAAACAATGACAGGCCCAACCTCTCCCTCCTTTACAGGGCACTGGTCCCGGCCAAGTACCATGACACATCAGTGACTCTGCCACTGCTCTATGCCAATAAGTAAGGTAGCCAACTTGACAGGCAGAGCATGCACTCTAAGGAAGAGAAAACCGCAGTGAGCTATTAGGGTTCATGAGAAAGGCTCAACCCCTCTCCCTCAATTCCTCTGGGACTACTACCCAATCACAGCACACTCAGTAGATGCCTCAAAGCCATTGCTCGTACCCTCCACTCAGTCACTGCAGCCACATCTCCACATTGGTCCCTGTCAACTCCAGTAGGACGCAGCATGTAGACCCACCAGGGTTTCAGTAGCACGGCCAGCACCCCCCTCGCATGAGCGCTCACCTCCAAATTTCCCTCCAGAAGTGAAGGCGCCAGGGTTCAGCCTGTTTTAAATGGCTCTGGCATGAGGTCATGCCGATGATGGCTGAATATCCGATGAAAGGGGAATTCCCGGACAGAGTGCTTGCTGACGACATGTATCAAAGTGAGCTTCCTGGCATCCCACGGAATGTTTCACGCCACTCCACAGGCGAGGGGCCAGGAAGGTCTGAACTTGGAAACGTGCCGAAATGAATTGTGCTCTCCAGATTTTGAGTGTATCCTGCCCTTCCTGCAGACCGGGAGTCTGGACTCTAAATCGCCCCCATTCTCTTTGGAATCTTGGGTACGATATCAATATGGTTCTTCTGCATTTCAATCGCAACAAAATGTACTTCATTGGTTACGAAGCACCTGAGTTTGTCAGTGAAGTTAAAAAAGCTTTTTTAATTTAATGAAAGAAACCACATCTATCTAGCTGCTACACTCCTCTATGTAAGTTATGCCTCTTTAACACAGAATCCACATAAAAAGTAACTACATATTTCGCTAGAGACTGTTTATTCTCCATGCTGCACACATGGCCACAACTTTTAGATCTTTTGCCAGAGATACTGGAGGAATGTTTGCTTGATAGCAAGAACACGACTTCTATGAGGGAGTGCCGTGTGTGGCTGTGCACTTCCAGAAATGCTGCTTTTATATTCATTTTACTTGGCGGACAGTACATCAAATTAATCTTTCTCAGTTCTGGAATTGCAGAGGTATCTAGAAAAGACCTGACTTGCATCCATATATTCCAGAGAAACAATTGTAGAAACAGAACTGGATACTGCCAGGGCGGTTTTGTTTAAAACAGACATAAATCTGAAGGCTGATGGCAACAAAAATCCTGTTTTGTCTGTTCATATAAGCAAGTGCATTGCTCTGAGTAGAGGCAGCTGTAAATAGAGTCATAGATATCGGACAGTTAATGGATACAGTTGTGCCGTTTTACTCCACAAATGCATAATCTAACAATGGTCATTTGTAACTTGTTTACTGTATACTGGGTATTTTTTAGCCTGTCAAGCTAAATTACAAATTAGCAACATCTTAAGCCTATTTATATTGGGCTATTAGTTAAAGCAATGGGGAATATATTGTGGAAGAATTTCTTTCAAGAAAATTTCAGCAGTAGAATCTGAATTGGTAATTCCCTTTGTGAATTTAATCTTAAATCAAGGGTAATTAGTACAGTCATTAATATTTAATGATGCTGCAAACACAGGCTCAAAACAGAACAGGAACTTATATCAAATTTTAGCACATGTTGAAAATGGATACTGGGGTACATAATTTGGCCTTGCTAAATTAACCCTAGTGTCAGGGGGAGTAACAGGGTAAATATGAGGGGCTGTGGGAAGAGGGCCTGGGTGGGATTGTGGTCGGAGCACACTCGATGGGCTGAACGGCTTCCTTCTACACTGTAGGGATTCTATGATTCTATGATTATGAGCGAGCAGCATATTTTTCATTCAAGTGCAATACATCACCCAATTTATTAAATTGGAACAATAATAATTGGTGCATTCTGATGTAAGGAATGGCTAATCAGAGCCCACTACACCATACTGTTCAATGAGAGAGTCATGCACAACTCTCCCAAGACCAGGATGCGCTGTTGACAACTGTTGCTTCATTGGATTAGATATATATACGTTTCTGTATCCAAGAATTTATCAATGAGACCATTAAAAATTGTTTCATATTTGAAACAATAGAAGCTTCAAAAGCATCTCTGTCTAGTGTGTGTCTGCACTTCTTTTATAAAGCCATAGATTGCTTAGAATGTCTTTTTGGATTTATGGTCATATGCTAATGAAATAGCAGTTAGTGTGGGTCGTCAATGATAGACATGTCTAGAAAGGAAGACTCAATCATGGTTTCAATACTCTTCAATAGCTATGGAGAGTGCTTTTAAATAAATTTGCTTTATGATTCATAGCTTTTCTGTTGCCTGTGGAAAGGAAGAAACCATTCAGATCCTATCGTTTTCAAAGTGCTAGCTTACAGCTGGAACTGAATACTACCACAGGGCTTTTTGCACTGTTTGAAACATATCTAAATTTGATGGAAACAAAGATATTTTGTTTGTTCATTTAAGTAAGTTAATGGCTCTGAGTACGAGGAACTCTAAACAGACCCATAGATAACTGACAGTTAATAGTTATGAGAAACCTCCTGGGGGCTGGCGACAAATGTATCTTGGTCAGCCCACATTCTTTAGGATGACAGGTAGCGACTTTACTTTTCTTTTGGTGAAGCCTAATAGGAAAAAGGGTTTAGTGCTTCACGTCTCGACAGACAACTCCATTTATGAAGAATGAAAATGGTATTATTAGTTTATTCTATCAGTAGAAATTTAAGTGGTTCCACAACGTCCATTGCAGACATTTTCATCAACATTTGGCTCTCCACTTCAGCTTGTTGGCAATTGTTTTTCAAGCTATTGAAATATTTGATGGATAACTTCTCATAGGTTCATAGAATCCCACAGTGCAGAAGGAAACCATTCGGCCCATCGGGTCTGCATCAACCACAATCCCACCCAGGCCATGTTCCTGTAACCCCATGTATTTACCCGACTAATCCCCCTGACACTAAGGGTTAATTTAACATGGCCAATCCACCTAACTTGCACATCTTTGGACTGTCCAAGCTCTAAAAGCACTCCCCTGTCATTAAAATTTGCTTTCATTCGTCGACAATTATTGAAGTGAAGTATATGGCTTGGTACAGGTGGTCACGAGGAAATATTGTAAAAACTGCATTTTAATTTGTGAAAGTTGTTACATGCTGCAATGTTGTCATGCGCGTTCATAATCAAACAAAAGAAACAGAAGGTTTATATGTATCCAGTGGGTGGGATCTTCTGGTTCCCCCCTGACAGCAACTCTAAGCCACGGGTTTCCCTCTGGCAAACATCCCCCCCCCCCACCCCGGGTCAAAAGGCTATGCCAACAGCTGATTAGACTGCTGAGAATCATGGATATAACAGATGTGCAGCTGGTAAACCGCACTTCACTTATACCTTTGAGATTAGTGCACACTGCCGTTGTCTACCTTGAACTGCGCTGCTTTTGTGGCTGCTCTGATTCCATGCTCAGGCAAGCCCAGTAGGAAGGAAAGGTTGCATGGAGTCTGTTAGGCACACACTCAACTGGAGGGTGTGGTGAAACTAGACAGAAGCAAGATGCTGGAAGGCACACGCAGCACTGGAGGAAGGATCTGACTGGAGCACAGAAACACGTGACTGGGAGGTGTTACTCGAGCCTGGCATAGGGGATTGAAAGGAAGAGGCAGCTTTTGAGGCTGTATGCACCATATAGTTGCAGTCAGAAAGTAAAGTTAGCCTTAGGTTGCGTGCACCATACTACAAGGCTGTGCCTGGCACACATGTCCTAGTTCCAGTTTAGGAAAGGAGAGGGTTTGTCTGTTTTGTGTCACTCGTGCACAGCATGGACGGCATGGTGTGGTCAGTCCCTCACACAGTTCGGTCCTGGGGGTTGGTGACTTGTTGCTGGGCTACAGATGGCACAGTCACTGTCAGGGGAGGCATCTGCAGCTTGTAAATAGGAAACTGGTAACTAAGGGAGGGATACTTAATGTTTTCATGGTGGGGTCTCAATAGATCACAGTGCATAGCTTCTCAAGATGTGGAGGGGCCATATTGATGTAGAACATTGAGACAAGAAGAGAAAATGTTTTGTGGGGGGACTGTCGGACAGGGATATCTGCCAGAATTATAATGGGCTCCAGGATTAGAAGGAGAGGAAAGAGGCTGATCAAAGGGAGGCAAATTTACACATGACACTCTTCCAGGACAATAGGAGAGATGTGGACAATCACAGAGCGCATTGGAAGCTGGTCTGATGATAGAAGCTTCATTTCAACAGCTGATGGAATGACGCAGTTGAAAAATAACTTAGGGGAAAAAATCATCAGCAGTCTGAAGGCTTGTGGGAGGAGTCAACTATTGTACTTTTAGACCAATTAAAAGGATCCCTAATAATTTCAACTTCAGGACTTGGGGAGCAGGGTTCGGTTGAGACATGTTAGGAAGACTCAAATGCCAATTGAAGGATTTGGGTACCTTAATTCATGGTGTAGTATCCTTGCAAGAATCTATAGTGGTTTGGGGCCAAGTGTAGATTTGGTTTGAATGACCATTTGTCCCTCTCAGGGATAAGGCATGAGATTGTGCTTTATGATGCAATGGTCATAAAAACCCTACGGCCATTCAATCCATCGAGCCTACACTGAAAACAATCCCATCTATTATTCCTGTAATGCCAGGTATTTACCCTGCTGATCCCCCTGACACTAAGGGGCAATTTTAGCATGGCCAATCCACCTAATCTGCATATCTTTGGACTATGAGAGAAAACCAGAGCACCCGGTGTAAACCCACACAGACATGGGGAGAACATGCAAACTCCACACAGTCACCCGATGCCAGAATTGAACCTGAATCCCTGGAGCTGTGAGGCAACAATGTTAACCACTGTGCTAAGGTGCTGTGATTTTTCTCTCAGTCATCCATGTGAGTCTATGAGTTACATTACCTTTGCGTGAACACAGAGAGAGCTTCAGCTGCACCATCGTCTGATCATTGACAAGCACTCATGACCTAGCCTTCGCCCGGAACTTCCCAAGGTCACGTCCAGTATTGCCTTGGCATCTGTTGCCATGAAAATGTAGTCAGGCCATTTAGGCATTACTTAGTAACTTAGTTGATAATAAGGAGCACACAACAAATGTAGTGGATCTTCATTCTCACCCTATCTGAAATTCCTAGCAGTTTCAGAAAGACACAAGGAGACCTAGCACACTGATGGCATTCTGACAATCAGATAACCATGTTTATTGCCCATCAGAGAGCAAGCTCAGGGTTTATGTTAAGCCACACGAGCCAGATCTCCCGCTACAAAGCAGCATCTTATGCTTAATAAATGGCATCTGGGGCCTAGATACATACCTCCGATCTTGCAAAGTTGTTGCTGTCTGGCAGACATTTCAGGAATCATCAAGTGCTGGCAACGTCCACAGCTCTGCATCAGACAGCTGGAGAATGGGAACTGCTATATGAGTGATATCTAGCTCTAGTTAGATTGACTCCAGTGTGGGTCACCACTAAAACCTATCAGATCCTCATAGGCCAGTCTTTACTGCAGCAGCATCAGGAGAATAAATCAAACTGCAAACTCTATACTCATGAGGCCACGTGACATGATTCTCTGATGCAATTCAAGCTGTGCATTGCCCAACCGTAATACTTTGCTGAGGTTTGCTGCAGTGGGCAGGTGATTCACTCTGCTGAGATTGTGCAAGATACCATGTCTGCGATGATCTTGGCAGTCACCTCTGGAGGGCTGCAACTTGCTTTGGGAGGTTGCCCATTAGTGTCAAGGGGATTAGCAGGGTGAATATGTGTCTGGATATGGGGATAGGGCCTGGGTGGGATTGCTGTTGGTGCAGGCCCGAAGGGCCTAATGACCTCCTTCTGCACTGAAGGATTCTATGACTCTATTGTGTCCGGCAGGCGCTTTTCTTTCCTGTGAGTTCCCAAGGGTCACTCCGTGACTCCTCAAGCAAGAGGAGCTCCTGGAGGGAAATTGAGGTTTCCCCATCCCAATTTTGCAAGCCACTGATGGCTATAGCAATGGTGGGCAGGCCTAGGTTGCATATCTGGCACAACCTGTTGTACTAAAGTCCCTATGGTGCTCACCACCCTTCCAATGGTGACCTTGGCATGTTGGTGCCAGAGGGAATGTGGACACATTCCTCCATCCTCTGCTCTAATCTGCTGATGGCCTCTGACATCCCTGCCTGATGTGCCCCTGCCTGTCTCTGGAGTTCCAACATCTCTCTGAGAGCCAATTCAAGCAATTGGTCATTGGACTCAGACTCAGCAGGAACCTGGCCTCTAGCAGTCCTCTGACTGTCAGTGAGCCTGGTCTTCACTGGTTCTGCCTCCGTGGACCAGTATCTGTGCTCACCAGATGGGGATCCCAAACCTGCTCTGCAACTCAGTCCCACTGAGATATGTGTCTCCGCACTTCTGGAGGTTGTGGATGAATACAGAGGCAGCTCAACATCTAGTGAGTCCTCAGGATCATTCTGGGGTTGATAAGCTGGCTGACAGCGTGCCTCTTCCTTCTTTTGCTGATATCATAAAATTTCTGCTCTGGGCTATTTGGCCCATTGACTCAGCATCGACTCTCAGACAGAATATCTTACCCAGTCCCTCTCTCCTTCCCTTTCCCCATAACTCCACACATTTCCCATGGCTAATCCATTTAACTTACACATCTTGGGACACGAAGGGCCAATTTATCATGGCCAATCCACTCAACCCATTTCATTGGACTATGGGAGAAAACCAGAGCATCTGAAGGAAACCCATGCAGACATAGGGAGAACGTGCAAACTCCATATAGACAATCGCCCGAGGCTGGAATTGATCCAAAGTCCCTGGAGTGCTAGCCTCTGTACCATCTGCCATGACTGAATAGCTGTAGTTTCTCAGAGCTGTGTAGAGGAGTGTGCACGGATGATTGGAAGGGATGTGTGGATGAGGTTCAGTGTAAGGGTTTTCAGGGTCCTGAGTGTCAGCGTGTTGTGCTGCTCACTGTGTGCTGGAGGTGTTGGCCATTGAACAGTGTGAGATGTGGGTGGTGTGGTTGGTGGGAGATGTCATGTTGTTCACCTTGACCACCTGGGAGAGGTCATTAATCGCCTTTCTGTGCTGTTGCCATATCCTGAGGACAGCGCTTTGGGTGTTCGCTACCCTTGCCGGCTGATTCCATTCCATGTGGGAGTCCATTTTTGATATTGCAGCTCCCTCTTGGTGAAATTGTGGTCTCCATCTCTCTGAGCACTGCAGCCAGGGAAATGTCATTGAAGCAGAGATCCCTTTCCTTTGTGGGATGTTCCACCCTCAGTGCTCCGGTGGGATTATCCAGCAGCCGGCAGTCATTGTGCAACTTTCCTTTGATAAAGGCCGTACCAATAAGAAAGAGCAAGCTGTCTGGAATATGTGTTTTTGTACCAGACCGTTAGTTGACTTTTGCAGTGTGCAGAGAGAACCAGCAGGGTAATGTGAACAACCAAAGGAGTTGCTCATGGCACTGCTACAGTCATGGAAATGAATACATTTTAGGAGGTTTTAGGGTGCAGTGGGTAACGGCCCTACCTCTGAGCCAGGGACTCCAGCTCAAGTCCTAACCCAGGACTTATCAGCAAAGGAAGTGCCTCAGAATGTGGCCAAACAGACTGTGTGTTCAACACATCACCACATGCATTTTATCTGCAGCCCATTCCATTCCCAAATCGGCTCAAGCAAGTTATGAACTGCAGCTTCTGCACCCAAAAATCAACGCAAACGACATCCTAAGTTGTGGGCACGATCTTAACTGCCGTTCATGCCACGCTCCTGCTGCAGCAACATCGGAGAATTCAGCGCCCAGCCAAATCTCTGTTCACTGAAGCAGGATGGGAAAATCCCATTGGCGTGAACAGTGGAAAGACTCTGGCCTGAAAATTCCTCAGGCGCACAACACCATAGAGTTTGGGAGGACATTTCTTCAGTCAGTTGAGCCTAGAATTTGGAGTTATAATCTCAAAGCCATCCTATAGCTTTGACATGCAGCAATTACTTAATTCGAAGCGTTATGGATCTTTGAAATTCTTTGGTTGGATGTTGAGCATATTTAGGTCAGAGATCAATTGATTTTTAAATGCTAAGGAAGTGAAGGGATATGGAGATACAGCTGGAAGCTAGAGTTAAATGTAAAATCGCTCATGACCTTGTTAAATGCCAGTTTACACTCAAAGGATCAAATGGCCTATTCCTGCTCCTATTTCTTATGTTTTTATGTTCTTATGCCCACACAAAAGTTTTCAGCTGCAACATAAAATTCAAACTCCTCAACCACAAGAAGTTGCCTTGAGCTTAACTTCAGAAAATCAACTTTTACTACACTAGTGCAATTGTTTCTCAATTCCCGTGTTAATCATCATTGCGGCCATTTTAAGAAAGGCTGCCAGTGTGGTGTCACTTATTTTTGTCAAATTGTACTCAGTTTTCTTTCGTAAGAATATGAGAAATTGGATTGAAATTGCACAAAATTATTCCTGTAGCCCTCCTACAGCGGGCACAGAGAGGACACCATCATTCCTTCAACATGTCGAGATGCAGATTCAACTCCAGGAGGTGAAATTGTTGTCCATCTTTTGTTGTTGCTAATAAGACTCTCAAAAGGAAACGGACACCTCAAGCTAAGTTTTCCCAGCCAAACCTTTTCCATTGGTGGCAACTTAACTCATATTCGCAGTATGAAAGGGTACTTTTAAGTTTATTTTGTTTTCATTAGTGCCAAAAGTAGGCTTATATTAAGAACGTTACTGTGAAAATCCCCTCGTCGCCACACTTTGGCATCTGTTTGGTTACACTGAGGGAGAATTTAACATGGCCAATGCACCTAATCAGCACATCTTTTGGAGGAAACCAGAACGCCTGGACGAAACCCATGCAGACACGGGGAGAAAGTGCAGACTTCGCACAGACAGTGACCCAAGCCAGGAATCGAACTCTGGTGCTGTGAGGCAGCTGTGCTAACCCAATAGAGATCTGATTCTTGTAATTTTAGTGCCTTTTTTTGGATCTCGGCTGTATAGTACAGACTAGTGAAAGCATTACAATTCAACTTAAAGTAGGATAACCCATTTATATTTCATAGATAACAAGTCTCACAAAAGCAAAACATGCAAATTAGTGTAGATCGAAACTAAAATGCTAACTGATGATTTAATATCACATTTTTATTTGACAATGTTTTTTACACTCATTTCATCCTGTATTGTCATGCTGCATTTTTAAGATCGTTCGGGTCTGCTTACTTTTAATGCTACATGTCTTGAACTAATATAATAATCCCCTCACTATTGATTTAGATGGCAACATTTCAATAGTGGTTTTGGCCATTTTTTCTTTCATTTCAAATAAGAGCAGAGAATAATAAAATGTTCTGTCTCAAATTATTTACTTTGAAACAGACCCAACATTTTGCCCAAGGTTGTTTTCTTTCAGTTCTACGCATGAGAAATTTAAATATGTTATTGTGTCAAGAATTTACTCAGTTAGTTCAATTTTTCACACATCAGTATGTTTTTTGGTTTTAAATATGACATTATTATTCATAATAAGATGGCCGGAGAGAGGATGAATAAACACGAATGAAAGCAGATAATTTCTTAAGTTCTCCTCCTGTTTCTTAGCAGCATTAGAACTAAAGGAATGGCATCAAAATCTTTTCCAAAATCTCTTGTATAAATACAAGTCGAGACACATTTATACTCTTAAAGTTGAGGTAGTTCTATAAATATTTTAGAAGGAGCCAACTGAGCTGTATAAATATTACCTACCCCCTTGTTAAAAGAAATCAATTAAAACACATTTATCCTGGCTTAGGTAAAGAATGTGCTTCAGAACAGTTACTGAGTTTGTGGTCTGTTTATTTTTTTGCTGATCTTTGCATTTACTGTCTGGACTTCAGACAATGCCACACGCTCATATGTTTTGACTTACTGGTGCTTCATCTCTATAATTGTTGCAAAGGAAGACATAGTAAAAACAAGCAAAGCAATGGACAGAAACTGTGGTTCATTTCTCACTACTTACGGATGGATTAGAAAGGGAGAAACATGTATTTATGAAGCATCTTTCACAACCTCAAAATGTCCCAACGCGCTTCAAAATCAGAAAGTATTTTCAAAGTGTTGTATTGTAGGAAATGCAGCAGCTAATTTGTACACTGCAAGGTCCCACAGACATCACTAAAATAATGACTGGGAAATTTGCATTAATGATAGAGTTTGAGGATGCTGGGCAGAATTTCAATGTTCTTTTTTGAAGTACTGCTGTGAATTCTTATACGTCGTCACTGGATATTTAGATGGAGTCTCGGTTTAATGTTTCCTCTGAAAGATTGTATCCCTGACAATGCAGCACCTCCCTCAGTACCCCACTGGATTGACACTTTACATTCTGGGTTCAAAGCACTGGATTGGATTCTTCATCTATGATCTTTTTAATTCAGGGGAAAGTGCTACCATGCAGCTATGGCTGACTCCCTGTTTAAAAATATATAGTATTGGCTTTTGGTTGACTTGTGTTTTATGCTAAAAGAAACGTATCACGCAAGATACTGCATAGATTGAAAATGAGAATTGTTCAGGAGGTCAGCAAGCAGAACATTAATTTTGTTTCTCACTCTGCAACTATTGTCCACCCTGCTGTGTATGTTCAGCACTTTCTGTTTTAATTTCATTTATCCGATCATGTTGTCCTCACATGGATTGGTAAAAAAGGGAGCAGCTGATAAGAATCTGAGACTGATTTTGGAAATGATAACTGATTTGTCAATGCATGACATAATGGAAGAGTAACAGTTCATGCCTAACTTCTCGATATAAAATCAACAATGAATGTTGCTTGGTTATCCGCTTGTTGGCAGCAACTTATTGACTTGGCTGAAGAATTGGTTAAGTAGAAGCCAGAAGGTAGGAATTATGTGTATTTACTCCTGTTAGCAGGATGTGTCTAGTAGTGACCCCCACCCTCCCAAGTGACCAGTATTGAGTGCTTCAACTTTTCACTACATTTATCAATGACTTACACAGGGAAGTTTATTGATGGTGCTAAGTTAGTTGGCCTAATGATTAGTGTAGCAAGTATCCAAAGGGACATTGATAGTTTAAGTGAATGGGCAAAATTGTGGTTGAAAGAAGTTTAACACGCACTTTGGTCGTAAGGAGGATAGATCAAAGTATTTTCTAAATTTTGGGAAACTAGGAACTGTGGAAGAGTGAAGATATTTACTGGTCCAATTGCAGAAATCTCTAACAGCCAGTGAATAGGAACAACATTCAATTTAAAATGTTTAATGGAATGGTAACTTTTATTCCAAGAAGGTTGGAATACAAGGAGCTGAAAATTTTGCCGTAGTCGTGTGACACTCTGGTTTGGCCACGTCTGCAGCCATGTGCAGGCTTGTATTCCCCGGACTTTGGATTATTGCGGGATGATCTGATTGAGGTATTTAAGGTCATTGATAGGCTAGACAGAAATAAACCATTTCCTCTTCTGGAGTCTAAAATAAGAAGGCATAAACTTAAAATTAGAATGAGGTCATTCTGGGAGCACTTCTTCACCCTAACAGCTGTGAAAATATGGAGTACACTCCTAAAATGTTCAGCCTAGATCTCTTGAGAATTTCAAACTTGCAATTGTAAGTTTTGTCAGGTAGTGTTTTAAGGGATATAGAACCAAAGAGGGTATGTGGAGTTGGAATATGGATTAGCCATCACTTAATTGAATAGCGGAACAGGTTTGAGGGCTGAATGGCCTTCTCTTTTTCGTATATTTCTTGGATGAATCCAACAGAATGCGATTCTGAGATATCGTCCATTTAATGAGAGATTGAGGGATGGAAAAGCGTGCTATGCCGAAGAGCCTTAACAAAGTGGAAAAAAAAGCTGATTATTTAAAGAGCAATGGTCATTATAGTCTAATAGAGCTCTTGTGATCGATTTTCCAATCCTCCCATTGAAGGTCATTTAAAATAAAAATAAACCTGAGGGAAAATAAGAACAGTTGCTTTTATACAGTATATGAACTCTACAGCACTGCTGTGCGTATCTTTATTTAAGTTGAGTGATAATGCGACATATATAATTATATAATTCATTTAAAGTACTCACAAGTTCTTTTAATGCTTTCCAGGCAATTAATTATTTTTGAAGCGCTGTTATTTTGTCAACAAATGTGGCTATTAAATTTCTCACAAGAGGATCCCAAAAAAGGCCAGTATATGAAGTAAGGGTCTGGCTAGTTGACTATTGAAGGTATAGTTTGAAGTATCTTACAAAGAAGTATCCTTCAGTAGAGACATAAGGTGGGAATTTCCGGCTACGTCGTCCCAGGATTGGAAAATCCCATCCGAGGTCAATGGACCTTTGCATAGTCCGTGTCCCACCTGCTAAGATTCCAGTGGTGGGAGCACAGGAAAATTCCATCCATGATCCAAAGCAGTGCATAAAGTAAATGTGGGCATCAAGTATTAAAAAGATAATTGTGTTTGGATTATAAAGAGAAATGTAGCATGCCATCCCTCAGATAGGTGTGTGTTCACTAAGAATGCAGCTGGGTGACATTAGAGTCCAGATGGTGCTTTGGGAAGTTTCCACAAGCTCTAGCCTGTTGGAATCCTGCAGTAATGTACAGATATGGTTGAAGAATAATTCATCAATCAGTATTTGATAGTTTGCATTTCCTTATCTGTCGAAACAAACTACAGCTCCCCAGGTATTTGCTGTCAGGGCAAATGTTTGATGTGTTCACCTACAAGTAGCTCAGCTTTGTTTGAGCATTTAAGTAATGAAATAAGATCTCCCTTTACAAATTTATGGAAAAATATAGTTATTGCTAAACGGTCAAATTGCCACTGGGTTAAATAATTACTATAGTGAGAGCAGGACAGCCTGGAAATGTTCCTCCTACACCCTTAAGCATCACAAGGCCAGAGTGGTTTGTTCAATTGACATGTTAAATTCATTCTGTTGCTATCTGAAGAGTGATCAATCTGAGATATTTTCAGAAAATTAAACAGAATCAGCAATGGAATTTGTATTAACTATATTAGATAGGAGAGTGTGCATTTGCTGACGTGAGTAATATTAGGGGGTGCAATTCACCCATTTTAATCTAAGTGCCCCTGCTGAAGGGACAGAGAGAGTGATTCGCACTTCTGCTGGCAGCAGAGTTCACAAGCCACTCTTGTCTATTAAATAGGCTAGTCCAGCCCCCATGTGAAACACATGGATTCTTTACTCCAGTGATGGCTCATTCGCTGAATGAGCAACCAGCGGGAGCAGCTTAGAAACACCCCCTGCACACCCCACAGCCACGTGACCAGGGAAGATAGCCAGGAGGAGAGCAGTGATCAAGGAGAGGAGAGCCACCCTGTTCCCCAGGAGACGACCTGCTAATGTAGTGGCAGAAACCTGCGAGGCGGTGGCTGAGACTGTCAGCAGCAGCAGCCTGACCCAGAGGAACACGGTGCAATGCAGGAAGAAAATTAACAACCACCTCAGAGCTGCAAGAGTGAGGACCCACTTATCCTCCCCCCTCTACTAAAACCGCCACCATGTTACAATAAGTCTTTCAACCGCCTATCCTACCAGGGTACACCCCATTTCCCCCACTTCTCAATAATCCCCATCATAACCCTCCTCATTGATCCCTATTATTCTCCCACCACTTATTCCCATCATTTTCAGTGCTGCACCGCACCCCACCCCACCCCATCTACGGAAGTAGGACCATCCAGGACAGCCAGCATTCAGTAACCAGCCGTCCCGAAGGCAGAAGTCGATCCTCAGGGAAAGCTCCTCCCATCACTGTTACAGATGCAGAATCAAAGCCATGTTTATCAGGGGAGAGTGTCCAGAACCTTCCTGCAAATGCAAGGTCATCTGGAGAAATCTACCAGCCTTCTGTTGCAGGAGATGGTGCCAGCATTGTGAACATAGAAAAACTACAGCACAAACAGGCCCTTCGGCCCACAAGTTGTACCAATGATATCCCTACCTACTAGGTTTACCTGTAACTCTCAGTTCTATTAAGTCCCATGTACTCATCCAGAAGTCTCTTAAAAGACCCTATCGAATTTGCCTCCACTGACACACCATTGTGTGTGCAACCCAGGGCAATACTGCAAAGGGGTGGCCTCAGAGGAGAGCCAGCGGAAAACCGTCCGAGCAGAGACCTAAGATTTCCAAGGCCTGGTTCACTGTACTCTCCATTGCTGAGGGCTAAGTCAGCATTTCCAACATTCTCATAGCATATCAAAGTTCCAGGTGGACATTGAAGCAGCACCTAAGAGCTTAGCCCAATCACACCAGACCACTGAGGATATCACCCACAATGATCAGGCTCCAGGACTGGCATCATTAGATGATGTTGAGGCATCTGGACCTCATTCCACTGCCCCTCCGTTCCATGGAGTGACCCAGGGGCCACTGGGCATCGCGAGTCAGGGGGAAGTGCTGGAGCACAGTGGGGCCTTCCGCCAGGAAATGCCAGGAAGTCTTGAGTCTTCTGAATTCTTATCTCCTTAGTTCAGCACATTTACTGGGGTTCAGGAAGAACACAATGATGTCACCATAGAGTCATAGAGGTTTACAGCATGGAAACAGCCCTTCGACCCAATTTGTCCATGCTACCAAGTTTTAACCATCAAGCTAATCCCAATTGCCTGCATTTGGCCCATATCCCTCTATACCCATCTTACCATGTAACTGCCTAAATGCTTTTAAATGGCAGAATTGTACCCGCCTCTAATACTACCTCTGGCAGCTCATTCCAAACACTCACCACCCTTTGTGTGATACAGTTGTATCTCTCTCCTCTCATCTTAATCCTATGCCCCCTAGTTTTAGACTTCCCTACCTTTGGGAAAAGATGTTGACCATCTACCTTATCTATGCCCCTCATTATTTTATAAACCTTGAAAGTTCACCCCTAAGTCTCCCACACTCCAGGGAAAGGACCACCAAGTCCTGGTGGCATCCTAGTAAATCTTTTCTGCATTCTTTCTAGTTTAATAATATCCTTTCTATAATAGGGTGACCAGAACTTATACACAGTATTCCAAGAGCGGCCTTACCAACGTCTTGTACAACTTCAACATCTGTATTCAATGTTTTGACCAATGAATCCGAGCAAGCCAAGTGCCTCCTTCACCACTCTGTTCACCTGTGACTCCACTTTCAAGGAGCTATGAACATGTACCTCTAGATCTCCTTGTTCTATGACTCTCCCCAATGCCCTACCATTAAGTGAGTAAATCCTACCCTGATTCCATCCACCAAAATGCATTACCTCACATTTATCTAAAATAAACTCCATCTGACATTCATCAATCCACTGGCCCAATTGATCAAGATCCCATAGCAATCCTCAATAATTTCTTTACTGTCCATTATGCCACCTTGGTGTCATCTGCAAACTTACTAACCATGCTTCCTAAATTCTCATCCAAATTATTAATATAAATTACAAATAACAATGGATCCAGCACTGACCCTTAAGGCACACCACTGGTCACAGGCCTCCAATCTGAACAATTGCCCTCTGTCTTCTGTCATCAAACCAATTTTGTATTCAACTGGCTATCTCATCCTGGATCCTATGAGATTTAACGTTATGCAACAACTTACCATGTGGCATCTTGTCAAAGGCCTTACTAAAGTCCATGTAGAGAATGTCAACTGCATTGTCCTCATTTACCTTCTTGGTTACTCCTTCAAAAAACTCAAATTCTAGAGAAATGATATTCCACTCACAGAGCCATGCTGACTGTCACTAATCACTCTTTGCCTCTCTAAATGCCTGTAGACCCTGTCTGTCAGAATACCTTTTAACAATTTACCCACTACAAATGTGAGGCTCACCAGCCTGTATTTCCCAGGCTTTTCCCTGTAGCCCTTCTTAAACAAAGGCACAACATTTGCCACCCTCCAATCTTCAGGCGCCTTACTTATGGCTGTTGAAGATTTCAATATTGCTGCTAGGGGACCTACAATATCCTCACTAGCCTCCCACAACGTCCTGGGATACACTTCATCAGGTTCCAGCTATTTATCTACCTTGATGCGCTCCAGACTTTTAGTATCTCCTCTGTAATATATATACTCTGAAGGCATCACTATTTATTTCCCCAAGTTCTCTAACATCCGTGCCTTTCTTGACAGTAAATACTGATGAGAAATATTAATTTAGGATCTCACCCATCTCTTGTGGCTCTGCACATAGATGATCTTTTGATCCTTAAGAGGCTTTATTCTCTCCCTAATTATTTACTTCCTCTTTATCTATTCGTAGAAGCTTTTAGGATTTGCCTTTGCCTTATCTGCCAAAGCAATCTTGCGTCCCCTTTTCGCCCTCCTGATTTCTCTCCTAACTCTATTCCAACACCCTTCATACTGTTCAACGGATCTGCTTGATCTTAGCTGCCTGCGCATGTCATATGCCTCCTTCTTTCTCATGACCAGAGCCTCAATTTCCCTAAGCACCCAGGTTCCCTACTCTTACCAGCCTACTTCACCAGTGACACCCGGAAGTCAGCTGGACCCCTCAGTTCCAGGCCCGCTAGTGACCGCCCACCAAGGGCATCACAGGCATAGAACACAGTGGGCTGCCTCCACTTCCGAGGTGCATTCTGGGGGAGCATCTAGAAGGAGCGGGAGACTGTGAGAATTGAAGAAGTTGCAGAATCACTGAGTTAGCACGGGTGAAATATAGAAGGGTTAGTTATGGGAAAGGGGGCACCGAACGTACATTTTCACCATTTAAACATTGTTCACCTTCAGCCTGAGTACCATTCACTTGGTGCAGTCACCCTCATTAGTGGGGGATGATGGGGCAGTGTTTCTCTCTCTGGCTCAGCACTCATCATCTCACAGGCCCAACGGACAAGTAGACGGCCATACGAACCAGAATTAGACATGCACCATGGCTTTCCTCACATCAAGTCATCATCAATCTCATGCCTTGCAACCAGACCCACTGACACTGCCAACCCAGGCCCAGCACCCTGAGGGGAGGGATAGGGACAAGGTTTGTGGGAGACAAGCATTGGGGGGGTTGGGGGGACAAGGGTTGGGGGGATAAAGAGTGGGGGGGGGCAACAGTGGGGTCAAGGGTTGGAAGACAAGGGGTTTGGGGGGACAAGGGGTTGGGAGGAACAGACAAGGTGTTGGGAGGAATGGACATGGGGTTGGGGGGACAGACAAGGAGTTGGAGGGGAGATGACAAAGAGATGGGGGGAGGACAAGGGGTGAGTGTTTCAGAGGAAGGCAGGGGAGGGCAATGGAGGGTCAAATCCATGAAAGATCTGCAGTCACAGCGGGTGGTGGGGATTGAGCTGCTGGACATGGCTCCTTTCAGGTGGCAAACTGGAGCCAATGAGAGCCTTCCTGGCCCTGTGGCCCTGTACATTCTGTCTGCCGCCTGTCCAGCATCCTCCTGGTACTCCTCCTCGGAGACTGCCTGTTCCTCCTCACTGTTTCATCCTGCTGCTGTGCAAGATTATGGAGCACGCAACAAGCATTCACAATCTTCACCACCATCTCTGGGCTGCACTGCAGAGCCCGTCAGACTGGTTCAGACATCTGAACCATATCATTAGAAGGCCAATGTACTGCTCAATAACACTCCTGATGGCAGAGTGATGGTCCCCTGCCCTGCTCCACGGACCCTGCAGAGACATCATTGACCACAACATCAGGGGCAGTTGTGACCCTCTGGGGAAGCTTTGCTGCACTGAGTGACACTGGTACTGGTTCCAATCTGATTTTTCCATTGTGCCCTTTGGTAAGACCCAATAAGTTTGTGGGAATGTTACTGCCATCCATTGGGATAAGGGTGAGACATGAGGGAGCAGCTAACTTGCAGGGGCAGTGAGCATCATCCTTTATGGAGTTTCTCCTCTGTGTCTCAGTGCTGAGACTATTTCTGTGATATGAGTTTTCTGGCAGCATTTCTTTCAGCTGCTTCTGGACTGCCTGACCCTTGCGTGCATTCACCTTTCCAATTCCCCTCCCTGATCTGGTGTGGGAGTGTGAAACGAAGGGGGTTCCATGAGGTGTGCCTATGTCCAGCGCTCATGTAGGGTTTGAAGGAAGAGAGGTCCTGGGTCAGTGACACTTGCTGTGCGTGAGGGGAGTTAAGTCAGGGCTGGCCTGGGTTTGGGGGTTTCTGCATGAGGACATGATTGTGCCAGACTGTGAGGGGTTAACAGGTCCAGGTATGTGGGAGTGCAGATGTCCTGGGTGCGTGGCTCCCATGGAGACAGCAGGTCAAAGTTGAGATTGGACACAGAGAGGAACCAACACTTTTGAAATTCAGATGTCAGTAGCTGATGTGGATCGAGTTAGCTGCAACACTTCAAAGAATCAATGGAAGTGGTCAGGCAAGGCTTCCCCATCCCAGAGGGGACCCCCTGAGATCACCCATTTCCCTCCAACTCAAAAATAGTTGCCCCTGTTGAGATGGACTCCCAAGCAAGACATACCTCCCAGCTCCTCCTCAGTGGCCTTGTTGCCACGTCCCCGCTTTTCAAGAGCAACACCAAATTATGCCCGTGTGCCACCTGGCAGCGAAGGTGGGTGAATATCACATGGCCGCTGCATCTGGTGTCAGTCACACGAATAGAGTCATAGGGGTTTACAGCATGGAAACAGGCCCTTCGGCCCAACTTGTCTGTCCCGCCCAGTTTTTACAACTAATTTAGTCCCAATGGCCTGCGTTTGGCCCATATCCCTCTAAACCCATCTTACCCATAGAACTCTCTAAATGCTTCTTAAAAGACAAAATTGTACCCACCTCTACAACTGCCACTGGTAACTTGTTCCAGACATTCACCACACTGAGTAAAAAAAATTGCCCTCTGGACCTTTTTGTATCTCTCCCTTCTCCCCATAAATCTATGCTCGCTAGTTTTAGATTCCCCTACCTTCAGGAAAAGATGTTGACTATCTAGCGGATCTGTGTCCCTCATTATTTTATAGACCTCTATAAGGTCACCCCTAAGCTTCCTATGTCCCAGAGAAAAAAATCCCAGTCTATTCAGCCTCTCCTTAAAACACAAACCATCAAGTCCTGATAGCATCCTAGTAAATCTAATGACATGGAGATGAAGGTACTTATATAATTTTCATGTTGCAGCCTGCTCAGGTGGGAACCCGAACAAGGCTGGCAGTGCAGGCCGGGTGAATCTCGATTGCCTTGTAGGTTGAAAATCCTAACTTTTGACCAACGCCCCATTCACCAGAGCATGGGGATTCCTGCTGGCCATTTGAGGAGGTCAGAGAATCATCCCCGGGGATTGTTAAACATAAATGAATTATGCCCAAAGCCACTAGCCTACTTGTTTCCTGTAATCTTTCAGGAAGGTTTCAGATTCCAATAGCCTAGATCAAGCCAAGGTGCCAGGTTAAATTTACACAATTACTCTGACTGTGCTGACTTGGGAATGTTCTTATTTACCTTCCTAGGCACACAGACACTAATAGATAGATTTTAAAACCTTATTTGTATCTAAATATATTTAGTTTATTAAGAAATTGATTACTGTACATCAATGAAACAGTTGATTTTTAAAAAGTCTATGACAAGTGATTTTATCCTGGGTTACTGGACATTTCTAATAAAAATACTTAGTTTTGCTGATAAACATATTTGGCAGTATTAATAAAACTGCACCAAATCAACACTCTACTCCTTTCACATCATCTAATGATAATTTCTGCTGATTGTTGCTGTGATTTTTGAGGTGTTCTCTGTGAAAGATGACTCACGAGGGAGTCGGGAGCATTCAGAGGATGAGGCCAGTACTGGAGATTTGAGGTCTCAGCCAGCCCATGTACACCTAGCAGAGCAAGTTAACATGGGTCTCATTGTTATTATAGTAGCAAAACTGCCCACAGTTCAATGTAATAGACACAACAACTGCACTGTTTCATTATGAGCTTATACAAAGATGTAACAAAGGTGTCAGATAAAACAAGTGTGGAATTATAACATCAGAATTTAATTATGTTTTCAGCTTAAGTTTACTTAATGACTTTTAGTGTCAAAATATATCACTCTATGAGGCTGAAAGGGCATGTGGGTGGTCTCCTGTCAGGTGCCTATATGTCACAGCACCCTTTAGAAAGTATGTAAGAGTAACCTGATAAAAGCTGTTCTACCCCAAACCTCCTGCCTCAGGCTTGCCCTCTCTCTCTCTATTTTGACATACCAGCAGGCTGACATCCTGGAACTGTATCTCAGCTTTCCGTAATAGTACAATTACAATAACGTTGAAACGCTCTGGTGTCCCAACACATTTTACCAGTGCAGTGGTCTTCATCTGATATCTTCACAACATGCATAATAATTGGCACTTATCCTGGTGTTAATATGAAAACAGTCAATGGAAATAAATTGCTTCAGCAGATGTTGGCTGAAGCTAAAGTGAGCCTTGCAATCGCCATCTTTACTGCATGTTTTTATGACTGGATTAAATTTGTGAGGTGAGAGCAAATGAAACTATTTTGAACAGATGAATAATATGGTGAAGTTCCAGACTGCTGCTTATCTGACTAAATTAACTTCTCTGATTTTAAAAACGCTGCCTGGACTGGAGCTGTTGATTAGGTTGGATATATTAATGTAACTTGAAAACCCACCCACAAATGTAGATTTATTCAGCCATTACCAGCATGAAGAGAATGTTATACTGCTTAATGAACAGTTTTTTTAAATATAATTTTTTTGAAATTTCAAACCATTTTCCTGAGACAGTATTTCATGTACTTGGCTCAATAATCTCAAATCAATACCACTTCCAGACCAGCTTGGTGAGTGCTTTTCCATATTTTCTGTACTTTGTAAATGGAAAATTATTAAAGCGTAACATAGTTGAAACCAACAACTGTAACTATGTACATAAATTTGGGTGAGATTATACTTGGCCAAGAGAAAATGGATTGAGCTTTATTCCAGATAGAAAAACAAGTTTCACATAACAGTCTATGCACCAGATGCATTTACCATTGAACTCTTCCAGCACTTTCTGTTTTTATTTCAGATTTCCAGCACCTGCAGTATTTTGCTTTTGAGATCAAGTGTAGTATCGACATGCTGCACTTGGTTGAAGTCATTAGGTTACATTTCAGCTTCATTTGAAGCAATTTTTTAAAGCGGCATCTCGGCCATTTGGCTAAGATGCAAATAAGATCAAGCCCTGGAGGAGGAGCTACACCTACTCCAGTCAGCTTGGATCATGTAGATCAAGCCCAAGACAGGAGGTGAGAGCCCTGTCTTGTCAGCTTGGATCGGGAATGTCCCAACTTGTTGGGACTCTGAATTGGGTTTAATTTGACTTGATTGGATTGGAATAAAGTTTAAAAAAAAATTTTGCTTTTGCGATTTTTTTTTTCTCTCTGCAGCTTGTGTGGAAAGCTTTGCTTGCTCACGGCGAAGAAAATCTTGTGTTTTCCTTATGTCTTTGGAAAGAAGTATGACACTAAAGGTCATTCGGAATTACAAACGATTGAATTTCAGAAGATTGGTAAATTCCCTCTGATCATGTTTCAAGACCAGTCCATTTTAATGTGCTCTGGATTAAAGTTGAGAAATTTGTTCAGCTGCATCTGTTGTATCCTTGCCTCCCCCCAGATGATTGTGCCAAACTTCCCCTAAAGATCTCCCTGCTCTAACTCTGAACTTGCACATTTCTTCATGGGCAGCATGACGGCACTGCTGCCTCACAGTGTCAGGGACCCAGGTTTGATTCCTGGCTTGGGTCACTGGTTGTGTGGAGTCTGCGTGTTCTCCTCGGGTTTGCATGGGTTTCCTCCAGGTGCTCCAGTTTCCTCCCATGGTCTGAAAGACATGCTGGTTAATTGCATTGACCATGCTAAATTCTCCCTCAGTGTACCCAAACAGGTGCTGGGCTGTGGCGAGGAGGGGATTTTCATAGTAACTTCAATGCAGTATGAATGTAAGCCTGCTTGTGACTATTAAATGCACTTTCTTCTCTCAGGTCTTCTCTAAGCTCACCTTTTCAATAAAATCCATCTCTTACTCCATAGATCCCATATCTCCTATACTAAATGATACTGTTAGTGGCTCTTTCACCTCAAGTACCCCCGTCTCCCCATCTTAAACCCTCCAAAAATAAACAAACATTGACGCTCTGTAATAATCTTACTGAGGCCAATCTTCCGTCACCAATCACCCTTTTATTTACAGTGACATCTGAACACCTTTCATCAGTGACAGAGTATTGCCGGCCTGAGTGGAACTAGCTGGTATTAAACCCTCCTGCTGCTCCTTCCCTATTGGACAAGCCTCCCACTCACCTAATAGGGGAGCTGAAATTCAATGAAGCCCATGGAGAAATCTGTTGACGATCTCCTGTGACATCATAACATCCCTCCCCCCTCGAGTCTGTTTCTTCCCCCTCACTCCCACCATGGGGAGGGCCTTCTCTGCCACACGTTGATCGGCCTGGGATTAATGGGAGGCAGGACCAGATCATGGGGTGTGAAGTGGATCGGAGACCTTCACTTCTGTAAAGTGATAGCTCTTCTTGAGGTCTCACTTTGGAAGGGGTGCTGGTTTCTTCCACTTCCATTTTGGAATCCCAATCCTCATCAGCTGGAGGGGCAGGCATAACTCCATTCGAAACCTATGGCTGATAAATGAGGCCTGCACTGGCATGGGCTCCCTACTTCAGGGAGCGCCTTAATAATGCTGCTTGGGCGATTCCAGTCACTGTCTGAGGAGTAGTCCTGTAGTCAGATAAAAATCGCACCAGTTTGGTCTCTATGGATGCTGCAGGTTGCTTCTTCATGCCAAGCTTTAAAAGTCTGCACCGCTCATTCAGTCAACCCATTCAATGACGGGTGATAGGGTGTTGTCCTAACACGCTTGATTCCATTGGAAAGCATGAGGGTGTGAAACTCAGCGCTTGTAAAGGCAGTGCCATTGTCAGGAACCAGAACTTCAGGAATCCTGTGTATGCAGAAACTTGTCATAGTTTCTCAGTGGTAGCAGGGGCGGAGGTAGACTTCATATGATGTATCTTCAACCAGTTGGGGTAAGCGTTGACTGTAATCAGGAAGATGGAGCCAAAAAGGGCCCAGTGAAGTCTTCATGCACTCACACTCAGGGACTATCAGGCCATTCCCATGGATGTAGGGAGCAGTTTTTGATATTCTTGACATGTCTCACACTGCCTAACCAAGTCAGTAATGCCTGTACAAGGCTGGGCCACCAGACATAGCTCCTGGCTACCGTTTTCATCTTCAGAATCTGGGGCTTGGTGTTCCAAAGGGTTAACCTTTGTATTCAGACTATGCAACGAGCCAGTAAATGGGAGGTTAACTGTTTGGGGCCACTGCGCATGCGCAGAGCTCCAGAACTGCCAAACTCTGGCGCGAATAGGCCCCGCCTCCTGGGTTTTTAATGAGATTCACGACTGGGATCTCTGCAGCGCACAGAGTGCGGAGATTGAGGTGAGGTGCTGAATTGACAGAACAGTTGCGATTTAGAATAGTTTTCTCACTAATCAGCACTTTTGGGAGAATCACCCCCCCCGCCCCACCACCATATTTCTTAACATGACATCTCTGTGCATCATGCAAAAAAAAGTGCCTTATGTTGTAAGTTCCTTAAGCTGTATTCTTTTTTCCTCAATGATCATAAATATCACAGTAGTCCATTAAAATTCTCGCACGCTTTATATTTATTATATCCTTTCAGAACAAATTTTTGAATGCACAGCCTTAGGCTTGTCTCATAATAATTTACATTTATGTATGTGCAGCACTTTTAACATAATAAAACATCCCAAGGCGCTTTGTAAGACATGACGAAACAAAGTAATAAAATGACACATAAGAGATGAATTATATCACAGAATTACAGAATTGTTGTGGTGTAGAAAGAGACCAATTTGGACTATTATGTTTACACTGACTCTTCAAATGAGCATCGTGACTTAGTGCCATTCTCCTGCCTATTTCCCATACCCCTGCACATTGTTTCTATTCAATAATCGTCAAATATTCTCTTGAATTGAACCTGCCTCCGCCACTCTTCCAGGCAGTACATTCCAGATCTGAACCACTTTGCATTTTGGTCGTTAGAACCAGGGCAGGACTTACTCAGTTAATGGTAGGGCATTGGGGAGAATTTCAGAACAAGGGGATCTAAGGGTAAATATTCATAGCTCCTTGAAAGTGGAGTCACAGGTGGACAGAGTGGTAAAGAAGGCATTTGGCATGCTTGGTTTCATCGGTCAGAACATTGAATATGGGAGTTGGGATGTCTTGTTGAAGTTGTACAAGACATTGGTAAGGCCACACTTGGAATACTGTGTGCAATTCTGGTCACCCTATTATAGAAAGGATATTATTAATCTAGAAAGAGTGCAGAAAAGATTTACTAGGATGCTACCAGGACTTGATAGATTGAGTTATAGGGGTCGATAAAATAATAAGGGGCACTGATCAGCTAGATAGTCAACATCTTTTCCCAGAGGTAGGGGAGTCTAAAATTAGAGGGCATAGCTTTAAGTTGAGAGGGGAGAGATACAAAAGTGTCCAGAGGGGCAATTTTTTCACACAAAGGGTGGTGAGTGTCTGGAACAAGCTGCCAGAGGTAGTAGTAGAGGCGGGTACAATTTTACCTTTTAAAAAGCATTTAGATAGTTACATGGGTACGATGGGTATAAAGGGAAATGAGCCAAATGCGGCAATTGGGATTAGTTTAGGGGTTTAAAAAAAAGGGCAACATGGACAAGTTGGGCCAAAGGGCCTGTTTCCATGCTGTAAACCTCTACGACTCTATGACTTGCTGTGTGAAAAAGATTTATCTCATATCACATTTGCTTCTTTTGCAAATCACTTTGAATCTGTGCCCTCTTATTCTCCATTCTCTTATGAGCAGGAACAGTTTCTCCCCATCTACTCTACCCAGCACCTTCTTGAAGGCTCCGATTAGCCTTTTCCTCTCCAAGGAGAATAATTCCAACTTCTCCAATCTCTCCTCATCTTTGAAGTTTCTCATCCCTGGGACCAATCTTCTAAACAACTTCTGCACTCTGTCTAATGTGTTCACACTCTTACAAAAGTATGGTGCCCAGAACTGTACACAAGGGGTGGGATTTTCCAGTTGTTCCTGCTGGATCTTCTGGTCTTACTGACAGCGCCCCATCGCTGCTGGCACCCTGGGTGTGAACTGGAAACTCCATTATGAGTGGAACCAGAAGATCCTGCCTTTGGCCAATGGAGGACTTCCACCCACACCACAAGGCATGTCACGGGAGCATGGAAAACCTGCCCAATATTCCAGTTGAGATCTAACTAGTGTCTTCTACAAATTGAGCATAATCTCCTTGCTCTTGTCCTCCATGCCCTGATTAATGGAGCTTAGGATACTGTAAGCGTTATTCACTGCTCTCTCTACCTGTCTTGCCACCTTTAATGATTTATACACATTTACACCCAGCTCCCTCTGCTCCTGCACATTCTTAAGAATTGTATCCCTTATTTTCTATTGTCTGTCCATGTTCTTTCTACTAAAGTGAATCACCTCACACTTTAGGGGGAGATGGTGGCCTAGTGGCATTAATGGTATTATCGCTGGACTATTAATTCAGAAACTCAGCTAAAGTTCTGGGGAGCTGGGTTCGAATCCTGCAGCCCCAGCAGATGGTGGAATTTGAATTCGGTAAAAAATATCTGGAATTAAGAACCTACTGATGAGCGTGAAACCATTGGTGATTCTGGGAAAAACCCATCTGGTTCACTAATGTCCTTCAGGGAAGGAAATCTGCCATCCTTACCTGGCCTGGCCTACATGTGGCTCCAGAGCCATAGCAATGTGGTTGATTCTCAACTGCCCTTGGGCAACTAGGGATGGGCAATAAATGCTGGCCAGCCAGTGACATCCACATCCCATGAATTAATTAGAAAAAAAGCTTCTCCATATTGAACTTCATCTGTCACCTATCTATCCCTTCGACCAACTTGCCTATGTTGCCCTGGAGCTCTGCACTGTCCTCCTCCCAGTTTACTTTGCTTCAACTGCAATCATCTGCAACTTCTGAAATTATTTTCTGCCCACCAAGATCTAAGTCATTAATACATATCTGGAAGAGCAAGGGTCCCAATACCAACTCCTGAGGAACCCACCCACAAACCTTCCTCCAGCCTGTGAAATATCCATTAACCACTTCTCTCTGCTTCCTACTACTTAATCAATTTTATACCCACATTGCTACTGCTCCTTTTATTCTATAAGCTTTGCTTAGAAGTCTATTGTGTGGCACTGTACTAAAGAAGTCCATGTACACCACATCAACATCATTGCCCTCGTCAACCCTTTCTGTCACCTCTTCAGAAATTCCAACAAGTTAGTTAACATGGTCCCCTCTTTTAAAATCCATGCTATCTGTTACCAATCAGTTCTCGCTTTCCCTGTGACGATTAATTTTATACCGAGCAATTGTTTCTAAAAGCTTTCCCACCACCAAAGTTAACCTGACTGGTTTGTAATTGCTGGGCCTATCTTTACAATCCTATTTAAAACAAACGGGTAACATCTGCAATTTTCCAGCCATCTGACACCTCCCTTGAGTGTAGGGAAGACTGAAAGATTATGACCAGTGCCCTTTCAATTTCCACACTCCTTCAATATTCTTGGATGTGTCCCACCTGATCCCTGCGTCTTATCAACTTTAAGTACTACAGTTTATTCAATACTTCCTGCTTATCAATTTTCAACCCTTCTTGTGATAGACTTCCCTCCCCTGCCACCATGACCTGGATAGTTTCCATTTGAGTAAAGACAGTTGCAAGGTATTCATTTAACACTTTAGCCATGTCCCTGTCTCCGTGTAAATCCCCTTTTTGGTCTGTAATCAACCTAACTTCCTTTTGGCCAGCCTTTAACTATTAATGTGCTGAAAGAAGACTTTTAGCAGTATAGAAGTCACCCAACTATTCTCCAGTGGTGGCAAATGTTTAGTATTGTTATTTCCATTCCTAGCGATACTGTTGTGGAAAGGTGCACCTTTGGCAGTCAGCCTGGTGAGGTGGAACTCAAATATGTTCTTTCCTTATGTTGGTTCCCTCACCACCTGCCACAGACCCAGTCTAGCAGCTATTCCCTCTAGGAGCTGGCCAGCTTGGTCCATACTGATGTACTGAGTCGCTCTTAGTGATGGATACTTAGTGATCCGCACCCAGAGTACATTCCGTACCCCTGGCACCCTAAGTGCCAGGGCATGGAGTAGTTCGACATGGAGCAGTACTGATTCATCGCTGAGAAGGGTTGGTATGCTTGCCCATGTTTGGCCAGGTGCCATGAGACTTCATGAGGTCCAGAATCGATGTTCAGTGTTCTTCTTATTGTATACCACTGTACCACCGTCTCTTGCTAGTGGGACCGGGCATATCCAGGAATGGTTACGGTGGTGTCTGGGGTGTTATCTGTAAGGTATGATGCTGTGAGAATGATTGTGTCAGGCTGTTGCTTGACTAATCTGTGAGACAGCTCTCTCAATTTTGGTACAAGCCTCCAGATGTAGTAAGGAGGACTTTACTGGTCAACGATGGGTTTGCCATTGTTGTTTCCAATCCCTAGGTTGATGCCGTGTGATTGTCCAGCTTCATTCATTTTGTTCCATTTGTAGCAATTGAATACAACTGTGTGGCTTGCGAGGTCATTTCAGAGGGCACTTTAGAGTGAATCGTATTGCTGTGGATCTCAAGTCATGTTTTGACCAGACCAGTCAAGGAGGGCAGATTTCCTTCCCTGAAAGACATTAGTGAACCAGATGGGTTTTTATGACAATTGACGATGGTCATCGGTAGACTTTTAATTCCAAATATTTTATTGAGTTTTTAAAAATCCCACCATCTGCAGTGGTGGAATTCGAACATGGGTCCCCTGAACATTTCTCTGGCTCCCTGGATTAATAGTCAAGTAATAATATAGTTGTGCTACTCTTCCCTGTGATCTTATGATTTTGCACTTCTTTGTCCAATTCACACAATAATGGAAATGTTGCACATTATTTGGTGCTTCATCAACTGACATGAGAAAAATAAATTCAAATTACAGAGACATCTAAAATCTCCTTGTATATTCAAGCAAAAATGTTATGGCTTGTTAACTGTCCTGGTTCAAATCCACCATTTCATAAGAGCTGGATGGTGGATAAAATTGAATGCCGAGAAGTTTATATGTTATAGAAGTGCATACTGGTAGGAAGAGGGAGGAGAGCCAATATGAACAAAATGATACAATTTTCATACAATCATAGAATCCCTCCAGTGCAGAAGGAGGCCATTCAGCCCATCAAGTCTGCACTGATCACAATCCCCCCCAGGCCCCTCATATTTATTCTGCTAATCCCCTGACACTAGGGTCAATTTAGTACGGCCAGTCAACACATCTTTGTGGGAGGAAACCAGAGAACCCACAGGAAACCCACACAGACACAGGGAGAATGTGCAAACTCCACACAGGCAGTGATCCGAGGCCAGAATTGAATCCAGGTCCCTGGCGCAATGCTAACCACTGTGCCGGCATGAAGGGGCAGAGGAATAGATCCACTTGGGATGAATATAAACAAATTTCTGAACATCTATGCAGGACATCTATGTTCATTAAAGAGGAATTTATTTCAGCATTTTAATAATTAGCTCAATTTGACAATTATTCTGTTCATAAAATTAAGCACAGCAATGGAATTATTACTTTGTGATATGCATTTAAAGATTATTTTCAATTCATAACCTTGTCTGGAACATTTGTGAGGTAAAAAGTATCAAAAATCTAGGAAATACCCGTCGCTCTTGCTTAATAATAGTTAATATTCATGATCATTGGAATAATTCTGGAATATTTAGCCAGTTATTGTTGCAGACAGGAGAGAGAGGCAACACTGACTTCTTCCCAGAGTCCAAATGAATATTTATCCCCCAACCAACATTCCTGAAGCCGATTATCAAATCATCAATTTCATTGCTGTTTTGGAGACTTGCTGTGTGCAAGTTGACTGCCGTGTTTCATACATTTACAACAGTGTTTGCACTTTCAAAATATTTGATGGCTGAGCAGCACTTTAGTGATGTCTTGAGCTTGTGAGCATATACCTTAGCATAAATACTGCCGATGGATATTGTTTGCACTAGAACATGAGACAAAATGGTTTGTTAGTGGAATGTCCTTCTACAATACCTTCACTGTAGCTGTTGACCACAAAAAATGTGTAATAACGTTCTCTAGCACAAATGTCACCACAATTGAGAACTAAGAATCATGCTCACTGGCTTTGGTATCGTAACTTAATATAAATGCTTTCTCCGAAACATTTTGAATGTCTGGTTGGAATTAAATGTGTTCCATAATTCATCAGAGCTTTATGTTCTAACTTGCTTACATTTAAACAATAATCCACAGATGGAGGATTATATTATTTTTGATTTATTTTAGTATGGAAGAATCCCTTCAGTGTAGAAGGGGGCCATTCGGCCCGTTGAGACTGTACTGACAATAGTCCCACCCACCCTGTAACCCCATGTATTTACCCAGCTAATCCCCCGACACAGTAAGGGTCAATTTAGCATGGCCAATCCAGCTAACCTATACATCTTTAGACTGTGGGAGGAAACCGGAGGCCAGAACTGAACCCGGGCCACAGTGCCATCATGCTGCTCTAAGAAGGGAGCACATTTTTCTTTGTAGAAAGGAATTTATGTTCATATAAATATTTCAGAATGGAATAGAGTTTAAGATGTTTTCAAGTTGACAAAGCATAGAGTAGTATTTGTTCTTAGCAGTTTAATATCTGATACGTCCCCTACTTGGAGGCCAAATATTAATTTTTGAAACAGGGCGGTGGGCACGGGGCTTGCTCCTTCCAACGCACGCATCGGCCTGGTTTTACAGTGCGTCCAAGAATGGTGCAGCCTCCTCTCTTTGGGTGGGCAGCATAGTGGCAGTGGGTGGCACAGTGGCACAGTGGTTAGTGCTGCTGCCTCACAGTTCCAGAGACCTGGCCTTGGGTGATTTTGTGGAGTTTGCAAGTTCTCCCCGTGTCTGCGTGGGTTTCCTCTGGGTGCTCCAGTTTCCTCCCACAATCCAAAGATGTGTGGGTTGGGTTGATTGGCCATGTGAAATTGACCCTCAATGCACTAACTAACCCTTTGAAATGCCATTTCTTGCGCAGCTTATTCTCACTAGGAGCATTGACTTCGGTTGGCGCAATCATATATCAGCTTTGTAGCTAGAAAACAAAACTCACAAGTATCACTGACAGTGGATTTTCCTTCAGAAGAGGTGTAATTTGTTTTATTTCTTGCTTGTGGAGGAAAGAGATTCAGAATAAACCTGAATAAGGGGCAACTTCTTTGGTGTGCCATCCTATCCCCAGTGTGACATCCCATGTGGCCATGACAAAGGTAAACTATCCCTGTCTTTATTGATCTGAATGCAGGCATTGACATTGTTGATGATGCCATCCATCTCCTACGACACTACCACTCTTATCCATCTGAGTGGAACATCACAAACTTGATTCCATTATCTCTTCAGTTGTAGCCAATGTAACCTGAAATGGCTTTTCTTCCAGCTTCTAATTTATATCCACATGCTGTCTCTTAAGGTCATCATCCAAAACACAGCATTGATTTCCTTTAGTTATAGCCTATTGAGTATCCCCGATTTTAATCACTGCACCATTGGTGTCTGTCTTCCTCTATCACAGCTTTGTATTTTGGAATCACCTTTCTGAACCTTTCTACCTCTTTCCTCCTTTAAAACACTCCTAAACACCTCCCATTCTTTTAGGCAGCTGCCCTCATTTCTCCTTACAAAGATGTGCGGGTTAGGTTGATTGGCCATGCTAAAATTGCCCCTTTAGTGCACTAGGATACTCAGGTTAGAGGGATTAGTGGGTAAAATATGTAGGGATATGGGGGTAGGGCCTGGGTGGGATTGTGGTCGGTGCAGACTCGATGGGCCGAAGGGCCTCTTTCTGCACTGTATGATTCTATGATTCTACGACTTGATGTCAAACGTTGCTTTATCATACTCCTGTGAAGCATTTGGGACGCTTTGTTCAGACAAGATATAAACATAAGTTGTTCATAAATTCATAAAATATAGGAGCAGGGTTAGGCCTTTTGGCCCATTGAGTCCGCTCTGCCATTTGATCATGGCTGATATGCTCCTCATCCTTATTTTCCTGCCCTCTTCCTATAACGTTTCAACCCATCACCAATTAAAAAGCTGTCTAACTCCTTCTTAAATTTACCCACTCTCCCAGCATTCACTTTGGGGTAGCGAATTCCACAGGTTCACAACCTTTTGGGAGAAGAAGTTTGTCCTCGACTCCATTTTAAATTTGCTAGCCCTTATCCTAAGACTATGATCTCTCCTCTTAGAATGCCTCACAAAAGGAAGCGTCTATTCCACATCGAACTTATCCCTACCTTTTATCATCTTGTATATCTCAATTTGATCTCCGCTCATTCTTCTAAATTCCAGAGAGTATAGGCCTGAACTCTTCAATCTCTCTTCATACAACTAACCCCTCGTCTCTGGAATCAATCTAGTGAACCTCTTCTGAATTACATCCAATGCCACTAGATCTTTCCTGAAACAAGGGAACCAAAATCATCCACAATACTCCAGGTGCTGCCTCACCAGTGCCTTGTACAGTTGCAATAAAACTTCCTTATCTTTATATTCTATTCCTTTAGCTATAGATGCCAGCATTCCATTCATTTTCTTTATTGTCTGCTGTATCTGCATGCTAGTTTTCTGTGACTCATGAACAAGGACACCCAGTTCCCTCTGCACTGGAGTACCCCAAAGTCTTTCCCCACTTAGATAATGATGTTCAGATATTATTTAGATGTTGGCCGGCAGCAACCACTACAGAAATTTTTCTATTCATTCATGAAACATGGGCAGAATTTATGGCCCGTTCCAAGTCACCCTTGAGCTGAATGGCTTGCTAAGCCATTTCAGAGGGCAGTTGAAATCAACCACATTGCTGTGGCTCTGATATCACATTTAGGCCAGACCAGGTAAAGATGGCATTTTCCTTCCCTAAAATAGTTGGGTTTTTCTGACAATCAACAATGGTTTCTTGGTCATCAGTAGAGATTCTTAATTCCAGATATTTTTTATTGAATTCAAGTTCCTGCCACGGTGGGATTTGAAACTAGGTCCACAGAACATAAGAGGCGATTCTCCCAAAAAAGTTCTAAGTGCAGAATTCAAGGGAAAACTGGTGTAAATTACGATTGTTTTCTCAGTGGGAGTTCACACTCAAATCTCCCACACTGTGCAATGCAGAAGTCCCAATTGTGAATATCATTAAAAACGCAATTGTGAATATCATGGGGTGGGGCCTATTCACGCCAGAAGCTGACAGTTCCCGGCCTCTGTGCATGTGCAGTGGCATCCTCCCAATCGCTGGCCAGCTCGATTGCTGGCCAGCCCAAGATCCCTACAGCGCTGCCTCTCCAACCACCACCCCCCATGGTCTGATCGCGGCCCCCACAAGCATTCCCGGGCCAGCCCCAATCCCCACCCTGTCCAGGAGTGCCCTAATTTCCAGTCGTCCACTCCGCCCCCCCCCGCAATAATGATCATCCCCACTCCCTCCACCCTGGCAGACCCCCCCACCCTGGCAGAGGCAGGCCCCGGGCAGACCACCCCCCTCCCCGCTCCCCCCAGTCTACCCCCATCGCTGGCCTCGTTCCAGTCCCGACCGATTCCCATGCAGAGTGGCAGCGGGATCCTCCATCCCTGCGGATCGCCCCCTAGCTCCTCTCCCAGCAGATCCCACCTGCTAGGTCCCACTCCCTTGGCACTGCCCCATGCCCAGTGGGCAGTGCCAAAGTGTCTCACGGGCATTGCCACTTTGCCCCTTGGGCAGTGCCAGGGGACAGACTGGCACTGCCAGGGTGCCCATGCCCAGGGGGCATCATCCCTCCACCACCCAATCGCTGGTGGGCCCCGATTGTCCCCTCTTCACTCCAGCGGGGTCTCCTGCTACTTCCCTGAAAATGAGGGGACGAGTTTAAATCCCACCGGAATGAGAAGTTATTGAGCCTGGAGAATTCAGTCCCGGGCCCAATAATCACATTAAAATAAGATTAAAGATAGATTCATGTCGTTAGTGTGCTTAAACTGGACCATCTCGAGGGCAACATGACAGCTCAGAGACTATCTCTGTTGCTGTGCGGACACATGGATTTGGGCCTGTGTCTGTGGGAGTTTGCACGTTCTCCCCGTGGTTGCGTGGGTTTCCTCCGGGTGCTCCGGTTTCCTCCCACATCCCCAAAGATGTGCTTTTAGGCTGATTGATTGGGTACTAAATTGTCCCTAAATTGGACCTCCCTGATCCTCGCACATTAGGCGTAGACTAAAATCATGAATAGGTCACTGAGACAGTGGGACGGCGGCGCGGGCTCGTTGGGCCGAAGGGCCTGTTTCCCATGCTGTGTTGTTCTTTGTTCTTTGTATTTAAATCACTTACTTGCTGTTCCTGCTGGTTTCCAGCATGGTCTCAATCACACCAGATATCAAGCACTAAGAGATGCGCATGTGGCAGGACCAAACATGTAAATCCGCGAATCAGCCCATATGCGATTCTCCTGGCCTGCCGCACTAAAATATTAGCACTACCGGATAGGAGATTTGCTCCCATGGAGTAATAGTCTAGCGATAATACCACCAAGTCTTCGCCACCCCCTAAATGCTTTTGTTTTGTAGTGACCTCAAGCTATGGAACTATGGCAATTAGAATTTGGTAATAATTTTAGCTCGAACACAGGTTAAATCTCACAGTGGAGTGCCTGTTTGTTTGCGTAATGGCACTGTTGTGTTAATCTGGCTGGTGGGTGGACACGCAGCTCAGGACTGGTGTTCATGCATGGTGAGGTAATTGTCACAGCGCAATGAGTCCAGGTGGACAGCTATCAATTTACATAGGCTGGGCACTTGAGTATAGTACTTCAGCATTAAGTACGCAATACTCTTCTTAAAATTTCATGGGTTACTGACTCCAACAGGACCAGAAAATTAAAACAAGAACTCTTGAGCAGTTTGAATAAAAACACTGACTCAAGCAGTCAAGGGAAATATTTGAGCTCTAACTTGTAAATAGTGGTTACATTGTTTTTTGTTACTGGAGACAGTTCTCGCGCCAATGGAAAGCCAATAAAAGTATAATATTTTCCTGTGGGAATAAGACAAAATCCTTTCCCTTTGTTGAATAAATGGTGGATTTTGCTTATTTTAAGAGTCAGTATGATGAAAAATACTTAATTGTATTGTACTACTACTTCAAAGCATTTCTCTGCACTTCATATAATTAATTACTTTTGAAGTACTGTGAATATTTGACCAAATATGGCAGCTATTTTGCACAATGAGTAGCTTCCAGACAGCAATGAATGATTAATTTCGAAAGATATCATGAAAGCAGGATAAAGATTATATTATTTCCTTTTTAAATAAATATAATTTACCACGGAAACAATTAATTGCAGAATGAGCTATTGATTTGTTTATTTATTAAAACTAAATACATCAAGACAAATTAGGCTTTCCAAACAGTAGTATGTAAATATTTAATGCAATTCTATGAAATATTATTTTCACGGCAGTACTAACATGCTTATTTTAAGAGATTGATTGCATGCACACTGAAAATGGGGGATGCAAGAATTTCTTATGATGTTGAAGGTTCATTCAGTGGATCCCATAAAATGGCAATTATTGCTAAACATAAGATGCCTACACCTTGGGTACCTGTCAAACTAAAATTGAAGCTATTGCATTTTATGCTATATGTTGGTTGTAAATGAAATTAATATTTAAAAAAAAATTATGTATTAGTGTCACAAATAGGCTTACATTAACACTGCAATGAAGATCCTGTGAAAATCTCTTAGTCATGACACTCCAGCACCTATTTGGTTACACTGAGGGAGAATTTAGCATGACCAATGCATCTAACCATCATGTCTTTCGGACTGTGGAAGGAAACCAGACTGCCCGGAGGAAACCCACACAGACACGGGGAGAACATGCAGACTCTGCACAGACAGTGAGCCAAGCCAGAAACTGAACTGTTAGGCTCTGTCTTTTCAGAGTTGAAATGTTGATTGCTACATGAGGCCTGGGGCACATACTATTTCCAATGTTTCATGCTTCTGGAGACACTTTCTTGATCATGACTTTTTATTTGGAGACTTAGCTGCTACCAAGAAATGTCAACAAGAAATCTATTCGTGGCCTTGCTTGTTTTGGAATGTCACGGCTTGTTGTGAAGCAGTGGTGTGTTGTATGAACTTTGTGTGCCAATTTAGAGGACCTGTGTTTTGAGGTTGGCTAGTCTGCTAAAACTTTCATAACCAATAATGTGTATATCTATCAAGGTGAAGTGTTAGGCTCATGCTTGTGAAAGCGTTTGTGCGTGGGTACATTTTAAATGCGAAGTGTACCATTCTGACAAATACCATGCAAATATAGCACAAGTTTAAATAATGGGGTACTGAAATAATGGCCGGAACCTCCCAACCTCACCCGTGGCTGAGATTCTCTGGTCCTGCTGCTGTGAATGGATATCTGTCTGAGCGCCAAATTTCCCGTTCTAGCTGGCAGCAGTGTCAGGACGTACAAGACTGGAGAATTCACCCAATTTCATTTGTAATTTGAAAAAGAAGCTTTTTTTTTATCAAGAGCCCACCCTGTTTCATGAATAATTAATGAATGTCACCCTGCTGTGGTGGTCAATATACATGTGGTACATTCTTGACACAGTGGCTGACTGAAACCATGTCATGGATTTTCTCCAGTTCCCTTCCTGAATTCATTCAAAACGTTGGCTTTGAGAAGTCAGATACCTTCAGTTTGTTACAGCCACTTGCAACCTTTGTAGTAATGGGAACACATTTTCTTAAGCGGTTATAACACCAAGAAATGTAGTTGCACGTATTGAAGTTCTCCACAACTTTTTACAATCTTTGGGGTGTAATTTATGAATGATGAATCTGTATGAACGTTATTTAGGGGTGGCACGGTGGCACAGTGGTTAGCACTGCTGCCTCACTGTGCCAAGAACCCAGGTTCAATTCCGGTCTCAGGTCATTGCCTGTGTGGAATTTGCATGTTCTCCCCGTGTTTGTTTGTTCTGGATACACCAGTTTCCTCCCACATTCCAAAGATGTGTGAGCTGGATTGATTGGCCATGGTAAATTGTTCCTTAGTGTCAGGGGGACTAGCAGGGTAAATACATGGTGTTAACGGTTAGGGCCTGGGTGGGATTGTGGTCGGTGCAGACTGGATGGGCCAAATGGCTTCGTTCTGCACTGTAGGGGTTCTATGATTTTTGGTGTAAAAGTCACAGATGGAATTTTTATACCCATGCGACTGAATCAATTTTTGTAGTTTTTAACCCTTTTTATACTGGTACATTTTAATTTTGTAACATATTTCGGAATGGTGCAAAGCATAATTAGAAACCTGACAGTCAATGAGAAGCCTTAAATGTATCCTGGTGTCTTGCTACCATAAATGTTTTGCTATGTTAATACTTCTATAGGTGATATATTGGAAAAAATTCTCAATTGTGGCTACTCGTTTTCAAAGTATGGGCAACTAAATTCAAACTCTTTTTTAATTTACCATCTTAAACCTGGAGCTGAATAGAATAAAGTCTCCTGACTTCAGTGGCTGACGTTGCAGAGTTGGAGGAAGCTGGAATATTCCCCCCTTGTGGGTGAGCAACCATTCCATTTTTATCGCAACGGATCATTTCCACTTGCCTGAGTGAGTGGGTGGGGGTGGGGTTGGAAGTGTTAGGTGCTGTGGTAAGGTCAATATTGAAGGACACTATCCTGGCACAATCACCAGGATTGCCGCCTGCGGCATTTCAGGGTGTGTTAATCTGAAACTGAAGTAGGAGCATTTTCATTGAAAGTAATGAACCCAGCCCGTATAAAGTGGGTCTCAAAATATAGCAAACCAGACTGAAACAGCATCTGGTATGTGTAAATGAGCTACGTGCATTTTATCACAGGGATGTGTTTTGTGGAGGCCTTCACAAGCTTTGGGAGCTTAATCTCCAGAAGTAACAATGTGAGTATTTCACAACATGGTATCTGTCTCAGGTCTCCTAAACATGGCATAAATTTATTTTTGGGTGAAGGCATGAATGTATTGGATGAACATGTCACAAAACAGTCCTGATTTGTTTTCAGCTTTGTATAATTAAATCAGTTTGCACATAAAAGTATGACTAAACTTGCATATATATCACGCTTTTCACAATCTCAGGATGCTTTCTAGCCAATGAAATAAATTGGAATGTGGCAGAATGTTTCTTTTGCTCATAATTTAAAAAGCTGCTAATTTTTATTATTGAATCATAGGTTAAATTGTAAGCCAAGTATTGTGAACATGTCAACACGATCCAATTATTAAAATATTATTAATTGCTCTCTTGTAAGTAGATAGTTTCTCTTAGCCTACTCCAGAACTCACACACCATGTGCTACCCCACAGGATATTCACACATTTTAGACAAAATGCCAGATGCTGTAGGGGAGTTGGAGACTGTAACATGATCTGTGTTTTACTGACAATTTACAATGATATCTGGTAACTCTGTCAATGGTATAAGACATTCCCTTTATACAGAGGAATGAATGACACTATTCACTAGGTATTAAATACAATACATATGATTATTGTCTTATTCCATTCAGGATTGGAAACGAGGATGGATCAGCCCAATTCATTCATGTTTAATAACCAGTGCACTGCAAAACTCATCAAGTAACTTAATACGTGCAACATAAAGTTAGTAACTTATGATGTGATTTTATCCAGCGTATGATCTAACAGAATCTCGAAAGCTGCCAAAGCAAAGGAAAATATCTTTTTATGGAAAATTTCTAAAGCAAAAAGTCTGTAGTCCCTGAGCATGTTCTAAACAGCAGGAAAAAGCACTTAGTTTCTTGAGTGTTTGCCACACACACTATTAAACGAGGAATCTGTCAGACTAAATCCCTTTCCACAGCTGGAAATTTAGGTTTACTTTATAGAATAGTTGTTTCTGTTAGTGGTTTGAATGACAAACTCTTTTCACCTGATTGGAATAAAACATCGCATTGAAAAGCTGAGTATTTTGTTCAGATCCTGCAAGATCCACTTTAACTAGACAGACTATTGTTTTCTTATCGCGTACATCCCAAACGTTCTGGTGGAATTAGGAATAGCTCTGTTTAGTTATCTGGATCCTTCAATTCAAACTATGACTGAGCCTAATATCCTGCTTTCAAATTTCTTTTTCCTGTTTGTTTTTCAAACTGCTGCTGGAAGCAATGACTGTCTCCCACATTTGTTGCTCAGCAACATCCTGCTGCACGGCAGAGATATGTGTCTCGTTTTTGGCATTCACTACTAATTGAAATCAGACATCTGGCTCCAGGAAGACTTCACCAAGTGTACAAACTCTTGCTTTTGTGCCACTGTGCTATGCAATGGGTGGCTCTGCGGCTGTTCACTCAAGGAGTGAAGGATAGGTCAGAGATACCTTTCAGTACAAGTAAGTCAGAAGAACCTCAGCCTGAAGATTTCATCCAGAATGTGCCCCATATTATTTAACAATTCCTCATGCAAACTGCCTTCCCAAACCTCAAGGCGATGAGAATGGACTGCAGTCAACAATCTCAAAAAGTTAATGACCATCTTTCTTTTAAGTAACTTTTATTTGGAGGTTGGCGATCAAATGCCACATTTGCTTCTTGGTATGTTTGATCCTGGTTATTTCGTGGTTACTTTTCCGTTTTTCATTTTTCATTTATGTTTATGGTCATTGACTAAGAATGAGGGGTCTGCATTTAAGACTCAGACGAGGGGAACGTTTTTCACTTGAGTGTTGTAAAGATTAGAATTCTCTACTTCAGAAGGCCGGTTATATTCTGTCATTGCATTTATTCAAGGTTTAGGTAGATGGATAGTAAAGGAGTCAAGCTGTAGGTGGATGGTGTGAGAAGATGGAGTTGAAGTGGGAGATCAGTTATGGACTTACTGAATGGTAGAACTGGCTTGAAGGGCATACAGGACTACTCCTGCTCCTATATCTTATCTTCTTAAGTTCATGCTGCAGTGTAAGGGGTTAATTCTAAGAGTTGGTGCAGACTCGATGGACCAACTCTTTCAGCCCTGTAGGGATTCCATGGATTCTAACTGTGTAATATGCTATGAAGAAACAGGATGGGTGGGATTTTACGGCCTCGTTCATCCCAAAATCTTGAAATCCTGCTCGAGGTCAACAGACTTTCCCTCTTCTGCCCCTCGCTCGCTATGATTCCCATGGCAGGCCGGACAGTAAAATTCCAGCCAATGTATCAACACATGAAATGATGCAACATCTCGTGACCTTGCTCTTTCTTGTTGAAACTTACAGTAAGACACAGCTCACAGTTAGAGATGTTACAATAAAGTTAACATTTTCCCTATGATAATAACTCCAGGAGTTGACTGTAAAGGAACAGTGCTTTATTGCACATAATAAAGTAAGGCAAAAACCATAAGCCTGTGGCGAACACAAACAGGTCCCAACCAAGACAATGGGTTAATGGACTTACTCAGTGGCCTCCTTTATACAGGGCTCGATATACAAGCTTCACCAGGTTAGTTAATTACCAGTCCCTGGGGATCCTGTATTCAAGGAATTCTACAGGGAGGTCAATAAGTGAATCCCCCTGCATATCACAGGAGTTATCACATTTACCTCAACAGAATCTGTACTCTGTGCTAGCACAATGAAACCAAGAATATCATACCGGCTTAACCCACATCTCACAACACTTCCCTCTATGGTGCGGTGAGAATCAAGATTATTTTGCATTGATATGAGGCAGCACTGGCAATGCTACCAGCTCACTTAAAAATTTACTGTATTCATAATAATAGGGGCTGGGGGGGCTGTGGGGAGGAGGAGGGTGGAAATGGGTGGCGTTCATTTGTTGCCAGAAGACATCCAGCATGATGGAAAATTCCACAAACATGTTGACCCCAATCACAAAAATGGTACAGGGGTGATTTTAGTGCCCCTGGCATCAAACAGTCACTTGAGAACAAGGATCAGAGATAATGTTATAACATGTTTGAGTTTATTCCACATTGTTGTACACCTAACTAGTGTTGAAAGGGAAACCTTTGACGATGATCCTCTTTGTATACAATTTAGTATGTGCTATATTTACACTGCATCTAGGAGTCATTGGCATACATGCTTTTTTGCAGGTCTGCTGTAAAAATACAATAATAATGCTTAATATCCTCTAGGAAGGGTTAGGCAGCAGCATCATCTTAGAAGGTTTCTTGCAAGGCCAATAAAAATATTTTATTTAAACATTCATCATTCCCAAAAGTAGTTTAAATGATTTTGTTACCCCTTATCTACGTTATACAAATACCTTTTTCAGTTTGTGAATTCATGGTATTGCCAAAGTCTGGTCAGATACATCTTAGAACCACAGATCATAGAATCCCTACAGTGCAGAAGGAGACCTTTCAGCCCATCGAGTGTGCACTGTCAACAATCCCACCCAGGCCCTATCCCCGTAACCCCATGTATTTACCTTACTACTCCCACTGATACTAAGAATCAATTTAAGCATGGCCAAGCTAACCTGCATATCTCGGGAGTAAACAGGTGCACCTGGAGGAAACCCACGCAGATATGAGGAGAATGTGCAAAGTCCACACAGTCACCTGAGGCCAGATCCAGGGTCCCTGGAGCTGTGAGGCAGCAGTGCTAACCACTGTGCCACCGTGCCACCTGCTGGCCTTTTTGGACTATTGGGAAAACTGCCTGGAAAGTAGTAGTGACTCTTGCTTATCAGACTAACCATCTGAAGTTTCCCTGGGATTATTTCTTGAAAGGGTACTCAACACTTACAATCAATCATTCCTTCAGAATTTTCCTGAGTGCCCAAAGATTGGGTTTTCTCGAGGCAGCCTGAGAAACACCACTTGCATAAACGTGAACATCGCCGTTCACATTCTCAACTAGAAACAAAGAAATGCAGCTTTGTTTTCATTTTAGTTTGGTGCAGGAATGTCACTGCAGTCCAGTAAAAGTCCATTTCCTGTGTAGGCTGCAGTTCCCTTGAGGGTATCGTCCGAAGCAGGGAGTGAATCATCATAAATCCTTCACGCCCCCATTTGAGGCCTGAAGATCTTAGAGTAACTTGAGGAAGCTCTTCTTCACGAGAATCTGTTCTTTTTCTTAACTCTCTCTGGAGTTGTAGACACAATCCTCATATCCGTTTTGAAGTCTATCAGGAGTTTAAATTCAGCAACAAGGCAAGCCTCGTTTTCATGGCATTGACGAGCAGAGCGCTGGGGCATTTTAAACATTTCATTTTCTAACTCTGTACAATTTGATTTGTCCTGAAACCTCTGCAAAATTTCTGACTTTGCAATTGCATCGCAAATTAAAATGTGAACTATTTTTTGTTTAAATAACTTGGCGAAAAGTTACCCAAGCTTTGTGGAATCCTCATAAATGCATGTTCGGTTTTCCATGGAATGTTTGTGTCAAGAACTCTACAAACTGTGCAAGCAAATTTGAAAACCTTTTCTCATTTCATTGCAATGTACTGTACAAATCATTGTGCCATGTACAGGAAGTCCTTGGTTTCCGGAAAATGCAGCATTATGCAAGACATCGTGATGTAAATCATTAGCGCAATATTATAAATGGGGTTACATTCCTGGGGCATGCTCTTGGAATGTACAATTCCAAACCAGCACATACATTATTTTAAAACTCAAAACGTAGAAAACTTCAATAATAAATTTATTCAAACATTTGAAAGCTGAGAAAAGCTGAAACATGAAGTTAGATACTTCCCAAGTGCAAAGGTTTGTCTCACGCTTAATTGTTACAGGAGAAGGGCTCTTGGAGGCTGGGTGGGCCTCTGGAGGGCTTATGGAAGTGCCTTTTTGAGGACTTGCTTTTCTGAGATATTGTTTATGTTCACTTAGGAACTGAGCCCTCTGTCATCTCTCTCTTTTGCTAAGTACATTCTTTGCAACATTCTTTGAAGGGTTCTTTACAGTGGGGGTTTAATCTTTTTCTCCAGTGACAGCTGTACTTCTGCTGTCTTTGTTTCCCTGTATTATGCTCTGTTTGCTCTTGAACTATGCTCTCTAGCAGGATCCTATATCGAAAATGGCCATTGCCTCTTCAAGCCCTATCAAGGCATCAACAAGTTATTTTGAGTGGCACAGCGGCGCAATGGTTAGCACTGCTGCCTCACAGCTCCAGGGACCCAGATTCAATTCTGGCCTTGGGGACTGTCTGTGCGGAGTCTGCACGTTTCCCCCATGTCTGTGTGGGTTTCCTTCCATTGTTCAAAGATAAGCAGGTTAGGTGGATTGGCCATGTTAAGTTGTCCCTTAGCGTTCAAAGATGTGTAGGTTAGGGGGATTAGACATGGTAACTGTGTCTGGTTATGGGGATAGACGGGGGGTGGTGGGGGTGGTGGGGAAGAGACGGGGAATGAGGGGGGGCAGTCAGGGTAAGGTACTGTGCCAGACAGTCAGTGCAGACTCAATAGGCCAAATGGCCTCCTGTACTGTAGTGATTCCATAATTCTATGTCCTGCTTAGCTGTTCTCGTTCATCCTCCTCCTCCTCTACTGCCCTCAGTTGTCTCATTTCCTTCAGGTCCTGTATGACAGGCGACACTGCAACATCCTCAGTTGCTTGCCTAGATCCACAATCATCTCTCGGATTTTTTTTCAATAGCTTTCTTTGATTCTAAAACAATCTGGCAACAATTCCCTCCATACTCCATGTAAGCTTATCCCTTGCCAGAAATGTTATCGATGGTGTGATGATAATGTAGTTATTCCAAAATTCCCTCAGGTTAGTAGCATCATTACCTTCAGTTTCCTTGATGCCTTGTCCTAAAGTTCTTCTGTGGTAATGAAATTTGCAATAAGCCCTTGATCTATATGTTGAGAAAGGGAGGTGACGCTAACTGGCAGGAAGATAATTTTAATATTATCATGTGGGTCTCCAGGGCCAGACAAGGTGCCAGGAGCATTGTGCAGATGGAACAATGTTTTCTTGGAAGATTATTTGCTGAACAGTAATCCCTGACAACAGGACCAAAGTAGGATGGAAACAAATCTTCAAAAATTGCTTGGGTTACCCTTGCCTACATGTTTGCCTTCCACACAACAGGTAGCCTGTTTTTTAAATAGCCCTTCATTTTGGGAATGGTATATAAGTGTCAGCTTCACATTAAAATCACGTGCTGCATTTCCATTAAACAGCAATATCAGATGGTCCTTTTCTTCTCTTGAAATGTCTCGCAAGTTCTCCTTTTCCAGGATCAACCTATCCCATCAACATTAACACTTGTTGAGACTGCCTTCACTCTCCTCACTTTGGCTGGAATTTTACCGTCCCACCTATCACGGGAATCGGAGCAGGTGAGGGGCGAAACATGGGAAAGTCCATTGATATCGGGTGTTTTGACAGTTTGGGGATGAGTGAGGCTACAAAATCCCATCCTTAATGTTTTAATGAAGGGTTCAGCTTCTTTCTCATCAGCACTGGCAACTTCCTCACTTAATACGATGTTATGCAAGTTAGCCTGCTTTTTGCCTCTTGCAAACCACCCACAATTAGCATTTAATGGTGCTATGTTTGAACTTCCAACATGTTTCTCTTAAAATCATTGTACAAACTCCAAGCCAACTCCAGGAAAGCGTCTCCGGAGCTGCGGTCTTCCCTACCTGGGCCTCCACTGACCAGACCTCTGTCTCAGGCGCTGAGGTTTTCTTCCGCCAGCTCCCACCAACCAGGACACCATTCCTGGGGTTGGGGCCTTCTCTTCCCTGGCCTCCACCAACCTCTCTGATGTGGAGAGCTGTGACCTTCTGTAGATTCCAAGCATTGCACCACCCCCCCCACCCCCCCACGCCAGTTCCAGAATAGCCTCACACTCCTTAAAATCAACTGCCACTGCCTAAAAATTACAAATATTGCCCTTTTACATTTACGTGCAGGTCTAGAGATCCTCCGACCTCTGAAGAAAGATGCCAACTTGACAGTGACCCTGAGGATCCCAACAGGCTTCTACAATCACCCCAATATCCTAAATATCAAATCCCAATGCCTAAAAATTACTAACGCAGGGGGCCACAATACATAGACTTGGCCATCAGCTCAATCGCGACCCCAGAGACGTCATCCACACACCGGCCTTCAACCTGCACATGCCGGCGTGTAGTCTAGATATCCTCTGATCTCCAAAGCTCAACCGCAGCCCGACTGCGACCCGGAACGCCTAACTGCGCAGACCCGTCAACTGATGTAGGAACTTCAAGCAAGGCAACAATTTCTCCATTCACACACTGGCCCGAGCGAACAACACCATTTGACACAACTATCCCCTGAGCACTGCAAACTACCCTCACCATCTCCCAGGTCCGAGAAGAAGCATTCACTCCAGGAAACATAGAAAATGTACAGATCTGCAGGTGAGAGTGAAACAGTGTGGTCTCAAGGCCCCTCTCCCTAGCTTACTTGTTGCAAATGTTCAATCTCTGGAAAACAAGCTAGGTGAACTTTTCAAAGAGAACTGAGGGACTGCTGTGTGCTCTGTTTCACAAAGAGACTGTATGTTTTCCCTGTGTCTGCATAGATTTCCTCTGGTGCTGCAATTTCCTCCCACAGTCCAAAAGATGAGCTGGTTAGGCGCATTGGCCATGCTAAAATTCTCCCTCAGTGTACCCAAACAGGCACTGGGGTCTGACAACTAGGGAATTTTCATGGTAACTTCATTGCAGTGTTAATGTAACCTTAAACTAAAGTTTCTCCAACCCCTGGTTCTGTGGTTACTGTAGTTGTGCATGCTTCCTTAATGGAAACCCGTCTCCCACAGTTTCATTAGTTATCTGTAGTGGGGAGAAGAAAAACCCCTCTAGAGACAAATGGGAGAAGAACATCCAGCAGAGGTGGCACAGAGACTTCACCAAGGAGCGTTCTGGGAGAAGTCACTGCAGTCACCCTGAGTGGGGGGAGGAAGAACTGGTGTCAAGGAGTGGGACAGATTTCCTTGAAGGGGGGGGGAACTTGCTAGAGAGGTTAGGGAGGACTTAACCTAATATGGCAGGGGGCTGGAAACATTTGCAAGGATTCAATGCAGGGGTAATTAAAAATAAGAGCAAATTAAGAACATTAAGGAAAATAAGGAAAGTGATAGGCAGAGAAATCAAGGGCCAAAGTCAGATAAGGATCGAGTAAAAAGAACAGTAGGAAAGAGAAAAGAAATGTTAAAAATGCCCACCTTAAGGTTTTGTACCTGAAAGCTTGGAGCATTTGAAACAAAATGGGTGAATTAGTTGCACAGATAGATCTAAAGAGGAATGATATAGTTGGCATTACTGAGATGTGGCTCCAAGATGAGCAAGAATGGGAACTGGAGGACTCTTTAGTGTTTAGGAAGGACAGACAGAAAGGAAAAGCTGGTGGAGTTACATTGTTGATTACAGATGATACTGTTATGACATTGAGGAAAGATATTAGCTTGGATGATGTGGAATCTGTATGGGTAGCGTTAAGAAACAGTAAGAGGGAAAAAGCATTGGTGGCTGGTATATGGATCACCAAACTGTAGTAGTCATTTTGGGAAAAGCATTAGACAGGAAATCAGAGACGCATGTGTTAAAGGAACATCTGTGATTTTAGGTGACTTCAATCTGCATATAGATTGGGATTAGTCACAATACAATACAGGAGGAATTTCTGAATGAATATGGGATGGTTTTCCGGAGCAATATGTTGAGGAACCAACAAGGAAGCAGGCGATCTTGGGCTGGGTGTTGTGCAATGAGGAAGTATTAGTTGGCAGTCTAGTTGTGAGAGAACCCTTGGGGACGAGTGACCATAATATGATAGAATTCTTTGTTAAGTTGGATAATGATGTAGTTGATTCTGAGATCAGTGTCCTGAATCTCAATAAAGGTAGCTGTGAATTGGCCATGATGGATTGGGAAATATTACTGAAAGGAAAATCAGTGGACAGGCAATGGTAAGCATTTAAAGAACAAATAGGTGAACTCCAGAAGTTGTTTATTTCTGTTTGGTGCAAAAGTTGTAAGGGAATTGTGACCAAACCATGGCTTAAAAGGGCAATTAGAGATTTTATCAGATTGAAGGAAGAAGCAGACATATTAGCAAAAAAAAGCAATAGGCCTGAGGATTGGGAGCAGTTTAAAGTTCAGCAAAGAAGGACCAAGGGATTGATTAAGAAGGGTAAAATAGAGCATGATAGTAAACTAGCGGGGAACATAAAAACTGACTGTAAATGTTTCTATAGATATGTAAAGAGAAAAAGATTGGCAAAAAACAAAAGTAGGCTCCTTACAGTCAGAAATGGGAGAATTCATAATGGGGAATAAAGAAATAGCTGAGGAATTACATTTGTACTTTGTTTCAGTCTTCACAAAGGAAGACATGAATAATGTACCAGAAGTGCTGAGAGAAACGTGTTTCAGTGAAGAGCTAAAGGAAATAAGCATTAGTAGGGAAATGGTTTTGGAGAAATTGATGGAATTGAAGGTGGATATATTTCCAGATCCTGATAATCTTCATCCCAAAGTATTTAAGGAAGTGCTGTGGAAATAGTAGATCCATTTGTGGTCATTTTCCAAAATCCATTGGACTCTGAAATGGTTCCTACAGATTGGAGTGTAGCCATTCAAAAAAGGAGGTAGAAGTAAAACAGAAACTATAGACCAGTGAGTTTAATGTTGATACAGGGGTAGTTGCTGGAGTCTATTATCAAGGATTTCATAACTCAGCATTTGGACCGCAGTGGTGTAATCAGACAAAGTCAGTGTGGATTTACAAAAGGGAAATCGTGCTTGATCAATCTATTGGAATTTTTGAGAGGTGTTCGAGGAGATGGATATGGTTTATTTAGATTTCAGAAGGCTTTCACTGAAGTCTCACATAACAGATGGCAGACCTCTTTACTATGTAAAGTTAGAGCACACGGAATTGCAGTTAATGTTTTGAGATGGATAGAAAGCTAGTTAGCAGATAGGAAGCAAAGAGTTGGCAAAAGTGAGTATCTTTCTGATTGGCAGTCAGTGACTAGTAGGGTTCTGCGGGGATCTGTGCTTGGACCCCAACTGTTCATATGATATATTAATGGTCTTAAAGAGGGAATAAGTGTATTATCTCCAAATTTGCAGATGATATAAAGTTGAATGTGAGGGTGAGCTGTGAGGAGGATGCAGAGGTGATTCAGTGTGATTTGGATAGGCTGAGTATGTGGGCGTATGCAAGGCAGATGCAGTATAATGTGGATCAATGTGATTATCCACTTTGGTAGCAATAATAGGAAGACATTATTACTTGGATGGGTGTAAATTGAGAGACATGGATATACAAAGAGACCTTGGAGTCCTTGTGCATCAGGCGCTGAAAGTAAGCGTGCAGGTACAGAAGGATCTAAAGAAGGCAAGGGTATGTTGGCTTTCATAGCAAGAGGATTTGTGTATAGGGATGTTTTGCTGCAATGCTATAGGGCATTGGTGAGGCCATATCTGGAATAATGTGTTCAATTTTGGTGTCCTTATTTGAGGAAGAATGCCCTTGCTTTGAGAGAGTACAGCAAAGGTTTGCCAGGCTGATTCTAGGGATGGCAGATCTGTCATACGAGGAAAGTCTAAGTCAATTAGGATTATTATTCACTGGAGTTTAGAAGAGTGAGAAGGGATCTCATAGAAACTTATAACATTCTAACAATGTTAGACAGAGTAGATTCGGAAAGAATGTTCCCAATGGTGGGGGAGTCCAGAACTAGGGATCATAGTTTGAGAATAAGGGATAAACCTTTTGGGACTGAGGTGAGGATAGACTTCTTCACCCAGAGAATTGTGAATGTGTGGAATTCACTACCACAAAATGCAGTTGAGGCCAAAACATTGTCTGATTTCAAGAAGAAATTAGATATAGCTCTTAGTGTTAAAGGGATCAAGGCATAGGGGAAATCAGGATATCTAATTTGATGATCAGCCATGATCAATATGAATGGCGGAGCAGGCTCGAAGGACCAAATGGCCTACTCCTGCTCCTAGTTTATATATTTCTATGTGGAGACGTGCCGGTGTGCTGTGACATACATCACGAATAAGCAGCATAGCAATACAAGTCAGGCTACTAACTTAAGAATGAAAATAACATGAAACAACATTGCACAGGATGATATTAAATGAAGATATCCTGTACTTAAGAACAAAAGAAGGCCCAATCAAAAGGTATGGTCACAAACTTCACGATTTTTGTCAAACATACTGCAGGCCTAGTGAAAGTTGGTGAACGATTTGGTTATTGACAAACTATGTTCTATAGAATTACTCCAAATTTCACTCTGGGGGTTGGACGGGTGTGGGGAAAGGGATGTGAATGACAGCGGAAGCAGATAGAGATGGCCATGGTGGGAGGCAAGTCCTCAGATGAGCTGCTTAGAAGGTCTGCCTTTGCTCCCTAGTACTTTGTCTGAATTATTTCAGAAGCTATTAGGCACTAGTCTTCATCGCCCATATCTGCCCACCCACCATCCATGGATGCCCTCTTACCCTCTATGCCATCTCATGCCACCACTCATATAATCTCTTATATGCTCCATGTCAATTCATAACCCCACCCACCCCCATGCTCCATTATACATCCATTTTACCTCCTTAGTCACTCAGTATCCACCAAGAAAAGCTTCTGGAACAATGTGGAGATGAAAAATAAATAAACTTCAAACAATCTAATGTGGATCTCATGCATGCATACTTCATAGTTAAAAACTGCCATTCATAAAATCCATTCAAAGCTTTTAAATCCCAAATGGCTAATCTCTTAAAGAAACAAACAAGCTTCCAATTAGATCCCATATGAATGGCAACTAATTCTTTAATGGTCTCTTTAAACTGTCAATCAAACTGTGCACTCTAAACCCTCTGTTAGATAAAAGAGCTTTTGGAACTCAGCCAAGCATTCATAATTATATAATTTTCTTGAGAAAATGTCAACAAAGTTCTACTGAAACTGCATGATGAGATGCTAGTGTTTTCTAACCTGTACCATATGGTCTTTTCCACTTGCCAAAATACAGTCCTGGGTGTTAAAATAATGTGCCTATCTTGATCACTGAGCCGACAATGAAACAGAATTTAGTTGGAGGTTACATTGTTCTTGATAGTAACGAAGAATAATGCAGATTTAGCTCTTGTTGGATCTGGTTGTTTATCTGTGTTTGGGTCAATCATTTCCCCCCGACAGATGAAATAGTGGGTCATATCTGGGAAATAATTCAATTACTGAGCGCAAGTATTGTTGAATCGTCGAAATAACCAAAGAAAAAAAGTGATGAAAGGAAGAAATAACTAAGTTACTGAATAAAGGATAGAAGTCTGGTCTGGAATTCTCTGGCTGTTCATGTCGGCAGGATTTTCCGTCCCCGTTGGCAGTGTAGTCCTGTCCGTTGGCTTTCTGTCTGCGTGGGGTGATGCCATTGAGAATTCCCATTGACAGTGGCGAGACCAGACCACCTTGTCACTAGCAAACAACACGCCACCTCTGCCAGCTTTAGAAAATGTGGCATTCTGTGAGGTGAACCCGAATATCTCATTAACTGCTGGAAATAAAAAAGACGCATTAGGAAAATCGGAATATGGGAACAGGAGTAGGCCATTCAGGGAGGCCAGAAATCTCAACCCTTACGTTTCCAGCAGCAATATTCCTCTGTCATAATTTAAATTTCAACTTAAACCAGCTGAGCTCAGCGGACTGTGTAGATAGACAGAAACTGATTTGACTTAATCCTTGAGTGACTCAGTAGAATTTAGTTTGACGAAAGCTCCAAAAAATCGCGCAAGCCACGCCAGAATGTTTGAATTTGAACGTCAGCGTTGGTTTGAAAATATATATGTTGTGTTTGTACTTTTCCATATCCTCTCACCTATTTATTCAGATTATATTCATTGGCTCAGGACGAAAAGCACACCAGTGAATGGGCCAAAACCTACAGGCATGTATTCAACGACAGAGATTGCGGTGAAACATCTGCAGCATATCTGGTTTGATTCGTGGTGAGGATGTTCCCTCCCAGTGCAGCTTCACATTTTTGCCAAAGATGGAATAAACAATTTTTAAATCCAGCGACAGACAGTTCAATTCTTCTAATCGTTTTGATTCTCGCAGAAGTCTCTATTTTTTTTCCCCTCATCCATTTACCATACCTCTTAACAGATGTTATGATTTGGAACATGAGTCAAGACCTCTTTGTAACGCTTAAGTTAGAGATCTCCGTTGCCTGTCAAACAGTTTTGCAATGAGTCATGCTATCCTATTACCGATCATAGATCATAGAACCCTACAGAGCAGAAAGAGGCCCTTCGGCCCATCGAGTCTGCACCGAACACAATCCCACCCAGGCCCTACCCCCATATCCTTACATATTATACCCACTAATCCCCTCTAACTTACACATCCCTGGACACTAAGGGGCAATTTCTTAGCATGGCCAATCAACCTAACCCGCACATCTTTGGGCTGTGGAAGGAAACCGGAGCACCCGGAGGAAACCCACGCAGACACGAGGAGAATGTGCAAACTCCACACAGATAGTGATCCAAGCCGGGACTGGAACCCAGGACCCTGGAGCTGTGAAGCAGCAGTGCTAACCACTGTGCTACCGTGCCGCCCATTTTTTTATCCTAACTTTTTTTCCATTGATGAAAAGTTATTCTCCTTATATCATATGTTTATGTAAAAATGTTTAAGGGCGCCTTTGAGTGTTCAGTTAGTTAGGGTTTCTTTTTGATCCTGCAGTTCTTGTGCCATTCACAGAGAGATGGCTTATGTAGCAATTTGTCAAATTGTACACTATTTATCAAACATTCAAGATGGAGTCACTGATGTTCCAAGTTTAAGCAGTAGTTCCAGCAGAGTGCTAGTAATTTAACAAATCTTAAGGCTAGTGCTGCAGTTTATTTACTGTACAAACCTTAATGGCTGACTTTTTCATATTGTTTCTGTGGGTGAGACTTCCCAGGTCCGCCTGCCCCGAGTCCAGAAATTCCTGCCTGAGGCCAACGCACTTTTCCATTAAATTTCCCACCCACTGACAATTCCCGCAGCAGACGGGACCAATTAATTTACCCCATGTCTGAGCCTGGGATGATATGGTCATCCAATGGTTCCTTCAGAAAATATGGCATTCTGTAACGTAAACTAGGACCATCACACGGTGGCACAGTGGTCAGCACTGCTGCCTCACAGCTCCAGGGACCCGGGTTCAGTTCCCGGCTTGTGTCACCGCCTGTGCAGAGTCTGCATGTTCTCCCTGTGTCTGCGTGGGCTTCCTCTGAGTGCTCTAGTTTCCTTCCCTATCCGAAAAACATGCTGATTAGATGCATTGGCCGTACGAAATTCTCCCTCACTGTACCCAAATAGGCACTGGAATGTGTCTCCAAGTGCTTGGGGGTCTGCCGCATTCTCCACTACCCTGGCTCTCTCCTCAAGGAACAGCCCTTCCAACCAATAACACCAGGTCTTTGATGAGGATCTTGGGCTGGGGGTGCTGGATAAGGTGAGGAAGAGGAGGAAAGGAGGAAGCATCTGGGACCCCCTCACTCTGTCAGGATGGCTGACTAAAACTCCATTCATCCAAAATCTTAACCCCACATCACAGTTACTGCCACAATTCTCCTAGTCTCGTCACCCTTATGGACCCTGATAGTGTCCTCTTGGTTAAATCCTAAAATAAATGACACCAGAGGAAATACCATTCCATATCATATTTATCCAACCACATTTCTGACATTGTATGGAAAACTGAACTAACCGCCTTTTACGGTTCTCTTAACTACCTGTCTTGCAGGTGCCCTCGCTGAGTAGTCCTAACCAGTGTTACCCTAATGCTCGCAGCACGGCTGGTGGGTGTCCTTACAAAACAGCCTTGAGTGACTCTAAGCTGAGAAGGCCTGGCTCCAACTTACACCATCTTGGAATGGGGGAGAAGGACAAGAGATCTGACAGAGTGGCAGTGGGAGGAGCATCAATGCAGCTATTCTGAGAGAGGTCAATGGAATCACTGCCCCTTTGATGGCATCTCAGTAATCTGCTGGATGGTTACAGACAGAGACCATTCATCCCACTTGCATACATGCTAGCTCTTTTTTAAATTCATTTGTGGGAATAGGCCCACCTCAGGCTGACCAACATTTATTGCCCATCCCTAGTTGCCCTTGAGAAGGTGGTGGTGAGCTGCCTTCTTGAATTGCTGCAGTCCATGTGTTGTGGATTGACCCACATTCCTATGAGGGAGGGAATTCCAGGATTTCGACCCAGTGATTGCAAAGGAAAGGTGATATATTTCCAAGTCAGGATGGTGCGTGGCTTGGAGGGGAACTTGCAGGTAGTGGCGTTCCCATGTATCTGCTGCCTTTGCCCTTTGGGATGGAAGTGGTTGTGAGTTTGGAAGGTGCTAACTAAAGATCTTTGGTGAATTTCTGCAGTGTATTTTGTAGACAGTAGTGTTTGTGGATGTGGTGCCAATCTCCCTGTTCTTACACTCAACCTTGGAACACCTAGATAACAAGGACACCTATGTCAGGCTCAGCCTTCAATTATTCCCACGAAACTCATCTCCAAACTCTGTGGCCTGGGCCTCAGCACCTCCTTCTATGCCTGGATCCTGAACTTCCTAACTTACAGACTACAATCAGTAAGGATAGATAACAACATCTCCTCCACAATCACCCTCAACACCGGTGCCCCACAAGGCTGTGTTCTCAACCCCCTACGATACTCCTTATACATCTATGACTGTGTGGCCAAATTCCCCTTCAATTTGATTTTCAAGTTTGCTGACGACACCACCATTGTGGGTTGGATCTCAAACAATGATGGGACAGATTACAGGAATGAGATAGAGAATCTGGTGAACTGGTATGGCAACAATAATCTTTCCTCTATAGCAACAAAATGAAGGAGATTGTCATCGACTTCAGGAAGTGTAAAGGAGAACATGCCCCTGTCTACATCAATGGGGACAAAGTAGAATAGGTCGAGAGCTTCAAGTTTTTAGGTGTCCAGATAACCAATAATCTGTCATGGTCCCCCCATGCTGACACTATAGTTAAGAAAGCCCACCAATGCCTCTACTTTCTCAGGAGACTAAAGAAATTTGGCATGTCAGCTACGACTCTCACCAACTTTTACAGATGCACCATAGAAATCATTCTTTCTGATTGTATCACAGCTTGGCATGACTCCTGCTCTGCCCAAGGCCACAACGAACTATAAAAGGTCATGAATGCAGCCCAATCCATCACGCAAACCAACCTCCCATCCATTGACTCTGTCTACACATCCCACTGCCTCAGCAAAGCAGCCAGCATAGTTAAGGGCTCCACGCACCCCGGACATTCTCTCTTCCACCTTCTTCCGTCGGGAAAAAGATATAAAAGTCTGAGGTCATGTACCAAATGACTCAAGAACAGCTTTCTCCCTGCTGATTTTTGAATGGACCCATCTTGCGTTAAGTTGATCTGTCTCTACATCCTAGCTATGACTGTAACATTACATTCTGCACTCTCTCGTTTCCTTCTCAATGAACAGTATGTTTTGTCTGTATGGCGTGCAAGAAACAATACTTTTCATTGTATGTTAATACATGTGACGATAATAAATTAAATCAAATCAAATTAAAGCAAATCAAATCAAGTGGGCTGCTTCGTCCTGGATGGTGTCAAGCTTCTTGAGTGTTATTGCACCCAGCCAGGCAAGTGGAGACCATTCCATCACACTCCTAAGTTGTGCCTTGCAGGTGGTGGACAGGCTTTGGGAGTCAGATGGCGAATTACTTGCTGCAGTATTCCTAGCCTCTCTGATGGAGTAACTCAGTCGATCACTCTCTGTAGCCTCACACTGGCAATCCAGCAAATTCATTTTTCTTTGGATAAATATTCAATGCTCTTTTGAAAGCCACAATTGAATTAGCATCCCTCACATTCTAGATCATACCTATTCACTGTGTAAAGACATTTCCCTTCATGCTGCCTGTTTCTCATTTGATAAATGTGTTCTGTGTTGCATCAGTTAACTTTTCTTTTGCATGTCTGTCAGGGAGGGGAATGATTTATATATATACAATCTCTGTTGATATCGTGGGAGATTTGTGTCTGATCTTGCCTGCATTCATCGATTTAGCCCAAATATGTTCTTATAATAAATTTCCCACATGGATTAGAAGCTTTAAGTAAAAAGGAGTATGTAAATTTCAAGAATAATTCTGCTAATTAAAGGACTTGTCACTTGAAAAAAAAAATCCTTGTCAGGCCTCATTTGGAGTATTGTGCGCAGTTCTGGTCGCCTCACTATAGGAAGGATGTAGAAGCTATTGAAAGGGTGCAGAGGAGATTTACAAGGATGTTGCCTGGACTGGGAGGCATGCCTTATGAAGTTAGGTTGAGGGAGCTGGGACTCTTTTCCCTGGAGAGACGAAGGTTGAGAGGCGACCTGATAGAAGTTTACAAAATGTTGAGAGGAATAGATAGGGTGGACTCTCAGAGGCTATTTCCCCGGTTTGAAATGGTCACTACGAGAGGACACAGATTTAAGGTGCGGGGAGGGAGGTTCAGAAGTGATGTTAGGGGTAAGTTTTTCACTCAGAGGGTGGTGAGTGAATGGAATCGGCTGCTGTCAGTGGTGGTGGAGGCGAACTCGCTGGGGTCTTTTAAAAGACTTCTGGATGAGTATATGGGGTTTAATGAGATTGAGGGTTATAGATAGGTCTGTAGGTTGGTAGGTGATGATGTGATCGGCGCAACTTGTGGGCCGAAGGGCCTGTTTGTGCTGTAGTGTTCTATGTTCTATGTTCTATGATTCTGCTGGAGGTCTGCCGGCTATGCGTGTCAGATCCTGGGAAGACATTTTCCTGTTCTTGGAATGTGCCAAATTCTCACGCTTCATGTTCAAACTATCTGAATTTGGAAAGCTGTCCGTGTTAATCCTTAACTCCTAGAAAACATCTCAAGGCGATGCTCGAAGAGAGAATGTCCGGGGTGCGTGGGGTCCTTAATTATGCTGGCTGCTTTGCTGAGGCAGTGGGACGTGAATACAGAGTCGATGATGGGAGGCTGGTTTGCGTGATGGATTGGGCTACATTCATGACTTTTTGTAGTTCCGCATGATCTTGGGCAGAGTAGGAGCCATACCAAACATCTGTCAAAGTATGAAGCAAGACTGATCGTGAGATGGGAAAACATTATTGGCCTTGGAACATTCTGATATCCTCATTTTAAATTGAACCAGGATGCTGCCCATTCCAAACTGGTGTCCTCAGGGAACACGTTGGTTTCAGGCCAATGTAATATTAGACAGAGACTGCCTGGCTAGGAGCAAGTTGCCTCTTGTGGGTGGCATTGATTGTGGACAGTGTGGGTCCTTGGTTCAGTGGCCAGGGTTATTTGTATGAAGAAAAATAATTTTTCTACCCACCTTTTTTAGGGCCCTTTTTTTTAGTAACAGGTTTTATTGGACAGAACTCCCATGGCCTGTACTTCACCTACTGGGCTGTGTGAATGCTTTTCTTCAGACACCAGAGTTCACATTTAACAACATATCAATAAGGCCCCTGTCAGGTAAAACCAGTGAAAGGGTGGAAAGCCCAATAAATCTACTGCTTCGAGTTAAGATTGCAGATTATCCGCTTATTGCCAAACGGGAGAGTGAAAGTCTTTTAGCTTGATATACTGAATTTAGAGTTGTATTTAATATCAAACATACTTCTTAAATCTCCATTAAACTTAAAATAAACGTTCAGGATGATTCAGAATCACCAGCATAATTTTAATGGAACACTTCAGCAGAATATACATGGAATACAACCTTACATTTCGAAAGTAATGAAAACCCTATAATGGATCCTAGGAGATGACAAATAATGCCACACCCCTTTTTCATCTGCTTGTCTATATTGTGATTATATAAATCGTGTTGAGGAATTATATCCCAGAAATATTTGGGGGAAATCTATTTTTTTCATAAAGATGTCTGAATGTGTGCATCTGTGTGAGCCCAATGTGTGATTGCAAATGAAGCAATTCACAACCATAGTCAACCAGAAGTGCCGAATGCATGTTTTATATCAGCCTTCCCCTGAGGTCCGCAGCATCAGAAATACCTGCCCCCAGCCGAAATAATTCACTCCACGTGCTGGAAACAACAACCGCTCTAGATCCTGGCACATCCCTGCTGAAGGCTTGTGCTGTGGAACTAGCCAAGCTCTTCCAGCTCAGCAATAGTACTGACTTCTATCTACCTCGGGTTAGAATTGCTCAGGTTATATATCTTGCCCACAATGGGACTGCCCAATTACCAACCCATCAACCTACTCTCAATCACCAACAAAGTGACGACAGGTGGGGTCAACATTGCTATTGGGTGGGATATAGTTCACAATGACCCGCTCGCTAATGCTGAGTTCTGCCAGGACCACTTGCCCCACTCATTCTTACAGCCTTGGTTTAAAAATGGGCAAAAGAACTGCATGCCGGACGTGAGGCGAACATAACTGTTCACCTCACATCTGACTTGGTGTGGCATCAAGGAACCTTGTAAAATTGAAGCCAATGGGATTCGGGGAAAAAAGCTTCACTGTTTGGAGTCATGCTTTGCATGTAGGAAGATGTCTGTGGTTGTTGGAGGCCAATCAGCTCAAATGCAGGACATTTTGATTTGGTTTGATTTATTAGTGTCACATGTATTAATAAACAGTGAAAGGTATTGTTCCTTGTGCGCTATATCACAGCATACCGTACATAGGGATGGTAAGGAGAACATAGAACATAGAACATAGAACATTACAGCGCGGAACAGGCCCTTCGGCCCACAATGTTGCGCCGACCAGTCTTATTTTTTAAAAAAAACATTGACCCTCTAATCTAAACCAATCCCTTTTCGTCCATAAACCTATCCACCAATCTCTTAAACGCCCCCAAACTAGGCGCATTTACAACTGCAGCAGACAGGGCATTCCAGTCCCTCACCACCCTCTGGGTAAAGAACCTGCCCCTGACATCCGTCCTATAACTACCCCCCCTTAATTTAAAGCCATGCCCCCTCGTGCTAGATTTCTCCATCCGAGGAAACAGGCTATCACCATCCACCCTATCTAAACCTCTAATCATCTTATATGCTTCTATAAGATCCCCTCTTAGCCGCCTTCTTTCCAGTGAAAACAACCCCAAATCCCTCAGTCTCTCCTCATAGGTCCTCCCCTGCATACCAGGCAACATCCTGGTAAACCTCCTCTGCACCCTCTCCAAAGCCTCCACATCCTTCCTGTAATGTGGGGACCAGAACTGCACACAGTACTCCAAGTGCGGCCGCACCAGAGTTGTGTACAGTTGCAACATGACGCTGTGACTCCTAAATTCAATCCCCCTACCAATAAACGCCAAGACACCGTACGCCTTCTTAACAACCTTATCTACTTGATTCCCAACTTTCAGGGATCTATGTACACATACACCTAGATCCCTCTGCTCCTCCACTCTATTCAAAGTTCTCCCGTTAGCCCTATACTCAACACATCTGTTATTCCTACCGAAATGGATTACCTCACACTTCTCCGCATTAAACTCCATCCGCCACCTCGTGGCCCAGCTCTGCAACCTATCCAAGTCACCCTGCAAACTTCGACACCCTTCCTCACAATCTACCACACCTCCGACTTTGGTGTCATCAGCAAACTTACTAATCCACCCAACTATACCCTCATCCAGATCATTAATAAAGATTACAAACAGCAGTGGCCCCAAAACAGATCCCTGAGGCACACCACTTGTAACCGAACTCCATGATGAATAATTACCATCAACCACCACCCTCTGTCTCCTATCTGCTAACCAATTCCTGATCCAAGTACCTAAATTACCACCAATCCCATACATCTGCATTTTCTGCAGAAGCATACCATGGTGAACCTTATCAAACGCCTTACTAAAATCCATATATACCACATCTACTGCTTTACCCCTATCCACCTCTTTGGTCACCTTCTCAAAGAACTCAATAAGGTTAGTAAGGCACGACCTTCCCACTACAAAACCATGCTGACTATCTCTAATCAATTCATTACTCTCCAAATAACTATAAATCCTATCCCTAATAATTCTTTCTAAAACCTTACCCACTACAGAAGTAAGACTCACTGGTCTGTAATTCCCAGGGAAGTCTCTGCTCCCCTTCTTAAACAATGGGACAACATTCGCTGTCCTCCAATCTTCCGGTACTATACCAGAGACCAACGACGACCTGAAGATCAGAGCCAGTGGCTCTGCAATCACCTCTCTTGCCTCCCATAGAATCCTAGGGTAAATCCCGTCCGGACCAGGGGACTTATCTATTTTCAACCCATCTAGAATATCCAACACATCCTCTGTATCAACTACAATACTTTCTATTTTACACCCCTTCACCCCAGTGACCTCCTCAGCTACATTCATATCATCCTGCGTGAACACCGAAGAGAAATAATGGTTCAATGCCTCTCCAATCTCTTCCGGTTCCACACACAACTTCCCCCTACCGTCTGTAACTGGCCCTAATCTTGCCCTAACCAACCTTCTGTTCTTGACATACCTATAGAACGCCTTAGGATTCTCCTTAATCCTATCAGCCAAAGTCATCTCATGCCCTCTTCTAGCCCTTCTTAACTCCCTCTTCAACTCCCTCCTAGCCAATCTAAAGCTTTCTACTGCACTACCCGAGCCCTCAAGCCTCATCCGAACATAAGCCTCCTTCTTCTTCCTAACCAACAAATCAACTTTTTTTGTGCACCACGGTTCCCTAGCCCTACCAATTCCTCCTTGCCTGACAGGGACATACCTATCACAGACCCACAGTAGCTGCTCCTTGAAAAAACTCCACATTTCAGATGTTCCTAGTCCCTGCAATCTCCTAGTCCAATCAATGCTTCCTAATTCTCTCCTAATGGCCTCATAATTACCCTTCCCCCAACTAAAACTACTGACCCGAGGTTCATGCCTATCCCTTTCCATCACTAAGGTGAACGTAACCGAATTGTGGTCACTATCACCAAAAAGCACACCAACTTCCAAGTCTAGCACCTGGTCTGGCTCATTGCCCAGCACCAAGTCCAATATAGCCTCACCTCTAGTTGGCCTATCTACATATTGAGTCAAAAAACCATCCTGCACACTTTGAACAAAAACTGACCCCTCTAACGAGCTAGAGCTATAGCAATTCCAATCAATGTTAGTAAAGTTAAAATCCCCCATAACAATTACCCTATTACTTTCACTCCTAACCAGGATCGTCTCTGCAGGATGCAGAATGTAGTGTTATAGTCATAGTTTTGGATGTAGAGAAAGGTCAACTTAGTATATGGTAGGTCCATTAAAAAGTCTGATGGCAGCAGGGAAAAGGCTGTTTTTGGTCCTCACTGCAGGGTTTCCACAGTGCTGTGTCCTGGGCACAAACATCCTCAGCTGCTTCATCAAAAACTTTCCCTCCATAATGTCAAAAAGGGGATGTTCCCAAATGTTTACATAGTGTTCAGTTCAATTTAAGATAACGAGGCACGTAGAATACTTTGTTAACAACTGAGCTAAACGAACTGTATATATGCAAACCTGTTCCTGGAGCCTGGCCAAACTTGCCACTGACAGATCCAGTCAGCAGGCAGCTGAGGGAGTTGTCCAGCCTGCCCCTCTACCAGGGCTATATTTACGGCCTAGTGTCCCCAGGGAGGGAGCACGCAGTATATATCGACACCATTGAGGCCTTCCTGGTGGGCATCGCAGGGACAGGATTGTATTCTCAACCCTGTTAATCACATTTCAGTTTGATGTTTTGATTCTCTGGTAATTTGTTTTTTTGTTTGATGCAGTGTCCCTTTAAAGGGCTGTGCTCTTGATTTGTCACAGACTTTGTTTCATTTAATTTAACCGTTTCAACCTAAAATAGTATTGTCCATGTAACTTAGGTTGTTGCACTTCTGGATCCTAGGTTCAGGAAGGCAAAACTGCTCATTACTTCCGTGTAGCCATAACTGTTTGATTAGAATCATAGAATCCCTACAGTGCAGAAGGAGGCCATTTGGCCCATCAAGTCTGCAGTGGCACAATCCCACTCAGGCCCTAATCCCCTTAATTTACTCATCAGAGATGCAATTTGTCATATTGGATTCTGAATTCTCTGCAAATGGTTGGTTTATTTGCTAATAATGTTTGAGGTGTGCATGTGTGGCTAATCCACTGTGGGGGGTGGTTACTGCTGCCTACGGAATCCTACCCAGCAAAACAAATTCAAAAACTGAACATCAGTCCATTAATACATTCATGCCACAAACCTGAGTCAGATGTAATTTTCCCAAATAATTTCTACTGTTAAGGTATTATTTCTTTAAATGATTCACGCAAAAAACGATAAAGAAAGTGCGCAAAATGCAATGCTGCCACATGTTGAAGCACAAGAGGGAACGGGAAATGTGGGTGAACATGAAATGGATCATGTCCTTCTGTCTTTGGCTCTGTTAACCCAGTCAGGATATGTCTTGTAGACTGCGTCACTAAAGTGGGAATTGTAACTTGATTCCATGATTTGCATTTTTGGCAATGTTTCAACACCATTTCTTTTGGACTATTTGTAACTTTGGTCTCCAAAGTCCAGTCTTGCACAACATCAGAATATTGGTGGCAGAAGTCAATGGATGTTACGTCTGCATCTTGGAGATAGTGGGCGTATTTTATCGTTTTGATTCTAAGTGCTGGGCGGATTTGAAATTGCGAGTGTTTCCGATCCAATTTTTAGATGCGCCCTCAAGCGCCCCCTGTACACACTCTGCCTGTAAAAATATCAGTGAGTCTGAACTGCGCTGCAGAAATCTGTGGATGGGGGTTCAATGGGCCCAAAACCCTGCAGCTCATGTTCCCCTGCCACATTGCTCCCAGGCTGGATAATACCTCCCCCTGGTCCCCACAGATATTGCACAACCCCACAACATTACTGACCCCCTTATATCTTACCCCCTCCGCCACCCAGATCAATCACCCCCTTTCCCCCTCCAATCTCAGGCAAAGTGAGAGCGGTTCTCCTTTCCCCCCCCATCGATCTCAGGCAGAGTGGCAGTAGACCTCCCCTTTCCCCCTCATTGATCACAGGCAGAGTGGCAGCAGAACCTCCCCTTCCCCCCCGCCCCCAACTTATCTAAGGCAGAGAGTTGTTAGACCCACCTTTCCCTCCCTCCCCCACCACCGATCTCAGGCAGAGAGCTGTCAGACGCTCGGCACTCACATCCTCACACTCAGGAGCGCCTGAATTAGGCTTTTGTGGAGCATATCTGTTTTGAGCTGATTCTGGATGGGCGAACGCGGTAGCAAAAGGGGAAAGTGCTGGTAAAGTCAGGCGTGTAGCCCATTAAGTCAATTTAAGTGCATGCAAATGCACTTCAATGGCCATCATGCTGTTTTGGGCACAGCCCTGATCGTGGCCATTTCTGGGCCTTGGTAAAGGGGGAACCAGCGCAGAGGCAGGCTCAGATCACACTACTCGCCTCACGTCTGACTTTTCCAGGTTATTCCGCCTGAAAATGGGCACAACTTGATGGTAAAATCGTGCTCAGTGAGTATAGCAACAGAATAAAAGGAAGCGATTTATATCAAGTGAAGGAAGAAATTGAGCTGGTGGTTTTGAGTAACTTCAATATATCAGGTAGCACCCGCCGTGGGATAGTCGAAAATCTATGGATTGTAATCGTGATGGTAACACTGGGATTGTGTCTTTGAGCATTGACCCTGCAGGACTTACTGTTTTAGTAAAATGGCACCAAATTAACATGGGCTGGGCTGATGTGAGGACCACATATCATCTGCTTTGATTGAAGTGAACACCTTGTAAAGCAAAGAATTTTCAATAAGCTGTGAGGCCTCTTGTGGTTGAATTCCCAGAAGGTTTACACCTTCTTTAGACTCACCCTTTTCTCCTTTACTTGTCCAGTTATCATTTCATTTTGCCTTGTGGAGCCACTCCTTTTGTTAGTTTTTACCCGATCACAGCCCTTCCTCGCTCTTCCTTCCCTAGTCTCTTTACATGTTTAAAATCTGTTACATCTCCAACATGTCAATGATGTATGAAGCATCAACTTTTATTTTTCTCCCTCGGGAGCTGCTGCCTGAACTGCTGGGTATTTCACACCTTTTCTGTCTTTATTTTGAATTTCCAGCACATGTAGCACTTTGAGCCCTCGCCAATATTTCAATTAATTCACACCATTAACAAAAAGTATTTGGCTATTATCCAGGTGCTGCAGCGAAATTGTCTGCTAAAATTCTTACAGCTGGTTGTAGAAAATCCTGCAGGAAAACAACATTAAAAGAAACCTGCAGCCTTAGCACTATTAAGGTTTGTGGCTAAGACTCCTTATTGCAGAAAGCGGAAAATTTTTGAAATAGTTTAATTACTACTGGGTGCTGTGTGCTGATTAGTTGCTGGGCTAAAAATATTTGTTGATAGAGCTGCTTTCACAGTGCAGTGTACCATCCTTACTTTTAGTCTTCCCCTTCAATCCAGTTCCGTTCTGGGAGATTCATAGAATCATAGCATCCCTACAGTGCAGAAGAAGGCCATTCAGCCCATCGAGTCTGCACCAGCAACCCAGGCCCTATTCTTGTAATCCCACATAATCCCCTTGATACGAAGGGGTAATCCCACCCAGACCTGTTCTCCGTAACCTCAAGTATTTACCTGGTAATCTCCTTAACCTAAACATCTTGGGACGCAAAGGGGCGATTTAGCATGGCCAATGCACCTAACCTGCACATCTATGGAATGTGGGAGGAAACCAAAGCACCTGAAAGAAACCCACGCAGACCCTGGGAGAATGTGCAAACTCTGCACAGACAGTGTCCCGAGGTTGGAGTTGAACCCGGGTCCCTGGCGCTGTGAGGCAGAAGTGCCAACCATTGTGCCACCTTGCCACCCTCATGATTGTGACAAGGTGCACCCATTCTTTGCATCCATTCATGTGGTCAATATGGTGGAGGCAATGGGGAGACAATGGCCTAGTGGTATAATCGCCAGAGTATTAATCTAGAAACTCAGCTAATGTTCTGGGGACTCAGGTTCGAATCTTGCTATGGCAGATAGTGGGATTTGAATTTAAGAACATAAGAACATAAGAAATAGGAGCAGGAGTAGGCCATCTAGCCCTTCGAGCCTGCCCCGCCATTCAATAAGATCATGGCTGATCTGTCGTGGCTCAGTTCCACTTTCCCGCCCTCTCCCCATAACCCTTAATCCCCTCACTTATCAAGAACGCATCAACCCGCGTCTTAAAAATATTTAGCGAGGCAGCCTCCACCACTTCAACGGGCAGAGAATTCCAGAGATTCACCACCCTTTGAGTGAAGAAGTTCCTCCTCAACTCCGTTCTAAACCGCCTCCCCTTTATCTTGAGGCTGTGCCCCCTAGTCCTACTGTCTTTTTTGAGCGGGAAGAGTCTCTCCACCTCTATCCTATCCATCCCATTCATCATCTTATACGTCTCAATGAGATCTCCCCTCATTCTTCTAAACTCTAACGAGTACAAGCCTAGTTTATTCAGCCTCTCCTCATAGCTCAATCCCCTCAACTCCGGTATCAGCCTAGTAAACCTCCTCTGCACTCCCTCCAGGGCCAAAATATCCTTGCGCAGGTGCGGCGCCCAAAACTGCACACAGTACTCCAGCTGCGGCCTCACCAATGCCCTATACAGCTGCAGCAAGACCTCCCTACTTTTATATTCAATCCCCCTCGCTATGAAGGCCAGCATCCCATTCGCCTTCCTGACCACCTGCTGCACCTGCAAGCTGGGTTTTTGCGACTCATGCACAAGGACCCCGAGGTCCCTCTGCACCGTCGCCTGCTGCAGTTTTTCGCCCCGTAAGTAATAGTCCTTCCTACCATTCTTCCTACCAAAGTGGACCACCTCACACTTGCCAACATTAAATTCCATTTGCCATTTCCTGGCCCATTCGCCCAGCCTATCTAGATCCTTCTGCAGACTCTCCACACCCTCCGCACAATTTGCCTTTCCCCCAATCTTGGTGTCATCAGCAAATTTCGACACCCTGCACTCGGTTCCCTCCTCCAGATCATCTATATAAATGGTAAAAAGCTGAGGCCCCAGCACCGACCCCTGGGGCACTCCACTAGTCACCATCCGCCAATCCGAATAGCACCCGTTGACCCCCACTCTCTGCCTCCTATTTGACAACCAATCCTCTATCCACGCTAACACCCTACCCCCAACTCCATGTCCCTCGACCTTCTGCAGTAACCTCTTGTGAGGCACTTTGTCAAACGCCTTCTGAAAATCTAGAAAGACCACATCCACCGGCTCTCCTCTATCCACCGCCCTAGACACATCCTCATAGAACTCCAGTAAATTTGTCAGACACGACTTCCCTTTAATGAAACCGTGCTGCGTCTGCTCTATCAAGCAATTCCCTTCAAGATGCCTCGCAATTTCCTCCTTAATGACAGATTCCAACATTTTACCTACCACAGACGTTAAACTAACCGGCCTATAATTCCCCGCCTTTTGCCTGGCACCCTTCTTAAACAACGGCGTAACATTAGCCGTTTTCCAATCATCCGGCACTTCCCCGGAATCCAGCGACGTCTGGAAAATAACCACCAAGGCATCCACTATCACCTCCGCCATTTCTTTCAGAACCCTCGGATGCATTCCATCCGGTCCTGGGGACTTGTCCACAATCAGCCCCTCCAGTCTGTCGAGCACCACCTCTCTAGTAACAGTAATGTCATTAAGACCCTCCAGTCCTACCACCTTTCCATTGCTAACACCCGGCAAATTATTCACGTCCTCCTCTGTGAAGACAGAAACAAAAAAGTTATTCAAGACCTTAGCCATATCCCCATCCCCTACCACTAGCTCCCCTTTTAATGGAAGATACCTGGAATCAAGAATCTACTGATGTCCATGAAACTTGTTGATTGTCGGAAAAACCCATTTGGTTCACTAACGTCTTTTAGGGAAGGAAATCTGCCCTCCTTACCTGGTCTGGCCTACCTGTAATTCTAGAGCCATAGCAGTGTGGTTGACTCTCAACCGCTCTCTGGCAACGAGGGATGGGCAATAAATGCTGGCCAACCAGCGATGCCCATGTCCCATGAATGAATAAAGAAAAAGATCACGACAAATGGGGTGAACATTCAAATTGTGTTGGACAACTGTCAAAGAACAATCTTGAGCTTTGGGGCCATTCAATGTAAATCATACTGTTGGGAAATACACTATATTTTAACAAGTGTTCTGTTTATCAATGTTATTTAAATCTTGCCAAATAAATCTCTGTGTATATCATGGAACAGAGTTCAACATTTGAAAAATGCAATCTGAACCATCAAAAATGCAGATTTACTGAAAAGGCAAGTTGTCTGTTTTATTTGTCTTTAGCTTTTGTGCGATTTGCATAGTTTTTAAGACACAGGATCAGAATTGTTTTCATTCCAAAGTGTTGCTCAAACTAAAAAAATGTCAAATCCCCGTGGATTATTGCCAGATGGCAAATAAATACCTTCTTCAGAAAATATAAGGGGAGCTTTTTATTTTTCATGTGTTTGCTCAGTAGGAGAGAAATCTTTTGCTGCTCCCTTCCCCCCCCACCCCCCCATGTTGTGTTTCGCAGCAGTGGGGGCATTCCACCATTGGCTGTCGGTGGGGTTTTCTGCTGTCAATGGGGTTTCCCGTTGTTCACACCCTTCATCCCTGGGGAACCCATGGTAGGTTTGGGGTGGGGAGGGGGACAGGGTTGGGGGGGGGGGGTCACTGTCGGTGGAATCGGAAGATCCTGCCGCCGGGAATGTCAGAAAAATCCTCATTTTTAAAACATCGCTTCCAGCTCACCTCACCCGTCTCTGGGTGTGATTCACCTGATTTGGCTCCAAGTGCCCATGCCAGTGGGAAAATGCTTCCCGCTGGCATTAGCAGAACCTGTGAGCTGGGATTCACCCACCCGATCGATGCGAATGTTTGCGTTGTGAGTAACGCGAGGGCCAGCCCAGCTTTTCAAAAATTGGAGTGCCTTCTAAAAACGGCTGGGTCGATCTCAGCATTCAGAGAGAGGCCCCCCGCTTTTTGCCCCACAACAGAAAAGGCTGCCCCGTCCCTCTCCCAGGAGAGAACTCCAACCCCTCAGCACAGCGGAGAACCATACCTCCCCCTCCACCGCAAAGGGAATGGGTCATGCCCCCCACCCCTCCCCCCATCTCCATGCCATGTAGTCATGGGGAAGACCCCAGTTTCCCCCCCAACAAAGACTCTGATAAAGGCTCCACTCAGGCCCCGAGCCCCTACGGACCCCCTCTAGATCCCCACCTCCAGGTCCTGCTCTTTGGCAATGCAAACTTTGCACTACCCCCTAGCACCCTAGCATTGGTACCTCATCAGTGACACCCTGATCTAGCTCGTTGGGCTCTGATGGAGATGAAGGAGGCATGTGGTAAGTTCTCTGTGCAAGTGCCCCTCAGCTGCTGCCTGGCTGCCGAGTGAGGGTTCCCCATAGGTCTTGGGTTTGGGGAAGCTCAGGCTGGGGGCAAAGGGTTGACCTTTTCAGTGATTTCAAAAGCAACACTGAATGAAAGAGTTCAGTATCATCTACATTCATTACAACAGAAACATTCATGCTCCAGTTTCATTACATATGTGGGAAATGACATCATCTTTGAATTATTTATAAAGAGATTTCAATGTTACCTCTCGTACCATTTAAAATGTTTGAATTTTTGAGTCAAAAGGCAGGATTTTCCAGCTGCATTGGTCCCAAAACGGAAAATCCTGCCTGTGGTCAACAGACCTGTGCATGGTCTGAGCCTCTGGCTGCTACGACTCCTGTGGTGGGTGAGGTGGGAAAATTTGGCGTATCAATGAATAACATTTTAAAAATCAGTTTAATAATGGCGTACAATCAACATGGTACCATTTTAAAGGTTACTACACTGGATAAGAGGTCTTGTTGTTAGGGTTGATATGTTAGAAAGAATGGGGGATTTGCCATTGAACACGTTCTTCAGATGCTGGCGTTGCTCAGACTGCCACACAACGTATCAGCGGGAGACACATCTCCACCGATGCTGGCTGCCCCGCATCTATTTAACATTTAATTGGGTGTTTAATTCGTTGTGTGTAAGACTTCCATCCCCATTGGGTGAGAAAGTCCCATCTTAGAGAGCTGCTGACAGCTCTGTGGACCCAGCAGTGTCAACTTACAGCAATGGGCACTCCAACCCTGCCAATTACCCCTTTAAAATGTAGTCATTCTGCACAGCCTGGTTTTTTTTTCATCTTATGGCACCTTTAATTATTTTAGCATGGACGCACACTTGCATTAATTATCACCAAACAAGGGCCAGATGGTATCTCTCACGTGAATGCTCACACAGCTTCCCAGGAACATTGCTTCATACGTCCATTGGAATGGAGGAGGACAAGACAATCTGACTCACCGTTTAACTTCTGTGATTTTAGTGTAGCCATGATCTAGAAGCATGATCTGAAGCTGAAGGTGCAGAGGGACCTCGGGGTCCTTGTGCATGAGTCGCAAAAACCCAGCCTGCAGGTGCAGCAGGTGGTCAGGAAGGCGAATGGGATGCTGGCCTTCATAGCGAGGGGGATTGAATATAAAAGTAGGGAGGTCTTGCTGCAGCTGTATAGGGCATTGGTGAGGCCGCAGCTGGAGTACTGTGTGCAGTTTTGGGCGCCGCACCTGCGCAAGGATATTTTGGCCTTGGAGGGAGTGCAGAGGAGGTTTACTAGGCTGATACCGGAGTTGAGGGGGTTGAACTATGAGGAGAGGCTGAATAAACTAGGCTTGTACTCGTTAGAGTTTAGAAGAATGAGGGGAGATCTCATTGAGACGTATAAGATGATGAATGGGATGGATAGGATAGAGGTGGAGAGACTTCCCGCTCAATAAAGACAGTAGGACTAGGGGGCATAGCCTCAAGATAAAGGGGGGGCGGTTTAAAACGGAGTTGAGGAGGAACTTCTTCACTCAAAGGGTGGTGAATCTCTGGAATTCTCTGCCCGTTGAAGTGGTGGAGGCTGCCTCGCTAAATATTTTTAAGAAGCGGGTTGATGGGTTTTTGATAAGAGAGGGGATTAAGGGTTATGGGGAGAGGGCGGGAAAGTGGAACTGAGCCACGACAGATCAGCCATGATCTTATTGAATGGCGGGGCAGGCTCGAAGGGCTAGATGGCCTACTCCTGCTCCTATTTCTTATGTTCTTATGTTCTTATGAAGCTGCCCTGTCCGTCTGTTCAGTGCAGGCATCCTCTGCACACTCCACAAGACTGAGTAGTGTTCTTTGGAAATTATATGCTCATGCAACCCCACCCCTCTCTCATAAAGAGCCCAGCCTTATAAAAGGGAATGTTTCAATAATGCACTGTGTGTGTTTTTCACCATTGAAGATGATCTTATTGCAGAGGAGAGGGTTCTAGGCTTTATATCACAATCTTGGATGCATTCTGCCAAGAGGAGGCCATGAAGATTACTGTGTATCTTCAGGGGTCAGGAAACTCTTTAGCCTGGCACTGTAAAGGGTGGTGAGGATACTGAATGCCCACAACATGGCACCATAAACATGACAGCACTACTGAAACATAGTTCACTGACGTCAATGGCTGGTTAAGGTGAGCGGATACATCTGAACAGCACATCCAAGATGCACCACATCACCCATATCTCACACAACAGCATACCCTGAAACTCAGGAATCATTCTTGCAACCCCATTCCCCCCAACACTAAACCATTCCATCATATCAGTCACACATACACCACTATTGCCTTGGCAATCCTTCCGTTAATCAGGTAGCCATTTCACCCAACCACATTGCCACATTCTACCCTCTCTCTGCAAGAGAAGGTCACCCACAATAGGCAGGAACGTCACAGGACCAAAGGTGATATCTTTCTCTGAGAATCATGGAACAGGCTGCTGGTGTGACTGATACCATCCTGGGTTAGAGTGAGTTGCTGCTTTGCGCACCTTCAACTTCCACTAACTCTTCAGCCTCAACCTGAAAGGCGCCTTGAAGTGGAAAATGAGGGAGATGCTGTGGTCTTCCTAATATCCTCACTACCTGCCTTCCCTCACCTCTACCCGCCAATCTACTTTTGTGCTGTCAGATTGTCCCAAACTGCCGATTCTTATTTATAGGAATAGTTTATAATTTATAGTTTATTTATTTTTATTTATAATTTATAGGAGTAGTTCCAAAAGGTGAGAGCAAGAAGAGAACTCAGAAGAAGACACATTATCATTTGACTTAACACACACAGCTGCAAGCTCAGATACTGGCGCCATGCACATGTTCGAAGCTGGCATAGATCCAGACCTGCGCATGGCATGTTACTGGGTATGAGTGGGCCGCAGCCAGGATAGGGGGATAGGTCACCTCTCATACAAACGCTGTGGAGGGTATGGCCAGGACTAAGTTCTGCTGCAGAGACTTGGATGAAGATGTCATTGGGGTGGATTACATGAAAACTTTAATGATGACGTACTCTGAGCTGCATGGTGCACTAACGGACAACCTTCCGTCACTGGGATGAAAATAAAATGCTGCGCACGCTGGAAATCTGAAATTAAAACAGAAAGTGGTGCTTGTGGCCATGTACCTGAATACGTCACCAGCAGGGGGCAGCAAAAATCAAAAATTTACTTCCTTCATTGGTGCTAATGACGTCGTGCTGGATGAAGATGTTGATTTAGTGTTTTTGCCGTTAATTTATATTGTGTGATATTTGAATTGTTTTATTTCCTGGGGATATACAGAGTTGATACACTCCAGATTGTGAGGGCAATTCTCCCAGCCTGCTGTGTTGCTCGGGCAGTGCAGCGGGCCGGGAGATGTCAGCGGTTTTACAGGATTTATGCTGGGTGCTATAGCTTCTATGCATCTCCCATGATAAGTCATCCGGTCTACGCTGATTTCCATCTGAATTTCCATATGATTAGCAGGCCAGGGATGGTATTCTCCGGGCCCGCTGGCACCTCCCGCACGCCGGGAGTAGTTCCCTCCAGCTACATTTCCAACTGCTTCCCATGAACAGGGAACAGGCCTCTGATTCTGCTAGAGGGAATAGAGGCCATTGAGGCCCCTCCAAGGGGGTTTGATATAAGGAGGGGGTGCCCCTTGGTGCCAGGCAGGCACTGCCTGCTGGACACCTTGGCAAAACCACTGGGCACCAGGAAGGGGTGGGATTAGAGGGGATGGGGCTAAGTGAGGGGCAGACCTAATGGGGCGGGTGATTATGGGGGGAGGGACCCGCTGCCATCTGCAAAAGGATCGGTGGGGGAGGGAGTGAGTGAGTGAGGGCTTTCAGGCCTGGCTACCGGGTTGAGGGTGTTGGGGAGTCGGGGCTGCTGATAGGGGGGGTGGGGTCAGGACTGCGGCAGGGTAGAGGGCAGCACTTACCCAGGGGGGCAGGGAGACAGGGACTGGGGGTGGTTGGAAGACCAGCGATCAGGGGCTTAAAGAGTTGGCCAGCAATCGAAGGCCAGTGGCCAGGAATGCCAACGATCATGAGACCAGCAATGGGGGGGGCCACTGCGCATGTGCTGATCTCTGTGCTGACAGATCAGTGCATGTGCAGTGGCCCACTCAGTAATACGCTGCTGGCTTCTCGGGCGAAGGTAAACCTCACTTCCTATGCAAATCTTGCTGAGACACTCTGCAAGTGCTCAGAGTGTTGGAGATTCACTCTGATAAGTACACTAAAAAAACTGACGGGAATTACTCCCATTTTCTCGCATGCTGGGTATTTAGGATTTTTTTTTGGTGAATCCCAGCCTATGTGTACACATTTTATTCAATGCCTGAGAACACGTGCTCCCTCAGGCTTACAGCAACTTGCCGACAGTTTAGTTTATTTTCCTAAGTGAACACTCCCAGGCTTAACTGGTTAGCACTGCTGCCTCACAGCTCCAGGGATCCAGGTTTGACTCCCAGCTTGAGTCACTGTCTGTGTGGAGTTTGTGTATTCTCCCAGTGTGTGTATGGGTTTTTTCCAGTTCTCCGGTTTCCCTCCCACAGTCCAAATGACATGTTGATTAAGTGCATTGACCATGCTAAATTGCCCCTTAGCATATCTGAACTGGCATCACAGTGTGGCGACTCGGGGATTTTTACAGTAACTTCATTGCAGTGTGAAGGTAAGCCCACTTGTGACACTAAGTACTTAAACAGTAAGCATTCAACAGACATACATAATCAAGCATTGAACAACTGAACATGACAATATTGACCAAGTGGGTGTTGTCTTGGAGTTTGGAGAGTTGGAAATGGATACACTATTAGGGAATATTGGTCCATGTAAGGGGAGGTGGGGACGGGGAAATTCATTTCACATTAAGTGAAGTCTTGCGATGCGCACCCTCTTCCTCTGTTCAGTTACATATGAGGCATGCCTCCCTTCCTCCTCCTCCTCCTCTTTCTCCTTCTCCTTGAATGCTTTTTGGATCCCAAGAGGTAATGGCTGAAGCCTCATCATTGCGAGGTTGTCGGGGATATGGTACCCTACCACAGGCATGGGAGCCTCTCAGGTGTGTGCTGCAGAGAATTCTGTGGCATTGTGTTTGATCCATTGCTCTTGAAGTCTTCCTAACCTTGGTGATGGAAAGGACCATGTGTGGAGTGAGCAGCCCTTGTCACTGAACAAGTATCTTATTATCTTAATTTGAAGACATCTGTATAGTAGGAAAAGTGGGAGAGGGATTTGAAATTAGTGAAAATGCTAACAACAGAGTTTAACTTTATTTTCCCAGTTATAAAGTTGGTTTAACTTGTCCTGATGTAAACATTTCATAGCAACCCTACAGTGCGGAAGGAGGCCATTTGGCCCATTAAGTATACACCAACCACAATCCCACCCAGTCCCTATCTCCGTAGCCCCACCTATTTACCCTGCTAGTCCCCCTGGTGCTACGGGGCAATTTAACATGGCCAGTCAACCTACCCACGCATCTTTGGAGTGTGGGAGGAAATTGGAGCACCTGAAGGAGACCCATACAGACACAAAGAGAATGTGTAAACTCCATACAAACAGTTACCCAAGCAGGGAATCAAACCCGAGTCCCTGGCGCTGTGAGGCAGCAGTGCTAACCACTGTGCTGTAATGCCACCTGCTAATGTCAGCAATAAGTGGCATTTTAATATACCAGGGAGTGAATACCAAATAAAATGCTAGGGAATAAATTGTACGATAGTAAGCTACTAGAAAAGCTGAGTGGAAAATTAACCACTTTTTGAGTAGGTTTGCTTGTTAGAAGTGAATGATGTGGAGTTGGGGGGAGGGGAGGGCATGGGGAAGGGAGATGCAAACTTTGTGCATTTATCTGGACAGTGTATAACCTACTTTTTGCTCCTAAAACTTGCACACCAATTTTTTTTAATACTACGGGAAAAATGGATAAAATTAGAACCCTAAAGTGAGAAGACAACCATGCAATTGCACCCAGTCTCATAATACCAACTGCTCATTTTATACATGCCAGGAATTTCATACAGGTCTCAGCCCTCAGTGAAGCAGCTTTTCCAAAGGTTGGAAATGGCAGAGGTTATCCCATTGCTAATCCTAGCACTGCTTGAAACACAATTCCTCTTTCTCTCTTTGTCATTCATTATTCCTTTTGAAAGTCTCTTTTCGAATTGTAAAATGCCAGATATTCTAGATAAATATTTTCCATGTTGATTTAGAATGGAAGGGTGGGGGCTGAGTGGGGTGGGGGGGGGCGTGCCCTCCTGCTACTTGAGTATATGTGCTTGAATCATTTTAGATAGCAAAGCCAGAGGAAATATATTTCACTGAAAGCCTAACATAAACATCTTGGGATCCAGCTCCAGTTTAGTCACTGCCCTTCAGAAAACACCCTTTGACACGTCATTTCAAAAGGGCGCACGACATGACACTTTCAGGATAAATGCACATCTCCCTTCACCACCCCCGTCCCCCAGCCCCTCCCCCACTCCACATCATTCACTTTTAACAATGTGTGGGGGAAGGTTTGATTGATCCTGTGGTGAATTATGTACAAGTTGAATGAGGCCTCATTAGATTAATAAACAGTTAAAAGGTCAAAGTCGGACTGAACTGCTAATTTTTTATGCTTGTGACTTAGATAAGCCTTTGACACTAAAGTTTGAAGTTTACAAGTAAGTTTACATTAGCACTGCAGTGAAGTTAAATATTGCCTTTCGTTCGAGGATTTAGTAAGTTTGAATGAATTTTTCAGATTTTGTGCATCTAGACTGGGTAATATGGGCCTTTATAATGAAAGGCTAAGAATGACAACAATCTGTACCTGACTTATTAAAAACAACCTTTCTTCTCACAGAAGCTGCAGTGTAACACACTCAGTCGCAATGAGATTCTACAAGACTTGAGCTCAGAAACTCACTTATACCATGAGAATTTTATCTTAAAAAGAGAATAATCAGATTTAAAAAGCATTGATCTAATCTATTCATTTCACTTGTGGCCATTATATTCAGGAGATTGAGAAGAGGTAAATTAAGAATTCTTTGGTAGAAGGAACAGTGCCATAGAGTCATAGAAGTTTACAGTGTGGAAATAAGCCCTTCAGCCCAACTTGTCCATGCTGCCCTTCTTTTTAACCACTAAGCTTTTCCCAATTGCCCACATTTAGTCCATATCCCTCAATACCAATCTTACCCATGTAACTGTCTAAATGCTTTTTAAAAGGCAAAATTGTACCTCCTCTACTACTACCTCTGTCAGCTTGTTCCAGACACTTACCCTCTCTGTACAAAAAAAAGTACCCTTTTGTATCTCTCCCCTCTCACCTTAAACCTTTGCCCTTTAGACTCTAGTTTTAGACTCCCCTACCTTTGGGAAAAGATATTAACTATCTAGCTGATCTATGCACCTCATTATTTAATAGACCTGTATAAGATAAGTCTCCTATGCTCCGGGGGAATAAGTCCCATCCTATCATGATCTCATACTCTATATTTTATGATGTTCTGTTATGCTCAAAGGAAACTCCTATGAATCCAAGTTAATATCCCCAAATCAACTTCTACTAAACTCGATTCCATTTTTGGATAGAACTTAAAATTAACAGGGTATGGGTACTTTTTAGGAAAGCAACATAAACTGAATACCTTGACCAAGTGTTCAAGTTTGGAATAGTCACCATAATACAGTTACGATTCTTTAAATAGATTGATTGGTCTTTGGGAGGCTTGAAGAATCTGAGGTGAACTGTGGTCATTTCCAACTGTGGTTATACTACAAGGCTGAGAGGTTTTCAACCAGTGCTTCTTTGTAAAGTTACTCAAAATATTAATTTAAAGCACTGTGGATTACTATATTCATCAGACATTTTCATATTCATCAAACAAGCTTTGGAGAGACTTTGGAAAAACAAGCTTGTTTCTAATCTGCATCTAAATCTATGAAATCTATAATTTTGGATATAGTTTGCCAAGAGTTATACTTCTTACAGAGTATTGTCCATCTTCCAGTATGTGGAAGCTGGACAATACGGGCAGGATTTTACAGCCTCACTCTTCCCAAAACTATAAAATCCCACCCATGGTCAATAGACCTTGCCATTGCCCGCCTCTTACCCTCTCCGATTCCATGGCAAGTGGGATGGTAAAATTCCGGCCCATATTTCAACAAGTGTACTTCGCTCAACACGGTAACAAGCAGGGAAGCAGTCGGTGAGAAACCAGCTTGTGATTTTTGGTTGAATATACTAAAGCTTGTAATGTAATGTTACAAAGTGCACTCAGAATCAAAGGTTGTTGGCTTCAATTGAACAGGCAGTACACTGATATGAGGGAGGAGGAGATAGCACCACTCCAATCTATCTTGCTTTTTGGCTCAAATAACCATGGATATCAAAACTGCAAAAAGTAATTGTGATTTTATAGAGCTTTTTACAACCTCAGGATATCCTAAGGAGCTTCATTGAAGTACACTTTGAAGTCTATTTGCTCTTGATGCTTTGGAAACACAGCAGCCAATTTGTGCACAGCAAGCTTCCATAATAGCATAGTGAGAATGGCCAGATAATCTGCTTTAGTTCTGTAGCCAAACAGGCCAACTAAAATGGCGTTCTGTAAAGCACTCTGGGACAACTGGGCAAGAAACTAAACCGACAGGCTGCAGTTTAAAGACAGACAAACAGGCTGCAACCCTGATGAGTGAATACACAGGATATGGGCCATCTCCAGGATGAAAGAGACTTTCTGATCACACTGGGTTGTGTGCCAGACGTAAAGGCACCGTGAATCCTTATTTAGGAGGAAGGTATGTGACCTATGTGCCTACAACACCTACAGGCACGGCCGCTGGGGACACACCCAGAGATCGGTGTGGTAGCACCTGATTGGACTCTTATCGATCAGGGTGATCAAGTCCTGATCGATTGATTGGCAATGGCCAAAAAAAGGGCATGAAACCAAACGGGGCATAAAGGATGCTGCACAACCAGGAATCTCTCTCTCTCTCTGACCCCACAAACAAGCTACAACGACGGAGAGCCACCACACCTGAGAAGGGAGGAAAGAAAGAAGACCAGAGCCAGGGTACCACACCAGACTAAAGGACCAGACTACGCAGACAACTACCAAGGCCAGTGCAGAGATAAAGGCCACTATCTGTTTGGGGACTTGTCAGTCACGCAAAGTTAAGTCAAGGTCTTGTATTGTACTTGAATTCTAGCATTTTCTATAAGATAACTTATTGTTGGTCGGGTGGTTGATTATTGATTGTGTGGGTTTAAATAAATATTGTTTGTACTAATAAGATGTCTACTCAAAGTTATTTGTCCATCGTATAAGGGTTAGAACAGGCTGATTTTTACAACAGTTCCTACAGAAAAGAGAAAAAAAAATCCTTTGGTGTGACTACCAGGAAAACTATTTGAAGATTATACCCAGTAACATTTATGGAAATGTGCACATTTGCTGAACAAATGGCTTGGCTGCGATGATGTAAACTGTTGTCGCAGCAAATTTATTCAGATCACAGCACGGTTGTAGAGATTTGTTTAAAAGCCTACTTTTTTTCTCAAACAGAAAGAGAAAGGACAACAGAATCACAGAATAAGAAAACATTTGACAGAGTGAGAAGGAGTGGGCCAGAGGAATGGAAACAAAAGAATAAATGGAGAGGGAGAGAGACAGACTTGGAGACTGAAACAAGCAGCAGAGAGACTTCAGCATTACATTTCTTTTTTCCTTTCCCGTCTGTGGTAAACTTCAGGAAACCAACTTATCGGATATAAAACATCTGAAAAATAACATTACAGCAGGAGCTTGCAGCAGAACGGTTTCTCAACACCATGGGAAAATGTGACAATACGTCAGGGAAAAAGAGTAGGAATATCACATATTCCAGTTTGTTACTGACAGAGTGAATTTTGGTTTCTAAAGTTTCATCAAGGAGGAAGCACTAATTCCACATGGGGTCATTGCTTTGGTAGCTAAATTACTCAGTGAGCATGGAAACTAAGGTTTAAACTTGAAACCATCTGAAGTGGTCTGTTCCTGAACCATTTGGAAATATGCAAGTTTAGCCCAGCTTAGGCTATGTTAGATATGAGCTATCTAGATATAAATAGATATATAGCCCATAGAGCTTGATGGTTTCCTGCTTGAATCTTTCTATATGGCATGCAATACAATTTCTTAAAAGTGTACTCAAGACTCGCCCCTGGTCTGGATCAGTGTCTGTATTCTTAGTAGTCGCTGTTTGAAAATAAATATTCATCTGTCAACAGCTTTCATTTAAAAAAAAAGTACTGTTGTCTGTTGGCAGTGAATCTGATCTTTGATCTCGTGGTATGTATGCATGCACTCCACAGAGGCCTTGAATGCTTCTGGGCCATTAGCAATTGAGGGGAGACTGTTTAGTTCACTGGCCAACATCAATATTTAATCTTTAGGTAGTCCTATAGTGAGGTTGCTGGGTGGTCTGAATGGTGTATCAAAATGGTAATGTCTTTGATAGTGATTTCAACTCTCTGACTGAGTTCCAGTGAGATAGCTGCTCTTATCTGGTTGGACATTCTGAAGTGTTTTGGACAATGTTAAATCTCCTCGTCGTGGTCATGGTTTGACTCATGAGACTGGTCCTAATTAAACACTTGAAAGTTTATGATATCGCTCAAAGGATAAATGATGTGGGAAATGAGAAGGTACACAGCTGCAAGGGAGCATGTGATTCAGAGGGTGTGACGGTTATATCAGAGGAGAGGGAGACTTACTCTGCGTCTGACCTGTCTTACTGATTATGGCTGTCAGGCCTCAGGCCTAATATCTAGATACTCCATCTCACGCACTATTCAGTATGTCCAGTCTCACATTCACCTCTCCCTCCTTCCACATGTCTCCAACTATTCGTCCATGCTAGGCGCAGCACCCAAATACAAACAATAATGTTTTCCATCTCTCTTACAACACAACAGGAAGAAGCAGGCAAGAAACAAAGGCAGACAGATGCACTTGGACCTTCTGAGCCCTATGGCCAAAAGGATGCTCCACATTTTGTGTAGCTCATTGTCACGGAGAATGTTCAAGTTGTGCGTCCCTGCTCTCTGCCCCTTCTCATAACCTAGTCCATGTACATCCTGCTATTTGGCGTGAAGAGATAGCTGCACGTGTTGTGAACACAAACCTCTTGCTTTCCACCTGACCCCCTTCCTCACCCAAATATTCCCCTTCTGCATTCCTGCTTTTGGACACTAACGGCCTGTTCTCTGGCTAGCCACTTGTAGCTTCTTGTGTAAGAGCAAGGACTGTCTCTGAGGAAGATGCATCTCTGCTTGATATGACAGACACAGCTACTGACACTGTGCGTACCTCAGAGGCGCATACAGAATCAGAATCTGCACATGGTTAGTCACTGGGCATAAGCAGGCAGCAAGCAGACCCGGGGATTTAGCTGTGTGTGTGCCAGCTTGTGGGAAGATGAGATGACAGATGAGTTCTGCAGCAGGGGACTCAGTTGAGGACATTTTCGGGATGGCTGTACAAGGGAATGCTGCTCAGGATGTACACTGAGATGTTTAGTGCATTGACAGGCCTGCCAAACAGTCTCCTGTCACTGCCCAAGAACATGGAGGAGTCCAACTCCAACATGGCAGAGGGAATTGAGCAGAGCTTGGAATCCACCTTTTCCATCATTGACGTGTGGCCAATCCCAGAATAGTAGTTGCAGTATCTGTTAGCTGATGTCTCAGTGTCTACTACAGCGCAGGCAGAAACCGTCTGCTGTCTTAGTAACTATGGTCGTGCTTGCGGTGGTGCAGGCACAGGCTACTGCCATCATGGTTACTAATCTTGGTGTTCTAAGGATCGTAAGAAGTCTCACAGCACCAGGTTAAAGTCTAACAGGTTTGTTTGATAGGAAACGACGCAAGCTTTCGGAATGCTGTTCCTTCGTCAGGTGAGTGGAGAGTTCTGATCAGAAACAGGGCATATGAAGGCACACATGAAGAATCTTGCCAGCCTCCACAGCAGTGGATAATCTGGATCTCTGAGGTGCCGTCCTGGACTAGTGGCACTCTGTTATGGAACACAAACCTGCTGTTCTCTCTCAGGGTGACAACATTCGAGGTTCACCCTTGCCATTTTGCCAGTCAGCCTGTCTAGGCTGTTGCCTCCCATGCTGGGTTGGTGGGGATCATAGCCAGGCCCTCAAGGGCCAGAGCACCCAGACCATTTACTGTCTCCCTGAGTGAAAGTTAACAGTCATCCACTGGCCATGCTCCATCCACTGGGGTAGCACTGCACAGGAGCAGGAGAATAGACAAAGATAAGCATTAAGGTGAGAGTTTCCGAAACTGTGGATCAAAACTTGCAGCAGGGTTGTGAGATGAGATTTTGGAGTTGTGAGCTCCAAGACAGCAATAACTCCTTTAAATGCCAGCATTTTTTTTGTTAGTGGGCATGGCATATTTTACTGCTATGAGGCTCACTTATGGCTACAACAAAAACCTGTAAGTGTTTGCTTTTTTTGGAGAAACCCTGCTTTTACATCAACTCCCACACTGAAATCCTACTTCCCCACCCTCCCTTGAAAAGATCTAACACCCTCTTGCCTAAGGACTGAAGCTTCCCTCCCCCACTCAATATGGTAGCATTTCCCTCCTGTTCAAACAACAATTCACAGGCGGAAAGTTCAGTACTCGATGTGTTGAATAAAATTGTTTTGGAAACGTGTGTGTCAGTGGCTTTTATTTCATTGCTTAGGCCAAGAGGACATTATTGATGGGATGTAGAGAATGGTTTAAAAGGTAGTGAATTGTGAGTGATGGTGACTATGGAATGTGCCTTTGAGAAAGTGGAAATTTAGTAGCCACTCATGGACAACCCACCTGGAGAAAGGGAGACCTGGATGTCTCTTCTCTTCCATATCCTCTTCTCAATATGGCTTCAGGAAGTCTGATGATATGGCTCCATCCAATAGTGAGGTTACGGTGGAGATGGAAGGGCACCATCAGCTGCTGGCGGGTTCCTCCTGAACAAGCCAGGCAGCGTAACCATTGCTGGAGGACGCTGATGGTTTGCTCCATGATGTAACTGGTGACAGCACCTTCTTATTCTAGGGGACATTGTCCTCTTGTGACTGGGTGGTGTCCTGCCATGTTTCTTAGCAGTACCCCTCATCTTCAATCAACCAGCCTCTGGTTCATCATGGTGGCACAAAGATTGCAGAAATGGCTGACTGCCTCAGGTGAAGGCCTCACTGCAGCTACCAAGATAGGCAGTCACCAACCTGAAGTTTGGTGGAGTGATATCTTTTGACATTGCTGTACCTATTACACATGGGGACCACAGGGCCATGTGCATGCAGTCAATGGTTCCCTTCATCATTGGGAATCCTGTCACCCTGGCAACACCATATACCTGCTTAATGTGCCTCTTTCTAGTTGGAGAGGGTTCCTTTCCCCTGGTAGGCAGGACCTCTGCTACTTCCCCAATGAAGGTTTGAAGGATAAACTGTATTGCTGGGAAACCTACCACAATGGAGAGGGGTCACATTTGTAGAACTGGAAGACCCTGCTGGTGGGAAGGGCTAGAAAGTGCTGGCCACAGCTTTAGAATTTGTAATATCTTCAAGCCTGTACTTGGCAGGATATTAGACTGTGACATCAAACATTATGAAGAATCGTAGCCACTCATGATCTCTGATCAATCATCTTCCCTTGGCCCTATCCCTGTAACCCTACATATTTAACCCTGCTAATCCCCCGAACACACAGTAAGGGTCAATTTAGCATGGCCAGTCCACCTAATCTGCACATCTTTGGACTGTGGGAGGAAACTGGAGCACCCGGAGGAAACCCACGCTGACACAATGAGAATGTGCAAACTCCACACAGACAGTGACCCGTGGCCAAAATTGAACCCCGGTCCCTGGCGCTGTGGGGCAGCAGTGCTAACCATTGTGTCACCGTGCTGCCCATTGGCCCACACATTTCCAGTCAGACATTGAAAGCATCTGAAACATGCACAAGAGATCCATTGGAAATTTTGATGTAAGCACAGACCTGGTTCTTACGTGGGACGTTTATCTTTCCAGTTGAAGGTTTTGCACAGATCCAATTGTTCTGTGATTGACCAAGGAGAGGTGGGCTGTTTGTGCTGTACTTACATGATTTTTAAGTGGGATTTCATAGCAAGTAAAAAGCCAGCAAAAGTTTAAGTAAATCTGCTGGAGTGTCAAAGCATGCGAGAATCCATTGCAGGTTCAGCCCCGCTCTCCACACCCACCCATTGATTCTTGCCTTGACCACCTAACCTCCCATTACCCGACACCACCACCCTCCAAATACTTCAACTGATCATCCGATCCCCCTGTTACCATTCCCAACCACTCAAACACCGCCACTCCTGGCCCATCCGAACCACTTACCTTCCACTCTTACTCTCTGTTAAAGTGGCTGCGACTTTTACACTGACCGATTTATAGCAGCAAAAGTCATAATACTTCCCTCAGAACTACTGCCCTGCACTGGAAGGAGTCCAGGAGCTGCTGTGCTGCATATTTCTCACCAGCCTAAATTGGAAGCCTCTGGGAGCTGAAGTGAGAAGTGTGCAGCTCCAGGCTAATTTATGTAACAAGGAGAAGAGCGGCATTCCAACTATAATTGCCACTTCACAGGCAATTTGGTCCAATTACCTTTCTGAAAGGCATTCAAAAGGTCATTTATATTGAATGGGGTCATTCAATTACTAATAATTTGTTAAAATAGTGAATGTAACTCCTTTATTTGAAAAGGAAGGGAGCTGGAAGTAGAAAATTGCAGGCTGGTTAGCCAATGGCAGGCCTCTTCTGCTGTGGCGTTAAACATATCATCGAGTGCAGAAACCTCGCCCATAAACTTTACCCACGACGCCATCCAGTGTCCAAGCTTCCGGCATGCACTGTATACCCATTTGAGTTCCTTTACCGTATGGTGCGGCATGTTCTAAGTTTCAAGTTTATTTATTAGTGTGACAAGTTGGCTTACTTTAGCATTGCAATGAAGTTATTGTGAAAATCCCCAAGCCGCCACACTCCAGCGCCTGTTTGGGTACACTGAGGGAAAATTTAGCACGGCCAATGCATCTAACTTTCGCACTGTGGGAGGAAACTGGAGCATCCGAAGGAAACCCACGCAGACACGGGCAGAACATGCAGACTCCACACAGACAGTGACCCAAGCTGGGAATCGAACGTGGGTCCCTGGCGCTGTGAGACAGCAGTGTTAACTACTGTGCCACCGAATGTTAGCCATGCCAGCAGCAGCCAGCATCAGTGCATCCAGCATTTTTGGAAACTCTATGCGATTGTGTTACGGAGCTGAATATTTCGGTTCTAGCTTATCTGCATATTTTAGATACAAAGGTCCTTCCACAATCCAACCAAACTTGACGCAAAAGTCAGCATTCGATCACACTTTTCACACCAGAGCAACCTGATTTTACTGAACAATATTGCAATTTTGTCAACCAATTTTATATTATTATGTGATAAGGAAATATCTGTGAAATATTTTAAAATAACATAATTGCATCAAATTCATTACAGCTTGTTTTTCCTTGTGATTTAAACATTCTGTTCAATTAACTGTTTAAACATTTCAGTCCCATATGAGTCAAAGTATCGAATTTGATATTTTCAGTCTCCAGTTGTATGAAGCTAGACCAGAAATGAAATTTGGTGGAATATTAAAGATGGAATTTAATACTTTATCAACTCAATTTTCAATATCTGACAAGAGCAGACTATCTCATAAAGACAATCACATGTCATTATGTCATGAACCCTATCCCGCAGATGTTTGTACTGCATTAGAACCCTATCCCACAGATGTTCGTAATGCATTTTTTACACCTCCTAATATATTAGAATGAGTAAATTTCATGTGTGCATATGTCATCGTTCGTCAATAAATGCAAAACTATAGGATTATTCTGAGTTGCTATCTGAAACTGGCCAGAACTTTCCAATCTGCAAATTTTTGTGAAGAACAATTTCATTCTGACCTGAGCCTATATCTGTTGAACAATAATTCGACTTTCCGACCATAAAGGGTCACATTTAGACCTCAGTAAAATACATTGCGTGTTCTGTGGTGAAACAATGCTATCATCTAGCACCATGGCTAATTCCCTAGTGACTCTGCTTAAATTATCTGAAATGTTATTGGAACACAACTCTGATTGAAGTCAGTTTGGGTTTTACCTAATGAACTGGAACAAACTTAGAACTGCAACTTTTTTTGAGGACTTTTGTTTTAGAACATCAAACAGTTATAAAAACGCACAGGCCGTGAAATTTCTACAAGGGGTACTGGAGAATGAATATGAATTCATTTGTCTGGAATTTCATGAAACATTAGTTTGGCATTAACCCCAAGTTCATACCTCCCACGGAAATAGCAAGAGATGAATTTCAAAGTGTTTGGCTAGGAATACCCCATGCTGTAAGTTCAGTGACATAAAGGATTAGTATTGATATATTGATATTCTCCAAGATGGAATTTGAATCATGATACTTAAAGTATCACATGAGTTTCTAATCTATCTTGCTTAAACAATTTGCGGAAATTTAAATCTGGAGCATTATTGATTAACTCAAAAATGAGCACATCAATATTAAATTTCAATCCTTTGACTCTATTTTGAAAGATAAAATCATAGAATCCCTACAGTACAGAAGTAGGCCATTCCCCCACAATCCCACCCAGTCCACATCACCCCATGCATTTACCCTAGCTAGTCCTCCCGACATTAAGGAGCAATTTACCATGGCCAATCCACCTAACCCACACATCTTTGGACTGGGGGAGGAAGCCAGAGCAGCTGGAGGAAACCCATACAGACATGGGGGGAATGTACGGACTCGGCACAGACAGTGACCCAAACTGGAAATTGAATCGTGTCCCTGGCGCTGTGAAGCAGCAATGCCAACCATTGTGCAACGGTGCCACCCCTAAATAGGGGAGGAATTTCTGTTTATGTCTGTGTCAGGCAGGTTTGATGACAAGAGTGGCAAATCAGCAGGAGGTCCAAACTGCCATTCATGCCGACATAAAGGCATGGTGTGATTGCCCCTGCACCCCGCACCCCTCTCCCTCCAGTGACATAATGGGAATCCTGATGTTCAATGTCAGGAAGCCCATTGCAATAAATTTCCATGTAATTATCAGGCCTCTGTGTCTGATAACCCCCCTTTGCCACATTACATAATCCATTCATGTTAGTGTGAGGGTATGTTGAAGTGAGCACCATATGTCTCTCACAGCGTGCACCCGGTGGGCAGACCTCACCAGCGGAGTTCAGGTTCATGCATTTCTCAGAGGGAGAGAGTCATGCCCAGGCACTGCCCCCTGCCACTGTAGAAGCACAAGTTTGTCCAACCTCTCCTCATAGTTAATACCCTCCAGACCGGGCAACATTTTCTGTACTCTCTCCAAAGTCCTTCTGGTAGTGTGGCAATCAGAACTGTATGCGTTATCCCAAATGTGCCCTAACTAAAGTTGTATACAGCTGCAACATGACTTGCCAGTTTTTATACTCTTATGCCCTAACTGATGAAGGCAAGTGAGCCATATGCCTTTTTGACCACCTAATCCGCTTATGTTGTCACTTTTAGGGAACTGTAGACTCTAGATTTCTCTGAATGTTAACATTTCTAAGCGTTCTATCATTTACTGTATACTTCCCTCCTGCGTTAGGCTTTCCAAAATGAATCACCTCGCATTTGTCCGGATTAGATTCCATCTGTCATTTCTCCAGCTTATGTCTATTCTGCTGTATCCTTTGGCAATCCTCCTCACTATCCAAAGCTCCCCAAATCTTGGTGTCATCTGCAAACTTACTAATCAGACTATCTATATCCTCCTCCAAAACAGATGATCGGGTTCCAGCATTGATCCCTGTGGAACAATAATGGTCACAGATCTCCAGTCAGAAAAGCATCTTGATTTACTTATTTAAAAGGCTTATTGTTTGTGTCACCACTTTTAGTGTTTTGTGTATTTACATTCTCAGAGCCCTTTATTCTCCACATTAGGGAGAGGCAGTGGTGTAATGGTATTGTCACTAGACTCGTAATCCAGAGACCAGGCTAATACTCTGGGGACCCAGGTTCATAATCCCACCATGACAGGATGGTGAAATTTGAATTCAATAAAAATCTGGAATTAAAAGTCTAATGAACACTATCAAATCATTGTTGATTGTTGCGAAACAAAACCCATCTGATTCACTAATGTCCTTTAGTGAAGGAAATCAGTCATCATAACCTGATCTGGCCTACACACAACTCCAGATCCACAGCAATGTGGTTGACTTGTAAATGCCCTCATGGATGGACAATAAATGCTGGAAGTAGGTGACGTTATTTTTCTAACCAAAGTACGATGCTTAACTGATGTTAGAACTCATTACCCAAATAAAGGCCCATTCTACAAATTCATTCATGTTCCAATACAGCTTTAACACTGGGATCTGCTTGACAATGCACAACATTGGCCAGGTATGCCCTGCCTACATAAAGCAGGGCAAATCAAATCTGGCCAAATATGACCTTATCAGACTACTCTCAGCAAAGTGGTAGGAGGATTTGTTGACAGTATTATTGAGTGGCAATGATGTGCAGTTTGGTTTCCAGTGGGCTATTCAGCTCAGGCCTCATGACAGCCTTGGTCCAGACATGAATGGAAGATCTGAATTCCAGAGTCGAGGTAGGAGTGACAACCCTTGCCATCAAGGCCACATTTGACTGAGTATGACATCAGGGAGATCTAGCTAAATTAAAGTCAATGTGAATCAGATGGAAAACTCTCCACCGAGTGGAATCATACCTAGCATAATAGAAAATGGTTGTTATTGTTGGAGGTCAATCAATTCAGGCCCTGGACATCGCTACAGGGATGGCCCTAGACCCAAACATCTTCAGCTATTGCATTAATGACTTTCCTTCCATCATAAGATCAGAGTGGAGATGATTGCTGGAGATTGCACATGCACAATACTATTTACATCTCCTCAGATACAGAACCAGTTGGTGCCCATGTGATGCAAACCTTGGACAATCATCAGTCCTGGAATGACAAGTGGTAAGAAACTCCTGTGCCACACAAGTGCCAGTCAACGACTATCACCAACAAGAGAGGATCTAACCATCTCCCTTGACACTAGATGGCATTATTGTTGCTGAATCCCCTACTATCGACATCCAGGAAGGGTTAATATTGACTGGAACAGCTATACTTTAGTTACAAGAACAGCTCAGAGGCTGGGAATTCTGCATTGTATAATTCACCTCCTGACTCTCCAAAGCATGCCCACCATCTTCAAGACACAAGTGTGATGGAATAATCTCCATTTATCTGGATGAATGCAGCACCAACAACGTTCAAGAAATTTGATCTCTTTTGATCTCAGCTACTTTCCACGGTAGCAAATTCCACTTGCTGACCACTCTCTGGGTGAAGAAGTTCCTCCTCATTGCTGTCCTAAATGGCCGATCCTACCTTCTCAGACTGTGACCCCGGGATCTAGACATCCCCCCATTGGGAACATCCTTCTTGCATCCATCCTGTCCAGTCCTGTTAGAATTTTATATGTTTTTATGAGATCCTCCCCTCATTCTTCTGAACTCCAATCCTAATCAACTCAACCTCTCCTCATATGTCAGTCCTGCCATCCCAAGAATCAGTCAGGTAAACTTTCTCTGCACTCGCTCCAGAGTGGTCCTCAGATAAGGAGACCAAAACTGTACACAATGCTCCAGCTATAGCCTCAATGAGGCCCGTATATTTGCAGCAAAGACATCCCTGCTTCTGTGGGGTCATATTAGCCACTCTCCAATCCGTAGGAACCGTTCCAGAGTCTATAGAATTTCGAAAGATGTCCACCAATGCATCCACTATTTCTCAGCACCTCAAGTACTCTGGGATGTAAATTATCAGGTCCGGCCATTTCTCTACTAATACTAATCTTTTTAGTTCCTCCCTCTCACTAAATCCTGCGTTCCACAGCATTTCTGGTAACTTATCCTTTTGCGAAGACAGAACCGAATTAAGTATTAAGCTGTCAACCTATACCTTGTTCTCCATTACAAATTCTCCTGTTTCTGACTGTAAGGGACTTCACCAATCTTTCTGTCCTCATTTACCTATAGAAACTTTTGCAATCAGTTTTCCCTGTAAACTTACCCTCGTACTCTATTTTCTCCTTCTTAATCCACCCCTTAGTCCTCCTTGGTCCTCCTACAAGATGAAGGCATGTAAAATCGCCAGCTCCAATGCACTCCTCCCTGATGAGCTCAATGCATTCTTCCTCCGTTTTGAATAAGACGTCAGTGAGAACATGCCCTCCACCTCGGAAACCTTGGATGTATCAATAAGGTCACCATTGCAGATGTCAAAGCAGCCTTCTCACAGGTCAATCCACTGAAAGTGATGGCTTTGTCTGTATGTTGTGCAAGAAACTGTACTTTTCACTGATATACTATTATATGTGACATAAATAAATCAAGTCAAATCAAATCCTTTGCTGAATTCTAAACTGTTCCCAATCCTCAGGTCTGTTGTTTCTCTTGGTCAGTTTGTATGCCTCTCTCTTGAATCTCACATTGGGCCCTATTTTGTTATTTTGATTCTCAGTGCTGGGCAAACTTGAAACTGGGAGTGTTTCAGATCTGACTTTTAGATCCGTTTTCAGGTGCCCCCACACTCACTCTGCCTGCAAAAACACCAGCAATTCCGAATCGCGTTGCACAAGCCTGTGGTGTGGCTTAACGCACCCGAAATCCTTCACCTCCAACTTTGCACGTGAGGGAAAGACAAGATAGTGTGCGGCTCCCATGCTACATCACTCCCGGGCCAGATAATGCCTCCTCCTGGCCCCCACACACATTGTCCCAGCCCCACAACATTACTGACCCCCTTATCCGCCCACCCCCTCTGTCACCCAGACCGATTGCGGGCCTATCCCTCCTTCCCCCTCACTGATTTTAGACAGAGAGGCACTGGACCCACCCTCCTTGTTCCTCACTGATTTCAGCAGACCCCACCTCCCCCGCCCCCCCCAACCCTCCAAACTCAAGCAGAGAACCATCAGACACTCGGCACTTACCTCCACACTAATAGGAGCGTCCGAATCAGACTTTTGTAGAGCATGTCTGTTTCGTGCTGATTCTGGGTGGACGAGACCAATGGCAAAGGGGGAACTGCTGATAAGGTTGGGCGTGCAGTCCATTGAGTCAATTTAAATGCACGCAAATGCATGCAAATGTGCCCAAAAATGGATGCAAGTTGATGGTAAAATCGGGCCCATTATCTTTAATTTCCCTTGTAATTCATGATTTGGTTACTTTTCCAATTTTACTTTTGCACCAGATAGGATTAACAATTGTAGTTCTATGTACTCCTTGAATGTTTGCCATTGCCTATCCACTGTCTTCCCTTTAAGTAAGGTTTCCCAATCTATCAGAACCAACTCGGACCTCATATCACCATAGTTTCCTTTATTAAGATTCAGGACCCTAGTCTCAGAATCAATTACATCACTCTCCATCTTGATGAATATATTACCATAGAACCATAGAACCCTACAGTGCAGAAAGAGGCCCTTCGGCCCATTGAGTCTGCACCGAACACAATCCCACCAAGGCCCTACCCCCATATCCCGACATATTATACCCACTAATCCCTCTAACTTACACATCCTTGGACACTAAGGGGCTATTTCTTAGCATGGCCAATCAACCTAACCTGCACATCTTTGGACTGTGGGAGGAAGCCGGAGTACCTGGAGGAAACCCATGCAGACATGAGGAGAATGTGCAAACTCTACACAGACAGTGACCCGAGCTGGGAATCGACCCAGGACCCTGGAGCTGTGAAGCAGCAGTGCTAACCACTGTGCTACCATGCCGCATATTCTAGCATTATGGTCATTCATCTCCAGGGGTCTTGCACAACTAGATTGTCAATTATTCATTTCTCACTACACAATGCTCAGTCCAGAATGCCTGCTCTCCAGTTGATTCCTCAATGTATTTGTCTAGAAAACTAGCCTGTACTCACTCCAGAAATTCTGCCTCTATGGTATTGTGACTAGTTTGATTTTCCCAATCTATATGCAGATTAAAGTCACCCATAATGACAGATGTTCCTTAATTGCATGCATCTCTAATTTTCTGTTTAATGCCTGTAGTAGGGCAGAATCCAGTATTGGGGCAAATGCAGGATACGTATGCAACAGCAGGAAAAGGAACGTTTAAGAAAGGGTTAAAACACAGGGTCCACTGTAACTGCAGGCAAACATATCCAATTAACATCTCAGATTACCAACACAGTTACTTCAGAGGTGAGATCATTTCAAGGCCTTAGTGAACAACGTAGGGTCGATACTCATCAGCAAGTCTCCACTGGGTCTAGAGAAGCCAATTTTCCTAGAAACTGGGGAGATGGGATGGTTATAACACCATCAAAACCTATTCATCACACACATTGTTTTGGCGTCACAGAACAGATAGACAAGGAAAGCAGGACACAACCGATTAACGTGAAGTACCCAGGGCAATAGACCTGCCTAATGTGATCAACTATAATTAATTCAAGCTATTCATATCAATGATATTTTGTATTACAATACTCTGGACCCCAGAGGACGGTATAAGTAATGTGTACAGCCTTTGCATCTTCAGAGTCAACCTAGATACAGATTGGACTTCACTGGGTCCGGGCTGGTTCTCCCTGATGCATACGGTAATAAAACTGTTTTACTGAAGTCTGGCACGGACTCAAAAACTCCTCGTTTTTCCCTCCTACAATGCCATTCCCAACATCACCACTACAGTTTGGGTGTCCATATACATTTCCTACTAACATTTTTTGCACCTTTGTATTTCTTTGCTCTATCCATATAAATTCCACATTGTCAGAGCTAATATCCTTTCTCAATATGCTGTTAATTTCCTCTTTAACCAGCAACTTGACTCCACCACCTTTAACTTCTTATCTGTCCTTCCTAAATACTGAACACACATGGATGTTCAGTTCTCATCCCTGGTTACCCTACAGCTATGTCTCTGTAACCTTGACTACATAATACCTGATTACACCTATTTGCATGATTAACTTATCCACTTTATTGTGAATGCTGTATGCATTAAGTCACAAATTCTTTAGGCTCATCTTTTTAACATTATTGGTCCCATATCCATTATTTTTCATTGAGGCTGTGTTTGAACCAGTGGTTTCTCTGCCTATCACTTTTCTTATTCCTATTTTTGTCTTTGGTTTTTGTCCTTGATTCCCCATCCTCTGACTCCTTGCACAGGTTTCCATCCATCTGCCATATTAATTTAAACACGTCCTAACCACTCTAGCAAATATCCCTCCTAAGACATCAGTTCTGGTCCTGCCCAGGTGTAACCCATCCAATTTGTACTGGTCCCATTTCCCCCAGAACCAGTCCCAGTGCCCCAGGAATCTGAAACCTTCCCACTCACACCATCTCTTCAGCCACATATTCATCCTATATATCCAACTATTTCTACTCTGGCACTGGTAGTAATCCTAAGATCATTACCTTTGAGGTCCAAGTTCTCAACTTTCTTCCTAACACCTTATATTCCGCTTTTAGGACCTCATCACATTAGTACCAATGTGTACTATGACTGCTCCCTCCAGAATGTCCTGTAACTGCTCGAGGCATCTTTGGCCCTAGCACCAGGGAGGTAACATATCCTCCTGGAGTCTCGTTTGCAGCCACGGAAACACCTATCCACTTACAACTGAATCGCCTATAACTATTGCATTCCACATTTTTTACTCCTCCCCTCTACAGCAGTACCAACCTTGGTACAATGAATTTGACTGTTGCAGCTTTCCTTTGCGAGGTCATTACACTCAACAGCATCCAAAATGGTATATCTATTTTTCAGAAGAATGAGATTCCTGCACTGCCTACCTCACCCTCTCGCTCTATCTGGTAGTCAACCATTCCTTTTCTATATAGGGAATCTTAGCCTGCGGTGTGACCACATCTTTGTATGTGCTTTCCGCGATACACTCCTCCTTGCAGACGCTCCACAGTATCCCTAGCCATCCTTCCAGCTCTGAAACCTGGGCTTTCAGGAGCTGCAGCTGGAGACGCTTCCTGTGCACATACTGGCCCTGGGCACTGGAAATATTCCTGGCTTCCCACATGGAGCATGAGGAGCACACCATGGCTTGGAGCTCTCTTGCTATGACTTACCCCTTTAAAGTAAACCTTTGAAAGATGCATGATATCAGATTATATTCAATTCTCTAGGATCCTTCTTTCTTGGTCTTTGTTACTACTGAATACAGCCTTAAAAATTATAAGCTACAAAAATCACCTCTGAAACTATAGGTGATAAAAATTTTAAATACCGACCAAACCTTTCCCATTATTTAGCAATTAGCCCTCTCCCATGTGTCCACCACGACTGCAGCAGGGTAAAACTACTCTTTCATGATTTGAAAATTAGAAAGTGAGGAGAAAAAGCCAAAAGAACTTCTTTCCCCTCTGCACCTAATTCCCACTCAGCTCCAAATTCTGATACGTACACTCATTCTGGCTGTGTCTCACTCCAGGCAAGTGTTCTCTCCCACTGCTTGTGTGCAAAGCTCACTCAGTTCTTTCAAGCTTCTTTCTTAAATAGAGCTGTGATGGGCTGAGATAACTCACGCACCGTTTAAACTTTGAAAGTATTCACATCTACTGAGGCCCTAATCAGGCGTCAGATGATTGATAATTAACTGCCACTCAGCTAGCTGGATCAGCTCGTCATTGACCTTTTAACTAGACTACTGAACTTACAAGGGAAGAGATAGGCCTACTAATTCAATTCAATTCCCGCTCAGCTCCAAGTTTCTGATACCCACATTCACTCTGTCTGTGTCTCACTTCCAATAGGTGTTCTCTCCCACTATTCGTGCATAAAGCTCATTGCAGACCACTTGATTGGCACTTCTTCCACAACTTTAAACGTTCATTGCCTCCAATATTGGAAGGAAGTAGCAGTAGTCTATACCATTGACGTAGATGGACCTTACTGGGGCAGCTTTCAGGGGGAGGCTAATGAACATGCACACAGAAATGTTGGGTGCATTTGCTGGCTTGTCAGGCGGCTTCCCATCACTGTCGATGAGTATGGAGGAATCTGTTCAAATTTTCCCTCTCTGCAGCCTCTGTTCTACATCCCTTTACTATAGTCCCATGCCTCTCGTGTGGGGATGCGATGGTGTAGAGATATTATCACTTGGCTATTAACTCAGCTAATGATTCGGGGACTGGGTTTGAATCCCACCACGGCAGATGGTGGAATTTGAATTCAATAAAAAATATCTGGAATTAAAAATCGTGATGACCATGAAGCCATTGTTGATTGCCAGGAAAAACCCATCTGGTTAGGGAAATAAATCTGCTGTTTTCACCCAGTCTGAGCGACATGTGACTCCAAAGCCATGGCAACGTGATTGACTTTCAACTGCTTTTGGGCAACTAGGGATGGGCAATAAATGCTGGCCAGCCTGTGACACCCGAGTCCCATGAATGAATATTGAAAAAAGTAGGTCATCAAGTGCTTTGCTTTTGCTAATGGGAATATAATTGCTTACTGCCAAATCAAGGAACTCATGAGAACATCTTCCAAAAACACTTCACAGTAATTTACCAGTAAATTGGTTGCCTGACCTTTTAAATAATGCTAGTGCTGGCCTTATTTCCAGCTGGGCATATGTTCTAAATTGAGTGATGTGTAAATATGGCGAATGGATATGAGTGCTCCACACTTGTGAATAAAGACCAAATTAGCTGGAGATTGAGTGACTTCATGATAACACTGGTTGCTAAGCTTCTAGCCCACACAGCGTATGTGAGAGCTTTTTCCAGAATTCGATTTGATTTATTATTGTCACATGTATTAGCATACAGTGAAAAGTATTGTTTCTTGCATGCTCTGCAGACAAAGCATACCATTCACAACGAAGGAAACTAGAGAGTGCAGAATGTAATGTTACAGTCATAGCTAGGGTGGAGAGAAAGATCAACTTAGTGCGAGGTAGGTCCATTCAAAAGACTGATGCCAGCAGGGAAGAAGCTGTTCTCGAGTCGGTTGGTACGTGACCTCAGACTTCTATATCTTTTTCCCAACAGAAGCAGGTGGGAGAGGGTATATCCGGGATGTGTGAGGTCCTTGATTATGCTGGCTGCTTTTCAGAGGCAGCGGGAAGTGTAGACAGAGTCAATGGATGGGAAGCTGATTTGATGGACTAAGCTATATTCGTGACCTTTTGCGGTTTCTTGCAGCCTTGGGCAGAGCAGGAGCCATACCAAGTTATGGTACAATCAGAAAGAATGCTTTCTATGATGCATCTGTAAAAGTTGGTGAGAGTCGAAGCTGACATGCCAAATTTCCTTAGTCTTCTGAGAAGGTAGAGGCGTTGGTGGGCTTTCTTAATTATAGTGTCACAATGGAGGGCCAGGACAGGTTGTTGGTGATCTGGACACCTCAAAACTTGAGACTTGAAGAATGGGATGCACCGTGTGCCACGACAGAAGGTACAGCGTGCCCCACTAGGAATGTCTTTGGCTCTTATAGCACATTGAGATGTGCTACGGATCCAAATTTTGCAGCATTTACCTTTGCAGCCAGAGGCAGAAATAGTTAAAAAATATGAAACAAAGTCATGTGAATGTTCAGTCTGTTTGCAAGTTTGACTTCTAAGGCCAGGTTTTTGGCAAACAGATGGTATGGTGTTTCTTGTCTGACCTCCACAATCATCAAAGGCCATTTTCCCTTTGTTCTAATCATATTGAAAAACCACTGCTTTATTTAGGAATTTGAAGTAGTTTAAAAAGCCCCCAAGTCGAAATACTTTCATATATTGTACCAATTAGCATATATTTCACCCAGCTTCCTATCCGAGCCAAATTCTTAAAGCAAGCTATAGTTTAAATCAATGCTAAATATATATCCCTGTATCTATCACAGATACAGATTGCTTTAAGGGTTTGTCTTGGACAGGAAGTGTGATAGCTTAGCACTTCTGGAACTTTCAGACGATGGGGAAACATCGTCTCAAACATCGCTGAGGTAAAAAATTTAATTTCAGTCTAAATTGGAAGAAACAAAATATATCGTAATAATTACAGAGTAAAACACGGCTTTGAAATAATTGTGAATTGCTGATTTAATGACGACAAAAATCACATTGTGCTATCCATCATTTCAAATGATAGGATCAATTGAGGTTAAATTTGAAGTGAAATTTGATGTTATACACAGCATATTAACTAATCTGATACCTTTTTGTATGTCGTCTAGTGTTGTGTGGTTTGGAAACAATCCAGACACTTATTTTCAAGGCCCCACCAAAAATATTCCCACAGCAAACTCTCGCATTCTGTGAACTTCACGCATAAAGTATCTGGAAGTGCAGCACAATAGTGATGAATAATACACACTTTCTGCTGCTTAGAAGGTCAGCGAAAACAGTAACTTGGACCCCTCCAACTGCTATATTGCGTTTCTGGGTTCACCAATCATGAATCAACTTCCTAAAGAAATAAAGTTAGTAGAAATATGGATTGGAAAGTTGTAGAAATAAGGAACAATTGTGCTTTGCTTATCTACAAAATACGGTTTGAAATAAAAATTGTTTGGAATCTTCAGCCATGTTTGAAACTTGGAACAAAGGCAGGCAATATCCCGTTTCCTGTAAAGCCAGATGTAACTCCAAGTTATTGGCAACACAGTATTATCTATCTGAAGAAAATCTTGCAAGACTCTGCGATGGGGCACATGATGGTGCTGGCTCTATTACAGTCATGCGATCATCATTAAACATATAACATAACTATGGACGAGGTAATTAACACTTACTCAGCTGTTCACTTGGACACAGTTGGTCTGGTGGTCTGATTCTTGCTTTGTGCACTGCAATTAAATAGTTCACAAGAGGTCCTGGGTTCAAATTCTGAATGTGGCCTTTTGCTCTTTTTCCGATTCATAGAATCTTAGAATCATAGAATCCCCACAGTGCAGAAAGAGGCCATTCAGCCCATTGAGACTTCACCGACAACAATCCCACCCAGACCCTATATCTGTAACCCTGCATATTTACCCTGCTAATCTCCCTGACACTCAAGGTCAATTTATCATGGCCAGTTGACCGAACCCGCACATCTTTGGACTCTGGGAGGAAACTGGAGCACCCAGAGGAAACCCACACAGACACGAAGAGAATGTGCAAACCACACAGACAGTAACCTTATTGCACGGAGTTTACTGGTCCATCATTTAAATAGTTGGTGATGTAGATTAAATCAAATACTGAAAGAAACACAACTGCAAAAGTATCTCGCAATAACCCAATTAAAGCAGCCAAAGCTTGCTAACATTTGGAAAAGAAATATTCAGAAAATGATTGTCCACAATTTGGAAAATAATGGGTGGGGTTAAGTGCCAAATTTGAATGAAAACTGGAGTAAATCCCGCTGGTTTTCTCAGTGGGATTTTCAAAGTGAATCTCGCACCCTCAGAATGCCATGTATCCCATTAGAAATCAGGGAACAGTGCCCATTCCCGCTGGAGAGGCCAGCAGCATAACCTCCCTTTGTCACTATTCCCAAAGTACAGGATGGCGGCAGGATTCCCCCAACCCCACCTATCTCCCCCAGAGGCTCCTACCCTATAGCCTCCAACCCTCTGGCCCTACCCTCCTGGCACTGTCTAATGCCTAGTGGGCAGTGCCAAGGTGCCTCCTGGGGCACTGCCAGGGGCCCAGGCTGACAGTGCCAGGCTGGCAATGCTCGGGGGGGGGCACTCCCTTATTCCCGACCCTCTGGGGGCTCGCCATGGCCCCCACTTTACTCCAGTGGGGTTGGGGCTCCAGCTGCCTGCTAGTGGGGAGCTGTTGTAAACCCCGCTGGAGTAAAACACTCCTGGTTGGGAAGGGGGGGTGGGTTGGGGGAGGGGCGGGGGAGATGCTAGTGGGCCTGGAGTCTTCAGTCCGGCCCCGCTAATGAACTGATGACGCCGGAAATCCGGCGACAGGAGGTGGTTGGAGACGAGCGGAGGCTGGGGCGCCCAATGGGAAGCCCTGTTTGACTCTCCTGGCCCGCTGCGCTGCTACAGCAGCACGGTGGGCTGGGAGAGCTGCCCCCAACATTCCCGATCCATCATAGAGGGTTAAATCAGTAGTGGCGTCTCTTTGATTGAGAAGACGCCCCCTCGGAGGTTCAACAGGGTCTGCTGAGGAATCTGTGAAAAAAGTAATCATACAGGCCATCCGGATAGAGTGGGTTTCATGATGCCAAATGACTTATATTGAATTACATTGTTGGTGTGTGAGAAATGATGAAATCCATTTCCAAGCACCCCTCAGAGAAATCATTCTCAAAGTGAATGTAGGTCAGACACAGGGAGTGATATTAATGCCCTGATTCTACTGCCCACATTAACCAGAGAAGAACATCCCGCTGGGAGCACAGGGGTGCTGGATTCACCTTTTAGTTTCGTGAGCTCTGTTTTCTTTCACTGCAGCCGAGTGTTTGTCGGGATTTCAGCTCCCAGTGACAAGGAGTTTTCTGAACTTTGTAAGCGACAACATTTATCACTGACATTCTGTAAACTATTGAAGGGAAGAATGCTTTTGCTGATCCACAGTTGTTTTTGAATAGGAGCCTTCGCTATTGGTGTCGTCATCAGTGGTAAGAAATGATAAAATCAACTTTATTTGAGAAATGAGAGATACTCATTCAATCTAACGTGTCTGTTGTGGTCACGTGCATTCCTATTTTATTCCCAACTCCAAATGTAGGGATATAGGAATTTGCCAACCTTCTGAAGGTAAAGGCCCTTGATGAATGGAAGGTTTTACTGGGAGCGGGTCTTTAGCATGGTCACGTGAGGCTCAGGTTGGTAGCATTCCGGCTTCTGTGTCACAAGGTAATGGCTTTCAGTCCCACGGCAGAGACATGAACATAACAATCGAATTTGACACTTCAGTGTGTGAGGATGATATGTTAAATTGAGACCCTGGGCCCGAGTTTACCATCAAGTGGGCGCAAAAACTTAGTAAAGTTGCTTGTGAGGTGAGTAGCATGATCCGCGCCAGTCTCCGTGCCAGTTCTCACTTTACCCCGATCAGGTCCATGCCCGAGTGGGCACAGTTGACTTCATGAGCTGCACGCCTAACTTTACCAGCACTTTCCCCTTTACCACCGCGTTTGCCCATCCAGAATTGACACAAAACAGACATGCTGCATAGAAGTCCGATTCGGGCGCTCCAGTTAGTGAGGAGGTGGGTGCCTAGTGTCCGATGGCTCTCTGCTTGAGATCAGTAGGGGGAATGGGGGAGATGGGTCCGTTGCCATTCTGCCAGAGATTAGTGGAGGGAAAGGAGGGTCCGCTGTCACTCTGCCTGAGATCGGTAGTGGGGAGAACGAGGGAGGGGCCCGTGAACAGTCTGGGTGGCAGGGGGTTGGGGGGGATAAGGGGGTCAGTAATGTTGTGAGGGTGAGGCAATGCCTGTGGGGGGGGCCAGGGGGAGGCCCAGAAGGGATGTGGCAGGGGAGCAGCATTCTATCTTTTTTCTCTGCACACGTGCAGTTGGAGACTCCGATCAGAGCTGCAGGATTTCGGGCATGTTAAGTAACGCCCATAGGCTTGTGCGACTTCATTTAGACTCGGTGATATTTTTGCAGGCAAAGTGTGTCGCCTGAGAACGGGTCTGAAAGTCGAGTCTTAAATATTCACAGTTGCAAGTCAGCACTTAGAATCAAAATGGTAAAATCGGGCCCTCTGTGTGGGATGCTCCAGCTGTGCGCATGCTGAGGGTTAACACAGCACGGCAAGTACTCAAATCCTTCAAGTTTTTAATTACTTGTACACTGGTGAGAACACAATGCATTGCAAGGTGTTCCGTTGATACATACAAACAATTTAACAGTTATAACAAATGAAGAATGAGCAACTTTCTAATCCTTCATTTGCATACATATCTACCAATTGTAGCATAGTCTTTTGCCCTCTGTTATCCAATAGAAAATTGTCTGCTGCTAACCCTTCATTAGCATAATATGTCTCCATTTCTTGCTATTTGGTATTTTTTTATGGAATTGTCTTGCTTCCCATCCTGTGGCCAAGGCTGGAAGCAAGATTTATGGAACTAACACAAGGTTTTAGATTGAGTCGATTATCCCGAGTACATAAGTGTGGCTTCACTGAAGGCCTCATACGCTGATAAGCATTTTCCACCACTTAACAGAGTTTTTTTGACAATTACCAAACTTTAATTTTCACAATTGTTGTAACCTAACATCCACACGCGCCCCAAGACCGGAAATTTTCACCCGAGCTCAAACTGAGCTTTAAATGGCCTGCCAAATTTCCTGTCTCAGCCACTATGGTCTCTGCAATGGGTGACACCGGAAAATTTTGGCTCGGTGGGTTCTTTCAGGCAGATGTAACTATCCCCTCATGCTATTGTGCAGAGGGGAAGGGGTCTTCCCCTTGTTGTACAGCCCAATATTTATCCCTCAATCGCTGTCAATAAATATATTGGGCAAAATCTTACCAAAAAATGGCAGTGTTAGTTCCGATGAGAAAAATCATGTGTTTCTTTCCTGATCTCGCCACACTCTGTCACAAAAATCAACTGGATGAGTTTCATGCTGTCAGGTAGAGAAGTGGGGCCTCAACACACTGCCAAAGCTGGCTGCACTGAGATCGAGGTGCCGTGTTTAAAGGGTGTCCTGATCAGAGCAAACAATGACCTCCATCTGCCAGGTCACCAAGGAAAGTTTTGGGACTCTCGGCACCCCACCCCCCATCCCCTGATCGAAGACCCTTCCCCCCCCCTTCACCAACCTGATCGGAGCCAGCAACACCCCCCAACCACCGCCCTCACCCTTCCGCTTGAATATCAAACACTTTGCTCCCCAAGCCCCCACCCATACAGTCAATGCTGGCACTCATCATTCCCCACCCCGCCCCCAACCACCTCTCCCCCTCCCCCAACCTTCTAAATGGCCATCACCAGCATCCCCAGCTACCATGTCTGCACCCCACCCCACCCCCCACCATCACAAATAAATAGATCCTCCCTTCTCCATGAGGCTCCTATTGAGGTCTGCCCTATTAATGCCCCTTGGCATATGTTGCTACAGCCAAATTGGCATGGGCATGGTGCCAACATGGCAGTGACAAGGAACAGTGCCTGTGGGCATGGCCAGGCCATTGCTTGGCTATTGCCCTCTTCCCTGGGGATTTTACTCACCTTTACACTCATGGGGGAATCTCTTGGCAGGTTCCTGTCTGGGTGAACCTGTTGTGAACCAATGTGATGTCGGGTCAATATTTGAAGGGGTTGGGGAGGGGGATTGGGGGCTGGCATGCTTAATAACATGTCTTGCTCTCTTTTCTACACTCTTTCTTCAGACTTGGTGGATTCCTGATATGTCACCTCTTGTTGTTGTTGGAAATCTGTTGTTTCGGAAAGGATGACTCTTGTTCCTGAACTCTAGTTGTCCTGGACATCCAGACATGGAATTGTTATTTTTTTAGGCAGGGTATAAAGCCACATTCACAGCTTTCTGCCCCATTAGCAGTTTAGACAGTGCTAATCCATATCGTTCTGGAGTGGACCTTTATGTTCAGAATGCCATTGGAAAATCTTTATTCTTCTTTAAAGAGGGTATGAATAGTATGGGGCCACTTCCTGACCTGCTATTGGATCGGGGATACTTGGGGGAATGAGTGAAATGTACAATCCATCATTCTGGGCAAAATGGTGAGTCCGTCATTGGCGAATAGTGGGCCATTATCAGAAACCACCCGGTCCTTAATACCGTGTGTTGCAAAGATTTTACTCAAAGCCAGAACAACCGACTCAGTTTATAAATTATTTATCAGCCATTATAAGGAAGGATTTCTCGTTGTAGATAAACAGATCCATTCCCAGCCATTCCCATGGTCAGGGAAGGAATTGAAGGGGGTTCCCCTCTGGTCAGGTCTATCCACTACCCACACCATTCAGAAATGATTTCTTCTGTAGATATCAATATTCCCAGTCCCACACAGCAGACTGGGCTCTACTTTTATTATGCCCATGTGGCCCTGCTGTATTCTTTCTGAAAACTCTGGCTGCTGTAAGACCGCAAACACTGGCCTCGCATCAGCCACCAACACATTATCAATTATATTAAAGTGCTTCCTTTGATTGAAGTAGGTTTACATCACTGTTCCGCCGGGACACTGCTGGGGCCAACCTTGCAATGCAGCACTGACAAATAGCAACGCAGTCCTCATCCTGCATCTGCTCCAGGCACATTTGTTGTAGCAATTGTGCTGCCACTGAGTACAGGACTTGATCTTGTTAAATAGGCTGATATCCTGTGGTAAGGGATGGTTCACAATGGCCCTGGACAATGTCTCCACAGTCAGCAACAGCTTGTCATCAACTTTGCTTTGTAAGCCAAACACACTAATCCCGAGTGGAATCTCTGGATTCTCGGAGGCATTCTGGTGAGTTCCTTTCCAACAATTAATGAGACTAATGGCTTGTGGCTCTTCTCATTTATGACTTTTAGTCTGATGATATGTCAGTGGATTTCTCATAAGCCATCGTGACTGCAAGTGCGTCGAATGCTTAACTGCATGTCTCCTTTCAGCTTCAGACAACACCCAAGATGTGTGACATGCCTGTCCATGGCACCCATATGATTATTCTTGAAACAGGATTGTTCCCAGTCCTGTGGGTGATGCAACTGCGGTGGGCAGTGATGGTTGTAATGAGATAAGAAGTGTGGTGAGAGGAGCATGTCTTTAACCTGAGAGAATTCCTTCTCCTGATTTCCCAACGCTATGCTTAATTCTTCATCAGTCTCTGTCTGAAAGGCTCAGTAACTTGCTTTACATTTGACAGGAACTTTGCCAGCTAATTGACCACACCAAGGAATTATTGAAGATTTGGGATGGATACTAGGGTTATTTATTAGTATATTTATGCCTTTGTTTGAATATGTACTGTTCTACTTCAGATTTCTTGTTTGTTATTCATTAATAGTTATATTAAAATATCGAGTGTTTTGAAGTTGAATAACACACCTGCAATAGTCTATGAAAAGTTTTATAAAAACGTTTATTCACTAAATTAAGAGAAGTTGAAGCAGCTGAACTTTGAAATCTGAAATTGTATGTACCTCAAATCTTTATCAAGCATTTTTAACTAAAATAAAATAATTTACTTAACCTTAAAACAGCAGTTCTTGTCTTAATTCAGAATGAAGGGTATGAGGGAAAGGGGAAGGTAGGAAGTTTGCAGATCTCAATTTAATAATGATCTAGCAGTCAAGTGTAGCAAGCAGGGGATCCCTAGCTGCCCTGGTGGTGGCTGGAGCCTATGTCCCCTCAGGTGCTCCATGAACTTGTCTGCATTCGGTCTACATTGCATTTCTCCACCTCCTCCATTTCTTGCATTAAGTCATCTTCAGGGTGAAAGGCCAGTCCAGCCTGGAGGGCAATGTTGTGCAATAGACAACGTGCTACTGTAATCTTGGCAATTCTTGCAGGTAAGCACTGTAAAATTCCCCCTGACCTGTCCATGCAACGCAAAAGTGATTTTATGATTCCTATTGCCCTCTTCACAACCTGTCGGACTGCTATATCTACACGCTTATTTTGTTTCTGTGTTTCATTGGTGGTCTCCTGAAATGATATCATAAGCCACGTTCTCAGTGAATTTACCCAGTGGCCATTTTTTAATCCCTGGTGATATCCTCACGATCTGGGGTAACCTTGAGTTCCCCAGGGTAAATGAACTGTGGGTCTTCTTGTTCCTCTTCTTGTTGAGATTTCTCAATTCCATTGATGGCCTCATGTGTGAAGATTCAAGCTGAGGTTTTAGTTCTGTACATCTTCCTGAATTGTCCAAACCCAGATGTCTGCATTCACGTTGAAGATCTTCCTTTGGGCACCACATGCTATGATTGCATTCAATGAATGGAATCCCTTCCCGGTTACAGGACAGACAGCCTCATCTATTGGTGCCTTGAAGGCAACACGCATTCTATCAACAACCCTAATCATTTTGAGGGAACCAGCAGTCTTGGGGAATGTGAGAGCCCTCTCCTGTATCCTCGCAGGGGCATGTCGAAACAAATGAGTTCTGAAGCCTGATGAAAAATTCCTTCCATTATCTGGTGAGTGCAGGTCCTCATCAGATAATGGAAGGACCTGCACTCCTGGGAAATATCACCCATGTCACCAGTTCTGTGTTGAAATGACCGCATATAAGTAAATTCAATGCTGTGGTGAGTTTCACTCTCACTGTTCAGGCGTGCAGCATTTTAAGCCTGGCTTCAGGTCATCCTTTGACATATCACAGAAGCATCCTTGCTGAAGCACAGTCTCCTGAAATACAACTCCTCGGACGTCATTTCATATGATATCCTTTGCCCGTACACTCTCTGGGGTGGGTTACTGATCTTCTTCATCAGTAGGTGGACATGTTGCCTGACTCATCTCTGATGGTCCCTATGCCTGCTTTGCGCCCTCAACATAAGTTTTACTTTTATTTATCAGAGTCACAAGTAACGTTACATTAACACTGCAATGAAGTTATTGTGAAAATCCCTAGTCGCTACACTCTGGCATCTGTTCGGGTACATTGAGGAAGAATTTAGCATGGCCAATGCATCTAGCCAGCACCTTTCAGACTGTGGGAGGAAACTGGAGCACCCAGAGGAAACCCATGCAAACATGGGGAGAACATGCAGACTCTGCACAGACAGTGACCCAAGCCAGGAATCAAACCCAGATCCCTGGCACTGTGAGGCAACAGTGCTAATCACTGTGCCACCGTGCCATCTCATAGTTGCAGTAAGTAACACGATTGCAGTAAGCAAAGAGCAGATTTTGAGATGCTTGGGGGTGAGCTTGTCTTCAGACCAAGATTGGGTTCTGCACTGGATTTGGTACTACCTGGTAAGGAGATAGTTCACATCAGTTTACAGGTGGCTTGCATATGTCATCTTAAACATTACACTTTTCGAGAGCATTCCAGCAGCTAAATGACATAAATAGATTTGTAACAGTAAATTATAAAATGCTGCAGCATTCCTTGCCACGAGTATCAGGTGTAACTTTTAAGAAGTTTCTAATGGTTAGCATTAGATTAAAGAAACTCCTAAAACTAAAATACGCTATGCCGTATTAAAATGCGTTCTAATCACATATATCACTAAATAACTTTAGCTGAAGCTTAGTTGAAGAGATTTTTGAAACTAGAACCCACTTGCTACATATGGAAGCAATTCTCTGAAGTATAAACAGCAGAAATTTGGAAAAAATAGGAGAAAAACATTTCTATCATTCTTACTTATTCTGCATAGTTACATAAAATTTGAACATTTATGTAACAGAAAAAAATAGTTTTCATCCACCTTCACACGGTACGGTAGCACAGTGGTTAGCACTGCGGCTTCACAGCTCCAGGGTCCTGGGTTCAATTCCTGGCTCGGGTCACTGTCTGTGTGGAGTTTGTACATTCTCCTCGTGTCTGCAAGGGTTTCCCCCGGGTACTCCGGTTTCCTCCCACAGTCCAAAGATGTGCGGGTTAGGTCGATTGGCCATGCTAAGAAATTGCTCCTTAGTGTCCAGGGATGTGTAGGTTAGAAGGGATTAGTGGGTATAATATGTAGGGATATGGGGGTAGGGCCTGGGTGGGTGTTCGGTGCAGACTCGATGGGCTGAAGGGCCTCTTTCTGCACTGTGGGACTCTATGTTCAATCTCTCCAACATCGCAGCTTTCTCTCTTCACTGCTGCTGGGGGGTGGGGTTTTTTTTTCCTTCCTGGAGATTAGGGCGCCCTTTATAAACGGCACTCCGATCTCTGGAAATCCGACATTGCAGCTCTTTCAGGCCCCACCTCATCTGTACAGACTGCATGGGACTTGCGTCCTAAGTGCAGCACAATATGGTGAGAAAGGTTAACAATTTGTGGTAATTTATAATTGACAGGCTGCTTTTCTTGCCTTGTCTGGCACTTCCCTGCCGAAATTTTCCAGCCCCTCCCACCACCAGGACATTCCACTCCCGCCGAAGCCAATGGTCATTTGAATGGCTTGCTACATCCACCGTAGGAAACTGATATGGTGGGAGCAAGGAAATCCCAGTCACAGACTCTCCAGAGAGGAATAAGTACTGATCACAGTCAAACATGCAAAGCAACAACAGATCCAGTGCTTACGGTAAGATGGCGTCTGTATTACATTTCAAACAGGTTGTCTGATAATGTGGTGAGAGATCTTAGTGAATTACAGGATGAACAGCCTATCTCCTGAATCAATGAGATTTAGAGATTGAAAAGGAAACAAGATGAATTAGAGACAAATAAATGCTCAGATAAAAAGGGAGGAAAAGGAAGATTAGATTAAGAGAGGGAGGAAAAAGAGATAGAAAGGAAAATTAATAATAAAACCTGAGAACGAATTTAATTTTAACAATTTCCTAGAATATTTCTCTACTTGCAGGAGTAAGTGAGAAGTCTCACAACACCAGGTTAAAGCCCAACTTTATGTGGAATCACAAGCTTTCGGAGTGCTGCTCCTTCATCAGGTGAGTGGAGAAGTTGGTTTCACAAATAATGCATATATTGACAAAGACACAATTGCAAGTTTTAATTGTTTCCTTAATGGGTTGGAGAATGAGTGATGTTTCAGGAGAACAAGTGTTGTCTTTAAAGGGTCCTTACCCTTCAATTGCAGTCTTAACTGTCTATGGGAAGTTTAATTCATAGAATCATACAGTGCAGAAGAGGCCCTTCAGCCCATTAATTCTGCACGAACACATGAGAAACATTTGCCCATTGCTTTGAGTGTTATGACATGCCAAGTTATCATACAGGTACATTTTAAAGGATGTGAGGCAACCCGCCTCTACCACCCTCATGAACACTTCCATGTAAAACTACTCCATCCAAACTGTATCACTTCACGCTTTTCAGGGTTAAATTCTATCTGCCACTTATCTAGTCACTTGACCACGTCATCAATATCTTCTTGTAGCCAAGACACTCAGCCTCACTCTTAACCACCCAGCCAATCATTGTGTCATCCGAAACTTACTAATCCTACCCCCACGTATAGTCATCAGTGTCGTTTATATAAATGACAAATGATAGGGGATCCAGCACAGGCCTCTGTGGTACACCACTGGACACTGATTTCCAGTTACTTCACACAGACAGTCACTCAAAGCTGGAATTAAACACCAGTCTCTGACACTGTAAGGCAGTAGTACTAACCAATGTGCCACCATCAAATCCAGATCATGCTTTGCCTCTCCAAGTGGAGAAAGATGCTCTCCTTCAGAATTTTCTCCAATAGTTTCCCTACCACTGATGTGAGACTCACTGGTCTGTAGTTCCCTGGCTTATCTTTATAACCTTTCTTAAATAGCAAAAACCACATTAGCTGTTCTCCAGTTGTCTTTGTTCAACACTCTACCAAGATCCTCTGACTGCACCCACAGATTTCCCTCTTGGTTCCTAATAGGCCCTATTCTTTCCCTGGTTATTCTCATCTCATTGATATAATTGATCATAATTATTTGACACTCACAGCAAGCAGGCAGTGAGTTCTGTTTTCTGATGCTAACAACAGAGTGGTAGAAATCATCCAACAACTTGTGGTGACTCACAGCTGACAGGACATCAGTTCACCACAAGCTGCTGGACAATTTACACGTTAATAATAGTGTGATCAATATAACAGCTCAGTATTCTGCCAACAAATTCTAGCACAATATTAACTTACTAATTTGCGGCGATGTAGTTATTTGCCACTTAGTAATATATCGTAAAGCTGCCCTTACTACATTTGGTATCTTTGTAAATAAGTGTGCACAAGAAAAATGCAATGATTAATTGTGACTGCCCACTCCCCTTGTCCTTAGGGCCCCCTTGACTGAGACTTGCAATTGACTGTTAATTATAATGCTGAATTATGGGTAGCTTGGTGTTATGAATTCATGTTCATTGGGTAGTAAACCAAGACATTTTTTAACCCATTTTATTTATGAGTCATCAAAGAAAGTCTGTGTTAGATTTGAACCCAAGCCCCAGATGTTAAAAGGACACCCTTCCACATCACGCAATCCTCTCTTTCTAAATGATCTTATCGGGGGATTTCATAATCTTAGTTCTGCCGACACAGTCTGCCTCCTGAACAATGTACCTCTATTCTAAATTAAGTATAAAGGCGCTCGTGTCAAAGGGGGAAAGTATGGTTCAGACTGTTCTTGAACATTGTTGACAAAATGTCATGTAGGAAACTAAAAACAGCATCTATAATTTCTACACCGCAAGCAGAATCACACGTAATTTTGGCATTGTCTAATAAAAGTTCACAAAATATTCTTTAATTTTAAGGGTATCATTTTGGTTCTGTTGCTTTTGAATTATAGTACTTTTCAAGGCAAACCTTACTAATTTTCTTTGGAACCAAAAAGAGTTAAGATGTGCCTGTTGGAAGTGTTCAAAATTATGAATGGTTTCAACCACCTAAGTCAGAAAAAAAAACAAGTCATTCAATTGCTGACTGCTTTTCCTCTGGCTTTTCCTATTTGTTTTGAGCACTGTTCATTGGCAACATCTTTAAGTTCCAAAGAAGTGCCCACATTCCCAAAACCTTGATGCGCCAGAAACACCCACTTTACAGATGCTGCCTGACTTGCCGAGTGTTTTCAACTTTTCTGTTTTTGTTTAAGCTAAATGCCCACTTGATTTTGGGCCAGGAAAAATTGAGGACTGTCCAACGTTACCTAACTAAATTTAACTCAAAGAAAGTGTTCGATTATTTTGCATTTCTCCCCCTCCCTAAGCTTACTTTTGTTGGCCAATCAACCTTTCAGAGGGAATTAAAAGTATTTCATTTTCTTTAAACATTTCTTTTATATCGAAGATAATGTTAATATTTTTAAAAATAATACCGTATAATCTAAACACTAATGCAGATTTTCACAGTAACTTCATTGTAGTGTGAATGTAAACCTACTTGTGATGGATAAATAAACTTTACTTTTGAATGTAGGGTACTCAGTCATGCACCTGAGAGGGATTACATCTGTTGCTATAACATTTGGCGAATTAACATGTAATTTGAAAAGTTCTAAAGCATATTAACAGGTAAGACATTCAAAGTTATTTATTGTAATTGTCTTTGGTGTATTCCTTCAAGGCTTCCCTTAGTTAATCAGTTATCACTTCCTAAAGGCTTAAGTTTATTTTGTTGTTTATGGTCTCGGTGGATTGCTCCAGCAAGCCTGTCCATTTGAAACTCATGGCTACAAACTCTGCTGGCAGAACTGAGCCTGACTTCAATAAGCAAAGCCATGCCTGAGGCAGGAGACACTTATGAAAAATAGAGACATTTATAAAGAATTGGGTTAGTTTTACATGACAGTACACCAGGAACTCATACATCAATCATTTACGATCCATATAATGGTGGGGAGATCAATCAACAACAAACAGCTCATATGGTCTTAATTTATACTGCAAGGATACTTCGATGGCATTCTCTACTTTTCCCTCAATTTACTAATTTGAAACAGAGTCATAAAATTAAAAAAAATACCTCTGCCCATATTTGTAGTCAGTCTGGTTTCATCAATTGGCAAAAACAAATATATCTCAAATTAAAATACCAACAATGGAACTGAGGAAGAGAAAAAGCAGTAACTAAAAAAAGTGTTAAACCAGTTTTATTAACATAATTATAGAGAACGCAATGAACAATTTATCAGGAGAAATCCTTTAATGAGTCTTATTGTATTAAAGTGAGGGCTTTTCTCAACAAATGGAGTGAGAAATGTCATTGCTATAACCAGCCGAAAACCGCAACAATGGTAGGACGCGGTTGGGATGTCAAACATTCGGGTGGCGAGAGTTCTTTATAAATTATTTAGAAGTCACTTTTGACAAAGAATACAAAGCTGAAGAGAAATTATGCTATATGCTACAGTGTTTTTGTGGAAGAAGTGCTTGCATTTATACAAAACTTGTAACATAGTGAAATATCCTTCAATGAGTTACTGTCTTTACGAAAAGTGTTGGTGAGAAATACTTTGTTGTTTCTTTATAGATGTGTAAATATAAAGTTATTGAAAAAAACCCCTTGTCCTTGTTCAAATAGGAGGTATGCTAATACTGTTACTTATATACAGTAGGAAAAGTGCACAATAAGATGTTTAATTTGGCTATCCATTCAATAGCCTCCTGAGATGCCAGGTTGTGGAATGAAGTAAAATGCATGCCCTGTGCAGATTTGGTTCACAGCACCAGGTTAAAGTCCAACAGGTTTATTTGGTAGCACAAGCCACAAGCTTTCAGAGCACTGCTCCTTCATCAGGTGGGTGGGAGTTCTGTTCACAAACAGGGCATATAAAAATACAAACTCAATTTACAAAATAATGCTTCCAAACCATTTAACCTGGTGTTGTGAAACTTCTTACTGTGCTTACCCCAGTCCAATGCTGGCATCTACACATCAGATCTGATTCAGCATAGAATCCCTACAGTGTAGAAGGAGGCCATTTGGCTCATTGAGTCTGTACTGACCCTCCAACAGAGCATCCCACACAGGTCCTATCCCCATAACCCCATATATTTACCCCTCTAATCCCCCTAACCTGCCCATCTTTAGACTGTGGGAGGAAAGTGGAGCACCCAGAGGAAACCCACACAGACACATGGAGAATGTGCAAACCCCACACAGGCAGTTACCCAAGGCCAGAATTGAACCCAGGTCTCTGACGCTGTGAGGCAGCAGTGCTAACCACTGTGCCACCGTGCCAGCCATTGCCCATTGTTTTTGAGCAAAGTCAAAGCAAGGGACCTCTGCTGTTGTGCCAGGCGTCAATTATGTCTCATGAAGCCTGTATCACTTTAAAAGCTTCCACAACTATTTAGCATTGGAGGATCAATACATTGATCTCACAAAAGAGTCTATATCAGGCAATGCTCTTTTACAATCCCTAGAATTATCAGTATTGATAAAATAGATTTTGTGGGGTTCTTTAAAATATTTATTCTGATTAATGTTGTGCCCCTACGATCACAGTAATAAAATAGTTTTCACTTTCTTTTAGGTTCTGTTTTCAATTCCACGCTCGATATTTTAATCAGGGCTGGCTTAAATGCTAATTGATGATGCCAGCCATAATATTAGTCATCATAATTTGAGGGAATACTCGGAACTATGCCAACACAAATTAATTATTCATAAATATAGCACTAACTGTTGAGTGGATTTGGATTCTCAAATTACATTGGAAACAAATATGGGGAATATCAAGGTGAAGTCAGCTTTATTGAATGAAGCTTTAAGGGGACTGCAGTTTGGGCTCAAAGCATTTTGTTCTGGGTTCAAAGTCACATCCAAGCATTCTGAATAGATGCTTGCCAGGTTTTTATTTTACTATATTGGAGGAAGTGGAAGGAAAGAGGAAATTAATTGGCATTTGCCCAACTACTCGATCGCAAGACGAAGTCTTGCTTGAATAGTAAATGATAAAGTGCTGAATTTAAATTGTAGATGAATACTTTGATTTCATTAAATAGTCGAGACTATGAGTTGACAAAATCAAACATGGTGTATTTTTAAACCAAAGCGTCAGATCTGCAAAGCAATTTCAATTTTCCAGAAAAATATTCAAAATACTCTTCGCTCAGTACAGAGGACAGATGTGGCCACAATCTTTAGTTTGTATTTTACTGAGCCTCGCAGCAAACTTTCAATTTGGGATCAGGCAGAAGATGCCCAAAAGATGCATAGAATGGCCTACATCTTAGTTTGTGTGCCAGATACAACCCGTTCCTGATCACCTCCACAACCAACTCCTCTATAATGAGCATGGTCAAAGTGATCTCCTATGAACTCCATATCATTCCAGGCTAGAGGTATCCCTGCAGTGTCCCTGCTTTACCCTTCCACCCCAGAGTTGGAAATTCGGGGCAGAAATCTCCTGGGCCCAAAGCACCTGCTGTTCTGACTCCCTTCCTTATCCAGGCTGGAAGGAGGCTAAAATAGATGCTGTGGCCTCCAAACAAAAATGGGCCTCACACCATAATGTGATCAGCTGGAGAATAACATTTCAGTCTCCAAGAAGGACCTGGGCATGAGGATTGCTACATTAGAATCCTGTTCCCTCTTATATGCGTAGACTTGAAAAAGGCTGCCAAAAGCTATACCCCACGGTCCAGGCCTAACAAGGTTCCCACTTAATTTCTTTCTGAGGAGAGATTCTGCTATCTTTCTTGGAATTTTAGATAATTGATGGAGCAGATCTATAACACTATATGGTACTGTCAACAGCTAAACAACTAGTTCGGTTAACAAATGTGTTACGGCCTCTGAACAGACAGATAACTTTTGAGAAGAGATCTGGGATGTGATCTTACCAGCTTACCATGCTGATCGATTAGTGCCGTGAGCCAGTTAGATAGGGCGAGAGGCGAAAAATCAAGTTCCCGTGCCTGGTTTCTCATCTCTCATCATCATCGTCAGCCCTGTTTTACCAGTGAAATCAGCCTCGCATCCAGAAAGGCCTGGGTGGTGAATAGCAGGGAGGCAATTAGAGGGGGCGGAAGGTGGGGGCCATGTACGTGGGGAGGGGGAACTGGCACAGGAAGCGATCAGTGGTCCTGATGTCCATGGGGGACTGGGTGACGTGGAGTGATAGGAGATCTCAAAAAAAAAAGTTACTGGGGGTAATCCAAGAAAATGCAGAGTCACATTAAAAGCACAATCGAGGGGTCAAAATGTTACAAGGCTCAAGAAGAGTAGCTGAGACTAAACACACTTATAAAAAATTTTGGTCCAGAACTTCTTGGCTCCCCAGTATCGGATCTGGGTGGTGCACCACAGATGCGGTGGGGAATCACTCTTGGACGTTCCCAGGTCAGGATTTGCCTGGCAAATGTCCAGAAGCACTAGCTTCCTCTGGACAATTGTTCTGGGCTGGGAACCATTTAATAAAATCACTCACTTTGAGTGATTCTGCCAGTCTTACACCAGTAATTAATCTGAAAGAGTTAAAGAGAACCACTTCTAACTTCAGTGTAACTATTTTAAAGACCCAGACTCGTCCCCTGGGGGGGACACCGCACACAATCCTGATCTCCCCCCCACCGAGGGCTTCCCCACACACTCCCAACACCCCCCCGCCAAACAAGGCACACCACCCCCACATATTCCACACCCCAGAAACCACACACCCATGTGGGATTCCCCATACCCCCTCGAACCAACATCCAACCTCAAAGCCCCCCCCACCCCCACTGACCTGATCCCAACCCAATCCCCACCCCACCGATCTGATCCAACCCATACCCCCCCAATATCCAATTCACACCACCTCTCACCATTCCAAAACACTCTGATGTTTGACCCCCCCACCCCTCCCCATTTCCCATGATGCCCGAACGATGTCTGGATAGATACTTCCCTTCTCTCTGGCCTGTTATTTACAGCGTGACATTTAATCTCACCCGCTTTACGCAACTAGTGCTGTAAAAAAGGGGGTGTGACCCCTTCACTTTTCTTTTGCTGGAGTCAGGGACATTCCTCACTGCTGGAATCCCGCCCAATCTCAGTCAGAAAGGTTGGACGAGACAGGCACTGAAGAATGTTAATGTGGTTAAGCTGGTACAGAGTGGCAAGCTATGGCTGGTTGACCCTCTGAGGAGGTTGTAGCCTATTCTTTCACTATCCTAGCAACAAGAGGGCCATCTGAGAAAACATGACCACCATAAGAGCCAAACATTGATTCAAAGCTGCATAAAATTATAACCATTACATGTATAGAATGTACAACTCAAAAACATACCATTCAGTCCAACCAGTCCCTGCCATTTATTCACCATTTGAACCGCCTCTCAAACATCCTCATTCCTCATAACTCTCAATTCCATTCTCTTTCATATGTTTATGTCATCTCTTCACCGTTCATTTCAATCATATCCTGCGATAGTCAATTCTACATTCTCGCCACTCTCTGGATAAAGAGGTTTCTCCTATAATCCTTATTGTCACACTTATGCCTTAAGAACCATAGGAGTTAAATCTGAAATTTTGATGTATAAACTCAAATGGACACTTTTCTGTTGAACAGAATGGAATTGAGATGTTAGGTGGCCTTAGTTTTCCTGCTAATACACATTGGACTGCCAAAACCCTGAATTACTCGGCACAGCTGGACAAGACTAAATGAAAACATTAATATGCAAACAACCTTTCCGGACATTCACATTCACACTCACCACACACACACACACACACACACACACACACACACACACATTCTCACTTACACACACACACACATTTACTGCCACACACACAGAAATCCTCACTCACACACACACACACACATTCTCACTCACACACACATTCTCACTCACACACACACACACATTTACTGCCGCACACACAGAAATCCTCACTCACACACACACACACACACACACACACAGACACACACACACACACACACACACTCATTCTCACTCACGCACATACACTCATACTCAGATACACACCCATTCTCACTCACACATGCACACCCATGCTCACTCACACACAAATCCATGCCTCACATATGCACACATTGACTCCTTTCTCAGATGCTCACCTCTCTCCAAGACCTGAACCCATCTCTGCTCCTTTCCTGAAGACCAAATACCCTCCATCCCATTCCCCCTGGCTCCATTCCAGAGGCTCAAAACCTTCTGGCAGGCTCTTATCTCCAATCCGTCACAAATCCAGCCCTCCTTCCCTGAGGCCTGAATCCACCTCCCCCCAAATTTCAGCTTCTTGTAAGCCCCACTCTCACTTGCTTGCAGGCCTCAGCCTCACCTCCTCGCAGGCCCCGCTTTCACCTCCTCGCAGGCCCCACTCTCACCTCCTCACAGGCCTCACTCTTCATCTCCTCACAGACTCTACTCTCACCTCTTCCCAGGCCTCACTCTTTCCTCCTCCCAGGCCTCGCTCTCTCCTCCTCCCAGGCCCCACTCTCACCTCCTCGTAGGCCCCACTCTCACTTTCTTACAGGCTCCACTCTCACTACCATGTAGGCCTCACTTTTACTTCTTGAAGAGTCATCCAGACTCAAAACTTTGGCCCTATTCTCTCTCCATAAATGCTGTTAAACCTGCTGAGATTTTCCAGCATTTTCCGTTTTGGGTTAAGATACGAGCTAAGCAGGAATCAAGCAATGAAATCTGGGAATTGCTTGTTGGAACTTAAATGTACTCCAACCATGACAGGTTGACTACTGGAACTTCAGGGGATTTATGAGTTTGAATTTTAATGTTCGTAATGTTAGGAGAAAGCAAAATCTCCAAGTCTCCTCTATTGTTAAGGAAAAAAAAATTCGGACTAATATTCTTATTTCCCCATTTTACTGATGTTCCATATTAAAGAATACAAGACCGGTTCAGACTGTTTCAGTGTTTTTTGCCTTCTGCATAAGGTTCTGTGCATTCGTCCAAGCACCCTAATCTGATCGCAAGACCCTTACCAGAGCAGAATTCACCCAAGACTGATTTATTCCAGTGTAACTCCAGCGTAACCAGAGCCTAATTTTGGCTGGTGCCAGGGAACTGGTTGAAGAAACTTATTTTAAATACATTCACGGGGTACATTTAAAAAAAACATCATTTTTTTGAATTCATTTCCAGGCTGCGATGGATTCTGGTGTGGTCTGTTTGTTTTTCAATAGTCATTGGAATTGGGGGTGGGGGGTGGGGTGTTGAGAGTGGGGGAGTGGGGGGATGTATAAGAATCTAGCTTTCTGTTTGCAATTCTAAACCCAAGATAACACTCCAGTAACACAGCGGATATTGAAGCTAAGAAATGATTGCATCTTATAATTAGCTAGGAATGAAAAATGCATGAATTGTATAAGGGAGTGACGCCTTACTAGTTAAGGATTCAGAATACAGTCTGGGTTTAAAGCTGACTTTCAAGCAGAGATCCATTTCGCTGCAAGAACATCTTCTGTTATCTTGAACCAGGTCATAAATATTTGAAAAATGCTGCGAGTCGCCAGCAGACTCCTGACACAAGAGAAACATTGGCGCAAAGGAGATAAATGGATGTGAAAGTACAGCTAGCTGTAGAAGGAAAAGGTGAATGTAGGTCACTAGTAACTAGAATGCTCTGATATTAAAGGGTCTGTGGACTCCATCTTTTATTTAATATTAAAACAGCTTTCTAATATCACGGCCTTAATTCTCTGATGTTGTATGCCCCACCGCCACTGTCAGCTAGGACTCAGCCAAATCTCCACTCAGAGCAGCGGGACTGGAGAATCCGAGCCGTAGACGAGATCAGAGACTCCCCGTCCGTGTTTCCAGCAGTAATTGATTCCGACACTCAGAGTGGGATTTTACTGGACGTGCTTGCCCCAAGGTTGGAAAATCCCACCTGAGGTCAAAGGAGCTTTGCATGGTCTGTGTCCCGCCCACTATAATTCCCGTGGTGTGCGAGATGATAAAATTCTGCCCTTAGTTTCAATCGTTGAACTTTACATACAGAGGAAACTATGAAGTGGAAAGGTTGTCGCAACTGCATGAGAAACCAAACAATGTACAAATCTAACTTGTGCTTAAACTTGAGGGAAATTGGGTTTGCCTGTGTGCAAACTTTATCAATTACAATTCCCAGAGAAATTGAACTGTTATACCGTTATGTTATTTCAATGTCATTTAGGAATTAAAAGTACATGCCTATGTATGCATGAGTAACCAAGAGCCACTTCACTCACTATTGCACTGCACTGTGCATTGAACTGACCTTATGTCAGCCCGCAACATATGGAGTGATCAGACAAATGTTTCTGATGAAGTTCCAGGGTTTGAGTTTAAAAATGAACTTTTAATAGAACAAACCCCTCAAACCTGGCACGTGCCTTTGGAATGAATTTGATCTGGCCCATAAAGGAACCTGCAATGTTGCAAGCCCTCCCACCAGTAAGCATGTTTACTCAGCTATTATGGCCAGGATTCTCCAACTTTGTCTCCAGCTGGGATTCTCCAGTCCCGCTGCTCTGAGTGCAGGTTTGGCTAATTACTTCCAGCTTCTGGGAGCCACAGGATTTAATCTGGTGGAGGCAGGTGTCTGTAACTTATAAACAAAATAAGCTCTGACTTAGATTGAGAAAAATCAACCCAAAATAGCGTCAGAGGGAAAGAAAAAAATTGAATGACTGGTGCATAACTAAAATAGCAACTGCTGCAGCAATGAACACATGTTTAAGGCTGGGATGGGCAGATATTTGTGCTAGAATTCTACTGCTCAGCACAACATGGAATCAGAGTGTCTGAGGGGCGGAAAGTGGAAATGTCCATTGACCTCTGGTGGGTTCTTGAGCAAGGCCATAAAATCCCACCCTTGGTCTCTGAGGGAATTAAGGGACATGGAGCATGGGTGGGAACATGGAGTTGTAGGCTAATATCAGCCACGATTGTATTAAATGTTGGAGCTGGCCTGATAGGCCATATAGCCTACTGCTGCTCCTATTTCTTCTGCTCTTGTGTTTATAGCTCTAACTCAGGATGAACTGGGGGGATGATGCAGTCATAGAGGCATTTGCACAGTTGAAGCAAAACATTTGACAGCTTTCCAAAAGATGCTAATGAAGAGGAATGTGTCGGCTACATGTCAACATGAGAGCAAAGTTTAGATTTGTTTAAAGCAAGGAAATAAGTGAAGGATGACAGTAAAATTAAAAACAGCATTTTTGAGAAATCCAGACAAATTCTTGGCCAAAATCAAATCATCAGATTTACTGATATGAATTTCAAAGCCAGAGGCTGGAACCAAGTGAGCCTCTTGACAATTTCTTCATGAGATTGAGGAATGTAGCAGCAAATCTAAATTCAGAACATAAGAACATAAGAACATAAGAAATAGGAGCAGGAGTAGGCCATCTAGCCCTTCGAGCCTGCCCCGCCATTCAATAAGATCATGGCTGATCTGTCGCTGCTCAGTTCCACTTTCCCGCCCTCTCCCCATAACCCTTAATCCCCTCTCTTATCAAAAACCCATCAACCCGCGTCTTAAAAATATTTAGCGAGGATTTCAAAATTCAAAGAAATTCAAAGAAATGAATGGAAAGCTGGGAGAACAGTTTATCTGGAGCCCTGCACACCTTTTTTTAAATTAATTTGTGGTACATAGGTGTCAATGGCTGGCCAACATTTATTGCCCATCCCTAGTTACCCTTGGAGGGCAATTGGGAGTCAACCACATTACTGTGGATCTGGCGTCACATGTAGGCCAGACCAGGTAAATGGACATCAGTGAACCAGATGGGTTTTTCTGACAATTGACAGCGGTTTCATGATCATCAATCGATTCTTAATTCCAGAAATTTTTTATTGAATTCAAATTCCACCACCTGCTGTGACAAAAGACTCTAATTTCCCAATCATTGGGAAAACACGTGCAGAAGAAAGAAAGAAGATGGTGAAGGAATTACCAGAAGCAGAGCAGCACGGGAAACGGGATTGAAAAGAAACCATGTATGCGTACCCTGGAAGGTGGTGATTAATTTGAAGATAGAATGGACATTGGACCACTATTACTACAAGAAAAGTGTGAACTGTCAGTTCTTCAGGAAAATAAATTTATACAACCATTCAGTTCAAGCAAAAGGTGAGAAGTTAGTTCAGAACCTTAAATCTTACGTTTTATATCAGAGCGCAGGGTAATGCTCAGACTATACCAGATTACCCTGAAACAACTGAAAGACAATGATTATCTAAAGAAAGATATCCAGAAACTGAGCAACCTGATGGCTTCTTGCAGAACTGAGCTTCGAAAACTAAGGTTGACCCAAATCAGAGAGACATGCAGAGGGAAAGACATTTATTGTGTATCACTGAAAAAGATGGTTCTGTTATCCTGGGTTGAATAGTTGTGACAGCCCGGGGCTGATCTTAGTAAAGCATGAGATAGAATCATAGAAACCTACAGTGCAGAAGGAGGCCAGTTGGCCCTTCAAGTCTGCATTGACAACAATCCCAACCAGGTCCTACCCCTATAACCCCACATATTTACCCTCCTAGTCCCCTCAACACTAAGGGACAATTTCACATGGCCAATCAACCTAACCCACACATCTTTGGAGTGTGGGAGGAAACAGGAGCACCAGAGGAAATCCACGCAGACATGAGGAGAGGGTGCAAACTCCACACACACAGTAATCCGCGGTCGGAATTGAATCCGGAAATCAGGTGCTGTAAGGCAGCAGTGCTAACCATATGAAGGAGGCGTGGCTGAGTGTTGAATGTTGTATGTCCATTGAAGAGCATCCTCTGATCAGGAGGAAGAAAATGACTGTCAGAATCGCAGAGCCTACAGATGAAATAAATTCCATCGTTCTGAGAGATTACGTGTAAAGCCAAATGAGTGGGTTGCAGTCAGATATTGAAATTGTCAATGTCAACATTGAAAGATATGAAAAGGTCTTGACAAGGTGAAGAGCTGATTGCAACAGTTCAAGCAGTTAAAGGAGATTTCCAGAAACGTTCCTCGTTCCAAGATCATGGGAGCGATCTTATCTTCTCGATTGCACAAGACACGAAAAACTGGGTTCGTGCCCAATTTCTCACCTCTCTAGATGGATTGCTCCCAAGAAGGAGGCGAGGTTAATTATAACGTTTAAATCAATTGAAATGTGGATTTAAATGTTATTAGTGAGCCTGGGTCACAATTTTGGGGCACACTTGCCTTAGCAGCCTCACCGATGAAGGTTCTCACTGGCGAAGATTATGTTTGGTTCCCAGCAATGGCACCTGTTCTGATGGCCTCATCAGTAGGAAGTCTCACAGTAGGACCAGAGGTCATTGAAGTCTCCTAGGTGGTTGGGGACGGGGAACTGCGCCCCTTCTCGGGACCCTGGCAGTGCCAGCTGACAACCTAGCACTGCCACCAGGCACTAGGCAGTGCTAATGGAAAGGGGCCTGAGGGCCAGGGCCTAAGGGGAGGGAACATGGCCTAAGTGGAGCCAGGCATAGGGCAATACACACTCTGCAATGGGGATTGACTGCAACTGGCAATTGACCGGGCTGGGCTGGGGGTGTCAGCAATCGACCAGGCCGGAAAGGGCGGTGGTGGGTGATCATTTGGGCTGTGGAGTGATATCCAGGAGTTGGGGGGGGTAATTGGCTGGGGAGGGAGGCAGCGATCCTGGGGTGGATGGGGGGGAGTGGTGGTACAAACCTAATCTGGAGGGGGGAGGTGACTGGCAGATTTCTCTGTTCTAAGTGAAAGACCAGGGGGAGCTGCGCATGTGAGCTTGTGCCCTCTACTGTAAGCAGCTGGCTTTCAGGTGCGCTTAGGCCCTGCCTGCTCTCCCTAATGGCGGGAAACAGATTGTGCGTCATTTTTTGCACTGGGTGGCATAAGATATAATTTATGACTTTGCTGGAAAAATAGTTCTGAAACTCTCCCATTTTCACACCCATTCGACGCTTAGAAGTTTCTTGGTATGATTCCTCGAAGTGTCAGAACCAGGGAATAAATTTGCTATTCTGGACAGACTGAAGGCTGAGCCAGACATAAGCTAGCAAGCTGAAGAAGAGACACTGCAAGCTGAACGGTCAGCAGAGAAGACGTCCAAGAGAGAGATCTGAATCTCAGCTTTAAAACTTTAACAGCACGTTTTTCAAATAGAACAACTGGAAAAAGGAGAGAATGACAGTGCTGAGTTCAGGCAGCGATTAGTGAACTCCAGATGCAGCTTTATCAGTTGGGGAATGATTGATTTACTTGGCAGCACTCGCAAACTGCGAGAGAAACGCTGGAGAGTGTGAAAGGGGAAATATGAAATGCAAGAATTCAAGCAGAGTAGGCACTGCAGGAAGCTGAAAACTGGTTGAAAACAGGCACAGGGGGTGATTGGAAGGGAAGCAGAATCATAACATAGAGAATGACATGGAGGCCAAGGACCAACTGCAGTGCGTTAGATAGCCTGGAAGAGGCACAAAATTTCACCACCTAAACTAGGCTGTAACTAATGGCTTTTACAATTAGAAATGAAGCTGAGAGTTTTAAAGTGTACCGTTTAAATATAAAATGCAATTGTTAATTTTCTTTGATTCAGGTATCATATATAAATAACATCAACGATTGGAACAATCACGTTGATATGTAGAGGCGTTATTTTTGAAAGAAAGAGAGATGTTATGTTGTTATATTATTCCAATCTGATTTCTCTTCTTAGGTCGCCCCTGGGATTGAGGATGTCTTGCTTCCGGTCCGGTTTGATAAATCAAGTGCACAATCTGCAGGCTCTGCCACATATAGGGCATGTGATGTTCTGAAGGGTCAGGCAGATGAGGTGTTTGGAAGTTTTATGCACCCTCTCTGACTCCTGGACGTCACTTCTGAGTGCTCCTACTGAAATCTCTGGATGTGTTCAGTGCTTCCTGAATAAATCTTCTCTATTTTAGTTGGGCATGAGCCAGGGGCTTCCATGAATCTGCAGGGATACTTGAGCTCTTCAGGGATGCTTTGAGTTCATTCCTAAAGTCTTTCTGTCATCCTCCTCAGTGTCTCCTGCCATGACTGATCTCTAAGGAGGATAATTGCTCTGGGAGTCTGGTGTTAGACATACAAATGGCATGTTCCAGCCAGTGGAGCTGGTTATGAGTGGTTAACACCTTAATGCTGGGCATGTTATCTGGGCAGTGGGCACTGCTGTTGGAATGCCTTTCTTGCCACTGCATTTGGAGGATCTTGAGAAGGCACTGTCAATGGCACTTCTCCAATTCTTTGAGGTGCCTGCTGTAAGTTGTCCAAGTTTCCAAAACATATGGGAACAGGGGGATCACTGCTGCCATGATTGTAGTCACAAGTCTGCGACCTGGTCCTCAAATACTCTTTTTTGTCCGTCAGCCAAAGGCTGAGCTGGCACTTTGGAGCCAAAGGTGAATTTTGATGTCTGCCTTTGTTGAGGGGAGGTTCCCAAATTGTAGACTGGAAACTTCAACACACCTCAAGCAGCATTCTCATAGGTAGATGAAGACTGTAGAACAGCATAAAACCTCTGACGTAATGGTGGGTAGAAAGAGCACAAGACATTCAACGACTCATGGACGTCAATGATGTATGCAGCTTCTTCAGCACTAGCAAAACAATCTCAAGGGCTCAAGGGCTGACCCCAGTGGGAGTCAAGTTTGAAAGGGAATGCATTAAGGACAGGGAGACAATTGGCATTCACTGGAGAGATCATTTTGAAGAACTCAACAGAGATTGTCTTTGACTTGAATGCCCTCAATTCCATTCTGTGGCTCCTTACTCATAGAACCACCGTAATCCCTATCTCTCTGAAGACTGGGATCAAAGAAGAGCATATCACTGCAGCGACTCTCTTCCCTGGAATGCAGCTTACTTATCGAATGGACAGTGAGCTATTTCATCTTTGACGACTCCAATCAAAATCTAAGACCTACTCAACCTCGGTCACTGAACTCCAATCCGGTGATGATGCCACTGTAAGCCTTGTGTTGGTTATGGATGTCCAGAGAATTGTCAACGCATTTACTGAGGCATACGAGAAATGACACTCAACATTCAGAAAACCAAAGTCCTCCCAGCTCCTTTGATTAGGATTCACCTAAAAAATATGGAACACTTCTAGCACCTTGGAGGTTGACATTGACAATGAGATCCAGCATCATCTGAAATCCACCAGTGCAGTCTTTGGCACTCGAGGAAGTGAGAGTTTGAAGATCAATAAATCATGGCCTGTGATGTGAAGATGATCCCTTCCTTACTGTGTGAGGCTGAAACATTGATAATGTATAGGAGGCACCTCATAACACTGGGTCTACCTGCAGAAGATCTTATATATGAAATGGGACAACAGTTACACCAGCATCAGTGTTTTCTCATAAGCAGACACCACGGACGCACAGGCTACGATCATCTGCCATCAGCTTTGTTGCGTTGGTCATACAGGTCGGGATTTGTGGCAAATGCAGCCATAAACAGTGATATGGATGCAAAATTCCATGAGAGACCAAAGCAAGATTCCCGCCAGTGGAATCTTGTGGCACAATTGTCCCTTCCCTCTGTCATTGATATAATGGGCTTCCCACCCTGGAAGTTCAAGAACCTCATTTTAATACATTGACATGCCTTTATAGGGCTTCCCCCCAAATTGGCATTTCCCTCGTCACGTTGACAAAGCTTAGAACAGCTCTAGAGCAATGTGAATTAGGTGACAAGACCACGCCAGGAGCACACAGGTAAGTACAACCCCCAGGGGGGAGAGGAAGATGGCCTGACACTTCCCCCTCACACGCTCCCCCTGGAATCCCTGTGTGCATGTGGGAGTGGGTTCGCCATTTTTGCTTTCCCAGTGATCAGGACTCCAGAAAGCCAACTTGGCTGGCTTTCTCAGGGCCCTCCCGATCATTGTGATGAAGTGGGGCACGCCGCGAGGAATTTCCTTCTTCAAAGTGCTGGACAATACGTTGAGGAAAACTGACTATGCAGTTGTCGAGCTACACTTTCCTTGCCTGGCACTTAGAAGAAAAATTGGACAACACTGCTCATTTTGATTTGATTTATTATTGTCACATATATTAATATACAGCAAAAAGTATTGTTTCTTTCATGCCACACAGACAAAGCATACCATTCATAGAGAAGGAAACAAGACAGTGCAGAATGTAGTGTTACAGTCATAGCTAGGGTGCAGAGACAGATCAACTTAATGCAAGGTAAGTCCATTCAAAAGTCTGACAGTAGCAGGGAAGAAGCTCTTCTTGAGTAGGCTGGTATGTGACATCAGATTTTTGTATCTTTTTCCCAAAGGAAGAAGGTGGAAGGGAAAATGCTCAGGGTACGTGGGGTCCTTAATTATGTTGGCTGCTTTGCCAAGGCTGGGAAGTGTAGTCAGGGTCAATGGATGGGAGGCTAGTTTGCGTGATGGACTGGGCTACACTCTTTTGCTACAACCTTTTGTAGTTCCTTGTGGTCTTGGGCAGAGCAGGAGCCATACCAAGCTGTGATACAACCAGAAAGCATACTTTCGATGGTACATCTGTAAAAGTTGGTGAGAGTCACAGCTGACATGCCAAATTTCCTTAGTCTTCTGAGAAAATAGAGGCATTGGTGGGCTTTCTTAACTATAGTCAGGGTCCATGTTCCCAAAGCAGGTTTTCTGTCTACATTTCTCATTGCTTTGGAAAAGCAGCTGCCATAATTAAGGACCCCATACACCCCAGACATTCTCCCTTCCATCTTCTTCCATCAGGAAAAAGATACAACAGTCTGAGGTCACGTACCAATCGACTGAGGAGCAGCTTCTTCCCTGCTGCCATCAGGCTTTTGCACTGAGGACCTACCTCGCATTAAGCTGATCTTTCGCTACACTTTTAACTATGACTGTAAAACTACATTCTGCACCCTCTCCTTTCCTTCTCTATGAATGGAATGCTTTGTCTCCTAGTAAGACTTGCTGAATACAAGCTCCCTGGTGATTGATAATTAACTAACCAGGTGGAGCTCGAATATCGAACCCTATATAAAGCAGGACTCTGAGTGAGTCCATTATCTTTTAGTCCTAATTGGGACCTGTTGTATTCACCACAGGCTTGTAGTTTTTGTTTATTTTGTTTTGTGCAATAAAAATACTCTTCCTTTACAGGCGATTCCTGGAGTTACAATAGGCACTGTATCCAGTCCCTCTGCACTAGACTCCTGGCATTAATCACCACATCTATCTGGTTCCATTGCCTTTGCAGCATTTGTCTGGAGGCATCCTGGCCAAGGATTTTATAGCATGCAAAAAACAATATTTTTCACTGTAGCACAGTAGCACAGTGGTTAGCACTGTTGCTTTACAGCTCCAGGGACTTGGGCTTGATTCCCGGCTTGGATCATTGTCTGCGTGGAGTTTGCACATTCTCCTTGTGTCTGCATGGGTTTCCTTCAGATGCTCCGGTTTCCCCCCACAGTCCAAAGATGTGCGGGTTAGGTTGATTGGCCATGCTAAAAATTGTGCTTGGTGTCCTGAGATGCGTAGGTTAGAGGGATTAGTGGGTAACATATGTAGGGCCTGAGTGGGATTGTGATCAGTGCAGTCTCGATGGGCTGAAGGGCCTCGTTCTGCACTGTAGGATTCTAAGATTCTATGGCTAATACGTGTGACAATAATAAATCAAATCTAATTAAATCGTCCCCAGCTCAGTCAGGGTGGACTCACTAGAGGAAGACAAAAGGAGCACTTCAAGGATGTGCTTGAAGCAACATGAAGTGCAACATTGACATCAACTCCGAGGAGACTAATAATTTGGATTGAATCAGGTGGCTGAAGTGTCCATGGGAGAGATTCCAGCATTTTAAGATCCAAACTGAAGAGGAAAAGCAGCAAAAAGAACACGTCGTGACCTGAACTGATAACAGACATTGCACATGGTAACAAATGCCCTGTGTGGAATAAGGTCTGCAGATCCCAAATATTCCTCATCTGCCATCTTCGGATTCATAGAAGCAATCATCCTCGCTAGCGAAGGATAGCTAATAACATTAGTTCACACAGGGAGCATCTGCTTGAACTATGCAATCTGCAAATGCCCTCTCTTAAACATACACAGCAGAACATTTCAGCAATAGGAAGGGCCACCCACCCACATCCAACAAACACTCGTGGAATTAGCAATGACTTCCAGGTTCTTGCTGAGTTTGTAGAAGTGGTTTATCAAAGTTATTTAAAATGGTCAGACACATGGGGAGCGATGTGACATATGCTGTAGGATATTGTCTTGGCTTAGAAGCTGTGATCGTTGAATGTGTGTGCAAACTGTGAGGTGTAGGTGTGAGGCCCCGCAGCAGTGTTAAGTACATGAGGGTGCGGCAAACAGATGAATGTTAGGTACGAGTCCCGACTAATAGAAGTTGTTAATAAATGTTTGATGTTGGTGTAGTGCATTGAACGTTGTGTGAGGCTAGTGATGCTGTTGGTGGGATACAACACTGGAAGAGAATTGACTGCCCCTGACTGTTCATGTGAGGGTGACTGAACTTCTTGTGGCACTGTGATAACCCGAATGACTTACATGGGGAAATCACTAATTAGTCTTCCAGTAGGACTTGCTGAATATAAGCTGCCTGGTGATTGCTAATTAACCAACCAGGTGGAGCTCATATATCGAGCCCTGTATAAAGCAGGACCCTGAGTGGGTCCATTATCTTGGGACCTGTTGTATTCACCACAGGCTTGTGGTTTTTGTTTATTTTACTCTTTCTTTACAGGCGATTCCTGGAGTTACATTAGGCACTGTATCTAGACCCTCTGAACTAGATTCCTGGCATTAACCACCACATCCATCTGGTTCCATTGCCTTTGCAGCATTTGTCCGGAGGGATCCTGGTCCAAGATAAATAGGTGACACAATTCCTCCTCTCTATCTCTTGCAGCAAGGCCTCTAGTGTGGCATCAGAAAATCTCGACGCACTTTTTCTGTCATGTTGTGCCAGGCTTGTGACTCCCATGACAAACTCATTTTAAGAATGACTTCCAGTTCTTGTTCCAGCCAAAATACACCTCCCCTTTCCATGGTGCAGATTAGCTTTAACTTGTGCTAGCCTTGTAACATACTAGACACGAAAAATCATTGGCCAGCAGGATTAAGGAAAATCCCAAGGCTTTTTACACATACATAAAGAGCAAGAGGACAGCCAGAGAGAGGGTTGGCCCACTCAAGGACAGGGGAGGGGATCTATGAGTGGAACCAGAGGAAATGGGCACGGTATTAAATGAGTACTTTGTGTCAGTATTCACCAAAGAGAAGGACTTGCTGGATGATGAGTCTGGAAGAGGATGTGTAGATAGTTTGAGTCATGTTGAGATCAAAAAGGAGGAGCTATTGGGGTTCTTGAGAAACATTAAGGCAGATAAGTCTCCAGGGCTTGATGAGATATACCCAGAATACTGAGAGAGGCAAGGGTGAAATTGCTGGGGCCTTGAGAGAAATCTTTGTATCCTCACTGGCTACACAAGAGGTCCCAGAGAATAACCAATTTTGTGCCTTTGTTTAAGAATGATCCAGGTAATTACAGGCCAGTGAACCTTACGTCAGTGGTAGGGAAATTATTGGAGAGGATTCTTTGAGACAGGATTTACTTCTACTTGGAAATAAATGGATATAATAGCGAGAGGCAACATGGTTTTGTGAAGGGGGTGTTGTGTCTCACAAACTAGATTGAGTTATTCGAGGAAGTGACAAAGATGATTGAGGGTAGGGTAGTGAATGTTGTCTACATGGACTTCAGTAAGGCCTTTGAAAAGGTCCCTCATGGCAGACTGGCGCAGAAGGTGAAGTCGCAGGGGATCAGAGGTAAGCTGGCAAGATGGATACAAAACTGGCTCGGTCATAGAAGACAGAGAGTAGCAGTGGAAGGGTATGTTTCTGAATGGAGGACTGAGACAAGTGGTGTTCCTCAGGGATTTGTGCAGGGACCTTGGGTGAAGAAATTTCTCTTCACCTCAGTAACAAAATAAAGCCCCTTATCAAATTATGGTCCCTAGTTCTAGATTCCCCATTCATCAGGAACTTTCTGAATGGGCAATTTAGCATGGCCAATCCACCTAACCTACAGAATTTTTGAATATCGTTGGACATTATTATCTTGAGTTTTGTAGATTGTGAGATGATCTTATTGAGGGTTTGTTAAATGACAAGTGAAAATCTTGAAATGGGGAGGACACCAGACCAGAGGGCATAATCTTAAGATTAGAGATGAGTTGTGATGTCAAGAATTATTTTTTCATGCAAAGAGGAATGGAAATTTGGAACTCTTCCTGAAAAACCTATGGACCCTGGGTGAAATGAATGTTTAAGACACAGCTCAGTCGGTGTTTGTGAGGTAAGAGTGTCAAGGGCGATCGATCAAATGAAGGTAAATGGGTACATATCTGCTGTCATCTGACTGTATGTCAGAGCAGGCTCAGGGAGTTGCATAATCTACTCCGTACTTTTTAAACAAAACCACACAATAAGCTGCCAATAGCCAGCAGCAGCTTGGAAAAAAATAATATTTCTTCAAGTATTTCTTGAAATGTTTTTGGCTTCCATCTTGCTTTCTCCACTAAACTGTATTGAAAATAAATAAAACTGCTCAGGGATAAAAAAAAAATTAAATACAGAGCTAAAGCCACATTTTCTTTTGCCTAAGGGTCACTTATTTATGGCTTTCACAGAACAATGGACAGCATCGTGTCAAAGCATCAGGAAAAACTGGATTTTCAATCGTTCAGTCTCATGAATGAGTGGCCTTGACTTTACCCCCTACAACACTAGTAATATCATTATTGTTATAAAACTGAATCCCAGCCTCAGCATGAGTAACACTGCCGGAGATTTGCAAATATTTATTTATGTAACTATAGTGTGTGAACCCTAATAATTATTTTCATCATATACCCAGCCAATGGGTGGAAAAAGCGCAATCTTCTTTCCAGGAAACAATAAAAATTATTTATTTCAGCTTCTTAACATTTTTCTCGCAAAGCTTCTGGCGAAGTCTGCTTGTGGAGATGAATGTCTTTCCCTCGCTCCCTCATCTCCCAAGAAACCTACCGTTTCGTTCAAGGTGGCAGGAGATGGGATCTTCCCGCCATTATCAGCAGAGGGTGGGAAGTGGACCAACCGCAGCATGGTTTGTGGTGGCAGAAGGTGGCAGGGTCTTATGGCCCTGCTGTTGTCAACAGGATTTCCCACTGAACGTACTCTTCGGTGCCGGGAAACTCATGGTGGAGGTGCGCTGTCCGTGGGACCGTAAGATCTTGTTGTCAGTGAGCGGCACATTGTCTCCTGCCACTGTGAACTACACCACGGAGGGGATCCCATTCAGCGAATCACTGTGAGTAAATCTGTCGGTGGCATGATAACTATCTCTATATCTTATATAATGTGCACCACAGGAAAGATCCCTGGTCCACGTGGAGGGTGCGGATTGCAGCCAGGGCTGTTGTGGGATCGCTATATTTAATACCAGATTTCACAGGACTGGGGAAAACAGGTGGGTTTTTCTTGTCCTGTTCACACATTCCTTGATCCCTGCCACAAATCCGTCTCCCCGGATAGGATTAGGCTTAGTTACGATGACTCCCATTGTCAAATAGCCTGCCAGCACCGCATGACGAACCGTAGCCTGGGCAAAGTGTCTGCGGAACTGACCCAACTCCCCACCCCCCGCCACCCGCTCTCCCCCTCAACTCCCCCCCCCTCCACTACTGTCCTCACCAGCATGAGATCCCAGTTTTACTGAGAGAGACGTATAAAAGAGAAATGAATAAAGTCAGCCCCCAGTTGTAGTTTACTTTTAGAAAACATTGTGAAAAGCAACTACCGTTGGATTTCCACCTATTAATTAATACACATCTGCAAAGCTAGCAAACAGCATCATGAACGGTCTAACTTCAGCTGAGCTCTGCTACCTGGCTCACATGAGAGAAATGAATGGGTGGGACCGCACCAGTTTCTACTTGAACAAAACTGTTCTTGTTTCAACAGGAAAACGCTCTCTTATTGCACTAACATGCTCGTTAATATATCTCCACCAGCCTACTGTAACTCAGCACAGCATTTCTGAGTTACTAACAACATGAGCATGGATATCAAACAGTTCTTTTACCCAATAACATTTGATGATGGATGAACCTTTTGATTTACTGCAGCTTCAGTGATGAAGGATTGAGTGCATGAAGGGGCTTCTGTTAAGGATAAACAACGCGTGCCTAGCAACCTGCTATCACCCTAAGGTGCTGTATTGTTCTTTCTTCAGTTAACGCCTCACTGTATTTCGCCTTACCCTGGATTAGACAGCACTGAAAGATTGAAGCATCCATATTGATTAATTTAATCTGATATATATGATGAGTTGAACTGTGGAAGTTGGCCAAGTTTCGTATTTGTTATAGTTGGCTAACTGATGAGCGTAGGGTTGAAAACGGGGCACGAATCTTAATGGTAAAACAATTCAAATTTCAAACATTCCATTCAGGAGAAATCATAATTTGTTTTCCTCAATTTTTCATGCGACATTAAAAAAAAATTGTTGCTAGTTAATACCCGCGTTTGATTTCTCCAGCAAAAGGAACTTGCTGCTTCATAAAGGAGTTGAAATAATTGATCCAATTAATTTATTTGCCAGTGAAACTGATTGGCTTCAAATACATTTGAAGGGCCACGGTGGCACAATGGTTAGCACTGCTGCATCACAGCGGACCGGGGTTCGATTCCTGGCTTGGGTCACCATCTGTGTAGAGTCTGCACATTCCCCTCGTGTCTACATGGGTTTCCTCCAAGTGCTCCGTTTCCTCCCACAGTCCGAAAGACGCGTTGGTTAGGTACGTTGGCCATGCTAAGTTCCCTCTCAGTGTATCTGAACAGGAGCCTGAGTGTGAGTACTAGGAGATTTTCACAGTAACTTCATTGCAAAGTTAATGTACAGTAAGAAGTCTCACAATAACAGGTTTATTTGGAATCACAAGCATTCAAAGCGCTTCTTCATCAGATTCACGTGATGAAGGAGTAGCATTCTAAAACCTCAGGATTTCAAATAAACCTGCTGACTTTAACCTAGTGTTGTGCCCACCACAGTCCAATGCCAGCATCTCCACCTCAGTGTTAATGTAAGCTTACTTGTGGCAATAAAAAAATAAACTTTGACATTGAACTCCTTCAGTACAGAGGAAGGTTGACTTTTTGAGCAATGATATAAGTAGAAGTAAACTTTACAACTGTACATGTGTGGCTGTGGCACATTATAAATAGATTTTTATGCTTTATTTAATTTGGTGGGGTTTTGCTTATTTGCAAAAACTCTGAAGATTTTGCTTGATTTTAATTCCATTAGATATCCTCACGGTGTGAGTTACAATCTTATCATTGTCAACAATTTATTTGATATAGTATACTTATAATTGTCAGGAGTTTCTTTAGAGTTTCTTCTGATGGACCACAGTAAGGTCGGCAGAAGGTAAACCATGGGATTGAGAAAAACAGGTCAGTTTTTCTCTTCCAGTTCAAGGATTCACATGATGGCCCAGTGGTATTACTGTTGGACTATTAACCCAGAAAGTCAGCTAATGTTCTCGGGATCTGGGTTCAAATTCTGCCATGGCAGGTGGTGAAATCTGAATTTAGCCATAAACATCTGGAATCAAGAATCTACTGATGACCAAGATACCATTGTCGATTGTTGGAAAAACCTATCTTGGTTTACTAATGTCCCTTGAGGCAAGGCAATCTGTTGTCCTTACCCGGTCGGGCCTACATGTGTCTCCAGAGCCACAGCAATGTGGTTGGCTCTCAACTGCCCTCTAAAATGGCCTAGCAAGCCGCTCAGTTCAAGGGCGCTTAGGGATGGGCAATAAATGCTGGCCAGCCAGTGATGCCCATGTCCCATGAATTAATTAAAAAAAAATTCATATTCTGGTGGGTGATTGACAGAAAACAAACTCTCCCAAAATAAATTTCCTGGGGAATGGCTCTGAAATTCTGGGATTGGGAAGGGCAGAGATTGACATTTGCATTTACAACTTGTCTTGAAATCTGCCATATTTGGTCAAAAATGCTCTCTGGTAGTTTTTTAAAAGATTCATTGGATGTGGGCATCGCTGGCTTATCCATCATTTATTGCCCATTACTTCAGAAGAGGTTGCTGTGGGCCTGGAGTCACATGTAGACCAGAACCTTGTTTTATTCCACTTTCCATCTTTTCTCCTTTACCACCATCTTTGCTCCCCCACCCCACCCCCACTAGGACCTGTTAGCAGTTCCAGGTTGCCCATTCACACACTGTTTACCTTTGTTCTGATGTGGGTATGCCAGCGTTGGACTGGCGTAAACACAGTAAAAAGTCTGACAACACCAGGTTTTATGCCAACCGATTTATTTGATAATAGACTCACAAGCTTTCGAGGCTTCCCTCTTCGTCTCTTCGTTTCGAGGGAAACCTCGAAAGCTCGTGAGTCTATTATCAAATAAATCGGTTGGACTAAAACCTGGTGTTGTCAGACTTTTTACTACCTTTGTTCTGCCATGAACACATTCTGATCTCTTAATTATTAGCACCCTTCTTAGCCACGATCATCACCATTTACGTTCTCTTTGCCCACGACATCTTTACAAATCTCTCCCTAGCCTCCACCTATCGTTGGCCCTCTATCGAGCCCCAACAGCTCTATTCCCAGTCCTCACCTCAACAATATACATCTCATCATATTTCTAGTTCACTATAGCTCTGATGAAGTCCTCCAGGCTTGAAATGTTGGGGATGATTTTGATCCCACACTCTCTGTCCGTCGGAATACTGCGTGCGCTCAATATCCAGACTCGGAAAGCGTGATTTGCACTGGCAAAATTCCCAGTTCTGATCTTTTAGCCTCCTTGCTGGCAGAGAAGAGTAAAACACATTGTGGGATCCCAGGAAGCTCACTTCATAATACTCCGCGCCATTTACAAAGGTTCACCCAGACATGAACCTGTCATGAGGGTCTATCTGAGGGCATAAAGGTAAGTATAGCCCCACCCAGGGGAGCGGGATGAGGCTAGGCAGTCCTGGCAATGCCCCCGGGCACTGCCAGATTGGCATCATGCCCATGCCAACCTGGCAATGCCAGCGTGTGCCAAGAGGCAGGCCCTAGTGGCAGTCTCATGGAGGAGGTGGAGGACTTCATTCAGATTTGGTTGTAGGCTGGGAGCGGATGGAGGAGCAGGGAATGCTGATGGTGAGGGGAGGGGAGTGTGAATGTGGCTGAGGGTGAGCGGCCAATGAGTGGGGGAAGGGGGCAAAGGGTGCGATGATCGGGGGCAGGAAGGGGCCAATGACTGGGGGGAGAGACCGATGATCAGGGAGGAAGTGTGGAGGTGGGGGAGACAAGTGCCCACTCTGATCGGGGTGGGGAGTGGAGCCTCTTGATGCCCTCTTGATTTTTTTAGGCAGAACATTTTAAGATCAGGCAAGAAGATGGGTACGTTTCTGTCCAGAGGAAAAGGTTGATTTTGTCATTGGAAACAGCACTCTGCCATTTTTTGGTAAGATTCCCCCCACCTTAGTTTGGTTTTCCACAGAAATTATTAGACCTGCTGAGATTTTCCAGAGTTTTCTGATCTGTTGAGGGTTGGATTGCTCATCCAGATTGCCTGCAGGTATCTGTGAAAGGCATGCACAGTGTTAATCGACAAGCATTTAGTTACATACACCATTACCTGTGGAAACACTTGCCCTAAAGAGAAATGAAGGGTTTTGTATCTGAAGGCTGCAAGGTGGGATTTCCATTGAGAATACCGGAGAAAGAGGAGAAATATCAGCAGCAAGAGATTGTAAGGAAAAACAAAGATGAATCAAGCACTCTATCTTTTTGATTCATACGTGGGCGTCGCTGGCTGGTCATCCTATTTATTGCCCATCCCTAGTTGCCCAAGGGCAGTTGAAAGTTAACCACATTGCTGTGGCCCTGGAGTCACATGTAGGCCATTTAAGGATGGCAGATTTCCTTCCCTAAAGGACATTAGTGAACCAGAGGAGCTTTTCCGACAATCAACATTGGTTTCATAGTCATCAGTAGATTCTTAATTCCAGATTTTTTTTAATGAATTCAAGTTCTACCGTCTGCCATGGCAGGATTGGAACCTGGGTCCCCAGAGCATTAGTTGAGTTTCAGGCTCAATAGTCTTAGCGATAATACCACTAAGCCATTGCCTCCTCTCGAGGACAGTAGTATCATTGAGTAATACACATCTCACAGGAAGTATTAACAAGGGGAACTTTCCAACATCTTTCTGGGGGGCTGTTTTACATGAAGCTGTGCTTCGTAAAGACATAGAAAGATTTACGATATAGAAGGAGGCCATTTGGCGATGTCAGTCAAATAAGAATTATTCAGCCTAATCCTACTTTCCAGCTCTTGGTCCATAGCTCTGTAGATTTTGGCACCACAAGTGCATGTCCCCGGGTTGGATTTTATGGCCCATCCCACTGCGATGTTGGGGGGGGAGGGGAGATTTTCTGTTCCCATCGAATTCAACAGAGTTTAGGACGGCTCTCTGCAATTTACAGCCCCACTCCCACAATGCAGACATCAAGTTCCACTACATATGAGTTTTTAAATGCAATGAGGGTTTCCATCACCATCACCCTTTCAGCCTATGAATTCCATACTGCCAAAAATCGCCCCTCAGATATCTCCTCATCATTGCAATTACTGCAAATCTGTACCTCCTGGTTACTGACCTCTCTGCTTGGGAAAATAATCTTTCCTATCCACTCTATCCAAGCCTTTTATACACTTCATTCAAATCTCCCCTAAGGATCCTCCGTTCCAAGGAAAACAGCCTCAGCTTGTCCAATTGTTCCTTAATGTTAAAATTCTTCATTCCTGGCACCATCTTGATAAATCTTCCCTGCATCTTCTATAACTTTGGAAGAGCTCTGCTTATTGCTGCAGGCAAATCTGCAATTGAACGTCTGCAGTACACACTCCGGCTGTGCAGGGAAAGTGACCACCACTCTCAACTTTTCCCTGCCAGGCTTACTTTAGGGAACCACGGGAGGTTTCTGTTAGATCAACCAATTAACTATAGATTCACATATGATGGAAGTCACTCTGTTTGCCAGGTCGTAATTGTTTCGGACAGAAAGTGGTTTCTCCTCTCACTATCTGTCTGTAAACGGGTATTTTTTAATGTTTTATAAATTGTAATTTTCCCAAATCTTAAACTATGAATAAGTTGCAAAGCAAATTTGAGGTACGATAAAACAAAAACATTTTTTTGATACACAGGCACATATGCAGGAGAGGGGTTTTGCAATGCCCACCCCTTTTGCATTATACAAAACAAAGTTAAAGTTTATTTGTTAGTGTCACAAGTGGGCTAACATTAACACTGCAATGAAGTCACTGTGAAAATCCTCTAGTTGCCATACTCCGGCAACTGTTCAGGCACACTGAGGGAGAAATTAGCATGGCCAATGCACCTAACCAGCATGTCTTTCGGACTACCTCCAGTGGAATAAAGCAAAGGAAGCAGGTTCAGGGCCTGACCACAATAAAATGCAAGTTATTGTTTTACAGGAGTCAAGAATAAGAATTCTAATGAAAGTTTCTTCAAAGGGGTGGTTGGTTTACTGTTGCAGGATAGTTTGTTTTTCCAGAAGTGAGACTTCCATGTTTGGAGAAGGCATGAACAGTTGAGTTTGTCTTAAAGGTACAAATTCCAATGTTCCATTGTTCATAGTTTTGGTGAGGGACCTGAGTTCTTTCTGCTGCACTGGATTGATGGTAACTTTGCGGACAGTGCAGGCTGCTTTCTTGAAGCAACTGTTTCATTAGGAGGTCGAACAGCAACTGACTATAAGACCCAAGAGCTGTAAAGGAGCTCAGACAGTTCAAGTCTTGGCCAGGTGATCCTGGTTTCAGGTTGTTAAACAAGGCCCTCTGATTGAAAACCATTGCGTGTTGGAACAGGTAACGTTTAGCCTGTTAGCACCAGAATGGAGACTAGGAGTTGTAAACTGCTGCCTTTGCTTACAGCTAGCTGAGGAGGATTTCACATTTCTGCTAAGTCATTGCGTTGGCTTGGTTGGAATGTGCATATAATGCGAGGAGAATTATATTCCAAGACTTTTGTTAGCTGTCAAACTGCTCAGAAACTTCCAGAAGCTAGCATGTAATCAGCAAAGCCATCTTGCCAGCCCAGCAGTTGTCTATTTTGAAGAACAGAGGAAAAGATAATAATTCTACCAAGTAGCCGGGCTGATTTCTCCCCATTTTGACTTTGCCTCAGCCGTGTATGGAAGAAAACAGCTGAGAAATAGACAGTTCCTCTATGTTAAGAATGCGTAAACAGGGTTCATGTTCAAATTAAATGTCACCTGTTGTCAGTGAAAAGAATCAACTTGGACAATGGACATTTCAGAGAAATCTTTAAAAACGTTCACACTCATAAGAACATAAAAACTAGGAGCGGGAGTAGACCATTTGGCCCCTCAAGCCTGTTCTGCATTCAGTAAGATCATGGCTGATCTTTTTGTGGGCTCAGCTTCACTTTCTTGCCTGCTCACCATAACCCTTAATTCCTTTACTGTTCAAAAATTTATCTATCCTTGCCAATTGAGGTAGCCTCAATTGCTTCACTGGGCTGGTAATTCCACAGATTCACAACCCTTTGTGTGAAGAAGTTCCTCCTCAACTCAGTCCTAAATCTGCTTCCCCTTATTTTGAGGCTATGCCCCCTAGCTCTAGTTTCACCTGCCAGTGGAAACAACTTCCCTTCTTCTATCTTACCTATTTCCTTTATAATCTTATCTGTTTCTATATGATCTCCCCTCATTCTTCTGAATTCCAATGAGTATAGCCTCAGTCTACTCAGTCTCTCCTCATAAGCCAACCCTCTCAACTCCAGAATCAACTTAGTAAATCTTCTCTGCACCCCCTCCAGTGCCGGTACATCTTTTCTCAAGTAAGGAGACTAAAATTGTACAGAGTACTCCAGGTGTGGCCTCACCAGCACCTTACACAGCTGCAACATAACCTAGTTGTTTTTAAACTCCATCCCTCTAGCAATGAAGGACAAAATTCCATTTGCCTTCTTAATTACCTGCTGCGCCTGCAAACCAATTCATTGAGATTCTTCCACAAGGACACCCAGGTCCCTCTGCACAGCAGCATGCTACAATTTTTTACCGTTTAAATAATAGTTCATTTTGCTGTTATTCCTACCAAAATGGATGACCTCACATTTACCAACATTGTACTCCACTTATCAGACTGTTGCCCACTCACTTAGACTATCTATATCCCTTTGCAGATTTTCAGCATCCTCTGCACACTTCGCTCTGCCACTCATCTTAGTGTCATTTGTGAGTTTTGACACACTACACTTGGTCCCCAACTCCAAATCATCTGTGTAAATCGTAAACAATTGCGGTCCCAACACTGATCCCTGAGGCACACCACGAGTCACTGGTCGCTAACCAGAATCAGCAAAAAAAAAGTCATTTAGCAACTGCCACACCACTGCCTGTAGACTTATGCAACACGAAGCAGCCATAGAAAGCAGAAAACATTTGGAGAATCATAGCAACAGCCAAAAGAAATCAGCCAGTATATAAGAACATAAGAACTTAGTTCTTAAATAGTGGCTGATTTCTTCTGGCTGTTGCTATGATTCTCCAAATGTTTTATGCTTTCTAATTCACCTGAAGCCAAGACTGATACTACATCCTCTCAATGAATTCTGCAGACTTGTGTATGAGACTGAATTTGCTGGATCAGCTGACACTGCCTCATGCGTTCTAAATGAATGTGCCTGATTTCCTTCCGGGTCATGGCCAATGACCTCGGACACGGGACATCCTGCCCTCCAGCACTGATTGGGCAGAATACTCACTCGCTTTAGGCCTTGAGGCTGCGAGACCTGTTTTCCAACCTGAATTTGTATAGTTGTTGTTTTTTATGGTCACGCTGTGGAGATGCTAGCGTTGGACTGGGGTGGGCACAGTAAGAAGTCTTACAACACCAGGTTAAATTTCCAACAGGTTTATTTGGAGTCACAAGCTTTCGGACCACTGCTCCTTCATCAGGTAAGTGGAGAGATATGTTTCACAAACAGGGTGCATATAGACAAAGACACAATTGCAAGATAATGGTTGGAATGTGAGTCCTTACAGGTACTCAGGTCTTTACAGGTACAGATAGTGTGAGTGGAAAAAGGGATAATCGAGGGTTAAAGATGTGTGAATTGTCTCAAGCCAGGACAGTTAGTAAGATTTTTCAAGCCCAGGTCAAATGGTGGAGGTCTAACCTTTGTCTATATATGCTGTGTTTGTGAAACTTACCTCTTCACTCAACTGATGAAGGAGTAGCGCTCCAAAAGCTCGTGATTCCAAATAATCCTGTTGGACTGGTGTTGTGAGACTTCTTACTGTTTTATATGGTGTTCTTAAATGGGGGGCAGAAGGCTGCCTGTTTCTGAGTACAAGTCCTGTCCATTGCGACTGACTACTTTATGCAGCCCAATGAATAGGCTTATCCCTCATTTTCCAAATGGAATATGGGTACATTTCCAAAATGGTACATCGTGTTTTGAATGGCAGTGACTTCCTCGCGTGGAATGGAATGTTCCTTGGGCAGTTCCTTGTGGTCAGAATGTTCCAGCCCTGGGCTCATGCTCTGGGAGAGATTCTGGCCTCAGTGCTCTTGGGCTGTTTGGTCTCTCACATCGGTTGCATTCTTGGACACGCATCTCCATCAAGGACGGTCACCTCAGCACTTCATTGTACTGCAAGCCCACGGATAACCTCACAATGCTCCTCTGCTCCAGCTTCCACCCTAAACATGTTAAAAAAGCCATCCCCTACAGACAAATGATTAGAAATCACTGGTGAATGATAGTTCTTTTATAATCTTATTGAGCCACAATACAACAATAAGTGCCAATTTAAACAAGTAAAATCTGAACAGCTAATAATAATAACAATTTTGAGAAAGTTATTTCTTTCTGACACCTTAACTTCTTTTTCTCAAAGCTCACAAATCAACTGTGTTTCAGGAATTTTCTTTTTGAATTTAAAAGTCGATGTTTGGTATTAAGCTGTTCCAGGAAGAAACTGCAAGATGTATGTTTTTCAAGCACTGGTAATAGGTAAAGGGTCACATTTAATTATTTTGTTTCTGTGGTCCCGTATATCTGATGCTAATTGAGGCATTGCATGATTAAATGCATGGGTTGGATCTCATTTTTTCCATAGATTTGTTCGGGATTTGCTCAGATGAGGAGGATCGCAACAGCCACCTTCAGACGCTGAAAGATGCCCTCATAAGAGTAGGATATGGCGCTCGACACATTGATCGACAGTTCCGACGCACCACAGCAAAAAACCGCATCGACCTCCTCAGAAGACAAACATGGGACATGGCGGACAGAGTACCCTTTGTTGTCCAGTATTTCCCCAGAGCAGAGAAGCTGTGATATCTTCTCCGGAGCCTTCAACATGTCATTGATGAAGACAAACATCTCGCCAAGGCCATCCCCACACCCCCACTTCTTGCCTTCAAATAACCGCACAACCTTAAATAGACCATTGCCCACAGCAAACTACCCAGCCTTCAGGAGAACAGTGACCACGACACCACACAGCCCTGCCACAGCAACCTCTGCAAGATGTGCTGGATCATTGATACGGATGCCATCATCTCCCATGAGAACACCATCCACCAGGTACATGGTACATACACTTGCAACTTGGCCAATACTGGCTGCCTGATACGCTGCAGGAAAGGATGTCCCAAGGCATAGTACATTGCAGACGCTACGACAACGGATGAATGAACACTGCTCGACAATCACGAGGCAAGACTGTTCTCTCCCTGTTGGGGAAAACTTCAGCAGTCACAGACATTCAGCCTCTGATCTTCGGGTAAGCATTCTTCGAGGTGGTCTTCACCACACACGACAATTCAGAGTCGCTGAGCAGAAACTGATAGCCAAGTTCCGCACACATGAGGACAGCCTCAACTGGGATCTTGGATTCATGTCACGCTATCTGTAACCCCCATGACTTGCCTGGGCTTGCAAAATCTCACTAACTGTCTTGTCTGGAGACAATACACATCTCTTTAACCTGTGCATAACGCTCTCTCCACTCACATTGTCTGTACCTTTAAGACTTGATTTCCTGTAAAAACTCACATTCCAACCATTATTTTGTAAAGTGAGTTTGTGTCTTTATACGCCTTGTTTGTGAACTGAAATCCCATTTGCCTGATGAAGGGGCAGTGCTCCAAAAGCTAGTGGCTTGTGCTACCAAATAAACCTGTTGGACTTTAACCTGGTGCTGTGAGACTTCTTACTGTGTTTACCCCAGTCCAACGCCGGCATCTCCACGTCATGGTCTCTCACACACGCAGAGAGAGGGAGCCGGGTTAGCGGGCAGTCACTCTCATCGCCCTTTACCGCTTAGAGTTTGTGTTCCATCTTACAAAGCACTGATTCATTCTGGGAAAGTGCCACTGGTTCAAAAGAGGGTGGCAGAACTTTGCTTTTGAGTGGAACATAAGAGGAATTCACAGGTGTGAGAGGAATTTCTTTTCCCCCCAAAAAATAGCATATTGATTTAATTGTTCCTGTCCATATGTGACCTCCTGAATACTTGTTCGCCAGGTGGAAATTCCGCCACCTTCTCTTCTAGTGAAATATCAGAAAGATTTCAAGGAAGCTGCTTTGAAATCTGATACAGTTTGATTTTTAAAAAACTTCCATGCCAAGCCACCCATTTTCCTTGATATCACTTCTGCCAACTTCTCTGTAGATTTCCAACAGAGTCAATATTCACAGGTATCAGATAGATGTCCTGCCTCATATCACTTTGCTCTGTCCATCCAGAACCTGGGAATTCCCTTATTTCCCTTTCTGAAGAAAAAGAGGTTATTATTTTTCAGTAAGGTCTAGTCCTGCCATATAATTCTATTATCAGGGGTACAGTAAATATAACAGCCTACAATTCCCTTTTCCTGTCATGTGATAGGCACAAAAACATTTGAACTGCGGTTACAAAGCTTCCAAGAACAATGCGTCAAATAGATACCATTTTGCTCCCCATTTTTGTACAATTGTACCTCCACCTGAAAAATGTGTGATTCGTATTTTTTTTATAGTTGTGAAACACCTTAATGGATAAGTTAAAGTCTTTTGTAACATTTGCTGAGTCAAATGCGGCATGTAACAGAAAGATATATTTAACATATACTCCGTGTATTTATGCAAAAGGAAACAGCTGTGTTGTTTGCTCTTTTTGAAACACCAGGTGATTTACTTGCCAGCCCGCTCCGTGGAGACACTAATTCAGTGGGTGGAAAAGTATTTATGATGTTGAAATGTTGCCACTAAAAGTAAATGGTGAGACAGTCAGCCAACACAAACACGTCTGTAGTTAACATCACGGCTAGCAGTTTTACTTCAATTCATGGGAAGGAAATAGTGATCCACTACAACTCTGGCTGTATCGAACCTGCCAAGGGTCCTGTCATCTGAGACTGTGGCCGTCTGTAGGCCCACTGGTTCAGCTAAAGCAGTGAATCACATTTGACTGATCATTCCTACCGAATATTTCTCACTTGTTTGAGGTCCAGTTTTGTACTTTTTTCTGTCCCAAACGTTTAATTTGCCATGAATAAAGAGATTGTCCGACCGACGGAAAGGTCATGAATAAACTTGTGCGCCGGCATTAATATTTGAAAACGACGTTCGCAAGAGAGCAAAAGTTATCCATAACAGCACTGTGGATGTACCTACACAACGTGGATGGCAGTGGTTCAAGAAAACAATTCAGCAGCACCTCTTTGAAGGCGATTAGGGATGGGTGACAAATACTGGCCTAGCCAGTGATCTTGTGAAAGAATAAAAAGTACCATAATCAAACTTTTGCAGTCATTACCTAACAGTCAATGCACTATGTCTTTGAAGCAAGACAACTTTTTTTATTATGAATTCAGGGGCTGTGGACATCGCAGGCAGGGCCAGTATTTATTGCCTGTCCCTAACTGCCCTCCACTTCAGAGGTATTTGAGAATCAACCAATTTTCTCTGAGTCTGGAGTCATATGTAGACCAGACTGGGTGAAGACGGCAGATTTCCTTCCCTAAAGGACTTAAGTGAACCAGATGAGTTTTTCCAACGATCGACAATTGTTTCATGGCCATCATTCGATTTTAATTCCAGATTTAAAAAAAAATTGAATCCAAATTTTACCATCTGCTGTGGCAGGATTCGAAACCAGGTCTCCAGAGCATTACTCTGGGGTCTCTGCATTACTAGTCCAGTGACAATATCACTACACCACTGCCTCTCTTATAGTTAACTAATTAATGCAATCAGGTTGATTCTTGGAAAATGAGAATAAGAACATCAGAACATAAGAAATAGGAGCAGGAGTAGGCCATCTAGCCCTTCGAGCCTGCCCCGCCATTCAATAAGATCATGGCTGATCTGTCGTGGCTCAGTTCCACATTCCCGCCCTCTCCCCATAACCCTTAATCCCCTCTCTTATCAAAAACCCATCAACCCGCGTCTTAAAAACGTTTAGCGAGGCAGCCTCCACCACTTCAACGGGCAGAGAATTCCAGAGATTCACCACCCTTTGAGTGAAGAAGTTCCTCCTCAACTCCATTCTAAACCGCCTCCCCTTTATCTTGAGGCTGTGCCCCCTAGTCCTACTGTCCTTTCTGAGCGGGAAGAGTCTCTCCACCTCTATCCTATCCATCCCATTCATCATCTTATACGTCTCAATGAGATCTCCCCTCATTCTTCTAAACTCTAACGAGTACAAGCCTAGTTTATTCAGCCTCTCCTCATAGCTCAACCCCCTCAACTCCGGTATCAGCCTAGTAAACCTCCTCTGCACTCCCTCCAAGGCCAAAATATCCTTGCGTAAGTACGGCGCCCAAAACTGCACACAGTACTCCAGCTGCGGCCTCACCAATGCCCTATACAGCTGCAGCAAGACCTCCCTACTTTTATATTCAATCCCCCTCGCGATGAAGGCCAGCATCCCATTCGCCTTCCTGACCACCTGCTGCACCTGCAAGCTGGGTTTTTGCGACTTATGCACAAGGACCCCGAGGTCCCTCTGTCAAGCAACCAGTCAGAAAAGTGCAGCACTGTTTATAGGGAACCTGGAGCCTGCGTGAACAGGCCGAGCAGCTGTTTATCTCCGTAACACATTAGATTAAAGTATTTTTAATGAGCAGCCTAAAGTCTGAATAAGTAATAATCATTTAGAATTAACGTCAATTCAGGTACAGATAGTGAAATAAAGTGAGTGTATGAAAAACTGGATTCAGATACCAGGATTTTATGCGACCCAGCTGGTAGGAGCAGGTGGGACAGGAAGTGAGCAGCGATGGCCCTCCTGCTCTGATTCCTATTTCCGGAGCCATATCTGGTTGGCTGGCCAACGAATGGTCTTAGATAGCTGGCTGGTCATTCATTAGTTGAAAGTGGGGACCTAGGCATTGGCCACAGTTGTCAGTTGACACAGTTGGATGTGCTGATACCATGTTTAAAGGGCTTTCTAAAACAACCTATTCAGTAGGCTGTGAACCTTCAGCTCATTTGCCTGTTGCACATCAGCCCATCAGTCTTAAAAGAAGTCGTGAGAATGGATGCACTTGTTGACATGGCAGACAAACGGTCAGCCCCATGGTTCAGTGATAACTCCACGTGTGTTTTCGAGGATACTCAGGCAAGACTGCGGGATCATCTTCCCCAGGGAAAGAAGGAGGAGACTTCCCTACTGTGTGCAGTTTTGGGCGCCGCACCTGCGCAAAGATATTTTGGCCTTGGAGGGAGTGCAGAGGAGGTTTACTAGGCTGATACCGGAGTTGAGGGGGTTGAGCTATGAAGAGAGGCTGAATAAACTAGGCTTGTACTCGTTGGAGTTTAGAAGAATGAGGGGAGATCTCATTGAGACGTATAAGATGATGAATGGGATGGATAGGATAGAGGTGGAGAGACTCTTCCCGCTCAAAAAAGACAGTAGGACTAGGGGGCACAGCCTCAAGATAAAGGGGGGGCGGTTTAGAACGGAGTTGAGGAGGAACTTCTTCACTCAAAGGGTGGTGAATCTCTGGAATTCTCTGCCCGTTGAAGTGGTGGAGGCTGCCTCGCTAAATATTTTTAAGACGCGGGTTGATGGGTTTTTGATAAGAGAGGGGATTAAGGGTTATGGGGAGAGGGCGGGAAAGTGGAACTGAGCAGCGACAGATCAGCCATTATCTTATTGAATGGCGGGGCAGGCTCGAAGGGCTAGATGGCCTACTCCTGCTCCTATTTCTTATGTTCTTATGTTCTTATGTTATTCAAGCAAGCCTGAACAGAGGTCGCAGATGAGGTCAGAAGCCATGAGGTCATCTGGAGAGTCTGGCTTCAGTACCACAAATGAATCAACTGTCTCTGATCTTCAAGGGCGTGTACCCCATACCTTGGGTCACTTGTGGAGTTTAACAACTGGAGAAATGTAAGGATGTGGTACTGGGCAGGGAGAGCCCAGCATGAAGTTGATAATGGGTTGAGATTGCAGTTCTCCCATAGGAAGGAATGGCTGCAGCTATAGCGAGGTGTGCAATGTCAAACACTACTGACCTTTGCAAGATGGTACAAAAATGGCCTCACGCCACCTGCATGCCACTGCAGGCAGAAGCTAGCCTGTAAGCCGTTTAGATGTTGTGCTTGCTCCAGTGCAGTTAATAATATTGCTCTTCCATATTCCCACACGACAAGAGGGCCCGAAATGTCAAGCAAGAGCTCAGATTGGCTGTGGAGACCTAATCCTTGCAATCCTGACATCCATGGTAGAGGAAGCTCTAGCGCTGGCAGGCCCGTGTCTCCATCACTGACAACGAAGTGAGGGTTCTGTTGCAAGAGAATGAGTAACCTCATAAGGGAGAATGAGGTGAACACGAGGGAGTTTTTTACAGCACATTATGTGTACGCTGACCTGAGCAGCAGTAGATTTATAGGCAAATGTCTGGAAGAACAAAAACATTGTTCTCTCATGCATCTAAAGCATAGGAAAAGAGAGTGTGAGGTTTGTGAAGACCTGGCTGAGATTCCAGAAGATACTCTTATCCTAGCTTGGACAGTGAAGAAATCATTGAAGAATTAAGTGTTGCCATTTCCCTCAGCTGCACACAATGGCCTGCTCCATTGAGAGATTGGTGATAACCCTGGAGAGCCCAATCAGTGACTGGCTGGAGATATGTGCAGACCTACAGGCCTTGTCCATGAGTTCAATGGCGAGAGGCGGACTAGATGTTTGGATTCTCCACCAACTCCTCGTCCCTCTCTGATCAGCAAGAAGGTAGAAGGCAGGAGGGACAGTTGCCTTCTGCATCAGTGGGCTCCTCTGAGTGTGCTCCGAGTTTGGATAGCATATCCTCAGCCCCTTGACAGACACCCTAGCTCCATTAGCCTTGTTGATGGAGAGGGAATCAGCATCTGTGCAGGAGTTGCTCATCATGGCGGAGTCTGAAATGCCTCAAGCAGTCTGAGGATGGCCAGCAAAGTTATCCCAGGCCGTGGGAGAAGCAAGATCGGCAGTCTGCTTCCTGCACAACTGACACCGTGTTGGAGCCAACAAGTGTAAAATAAGGTTTAAAAAAGCACGAGATGAACTTGGGCCTCATGGGTTACTCATGGTTTTACTGATAATGTTTAATAATGTATGTAATAACAGTCTTATATGCTTCCAGAAGGTTCTCACCTATTCTGGGTGGCTCTTTGGAACTACCGTGGCCCACCCTCCAAGTCTGTTTAGCATGTGTAACCATCTTTTGTCCATTGCAGAAGTACCAGATGACAGTGGGCGAGGGGTTTGAGATTGTAGCAAAGGCAAATGCCGAAAGTGTGGATGGCAGCAATGGGAAAGAATATCTAAATCAAACGTATATACACATTCCCTGAGCCTCCCTAGCACCAATATGATGGGCCACCTCATGTTGATCAGGATATTGAGGCATTGACTTCTAGCTCTGAAGAACAGTCCTAAGAACTCGAAATGTTAACTCTGGCTCTCTCTCCACAGATGCTGCCTGACTTGTTGAGTTTATCCAACATTTTCTGCCTTTATTTCAGATTTCCAGCGTCCACGGTATTTTACTTTTATCATCTTCCTCCTAATGGGAGGAAGCTTAGCATTCCACCGTACATCTTCAGCAACCAGAGACTCCTTATTCAGGTGCCAGGTTATGCAATAGGCGGCAGACCACCACAATCTAGGAAACCCTTGATAGAGCATATTAACGTGCCCCCCCAGAACGAGTCAGGCTTCTGAATATCAACGGCAGGAGACCAATGCCCTGATTGATGGTGGCTCAGGTTGGTGAGTGGTTCACGTTGTAGTGTTCCTCTATCTTAGCCCAAAGGTTTAGCACTGATATTTATAGACATCTCTTTAATGGGTAGTCTTTATTGCCAAGAATCTAGCCTTGCAGGTGTTTGAGGGGTGGGGAGAGTAGGAGATGAGCAACTTGGGCAGTTTGGAGTGCTTGAGTATGTAGGTGTCCAGGGTAATGTGTAAACACTGGCAATGATCACAGCCCAGTTACATGTTGGCAGAATGGAATCCCTTCCTGGTAATGAAGGCTGCTAGTTGGCTTGTGGAGTCTCGATGGTCCCAAGCAGGCAGTTAATCTATCACACCTTACACCTGGGGGAATCCAGTATAACTCTGACCCCTCTGGCTGTCTTGTCCTGACAGCCCACATCACTTCAGTAAAATATGTACTGATTGAGCTTCCTGAACAGGGAACCTGTCATGACTTTGGTGCATTGCTATATGGCTTATTGAGGGATGTTCCTTGTCTCCAATGACCCTGGAAATATCCAGATGCTTAGAAATTTAAGGCCTTGTTGGCCACTGGCCACCAATTCAATCAGAGCTCACCGCTCTGTCCACAAACCCTGGATATTCTTCTCTACAACAGCCGTCTGCTCACAATTTCATCGAGTCATAGAATCCATACAGTGCAGGAGGTGGCCATTCAGCCCATCGAGCCTGCAACAACAACAATCTGACCCAGGCTCTATCCCTGTAATGCCACATATTTACCTGCTAATCCCCCTGACAATAAAGGGAATATGTTCTATGTTCAATTTAGCATGGCCAATCAACCTAACCCACACATCTCCGGAGTGTGTGAGGAAACTGGAGCACCCAGAGGAAACCCACACAAACACAGGGGGAGCGTGCAAGCTCCATGCAGACAGCCTTTGAAGGCCGGAATTAAACCTAGGTCCCTGGAGCTATGAGGCAGCAGTGTGAACCACTGTGCCATCTCATTTGCAGCCTTCTGCCACTTCCCCATTGCGAGATTGCCCCTGCAGGTAAGCAGGATCTTACCCTTGGTTCTGACCTGTATGCCTGCTCGTCCATTGATCATTTTGAAAATGCGTGCACTGTCCCATAGGAACATAGGAATTAGGAGCGAGAATAGGCAATTTAGCCCTTTGAGCCCGCTCTGCCATTCCTACATGATCATGGCTGATCTCCATCTCACCCTACCTCCATTTCCCTGCCTTTTCCCCAAACCCTTTATCCCACTTATGGTCAAGTATTTATCTATCTCTTTCGTGAATCCATTGATTGAATTTGCATTCACTGCATTCTGGGCCAATGAGTTCCACAAATTTACAATCCTCTGTGAGAAGTAGATTCTCCTTACCTCTGTCTTGAACCTCCTCACCTCTTACTCTACAACTCTTGTCCAGAAGGGGGAACATTTGGTTAACATTTAATTATCAATTCCATTGAGCATTTTATATATCTGAATCAAATCCCCCTCATTTTTCTGTACTCCAGCGAATACAAGCCCAAGCTACTCAATCGATCTTCATACAACAGCCCCTTCAACCTGATATCAATCTAATGAATCTCTTCTGAACTGCCTCTAGTGCCATCACATCCTCCCTCGAAGAAGGTGCTCAAAACTGAACGTAATACTCCAAGTCAGGTCTCAGCAATGCCTTATACAATTGTGACAAACACTTCTCTATTTTCGTATTCTAGACCCTTTGCAATAAATGCCAAGATTTCATTTACCTTCCTTATAATATTCTGCACCTGCATACCCACTTTCTGAGATTCATGAACAAGGACACTCAGATCCCTCTGCACAGCCACCTTTCGAAGTTGCTTCCTATTTAAATAGTAATATGCCCTTTTATTTTTTCAGCCAATTGGGATCTGACCCATACAGCGGTGTCGTCAGCAAACTTGAAAATCAGATTGGAGGGGGATTTGGCCACACAGTCATAGGTGTATAAGGACTATAGTAGGGGGCTGAGAACACAGCCTTGTGAAACACTGGTGCTGAGGATGATCGTGGAGGAAGTATTGTTGTCTACCTTACTGATTGTGGTCTGTGAGTTAGGAAATTCAGTTGCAGAGGGAAGAGCTGAGGCCCAGACTGTGGAGTTTGGAGATGAGTTTCATAGGAATAATGGTGTCGAAGGCTGAATTATAGTCAGTAAATAGGAGTCTGACATAGGTGTCTTTGGTGTCTAGGTGTTCCAGGGTTGAGTGCAGGGTCAGGGAGATGGCATCTGCTGTGGACCTGTTGTGGCAGTAGGCAAACTGCAGGTTGCAGGCAGTCTGGGAGGCTGGAATTGATTCGTGCCATGACTAGCTTTTCAAAGCACTTCATAATGATGGATGTCAGAGCCACTGGACGATAGTCATTAAGGCACACTGCTTTCCTTTCCTTTGGTACTGGGATATATATTATATTGCCATCCATAATAGCGATATCTCTGTCACCCAATTCCAGAAATGTTTAAGGTGAGAATCTCTGGCCTCCCACCGCGAATTTCCGACTAGCAGGAAGCATTGCATTGTTCGTTAGCGGCGGAATTCCCTGGTTCCGCCACTGTCAATGGGAATTCCCATCAGTTTCTCCTCACACTGGTGGGAAACCCGCAGGCCGGAGAATTCTGGCCTTAATCTTATCAGGATTACTCATCAAAATGTTCTGTTCCATTTTACTTCAATCTTCCCACCAGTCTCAAAAATTGTTTATCTTGCTCATGGCAGTTTAACAAAGCCTCACATGCAATCCAATGAGGGTCGACTAACTTATTTTCCAATAGTTCAGAATCCTCTATCCGACTCATAAACAAGGCCTGCGAAATGAATCACAATGTGGTCTGTGTGAGGTAGCTGCCATCATGTTTAACTGTCTGGCCGTACTTTGAAACTTTAAATGTCACTGTTGCAGCTGGATGCTTTATCAAAGTCCATCTGTCAAGGGAATTTTCTCTCTCTTTAATATTAGAAATTCATGGCTATCCTGGAAGTAGTAAAAAATACTCTCATATTCATTTCAATCTGAGGCCATAAAAAAGCAACTCAATGATTGATACCAGATCATCCTGTGGAAGAAAGTAATTGTGTTCAGAGTTAGGACATGTTAACATTTAATGCGTCCAAACGTTCTGTTTTTTTTTTGTTCTCTCCACTTTATGAAAATCCGATCATCCCAATCAGTCGCCCCCCCAAACAGCAGACTTGTAACCTACTATTCATCCAGCACTTACTTAATCCCCATTTTGAAAACGTTGTGTGCCTATTCTTAATGAATGTTCGTGGCAGTTGCATTATTTCCATGCAGAATTATTTCATCTTGTTACATTCCCAGACTGCCGAATGCATTCATAGAAAAAGAATGTTCGGGTTTCCTGTCTCTGCACTAGGGTTGTATGACTCAATTTGGGACTGTCTAGTCATGCTCATCGTTCACATAACACAGTTTTTCCTTCTGTAAACTCTCCTGGTACATGGTGAGAAAAGACAGCTGAGTAATTAATTGTGGTGTGAGCTGTTAAAGAGCAATCTTCATTTATTAGTGAAGTGTGCTTGCTGTCCAAAATGTATAACTCCTGTCATGGAAGTGACGCAGTGTACAAAATGAATTATCGGGCAATACGCCACAGTTTGATAGAAAGTACATTCAATTGTTTCAGAATTAATTGTTTGGAAAGCACGGTGGCACAGTGGTTAACACTGCTGCCTCACAGCACTGTGGACCTTGGTTCAATTCTGGCCTTAGGTAACCCTGTGTGGAATTTGGATGCTCTCCCCGGATCGTCAAGTTTTTTCTCCAGACGTATTTCCCCCCACAGTGCAAAGATGTGTGGGTTAGGTTGATTGGCCATGCTCAATTTCCCCTTAGTATCAAGGAGATTAGCAGGGGAAATACGTGAGGTTACAGGGATATGGCTTGTGTGAGATTGTTGTCAGTGCAAGCTCGATGGGCCAAATGGCCTCTTTCTGCGCAGTAGGGATTTTATGATTCTAAGAAAGGTTATTTTGGGAAGATGCTGAACGGAAGGACGTAACTGCTTTGGAGAGTGCCGAGGAGATTTACAAGAATGTTGCCAGGGCTTGAAAATTGCAGTTACAAGGAGAGATTGGATAGACCACTGTGGAAATAAGGGATGTGAATGTGACTATTCAGAGGAAGAACGGGCTGATAGTATCAGCACACCTGTGATAGCTTCTACCTTTATCAAAGAATATCAAAAGAATCTTTTGGACCAACCCAGAAATTACAACTTAGAAGCATTTCCAAAAAGTGAAAACAATACTTATGAATGGACAGAGTTTACAGGCTTGATGCATTACATTCACTATTGACATGACAGCCACTACCAACAAACCTAATAAGTTACACATGGAGACTGGATTCATACATACACCCAGAAATTGCCCAGTTTTCCATAACATATGCAAAGCATGTGGCAGTAGAGGGCACTGGAAGCGCCAATGCAAGAAGCCAAACCCAGAACAGCTAGCTCTACAGCATGACGGCACACAGTCAGTTGCAAGACGGGTACAACATTACAGTAAACGGAACATACCAAATATCATAAACAGTAAATCTACAAAATGACCAGCCAGGCTACAAGGGTGGATGATTTGAATGACCAGAGGATTACCACACATTGATGTAGAGATGCTGGCATTGGACTGGGATAAACACAGTAAAAAGTCTCACAACACCAAGATAAAGCCTAACAGATATATTTGGTAGCATGAGCTTTTGGAGCACTGCCCCTTCATCAGATGAGTAGAGAGTTGGGTTCACAAGCAGGGCATATATAGACATAGTCTCAATTGCAAGATAATAGTTGAAATGTGAGTCTGAACAAGTAATCAAGTCTTTACAGGTACAGACAATGTGAGTGGAGAGATGATTAAGCACAGGTTAAAGAGATATGAATTGTCTCAAGCCCAGGCAAATTGTGGGGGCTATAGGTAGCGTGACATGAACCCAAGATCCTGGTTGAGGCCGTCCTCATGTGTGCAGAACTTGGCTATCAGTTTCTGCTCAGCGATTTTGCATTATCGTGTGTCTTGAAGGCTGCCTTGGAGAATGCTTACCCGAAGATCAGAGGCTGACTGCTGAAGTGTTTCCCAACAGGAAGGGAACTCTCTTGCTTGGTGATTGTCGAGCGGTGTTCATTCATCTGTTGTCTCCCCAGTGTAACATGTCTTGGGACATCCTTTTCTGCAGCGTATCAGGCAGACAACGTTGGCCGAGTTTCAAGAGTGTGTATCACGTACTGGTGAGATGATGGCAAGTCTTGCAGAGGTTGCTGTGGCAGGGTTGTGTGGTGTTGTGGTCACTGTTCTCCTGAAGGCTGGGTAGTTTGCTGTGGACAATGTTCTGTTTGAGGTTGTGCGGTTGTTTGAAGGCAAGAAATGGGGGTGTGGGGATAGCCTTGGCGAGATGTTCGTCTTCATCAATGACATGTTGGAGTCTCCGAAGATATCATTGCTTCTCTGTTCCGGGTAAATACTGGACGATGAAGAGTACTCTGTCCACCGCGTCCTGTGTTTGTCTTCTGAGGAGGTCGGTGTGGTTTCTCACTATGGTGCGTCGGAACTGTCGATCATTGAGTCGAGCACCATATCCTGTTCTTTCAAGTGCGTCTTTCAGTGTCTGTATGTGTCTGTTGCGATCCACTTCATCTCAACAGATCCTGTGTATACGGAGGGCTTGTCTGTAGGTGATGAGTTCTTTAACATGTTTAGGGTGGAAGTTGGAGAAGTGGAGCATTGTGAGGTTATCTGTGGGCTTGTGGGACAGTGAAGTGCTTGATGGAGATGCGTGTGTTCAAGAATGCAACTGATTTTGGAGAGTGCTCCACGGTGAGTCTGATGATGGGATGGAACTTGTTGATATCATGATGTCATCGTTTGCTGTGAGTCCAAAGGAAGAAAATGTTAACGATGTATCTAGTGTATAGTGTCGGTTGAAGGTCCTGTGCAGTGAAGAGGTCTTGTTTGAACCTGTGCATGAAGATGTTGGCACATTAAGGTGCAAATTTGGTCCCCATGGCAGTTCCGTGTGTCTGGATGAAGGACAGGTTGTTGAAGGTGAAGACATTGTGATCCAGGGTGAAGTGGATGAGTTATAGAATTACATCTGGAGATTGGCAGTTGTTGGTGTTGAGTACTGAGGTTGAGGCAATGGCATTGTCGTGGGGGATGCTGGTGCAGAGTGTCGAGACATCCATTGTGACAAGGAGTGTTCCTGGTCCATGTACGCCCACCTCAGTAAATAGTTCCCAGTGCTGCAGTATTCAAGCTGACATTGTGATTCGTTAGGCCTCTTAGTCCACACGGGCATACATAATAACTGGCGATGAGGCGGTGTCGCAGCTGACGTATTCCACTGCTGTTTTGTTCTGGCAAAGGGGGAGGAGATTGATCATTGCCCCGGGACATCAAAGAACGGCGCTGAATAAAGAACCGTAGTGTGGTGACCCCGTGAAGAACAGGTAGGAGTGATCCGACTGCTGTTACTTTAGTCTGAACAGTCTGTTCAGGGGGCAGGTAGGATTTGCCTGGGAGCTGGTCGATAACATCACAGGAAGCGGGCACTAAGGGTAATCAGGCTGTGGACTGCAATTGGTAACCGCAGAAAGAAGTTTTTGGGCCTAGACTTGTGTTGAAGGTTCAACAAATGAGGAGCATTTGAAGAACTTGGAAAATTCCTTAAAGACATTGCAGGAGCAGGGCCTACAAGTCAAGAGAGATGAATGTGAATTCTTCAAGGACTTCATTGAAGACCTGGATCATGGCAATGGGTTACACAACGTGTCTAAGAAGACGTAGGCGATCATGAAGGTCCCAAGACCAGACAATGTATCCCAACTGACGTTGTTTTTGGGATTTATCAATTACTACAACAAGTTTGTTTCAGATCTGGTGACAATATTGAAACCGATGCACCATTGCTGTGGAAAGGCCAGCTGTGGAAGTGCACAAAGGAATGTAAGGAGGCCGACCAGGAGCTAAAGCAGGTTTTGAAGAGATCATAAGTGCTAGTTCACTACAACTCAAAGTTAACACTGCAGCTTGCATGCAACACCTTTGAGGTTGGGGCTGTCCCATATTGTGCCAAACGGGGAGGAAAGACCCATCGCATTCACTTCTAGATCATTGATGAAAGCTGAGGAGAAGCATGCTGAGGTGGAATAAGAAGGCTTGGAAATTGTCTTGGGTGCAAGAAATTTTAATATTTCCTTTATGCTAGGCATTTTGTGCTTCTAATAGACCATAGACCATTAATCTCAGACTTTGGACCATACACTGAGATATCATCCATGGCAGCAATGCCATTGCAAAGATGGACATTGGTGCTGTCAGCCTGTTCAAATGAGACCTGGTATGGTCAGTCAGGGGAACGTGGTAATGCAGACGCTCTGTCAAGGCTGCCTGTGCCTGGAGATAAAGACACGTCTGGATGGAAACTGAAGGTAATATACTTGATAGAAAGATTATCTTTCAGTAACCACTAATTAGTTGCGGACAGCCATCTGCAATGATCCAATCATGAGCCAAGTAGTGGATTGAGTCCTAAGAAGGAGGTTAAGTAACAGAACTACCTGGAGTTGTGGCTGTATGTGTCCCGAAGATGGGAGTTGTCCGTATTGGATGGATATTTAATATGGGGCATTTCCCCCATAATTAAGAGGAAAAGTGCTGGGACAGGTGCACCAAGGGCACCTGGGGGTGGTGTGAACGAAATAAATAGCAAGAAGCTATTTTTGGTGGCCGAATGTTGATGCATAAACCAAGGAGTAAGTGGTATTGTGTGAATCCTGCGCTTTGGTGCAGTGCTGCTCTTGTCACCTCTTCATCCATGGAAATGGCCCCACTCACCATGACAGCAAATCTACGTTGACTTTGCTGGGCCAATTGAAAGACAGATGCTCTTTGTGCTAGTGGATGCCCACTCCAAGTGGCTGAAGATTGTGGTTATGAAGTCCACATTAGTGGAGTCAACTCTAGACAAACCCAATGAAATATTTGTCCTGTATGGCAATCCAGAACACGTGGTCGGTGACAATGGAGCTCAGTTTGTGGCACAGGATTCTGCTGAGTATCTGGAGCACCACGGAATCAGCAATGTGAGGTTGGCGCCGTATCACCCGGCGATAAAAGGTCTGGCAGAATGACTTGTTCAGACTCTGAAAGACTCTCTGAAGTTGTCGCAAGGGGAGGAGTCGCCTAGGCGGCGGATAAATAAATTGCTGAGAATGTACCGCAATACGCCAAACACGACAATCCAATGTTCGCTGGCTTCACTGATGTTCAACCAAAAATTGGCCTGCTGCGGCTGGAGGAGACCCGAGCAGTGGTTGAGTGGAACCAAGAGGGACAGATGACTAGAAGGGCAGGAAGCGTCAAGTTGCGGACTTGCTGGAGAGGGGCATAGGTTAAAGAGATGTGTATTGTCTCCAGACGGGAATGTAAGTGAGATATTCAAAGCCCAGGCAAGTCATGGGGGTTACAGATAGTGTGACTGCCCTGTCTCAAGACAATACACATCTCTTTAACTTATGCTTAATGCTATCTCCACTCACATTGTCTGCACCTTTAAGAATTGATTGGCTGTAAAGATTTGCATTCTAATTAGTATTCTGTAAACTGTGTGTGCCTTCATATGCCCTGTTTGAAACCAAAATTCTTCACTAACCTGACGAAGGGGTAAACCCCGAAAGCTTGTGAGTTTACTATCAAATAAACTTGTTGGACTTTAACCTGGTGTTGAGAGACTTCTTACTGTGTTTACCCCAGTCCAACGCCGGCATCTCCACACCATGACAGATGAAGATGTCAGGGGAGGGTGGTGGAAATGGATGGGACAAAGGTAAAATTTTGTAAAGGGGAAGCAAAGGGGGAGAAAAGGGAAGGGAAGGGAAGGGGAATAAAGTAGGGGAAAAGAGTAGGGGGAGAAAAATGAAGAAAGACACAATAAAGAAATAAAAGATAGAGATAAATAAAATAAAATGAAAACAAAAGGTAGAGTAGAGCAAACCATCTGAAATTATTGAATTTGATGTTAAGACTGGAAGGCTGTAAAGTGCCTAGCCGGAAGGTGAGATGCTGTTCCTCCAGTTTGCGTTGAGCTTTACTGGAAGATGCAGCAAGCCAAGGATAGGCATGTAGGCATGTGACTGTGTTAAAATGGCAAACAACCGGAAGGTCAGGGTCCTGGTTGCTCAGCAAAGCAATTATCCAGACTATGCATTGTCTCTCCGATATAGAGGAGACCATCTATGGCTCATCTTTCATTCCCTCCCCCTGCAGTATAAATATCTCCCACTTTGTATTCCTTTTAGCTTTGACAAAGTATCACCTGGACTCGAAACGTCGGCTCTTTTCTCTCCTTACAGATGCTGCCAGACCCGCTGAGATTTTCCAGCATTTTCTCTTTTGGCTTCAGTTCCAGCACTTGCAGTAATTTGCATTTATTCCCCATAGACACACTGGGGAGGATTTTCCATCTGCACCAGCCCCAAAACCGGAAAATTCCTCCCTAGGTCAATGGACTATTGCATGGTTTACCTTCTGCCTGCTACAATTCTTACGGCAGGTGGGACGAGAAGAGTCCCCCCTCCCCATTATGTCCATGTGAGCTGTCTGAAGGGGCTTTATGTTGGGGACTGTAGTAGTTTTCAATGCTCTGTATAAATATTAGTCATTATATGTAAGTATGTTCCCCCTTGTTTTGTACATATATGTTTTCAGTTGAGAAATTTTGTATTTAAGGGGGTGATATATGTGTGTGTGTGTGTGAATATATATGTTTATATAACATAGAACATTACAGCACAGTACAGGCCCTTCGGCCCTCAATGTTGTGCTGAGCTATGTCCAATCCCAAGATCAAGCTATCCCACTCCCTATAATTCTGGTGTGCTCCATGTGCCTATCCAATAACCGCTTGAAAGTTTCTAAAGTGTCTGACTCCACTATCACAGCAGGCAGTCTATTCCACACCCCAACCACTCTCTGAGTGAAGAATCTACCTCGGACATCCCTCCTATATCTCCCACCATGAACCTTATAGTTATGCCCTCTATAGTAACAGCGACATCCACCCGAGGAAATAGTCTCTGCACATCCACTCTATCCATCCCTCTCACCATCTTATAAGACTCTATTAAGTCACCTCTCATCCTCCTCCGCTCCAAAGAGAAAAGCTCCAGCTCCCTCAACTTTTCTTCATAAGACCTACCCTCCAAACCAGGCAGCATCCTGGTAAATCTCCTCTGCACTCTCTCTAATGCTTCCACATCCTTGTTATAGTGGGGTGACCAGAACTGAACACAATATTCCAAATGTGGCCTCACTGCTGGGGAGGTAATGAAGCAGATACGATAGTGACTTTTAAGGGGCATCTTGACAAATACATGAATAGGATGGGAATGGAGGGATATGATCCCCGGAAAGATAGGGGGTTTTAGATGAGTCGGGCAGCATGGTTGGTGCAGGCTTGAAGAGCCTCTTCCTGTGCTGTAATTTCCTTTGTTCTTTGTTCGAATATTTCTCCAAACTTGCCATTGAAACGGACACGTGTCGGTACATTTGGGAAAATTCTTTCAGGAGCTCACGACATTCCGCACTCCATCGGGGAAAGACAATTTGCTATTCGAGATTTAAGCCAAGATCTTTTTTAACAACACATGGACCGTATCACTTGTGAAATTCCAGGTTGCATCTGCACAGCAGATGATAATACTACCGTTGGCCAAAGCAAACAAGAGCCCATGATTGAAATGTTCACCTCCTAATGGAGACAGCACGTCGAGAGAAACTTGTGTTCAATAGCCAAAAATGCAGCATTAATGCTCACCAGATCAGCTTTTTTGGGTCAACATATTCAGGCACTGGCATCGATCCTGTAACGAGCAACCTGGAGAAGATTAGCACAATGCCCAATCCAAAAATCGAAAATGAATCTTCAACATTGCTTAAGTTTTCTTTTGCCATACATACCAAATTTTGCATAGAAGACAACGTCACTTTGAGAACTTCTGAAAAATGAAGTACATTTCTCTGGCTGGAGGATTATCAGCAGAAGTTTGATCTCAAGAAGTTATTGACTCAAGGACCACCGACAGTTCACTTCTATGACTGAGCACAGGAAACTACACTGGATGTTGATATGTCAGTGAAAGGCCATGGAGCACAATCCTACAGAAAGGGATGTCTCTCACTTTTGCCTCAATAGTCTAGCCTAGTCAACTACTCGTCAAAATACAAGGCTATGGATGCAACACACACTACCAGCCAACTAGTTCAATATTTCCATCAGATAATATATTCTGTTGACCCAAGTGTTATGCTGTGCCTGTTATGGCACCGTCAAGAGATTTGAGGGTTTGTTAGGAACAAACGATATTTATTGATGGGAGGTACTTAGGTACAGGAAGGTTATGCAGCATGAAGCCTGCCTGGGGCAAAGCCTACTTTACACATTTACAATATTTTGCCAGATATCAAATGCCTGAAAGAAGGCTCTCTCTCTGGTATGGTCACTCGCTCTCAATTCCCATTGGTCTCTCAAGTCAGGTGACTCACTTCTGCTGTACGATCTTAAATAAATTGACACCACATACACTACCAACCTGTCAAAAACTGCAGATATTTCCTTAGATCTGCAACTAAATCGCATTGATACCAAAATAGAAGGCATCTTATATATCAATATCTTGAATCTCGGGCAATATAGAGGCCATCAAGTGCAATAAGAAAAGTTTAATGATTCCCAGATACAATGATGGTTGGCCAGGATGTTCGAGAATCTCTAAGTCCATTTTGGCTTTCTAGGGATGAACTTGGGATATCCGAGGTATTATCTTCAAAGGCAAGCAAGTCCTTATTCCAGAATCATTTATAGCTGACAGCATATAACAATCCTATCAAGCACGTATAGGGATAGACAAGCAGGAGACTGAGTAGAGAAACGATATACTGGTCAGAGATGAATAAAGATATTGAAACAGCAGTGAGAGAATATGAGGAATGCAGTCATCACAAACAGCCATCATTACCATACTCCATGGGTCAGCAATGAATCCTTCAGCATCTATAAAGATAGTTTCTTGGTTGTGACTGACTGTTCTTTGAAATACCCATTATCCAGCAGTTACATGATAACATCCAGCGCACCCATTGCAGACACGTAGAGTGGAATTTTCCCATACTTTTTAGAAAGTCAGGCAAAAAGGCCATTTTCACAGTACTGCCTCCCACGTCCCTGAAATAAACTGAGGGAACAAGCGATATTCAGACTCTCTTAGCCACCATTTAAGATGGCCGTTACCATAATAAGGGGACAAATTTCTTTCAGGGCTCAATGCAGAAGTTGGATAGCAGTGAGCAGACGTGCCCCATTCAGTTAGTAGAGCTTTCGTATTCTAACCAACAGCCCTTAATCTGACGACTGGAGGTGGCCAACTAAAAAAATGAGTTCCTCACATTAACACAGCCCAACTATGGTTTGATTTGTCCAATATTGTTTTTCTTCCATGTATGCTGCACACTGCAGCTGTGAGAGGATGGATCACTGCCAATGAGGCCCAGGCCCAAAATTAGGGATTAGAATAAAGCTGTTTGCTGGAATTATCTTGCTGAGGCCCAAGGCTCAATTTTGGCCAAGCTCTGGCATAGAACTTCTGGAGGGTTCGGTGAAAGTTCTGTGAAATTACTGACCATTCTGTGCCCAAATATACAAGTGGTTGTCCTTGTTTTTTTTTCCCAGGAATGCGAAAAGACTTTTCCTCCCAGAACTGAACTGATTTACTTTTTGCATCTGTTTATTATTTTCCCACTTTGCTGGTCATAAGTATACAATAAAAAGAATATCCTTTATATCAAACGTTTGGAAGAATGAGATTGAGGGAGGGTAGCCATCAAATAAAAGTCACAATAAAAACATCCTGAGGGTGGGATTTTCTGCTCCCCCCCCACCCCTGCAGCAAGTTTTCCGGCAGAGGAGGTGGTTCACCTTTGGCTGCTGGGAGATCTTCCAGTCCCGCCGATAACTATGGCATTTTGTGCGGCTCGTCCATCCTGCCACTGGGGACTGCCGTGCGTGTGTGTGTGTGTGCGTGGGGGTGGGGGGTGGGGGGGGGGGGGTGCGGGAGCGGTGCGGGGGCGGGAGTCACCTTTTTCGGGAGCCGAAGATCCTGCCGACGGAAGGGTCAGGAAAATCCACCCTGTGAATGTGCATATTTTGGAGGTTGCTTGCGTGTTCTATACCAGACCTATCTCCACAATCTGATGAAATAATCTGGCAGCAGATTCCACGAAACATCTCTGATGCTTTATACTACAATTATAAATCAAATTTATATTCTTTTAATTTAACAAATAGCCTGTGATATTTATTTGTTGCTTTTGAATGAAGCATTATCACTGGACATTTATGTGATGAGGATAATTTCTACAAATTGCCTGTATGAATTAGGGGGGACATGGATAGTGGCTCCCTGCAGGAAGTTTACTGACACAGGAGGTGGATAGTGAGAAGAAGAAAGGCTTATTAAAAGTGTACAAGTGAACTGCACAATGATAAATGGAATAAATATGAAGTGTGAATGATTCACTACCTCAAGATTGTACATAGACAGGGATCATTGCTGTGGCACAGTGGTTAGCACAGCTGCCTCACAGCGCCAGGGACCTGGGTTCAATTCCAGCTTTGGGTAACTTTCTATACAGAGTCTGCACATTCTCCCATGTCTGCATGGGTTTCCTCCTGATGCTCTGGTTCTGTTCTGAAAGACATGCTTGTAAGATTCATTGGCCATACTAAATTCTCCCTTAGTGTACCTGTACAGGTGCCAGAGTGTGGCAACTAGGAGATTTTTACAGTAACGTTATTGCAGTGTGAAGCCTACTTGTGACACTAATAAATAAACTTAAATTAACTTTATTTGTAAGGAAATGAAATGAACTTCTAAGGAGAGACATTCATCCTCTGTCTTGGCTCATGCACTCCTCTGAACACTTTAGTCCTACCAATATAAGGCCTCCTCTGGAACACTGGTGCCAATGGCTCACCCCAGGACATTACAGACAAGAGGATCTACAAGCATGGCAGTTGGAGCATAGCTGCAGATCTCTGAGGCTAGTTCTCTTCAGGATGTTTAAGCATACAGTGTAGCCAGGGAGAAAGACCTACACTCGAATTTTCACAAGCCCTGCAAATAGCCCAGGGGGTAGGTAAACAGGAGTGTTTGTGTTGTCTCTTCACAGACTGTGCACTTGTTAGGTTGAATACTGTGAGAACTCCCCTGCTCAATGACTCAGCAGATCTTAAAACTGTCCTAAAACATTCTGCATAAAATAATTTGCACGCAGCAGTTATTGTGAACTAAGTTCACAAACAGGAATAATTAGGTAATCTGTCTTTGGTGGTGTTGGTTAAAGGAGGAATGTTGGTCAGACCACAAGGAGAACTCCCCCGAATCTTCAAATGCCTTTGTATTTTTAGCATTCAGCCGGCAGATAAGATCTTAGTTTAATGTCTCATTCATCGATGGCAACTCCAAAATGTGGAATTCTTCCAGTATTACATGAGGGGGTGGGAATTTCTGTTCCCATTCATGGCAGGAGTCATCGCATATGGGATGGAAAATTTGACGGACTAGCTGACTTTGGGTGGGAATTTCTGATCTCACAGCTGGTAGGATCAGACAATTCCAGCCTAAGTGTCAGCCTAGGTCACTTAAGCCTTGGAATGGATTTCAACCCACAATCTTCAACCCACAGTATAACAGAGCTGCTAGTGAAGCTATGCTCACACCTTATAATTCTTACTGGAGATTAGGAATGAAATTGTGTTATTTGTACTTATCAGATAGTCACAATCTCAAATTCCAGAAACTTTAATATTACATGCCTGAGACTTCTACTGATTTTCAGGTGTTAAAGATTCACAACTATTATGTAAATTAAAAATATTTAATTTGATAAACAGTAACTGATTAGGCCAGATCTTTTACTAATGAAATCTTTAATCAATCCGGTGTTGGCAGTGGGATTGAAAGCATTAGCTCTTTGATGTCTGATGGGCAGATGCTCTGAGGCAGGGAATGCGGCTTATAACGTAAAACTTATTCCTTTTACACTTTGCTTCCTCGCAGATTTTGATGGATTTGAATGAAACACCATGTTTTACAATGTTTTTTTGTGCATGTTTAATGCAGAGATTGGTAAGGTCACATGAGGGTAATGGGGTGGTGTTAGTATGCAAAATGTCTTCAGGGACCTGTGCTTTATAACACCACCCAGCACTGTGGCAGAGTGGTTAGCACTGCTGCCTCACCCCTCCGGAGACCTGGGTTTGATTCCTGGTTTGGGTCACTGTATGTGTGGCATTTGTACAGTCTCCCTGTGTCTGCGTGGGTTTCCTCCGGGCACTCAAGTTTCCTCTTACAGTCTGAAGATATGTGGGTTAGGTGCATTGGCCATGTTAAATTATCCCTTAGTGTCCTGGGATGCATAAGTTAGAGGGAATAGCAGAGCTAATGTAGGGTTATGGAGCTGGAGCCTGAGTGGGATTGCAGACTTGATGGGCCAAATGGCCTCTTTCTGTACTGTAGGGATTCCAAGATTCTATGCGAAAGGAGTTGGAATGTTGACTATAAACCAAGGAAAATTTGTTTGTGATGGAAAGAGCAACTCATCGGTTGGTGAAGAACTATCACTGGTTGCAACATGATAGTGTTTGTCCTCAACAACATTTTTTTTATTTTAAACAAGTTATAATCTTAATGATGACAAGGAGAACAATATATAACACAATCCATATAGGCAAATGATTTACATGGTGATGTAATTGAGATTATCCTGAAGAACTTAATGTAAATAAAACAGTACTTGACCTGTTCCAGTGAATGTCATTGGTATAAACTGGAAGATTTCACTTAAATCTTCTTAGCAACTTTTCTTCTACTTGTCTGAACTTCCACACTGACTGATTGCAAGCCCCATATTATTTAATTGTTGTTTACATTAACACTAAAACACAACTTGACAGGATTTTCAGAGGAATATAATTAATTCGCATTTCTTTGTTTTCTTTCTTTTAACTGTACTTAATCAGTGTTTTCCTTTCCTACAGTATTAGGGCGGGATTCTCCGATCTCTTCTACACCTGACCCACCAATGAGAATGGAGAATATAGCGTTCCAGCCAAAACTCCATTTACGTTAAGAACGGAGATTCCCAGCCGTTTTTGGTACTAATGTTTAAATTAGCTTTGCACAACCTATATATTAATTCTTACTGCCTTTTGTAATTATTTATCTCTCTTTTGTAATTATTTTCTATTTATTGTATGCAGGATAATTTTAATGTAAAAGTTTATTTATTCATCATAAGTAAGGCTTACATTAACACTGCAATGAAGTTACTGTGAAATTCCCCTAGTCACCGCACTCAGATGCCTGTTTGGATCAATGCAGCCAACAAGCATGCCTTTCAGTCAGTGGGAGGAAACTGGAGCACCCGAAGGGTATCCACGCAGACACAGGGAGAACGTGCAAACTCCACACAGACTTTTTACCATAGAAGGGGGCCATTTGCGCCTATAAGTCTATACTGACTGTCTGAAAGAGCATCTCACTTACCCCTACCCCTACCTGTGTAACCCTACACAGTTACCAGTTTGCACTGAGTTTATGGGCATGCCTGGGTATGTGTGCAAAGGAAATCCATGTCTGTGTTTAAATACATGTCAATTAAAACAAACTAAGGGATTGAATTCATTTGGACACACTAACAACTGTTGATGATTAAAATGAACAAATCAGAAGTAAAGTCCAACACAGAAAAAAACACATCAAAGTCCCCAATTCTCCAGACCATATGGAGCATAGTGTTTTCAAACTAAAATGGAGCAAAGGGAGAAAAGATAAGAAAATTACAAAAACAAACCAGGGAGTTAAATGATAATGAAATCAGTCAAGTTAGCAAGACAATTGTTTTAAAAAAAAACATCCAATGCTAAATAAGATTTATTCTATGCCAGTTTTGGAAGTATTAGAAATAAATATTGACATTTGGAGAAATGAACATGTCTACTTATGACACAATGCAAAATAATATTTGTAACAATGTAACATTAATCAATCAGAGAATTTGCATGAGAACCTTCACTGAACATCACTCAGTAATCCAAAGACTGAGCCAAGGACTGTTGATGGTTGGGAAATTGTCAACTCTTGCCCTAAGAGGAGCTGGATTGAAGCATTGCACTTTGGCAGACTGATACTTCCACAGCACACTTCATATCCACTCCTAACCAAAATAGTTGGCTAAACAAGTGGTTTCCCCCAGACTCTGACTTTGGCCTTTTTCACAAGGCAGCTCAGGTTTCAATATTGCACTTCAGTTTTCTGGGCCAAAGAGTAATAATAATGTGAATGCTGTTGTGGTGCAATGTCTTACGCCAGTCATAATACCATTAACTATTCACTTTGCCGATGAGAAGCTACATTAACTTTCTGTTAGTTTAAGATTATGCAACCAATTGCAAGGGTAACGTTAGTGTATTGAAAATACCCACGTAATGTCATTTTGCTGCATGACCTGGGGCTTCCTTTGAGGAACTTTTCAGATCTTAATTCGCTCACGATAAAATTAAGAGAATTGAAATTACAGTTGCCAACTTTTCCGCATTTTGACAGATAAAGAGGACTAGCCAATAAAAAATATTCTTCTGGGTAACATTCATTATGAAGGTGCTCCATATGTGATTGGTCTCCATCATGGTTCTTTAGATTTTAAAGATTTTAGCATTGCTGATCCATAATTTTAACCCGAGATATCTGAATTACCATTGCATAGAAATGTTAGAGTAAAGGGCAATGCCAAACAGAACTGAGTGAACTGTGCTGGGTCAGAATGGATTTCTTCTAATGAAATGCTTCATAGCATTTATCAGTAAACTTACAGGACAAAACTGTCAAAAATTAAGCCTTTTATTGCACTCAACATTAAATTGTAGGATTTTATTGAATTACATAATGTTATGCCGCTTTACACCAAGATTATTTTACAAAATCACAAGTGTGATCTTATCTGCGATTCATGCCACACTCCCGAGGTCAGAGAATTTGGCAGCTAGCCAGATTTTCATTCACTACAGCGGGATAGCAAAAGAGCCCGCCAGCGTGAATGGTGATAAGATCTCGGCCCATGATTACATTGAAGTTAAGCACACATAAGGATTTTGACACCACTGTCCATGGGTCAGAATATAACTGGGGGTGTTGTGGGGAGGGGATGCAGATGGCTCACCCTGACCCTCAGAAACTGTTGGCATTGAGCTGATCTGCTGCAGATGGGTTAAATGGGGACAGTGTGGGACTTCCGCCCCTCACTTGGGAATAGATAGGAGGCCTCGTCCTTGGGGGTCGCCAACCAATTGGATTGGCCGAAAGTTCCATCAGCCCTGATGATGCCTAGAGTTCATTGGCGGGTGCCGCCAGGAATCCAACGAGGAAAAAGAAGAGTTCCCCAGTCGACCCAGGAAACAGAAAAGTCCATTGTCATGAGCAGGGGTGGGTAAGGGTGAGGGCGGGGAGCAGAGGGATTGGGTGTGATTGTTTAATACAGCAGGCAGGCAGGAAGAACAGGAGGCTTCTATCTTAGTAGGGCAGCTCCTGAAGATAGAATCCAACCTTCTTATCTGCCTTTTGGAAAATTATTTTAAAAACTGGACTGCCCACTACTGCCTGACTGCCCACAACAACCATGGACAATGTATTATTAGAGGCACTTTGCTTGGTAACAAGATCAATTGACAACTGATTATTTATCTGAACATGACGATGGTGTGTGTGTGGGGGAGAGGGGGGGGTGCGAGGAAGATGCCAAATTCAGAACCCACCCACTCCTCATATTATGAGTTCAGGGATGGGTGGGAATTTGGTGGATGGGCACACCTAACCTATCGAGTGTGGCTCTCCACCAAAAACAGGCCCAGTGGGGACACGCAAAATGCAGCCCACTATTTTTTGCTGATCAAAATTAAAGTTTTGGGTGGGGTTGCTTAAATTCTTAACATGTTCTCCCTTCAGGCTCTCCATGTTAAGAGGAACTTAACATATTCTCCCTTCCTCCCTTCTGGGTGGAATCTTTCTCGTCATACTGAAGCAAATTTGAAGGTAGGACCAGGAGCAAGATCAGAGGGAAGGATTCCCTCCCTCCACTCTGACCTTGCCTGACCATCAGCTTGAGCAGTGAAAGGTGCCAGGCTGCACATTGGATATGGGCCTCTTCCCCCATGGGTCATGTCCATTGGTGGGACCATTGGGTAGGCTAGCCTTCCAATGCCTTCTCTGCCATTTGTAAAACTATGGTTGGAGCAGGAGGGTTTGGCACTATGGATGTACCTACACCTCAGGCACTGCAGCAGTTCAAGAAGGAAGCTCACCGCCACCTTCTCAAGGGCAATTAGGGATGGTCAATAAAAGATGGGGTCTCGTCAATGACGCCCATATCCTGTAGGTGCATTTGAATGTTTCAAGGAGGGGGCCCCATCAGCAGTAGGCCTGACTGGTTTAGCCTTTTTTCAGGATGCAACTGCACTTTGGTGCTATGCAGATGTGGCCTATCACCTGACAGCACCTATGTGCATCTGTGTGCCACCCTTGCAATGGAACGATCAGGAGTGTTGCAGCCTCATTGGCCATCTCACTGAGCCTGCATTTAGTCATTGGCCTGGCTTGTTTAAGTCTCTATGAGGATAGCCACTCCTTTATACAGGTAGACCACAACCTCTCTCTAAGTGTGTGCACAATCAAAGGGAACTCTGCCAAATGTCCATACCTTTCCCTTTATTGCTTCACGAGCACTCCCTTTGTTAGTGTCCCTGGAGGCTCAGTATCTCTGAGCCTGATTGAGAGTGTCTCCATCTTGCAGCCATGTGAAACTGCCTTCATTGGATTGCCTGCTGCCTTTTGCTGTTCCTCTGGTATTGGCCCTATGCTTTTAGGAAAACATGTGCACAGTCTCTGCGTTTCTTCTTTTGCAGTTTTTTTATTAGTAACAATTCTCAAAGTCTGCATTAAAGATGAAAAAACAGTTTGGGGTTCACATGAATGCTGTTTTTCATGTATTAGACATCTCTCCATCCTTATCTTGGCCATGGTCGTGGGAAGTTCTGTGTAGAGACTTTTTGATTTGATTTAATTTAATTTATTATTGTCACATGTATTGAGATACAGTGAAAAAAGCTTTGTTTCTCCTGCACTATAGACAAAACATACTGTTCATTGAGCACATTGGGGGGAAGGAAAGAGGAGGATGCAGAATATAGCGTTACAGTCATATCCAGGGTGTAAAGAAAGGTCAACTTAATATATGGTAGATCCATTCAAAAATCTGATGGCAGCAGGGAAGAAGCTGTTCTTGAGTTGGTTGATACACGACCTCAGACTTTTGTATCTTTTTCCTGATGGAGGAAGGTGGAAGAGAGAATGTGCAGGATGCCTGGGGTCCTTGATTATGCCAGGGCTGCCACCTCCTCCATGGGCATCAGGGTACCAATGTGGCTACTTCACCCCAAAAATGCACCAAAAAATATTTGAATGTGAAAGCCTGATATGCTTATAAAAACCATTGACATGCAGTTATAATATCTATGTCTATCGTATGTTAAATACAAAATTGTCATGCCCAGTGCAGTATGTCTGATTCTGGGCTTCAACCAACTAATTTTGTATTTTAAAATTGGACACAAAGAAGGATATAAGGAATTTCAAAATTATGTAGAGCATTGAAATTTAAATCTTTTCTTCATAAACAACCTGGGCATGTTTCTGTGACCTGTTCTAGTAGACTAATGTGTGTACTGAATCAAGAATTACGAAAAGGCCTAAAGGGGTTCTGTTTTCCTTTAAAAGAGCAAGAGATCAGCAATAAAGATGTGTCAAGAGGCAGACAGTATTTGCTCTCTGTTCACCTTTACCTGTGCTGCGAAAAGGATCATTTAACCAAACCTTCAATATTCTTTTTTAAGGACTCTTTTGCATAGACATATATGCCAGAATTCTTCCATGAAATTGGAGTGGGTGAGGGGTGGACAACGGAAATATCCGTTGACCTCGGGTGGGGATTTCTGGTCTTGGTCAAGCAAGACTGTAAAATCCCGTCCATAGACTGGGATTTTACCACCCCGCCTGCTGCGGGAATCAAAGCTGGGGAGGGGCAGAGCATGGGAAGGTCTGTTGACCTCGGCATGATTTTCCAGCTTTGGAGCGAGCGAGGTCGGAAAATCTCACCAAGAAAGTCAGAATATTCCAGAACATGGATCTCAAAACCTTGAAAATCTGAGCTATTGTATGGAGTGCTGTTCTTCAATAACTGCATGTTCTTTTTTCCATTATCTAAGTTTGAGAGATAATTGTGAACCAATGATTTATCCAGGACTCGAGTCATGATTAAAAGCTTTCGGTTTAACAGGGCAAATTAATTATCAGCATTGTTAGAAAAGTAGAATTCTAGTGGTGGAACGCATTCTGCTTTCTGTCACAATGTCCAGAATCCTTGGATAACGACATATCTTTGCAGAAAGCTGTTAAACAGTTAGAACGAGTAACCAAGCCAGTAATTTGGTTCTTCCTTGGTCTCAGAATTACGAAAGAAAATGTTCAGTTGCTAAGTTCTCCATTCATGACTGATCTCTGAGGAATGTTGCCGAGCTCTTTGCTTATGTTTCCATCAACTATTGCTCTACCTCTTTACATTTTTCCTTTTAACCATTTTCAGTGATACTCATCTTATTTTTCAGTTGTCCCAACATATGGGGATGAACTTTGTAGTTAGCTAATTTTTTCCGTGAACTGAACATTTGTTACAAACCACTCAATTTGTCTTCCACCTTATTCATCATTGTCTAGGAATTCCAGAAGAAAAAAAATAGAAAGGCATTTAGCCTTGAGAATTGTGAAATTGCTGCACTTTTGAGGTTATCATCATGAAATGGCAGCGATGTTTCTTCTTCATCAACCCCACTGCTTGTTCAAAACTTATTATCCCTCTAGCAGCAAATGAAGATGACAGAGGCCGTTAACAATGCTAAACTCTTTGCCAGAATTAGCAACTGACATGGGATACCCAGCTTCTGGGTACCACATGCTTATTCATGCTAAGTACAGGCAACTTGTGTGAATCCAGAAGTATGAAAACCAGGACTTTATGCTGGATTGTTAATAATAACATCAGCAGGAAAGCAAACTTGAAAGAGGTGGAACCAAGAAACAAAATGCTGGAAAATCTCAGCAGGTCTGGCAGCATCTGTAAGGAGAGAAAAAAGCTGACACTCTAGTCTGGATGATCCTTTGTCAAAGCTAAAAGGCATAGGAAGTGGAAGATATTTATACTGCAAGGTGAGGGAATGAAAGATGAGCTGTAGCCACAAAGATAAGGGAAAAGGGAAAATGAATGTAGTTTTTAACTGCTCTCTATCTTTCGTTTCTCTTTGTCTTGCTTTATTTTTCTTTCCCCCAGCCCTTCCCCCTATTTTGTTCCCCTTTTCTTTCCTTTTCTTCCCCTTTTCCCATTTTTCTCAATTTTACCTCCCCCCCTTCCTCATCTTCATTTGTCATACCTCACTGTCTAATTTCAGCCTCTCTGTCTTTTGGCCATTCACACCTTCTATTCTCTCTATGGACTGCCATTAGCACCTCTTAACCTCTCCCCTTATTTTTGTTCAGATTCCAGCATCGGCAGTACTTTGCTTTTATTTGAAAGAGATGGATACGTGTTAGTAAATGAACAGCCAGGATAAAGATTGACGAAAGTTAAGAGCAAGAAATTGGTTTGTCCCCATGTTCAGGTGTGGGGGTTTACCATTTGTGATTGACTTGCATCTAGTCTATACTGAGAAAGGCAGCATGTAAGTCTCATTTGGCTTACTCAATGATTGAAGTTGCCTACAGTTTGTGCTGCTGACTGGCTAAACTCTCAATGGAGGTCCAGAATCAGGCATCAGAATCATGTGTTCCAATAAGCTTACATTTCACAAAGGGAACTAGTTAGCTCAGTTGGCTGGCTGCTGGCCAGCGATGCAGAACAACAGCAACAGTGCGGGTTCAATTCCTGCAGCAACTGAGGTTGTTCATGAAGGTTCTGCCCTTTCAACCTTGCTCCTTTCCTGAAGTGTGCTGATCCTCAGGTTAAATCACGACTATTCAGTTCTCCCCCTCAAAGGGGAGGGCAGCTTATAGTCATCTGGGACTAAAGCAACATCACTTTACACTGTGAAGGGAGCTGGCCCCTCCAACAAAGAGTGACACTGATGGAAAGGAAGCTTGTGGTGAGACTCTCTGCAAATATTGGATGTAGACATCTCAAATGGAGCAAAGGAAAGAAAGATGGCTGTCAGCTCCTCAGATGAAATGTGGAGTCTTTCGTCCAAGAAGACTGGAGGAGAGAAGCCATGTTTTGTGGGGTAGCCCTTGGGCCTTCACGGATCACCTTCAGAAGGGAAACAAGAGCAAGTGGCCCACAAGTCAATTCCGAAAGACTTCTCCCAATAACCCTTGTAGCAGGGCCAGTAGAAGTTTAATGTACACGGTCACATAGATGGTCAAAGTCAGTGGTACACTTCCACATGGAACCTCTTTCTCATCAGAAAGAATTTAACACCAGGTTAAAGTCTAATAAGGTTATTCGGAATCATGAGCTTTCGGAGCAGTGCCCCTTCATCAGGTGATTCCAAATAAACCTGTTGGACTTTAAACTGATGTTGTGAGACTTCTTACTGGGCCCACCCCAAACCAATCTCCACATCACCAAAACACCAACCTCTCACGTTGCTCAATGCACCTCACCCTCATCACTCAGCTGTCAGCAATCCCTAGGGCTCAGGGCATGTGTCCAACATCCTGACATTCCACTCCATCCTCATTCACTTAACATTGCTGCCAGCCTTGGACCCTCCTCTCACTGCCTCCATAGTATCTCCAGCTATTCAACTGTGGCAGGCAAATCGCTCAAACACAGTGCAACAGAATCACAGACATACTTCTTGCTCTGTTACAAGTCAGGCTGGTCCCTAACCTTTGGCTTTTCTTACATATCAAGCTCAAAAAAGTGGGTATGCAGATACAGCAAGTGAGTAGGAAGGTAGGTGAAATGTAGGCGTTTATTGCAATGGGACTGGGGTATAAAATTAGTGATGTTCAGGTACAGCAAGGCAGGTCATTTGTGACACTGCGACTGGAGTACTGTGTACAGATTTGGTCTCTTTACTTAATGAAGGATATGCTTCCACTGGAAGCATATCCAGTGCAAGATGATTAGCACTGCTACCTCACAGCGCCAGAGACCCAGGTTCGATTCCAGCCTCGGGTCACTGTCTGTGTGAAGTTTGCACATTCTCCCCGTGTCTGCGTGGGTTTCCTTCGGGTGTTCCGGTTTCCTCCCACAGTCTAAAAGATGTGCAGGCAAGATGAATTGGCTATGGTAATATACCTCTTAGTGTCCAAAGATGTATTGGCTCAAGGGGTAAATACACGGGCTTATGGGAATAGAGCCTGGTTTAGATGACAAGGGCGGGTGGGTACAGAACCGATGGATGGAATGGCCTCCTTCTGCACTGTAGGAATTCTATGAACTCTACGATCATTCCCTTGACAAATGCCAGGCTGAGCAGTGGGTAGAAGGATTGTGCCCTGAAACCTTTAATGGGTAGCAGAGTGTTCAATTGTTTGGTATTTAATTATTTGTGCCTGGTACCTGTTCTGTGTTCTCTGTGTGTGATTAGTTAAGCTTGGGATGAGGAAGAGAAACTAAACTGAAGCGAGCAACTGGAAGCATGGCAACAGACATTTTAAATCTTGGAAGATGTATAAACTGGAGTGTAGCACCTCGACATATTCCCAAGGTATCCAACAGGTAGGGACATCTCCTTCCTCCTCTGTGCAAACCCTCTCTCAGCAGCCCAATTGCAATATTGAGTTGCAGACCCAGATGATCAGAAACTATTTGTCCATTCAGCTATTCTGTGGACTATTCCTAAATCTCCTCTGTCTTCACTGTCAGAATGCAACACCACTCCCTTCCAAATCTATCTAGTCACCGGGGCCCCTCTAAGACGCATCACACAACACTCACTAACTTTGACAGAGCAAAAGTAAGCAATGCCATGAACGGAGTGGGTCCCTTATGTTAACTAGGATTGGTTTGCATGGGGTATCTACAGGACCTACGCTGTCCAAGCTTGTAGAACATGAACAAATCACCCAAAGAGGTTTGACTTCACAAGCTGCCTGCAGTTAAATTGTCTGACGTACACTGCACAGTGAGAAGTCTCACAACACCAGGTTAAAGTCCAACGGGTTTATTTCGTAGCAAACACCACTAGCTTTCGGGGCTCTGCCCCTTTGTCAGGTGAGCACTTGACGAAGGGGCAGCGCTCTGAAAGCTAGTGGGGATGTGGGGTGGGTGGTGGGGGTAGGGGTGGTGGAATCAGCCTGCCGGGGTTGTCGGGACTGTGGGGGGAGGTTGGAGCCGTGGGGTGGGGTGTGGGAGGGTGGGTGGCTGGGGCTGCCGGTGGCAGTGGGGGGTTCGGGAGATAGGGACTGCCAGAGGTTGGAGCTGGCCCGGAGTCGTCTGGGAGGCCAGCAGTTGGGGGAGTGAGGTGGGTCGGAGGGGCAGCAATGCGGAGCCATGGGGCTGGCCAGCAGTAGGGAGGCCAGCAGCGTGGGGCTACTGCGTGTGCAGCAATCACTTCTATGACAGATCAGTGCATGCACAGTGGCCCACTCAGTGCTCTGCTGCCAGCGTCTCCCACGGGAATAGGCCCCACTCACTGGTTTTTTGTGAGATTCACACCAGGGCACTCTGTAATGAACAGAGTGTGGGAGATTAGTTTTGAAAATTCCACTAAAAAAAAAGTGGGATTTACACCAGGTTGTATGTGAATTCGGGAGGTAGAATTTTTTTTGGGAGAATCCCACCCTATTTTTGGTTTTGACTTCTTATAGTTTAGGGAGCTGTACCAGAAGGAGTTCCTGCAGTTAAGCTGCAGATGCATTTCAAGTCAGACACAATGGCTTTGTGCGGTGGTTGTCTCACAGCAGAGTAAAGTGAAATTGTATCATAACTTTACATTTTGAAGCACTTTGAATGTGGAGACTGCCAAGAGGAAGGACATGACATTGTTTGTTTACAGCATTGTTTCTGTGTGATTTGATTTGATTTATTATTGTCATATGTATTAGCATACAGTGAAAAGTAGTGTTTCTTGCGCACGATACAGACAAAGCATACCATACATAGAAAAGGAAAGGAGTGCAGAATGTAATGTTACAGATCTGTACATGAACAGAAAGCTGACCAACTGAAACTGGAGAAGGAGTAGGCAAAACTGAAGAGAACCATAATATTTGCTCCTGAAAGAATGTTTGTAAAAATAAAGCTGACCCTTTAGACTGCTGGGAGATTAAAAAAAACCTGTAAGAACAAACTAAGGACCAAGATAATGCCCATATATAGAGGCACAAAACATATGTGGGCCTGAGGCACAGGCTCTGGACATGAGTAATTTAGGTGCAAGGTCTCTAATATTCAAAAGGGGAGTTCATCAATCATTTTATAATTTGTTCCTGGGACATGTTGCAATGTAGTTGTGCTCATTATGTTAGAAATTTAACCTTCAGGACATTTGTAAGGTGGGTGAAAAGCTAACAGATCCACTCAACAGATGTGTCTTCAAGTATTTATTAGGTTGCTCGTGTGGCGGTTGCTAATGATTCAATCACGGATTGGTGGCACAGTGGTTAGCACTGCTGCCTCATGGCACCAGGGACCAGGGTTCAACTCCAGCATCAGATCACTGTCCTTATGTGGTGTTTACACATTCCCGCCATGTCTGAGTGAATTTCCTTCGGGTGCTCCGGTTTCCTCCCATAGTCCAAAGATGTGTGGGTTAGGTTGATTAGCCGTGCGAAATTGACCCTTAGTGTCAGGGGGATTAGTGGGATGAATACATGGGGTTACAGGGATAGGTCCTGGATAGGATTGTTGTTAGTGCAGGCATGATGGACTGAATGGCCGCCTTCTGCACTGTAGGGATTTTATGACTCTATGAGTCATTGTTGGTTTTGTTGTTAAGGAAAAACATTTTTTCTAAACAACCAAGGCTTCTTGAAATATTTGTATCTGTTGGACTCTTTACCATGTTTATAATCTTGTTGTATGGATGTAAGCCATATTCAAAATGTAATCTCTGCAGTTCAGAAACACCACCGGCTGGGTTTTATGCTGAGGATGGGCTCCCCTCACTCCAGCTTAAATCTTGGGGTGAGTTCACTTCTCTCCACTTTAATTTTTCAGGCAGTGGCCCTTTAATTAAAGGCCAATTGAAGATTGGCAGCACAGCAGCATCAAGCAGAGGTGGTGGCCACTGCTGGTAATGCAGGTAGGTCGAGGATGTGGCATTCATCACTGGACCTGGACATTCAGTTAATTCAGAGATTTTACAGTTGCCAGGCTGACAGACCCCAGGAAGTTCCCGGAAGGGGAAGTGGAGGCCCAGGGTGGAAGCATTGTCCTCATTTTACTAACTATTGACTTGGGGGGGTTATACTGCCAGACTGCATATTGGGTGCAGGCCTCTGGCACCAGTTACATTGGAGTGATGGCAGGATGATGTCCTTAATTGGGTGTTGATTCACCACTTAATGTCTTCAGTTAGACGATAGGCAGGTGACCCATCCAACACCTCCCCGGCCACTTGGAAAGTCACAATGGGAGTGGGGATGGGTGTACTTGTGGTGGGCATGCCACTGATGGCACAGCACTTTAACTTACAGATCCCTCTGCTGCCTCCTGCCTACAGATAACCTGTATGATGGGGGCTATGCAGGGGGCATGCAAGGGGGGTCTAGTGGGGAGTGGTACCGGGGGAATCATGTAGGATTGGAGCATGAAGGAGGGGGACGTGTTGGTTAGTCGTAATACATGGGGGATGTCAGAGGGCCGATACTGGTGATCTGTGTCAAGGAGAGGCAGTGGGGAAATATGCCACTGATGGGTGGGGGTTGGTTCTGACATCCGTGTACAGGACTCCTAACAGTAACCATATGGTGCGACAGAGTATAAAGGAAGAGATCGTGGAGACTTGTCAGTGGGAGCTTGTCAGAAAGATACGATGATAATCGTGGGGAATTTTAATCGCCTGGAAAAGTCTGATGGGTAAAAGTAACCAAAGTGGGATGTTCCTGGAATTCTTTCAGGATAGTTTCTTAGAACAGTGCGTTCTGGAGCCAACTTGAGAGCAGGCTATACGATAGCTTGTGTTATGCAATGAGATTGGATTAATTGATAACCTCACAGTGAGGCTGCCTTTGGTAGCAACAATTGTAATACACTTGAATTCAGATTGAGGGAAAGAAGTGTGGGCACAAGATTAGTATTTAAATAAGGCCAAATATGAGAGCATGAAATCAGAGCTAGTGAATGGGATGGCAATTTAAGTGGTCGGACAATAGAGATCCATGGCAGACATTTAAGGGGATATTTCAAAATACACAGAATAGATACACTCCAACAAAACAGAAAAATTCCACAGGGAGGACTCACGTCTGTGGTTAACATGAAAGTTAAAGATAAGATTACTCTTGATTTATTAGTGTCTTAAGTAGGCTTAAACGGCAATGAAGTTACAGTGAAAATCCCTTAGTCGCCACACTCCAGCTGGCATTTCTTTGGGTACACTAAGGAAGTATTTAGTATGGCCTACGCACCCAACCAACACGTCTTTCAGATTGTGGGAGGAAACAAGAGCACTCGGAGGAAACCCAAACAGACATGGGGAGAACGTGCAGACTCTGCATAGACAGTGACCCAAGCCGGGAATCAAATCCAGGTCCCTGGTGCTGTGAGGCAGCAGTGCTAACCACAAAAATAGTATCAAACTTAAGGAAAAAGCATTTTAGCATTATAGCAGGTCAGAAGACTGGACAGAATATAAGAAAGGTAGCAAACAATGATAGAAAGATAGATAAGAAAGTAAGCTGTGAAGAATACATGAGGAGGCTACCAAGGGATAACTGAGTGGGCAATGATCCAGCAAATGGAGTATAATGTGGGAAAACCTAGAACGAGGATCACTTCTTAAAAAGCCTTTCAAGACAGAGATGAGGATTTTTTTTCTGAGGGTCATGAGTCTTTGGAACTCACATCCTCAAAAGGTAATAGAAGCAAGTCTTTGAATATCTTTAGGGCAGAGGTAAATAGATTCTTGAAAAGCCCGGTGATGATAGGTTACAGGGGGTATATTTATTCATACATTTATGACATGATTTATTTAGATTTCCAGAAGGCCTTTGACAAGGTGCAGCATAGGGAACTGTTAAATAAGTTAACAGCCCATGGTGTTAAGGTTAAGATCCTGGCATGGATAGAGGATTGACTGACCGGCAGAAGGCAGAGAGTGGGAATAAAGGGGTCTTTTTCAGGATGGCAGCCGGTGACTAGCAGTGTCCCTCGGTTGGTGCTGGGACCACAACTTTTCACAGTATACATTCATGATTTGGAGGAAGGAACTGGAGCACTGTTGCTAAGTTTGCAGATGATACAAAGATATGTAGAGGGATAGGTAGTATTGAAGAAGCAGGGAGGCTGCAGAAGGACAAGTTAGGAGAGTGGGCAAAGAAATGGCAGATGGAATACAATGTGGAAAAGTGTGAGGTTATGTACTTTAGAAGGAGGAATGGAGGTATAGATTATTTTCTAAATGGGGAGAAGCTTAGGAAATCAGAAACACAAAGGGACTTGGGAGCCCTTGTTCAAGATTTTCTTAAGGTTAACGTGCAGGTTTAGATGGCAGTTAAGAGGGCAAATGCAATGTTAGTCTTCATGTCGAGAGGACTAGAATACAAGAGCAGGGATGTATTTCTGAGGCTGTATAGGGCTGTGGTCAGACCCCATTTGGGCCCCGTTTCTAAGGAAGGGTGTGCTGGCCTCGCAAAGAGATCAGAGAAGGTTCACAAGAATGATCCCTGCAATTAAGAGATTGTTGTATGAGGAATGGTTGAAGACACTGGGACTGTAGTCATTGGAGTTTAGAAGGGTGAGGAAGGATCTTATTGAAACTTACAGGATACTGCGAGGCCTGGATAGAGCGGATGTGGGGAGGATGTTTCCACTAGTACGAAAAACTAAAACCAGAGGGAACACCCTCAGACTAAAGAGACAATCCGATAAAACAGAGATAAAAAAAAACAAAGAACAACCCAGCACGGGAAACAGGCCCTTCGGCCCAACAAGCCCGCGCCGCCGCATCACCCTACACCTATTCTACCCTGCGTGTCTACGAATAGAACCCCTGACTTAGCCAGATTCAGGGGAGAATAGTGTCAATTTGGTAAAACCAATCAGCCTAAGAGCACATCTTTGGGGTGTGGGAGGAAACCGGAGCGCCCGGAGGAAACCCACGCAACCACAGGGAGAATGCACAAACTCCCACAGACACAGGCCCAAATCCATGTATCTGCACAGCTAGCAGTGCTAGTCACTGAGCTGTTGCGGCGCCCGTCTACCGGTCCAGGATCAAGCACACACACCGACACGAAGTACTAGGCCACTCCCGGAACCTCCAGGAGCAGCCCACGCACGACCCACCGTGTGCATGCCCCTCGTTTGACAACGAGGTGGACCTCCACCTGCGGAATAAAAGACAAAAACGTTAATCACAAGCCTGCCTTTCCGGTCTCTCCCGAGGTTCTAACCCTTATTTAATAACCCCTACCATAACCCTCCATCCTCGTTTCACTCATGTGCCTATCTAACTGAACCTTAAACGAGTCCAATGTTCCCGCCTCCACCACCCTACTCGGTAGCGCGTTCCATACACCCACAACTCTCTGCGTAAAGAACCTTCCTCTCATATCCAAATTATATCTCTCCCCCCTCACCCTTAAATCATGTCCTCTTGTATTTGTTACATGATGAGGAATTTCTTCAACCAGAGAGTGGTGAATCTGTGGAACTCTTTGCCACAGAAGGCTATGGAGGCCAGGTCACTGAGTATCTTTAAGACAGAGATAGACAGGTTATTGATTAATAAGGGGATCAGGAGTTATGGGAAAAGGCAGGAGAATGGGGCTGAGAAAAAATATCTGCCATTATTTAATGGTGGAGCAGACTTGATGGGCTGAATGGCCTAATTCTGCTCCTACGTCTTATGGTCTTATGATTCACAGGAATGTGGAGTTGAGGTTAAAATCAGATCAGCCGTGAACATATTGAATGGTGGAACAGGCTTGAGTGGCTTACTCCTGCTCTTAATTGGTATGTTAGTATTCTACTGGGAAGATAGAGGAATTGGATGGAGTGCAGGACCCTAGAATTGTAGCAGAGTTCTTGGTGGTTCATAGGACTGGAGGAGTTTTCAAAAATAGGCAGGGTTTTGAACATGAAATTGAGAACTTCAAATAGGAGACACTGATGGACCTGAATCCAAACAGACAAGAAACAGTGATGAATGGTGAATGGGATTTGAAGTGAGTTTTGGATAAGTTTAAATTTATGAAGAGTGGAAGATGAGATACCAGCCAGCAGAGCATGAGATTAGCCAAGTCAAATTATAATGAAAAATAATTTTGTTATTTACAATCATTGTTTGCTGGAGCAGACGAGGAAGGAGCATCAGAGAGAAAGCTAAGACTTTACCTGTTAAAAACCTGTTTAAAATAAGTTTAAAGCACTTTGTTCTTTGTAGAACTGTTTAAAGCATTTACTTATTGTATTTACTGCTTTAAGAATTGTGAGGGAGTGATTATCAGGCAGTTGTGGCCCATCAGCTTTAATTATCAAGTGTCCACACGGTGAAGCCTTACATTGTTTGCTGGAGCAGACGAGGAAGGAGCATCAGAGAGAAAGCTAAGACTTTACCTGTTAAAAACCTGTTTAAAATAAGTTTAAAGCACTTTGTTCTTTGTAGAACTGTTTAAAGCATTTACTTATTGTATTTACTGCTTTAAGAATTGTGAGGGAGTGATTATCAGGCAGTTGTGGCCCATCAGCTTTAAATCAGCGCCAAGTTTAAAAGGAGGCCTGGTGTAGATAGCGGGCAGCGTCGGAGCGGGCAGCGGAGTGAGAGGGAAGCAGAGTGAGCTATTAGGGCTTAATATCAAAAAGGGCTGGAAGGTAAAAAGGCCAGGTGGAAAGAACAAGGAAAAAAAAAAAATTTTTTTTTTTTTCAAAACTACTACAGCAAAAAACAAGGAAAAAATTTTTCCCACAACAAATTATATTGAATAATGGAGGGACATGTGATGTGCGGTTCCTGTATGATGTGGGAACTGGTGGACCCCAGGGTCCTTCCCAGAGACCATGTCTGCAGTAAGTGCAGGTTGCTGGAGGAGCTCCAGCTCAAGGTGGATGAGCTGGCCTCTGAGCTACAGACACTGAAGCTCATCAGGGGGAGAGAGGGTGTCATTGTCAATGGGGTGCAAGTGACATCCACCCCCTCTAGACTGTCTAAATCTAAGGGTCAGGAACAAAAGGGGGCTGCTGGGAGGAGGAAGGGGGGTGAGGAGCGGAGGCCTCAGCCTCTTAATCTGCATAACAGGTTTGAGGTTCTTGCTTCCACTCTGGAAGAGGACGAGGCAGGTGAGGTTGGTGAGCAAACTGCACACGGTACAGTGATGCAGCAGGACATAGGCAAAGAGAAGGAGAAAAGGAACGTAGTAGTGATTGGGGATAGTGGGGTGAAGGGTATTGACACTGTCCTTTGTCACAATGACAAAGTGCACAGAAGGGTGTGTTGTCTGCCTGGTGCTCGGGTACAGGATGTCGCAGCTGGGCTGCAGAGGAATCTGGAGTGGGAGGGTGAGAACCCAGTTGTGGTGGTACATGTGGGTGCCAGCGACGTAGGCAAAGTGCGGACTGAGGATCTGGGGAGGGAGTATGAGAAGCTGGGAATGGAATTAAAAAGTAGAAGCGACAAGGTGGTCTTCTCTGGGCTACTGCCTGAACCGAGTGCAGACGGGCGTAGGGTTGACAGGATAAAGGAAGTGAATGGGTGGCTCAGGGATTGGTGTGGGAGGAATGGGTTCGAATTTATGGGGCATTGGCACCAGTATTGGGGTAGGTGGGACTTGTTCGGGCGGGATGGGGTTGGTCTGAATCGTGCTGGGACCAGAGTGCTGGCGAATCGAGTAAAGAGGACTGTAGACAGGGCTTTAAACTAATTAGGGGGGGGGAGGGTGCGAGGGTAGGTGATGTTAGGAGGTCTACAGTTAAGGATAGGGTACAGGTAAGGGAAGAGGCTGAGGATGTCCCAAGTGGTGGCGTTACGGCAAATAGGGTCCAGAAGAAGGCTGGGATGAAAGCGCTTTATCTGAATGCACGAAGCATTCGGAATAAAGTGGATGAGCTGGTGGCGCAGATCGACACAAATGGATACGATCTGGTGGCCATTACAGAGACGTGGCTGCAAGGTGACAGGGACTGGGAGATGAATGTACAGGGCTATCAAGTGTTTAGGAAGGATAGGCAGGAGGAAAGAGGGGGTGGCGTAGCTCTGCTGATTAAGGACAGCATCAAGGTGGTAGCAAGGGATGATATCGGAGCCAAAGAGCAGAAAGTGGAATCGTTGTGGGTGGAGATTAGGAACAGCAAAGGGAGGAAGACGCTGGTGGGTGTCGTCTATAGGCCCCCGAATAATGATCTGGAGGTGGGGCGGGCTGTTAACGCGCAAATAAGTGCGGCGTGCAGGAATGGGACGGCAGTAGTTATGGGGGATTTCAATCTGCATATTGATTGGTCGACCCATGTTGGACGAGGTGGGCTCGAGGAGGAGTTCTTGGAATGCTGCCGGGATAGTTTCCTGGAACAGTGTGTGTTGGAGCCGACGAGGGAGCGAGCTATCTTGGATCTGGTGCTATGTAATGAGGCGGGTAGAATTAGGGACCTTGAGGTGAAGGATCCTCTTGGAGAGAGTGATCATTGTATGGTGGAGTTTCTGTTGCAGATGGAGGAGGAGAAAGTGGGTTCCCGGACACGTGTCCTTTGTTTGAATAGAGGGGAGTATGGTAGGATGAGAGAAGAATTGGCGAATGTGGACTGGGGGAGCGCGTTGGAAGGTAGGTCTGCTGAGGAGCAGTGGAGGATCTTTAAGGAGATCTTTCTTGGTGCTCAGCAGAAATTTATTCCGATGGTTAAAAAGGACAGTAGGAAGAGAGGTAATAAGCCGTGGATAACGAAGGAGGTGAAGGAAAGTGTTAAATTAAAAGCGGAGGAATTTAGAGTAGCTAAGAGCAGTGGGCGAGAAGAGGATTGGGAGAGGTTTAAATGTCAACAAAGATTGACAAAAAAGTTGATAAAGGAGGGTAGAAGAAGCTATGAAGCTGGGCTAGCGCTTAATATAAAAAAGGATAGCAAGAGTTTTTATAAATATATAAAAAGGAAGAGGCTGGCTAGGGTGAACGTTGGTCCCTTAGAGGATGAGAAAGGGGACCTAGTGGTAGGGGATGGGGATATGGCTAAGGTCTTGAATAACTTTTTTGTTTCTGTCTTCACGGAGGAGGACGTGAATAATTTGCCGGGTGTTAGCGATGGAAAGGTGGTAGGACTGGAGGGTCTTAATGACATTACTGTTACTAGAGAGGTGGTGCGCAACAGACTGGAGGGGCTGATTGTGGACAAGTCCCCAGGACCGGATGGAATGCATCCGAGGGTTCTGAAAGAAATGGCGGAGGTGATAGTGGATGCCTTGGTGGTTATTTTCCAGACGTCGCTGGATTCCGGGGAAGTGCCGGAGGATTGGAAAACGGCTAATGTTACGCCGTTGTTTAAGAAGGGTGCCAGGCAAAAGGCGGGGAATTACAGGCCGGTTAGTTTAACGTCTGTGGTAGGTAAAATGTTAGAATCCGTCATTAAGGAGGAAATTGCGAGGCATCTTGAAGGGAATTGCTTGATAGGGCAGACGCAACACGGTTTCATTAAAGGGAAGTCGTGTCTGACAAATTTACTGGAGTTCTATGAGGATGTGTCTAGGGCGGTGGATAGAGGAGAGCCGGTGGATGTGGTCTTTCTGGATTTTCAGAAGGCGTTTGATAAGGTACCTCACAAGAGGTTACTGCAGAAGGTCAGAGGACATGGAGTTGGGGGTAGGGTGTTAGCGTGGATAGAGGATTGGTTGTCAAATAGGAGGCAGAGAGTGGGGGTCAATGGGTGCTATTCAGATTGGCGGTTGGTGACTAGTGGGGTGCCCCAGGGGTCGGTGCTGGGGCCTCAGCTATTTACCATTTATATAGATGATCTGGAGGAGGGAACCGAGTGTAGGGTGTCGAAATTTGCTGATGACACCAAGATTGGGGGAAAGGCAAATTGTGCGGAGGGTGTGGAGAGTCTGCAGAAGGATCTAGATAGGCTGGGCGAATGGGCCAGGAAATGGCAAATGGAATTTAATGTTGGCAAGTGTGAGGTGGTCCACTTTGGTAGGAAGAATGGTAGGAAGGACTATTACTTACGTGGCGAAAAACTGCAGCAGGCGACGGTGCAGAGGGACCTCGGGGTCCTTGTGCATGAGTCGCAAAAACCCAGCCTGCAGGTGCAGCAGGTGGTCAGGAAGGCGAATGGGATGCTGGCCTTCATAGCGAGGGGGATTGAATATAAAAGTAGGGAGGTCTTGCTGCAGCTGTATAGGGCACTGGTGAGGCCGCAGCTGGAGTACTGTGTGCAGTTTTGGGCGCCGCACCTGCGCAAGGATATTTTGGCCTTGGAGGGAGTGCAGAGGAGGTTTACTAGGCTGATACCGGAGTTGAGGGGGTTGAGCTATGAGGAGAGGCTGAATAAACTAGGCTTGTACTCGTTAGAGTTTAGAAGAATGAGGGGAGATCTCATTGAGACGTATAAGATGATGAATGGGATGGATAGGATAGAGGTGGAAAGACTCTTCCCGCTCAAAAAAGACAGTAGGACTAGGGGGCACAGCCTCAAGATAAAGGGGGGGCGGTTCAGAACGGAGTTGAGGAGGAACTTCTTCACTCAAAGGGTGGTGAATCTCTGGAATTCTCTGCCCGTTGAAGTGGTGGAGGCTGCCTCGCTAAATATTTTTAAGAAGCGGGTTGATGGGTTTTTGATAAGAGAGGGGATTAAGGGTTATGGGGAGAGGGCGGGAAAGTGGAACTGAGCCACGACAGATCAGCCATGATCTTATTGAATGGCGGGGCAGGCTCGAAGGGCCAGATGGCCTACTCCTGCTCCTATTTCTTATGTTCTTATGTTCTTATAATGAAAGCAAGGATGAGATTTTCCGCAGTGGATGGGCTATGACAGGACAGAGGTGTGAGGTGATCTTTGTCATGGAGAAATATGAGGTTAAAAGTGTAACTTAGGGTTAAAACATCATGCTGAGGCTGTGAGCAATCTGATTCAGACAGAGAAATGAAGGGTTGGAATTAATTATGATAGAATGAGGTTTGTGCAGAGGATAAAGACAATGGGTGGCATTTTCTGTCCCATCCCACTGGCAGGATCTTCTGTTCTTGCTGAAGGTAATCCAAAGGGCAAACTGCCTTAGGCACCAGTGGGACTGAAGGATCCTGCCGATGGGGAGCCACCTTACCACTGCAAACCACACCACAGATGGGCCGTTCAACTGGAGAAAATTTCACCTCATTCAGGATGATGTATCGGACAAGCTGCCTGAGAACACAAAGGCAGTGGAGGGCCTGGCAGAGTTAATGGCAGGGGGTTAGAGCTGGGTGTTGTCAGCATGCATAAATAGAAGCTCATGTATTTTCACTGGTAGCATGTAGGTGAACAGCAGAAGAGGACCAAGGATAGATCTGTTGTGTATTCCAGCAGTAATTGAAAGATGACAGGAAGAGAAGCCATTTTAAGAGATTCTTTGGCCATGATTGTATCAATAGGAATTGAACCAAGTGTGTGCAGTCCACTCAGCTGGGTATCTGAGGGATGAATTGGATGTTCTCCTTAAAGGCCACAGGTAGTGGCCAGGGCCACCCAGTGAGAAGGGTGAGAAAAGATCGGGTTCCATGATCACAGTCCCCATTTGTGGCAGAGTTTGAGTTCAGTTGCAAGGACAGGAACATTATTGGACAGCAGGAAGTTGCATGCAAGAAGGGTATGGATTTGGACAGTGGCAGCATGTTCAAGGACTTTGCAGAGTGTTGTGACAGGCCCCTTTAAGGGATGTAAATTGGTAGGGTCATGTGACCTGACCAATGGGGAACCAGTGCAGCAGTCTTGGTGCAGAGTGCTGGCTTTTGCCAGAGAGTTGGAATTGTCAATGTCGCGAAAGTACTTAGTATTCATCTGCTGGTAAGTAAACTGCTATAGTTCATTATATGAACTGGTGATTGCCAATCCTTCCAATTATTACATTGGCGATGGGGTAAATCAGAATGACTCTGTTTACAGCAAGGAATTCAAAGAGATCATCATTGCAAAACGAATCAGATTTATTCAAACCTGTAAAACAGGCAACAGGTTTACCTTTTCTTTGGGAAGTTAGAAGCTTTTGACTTGACCATTGAGGACTGGGTGTAGTATGTGGAACGGTTCAAGTGTATTTTCAGGGCTAGTGAAGTAGAGGGGGAGGACAAGAAGAAATTCGTTTTACTTCCTGCATGTGGGACCCAGACATATAACTTGATCCAAAATCCCTGGATGCTTCTGAGATGAAGACATTTGCAGAGTTTGTTGAGCTAGGAAAGGAGCATTATCACCCTAAAGCCTCAGCAACACTGAAAAAATATAGATTTAACTTAATGGGAGGGCCCCATGGTAAGACCGCGTCAGTCTTTGTATCAAGGCTGGAGCAGAGTGCAGAGCACAACAAATTAAATACTGGACTAATAGAGACCCATTGTTATCAAGATTAAGCATATGATAATACATGGATGGCAGAATGAGAGAGCTTCAGAGGAAATGAAGCCTTATAAGCTCAGGAAGAATGAGCTCATTTGTGAGGATGGTGTCACCCTTTGGGGAGTGAGTGTGGTTGTCCCCATTCCTTGATGTGGAGATACCGGCGATGGACTGGGGTGGGCACAGTAAGAAGTCACACAACACCATGAAGGAGCAGCGCTCCGAAAGCTCATGATTCCAAATCAACCTGATGGGCTTTAACCTGGTGTTGTGAGACTTCTTAATGTCCCCATGCCAGGAAGGGAGTTATTGTTTGAGGAATTGCATAGTGCCCATCTGGTTGTGTTGAAGATGAAAATGTGAGTGAGAAGCTCGGCCTTTCATCGATTCTGGGAGCTTTGCATCGCCGCTGACATAAAACGGGCTGTCAAAGAACGTGACCAGTGCCAGTTCCAACAAAAGCTCCTGTCTACAGCCCCTTGCAGCCAGGGAATAGTCAGACCGGCCCTGGGTAAGAGTTTGCATGGATTATGTTGGCCCATTTATGGGTATGATGTTCCTTTTGTTAGTGCCCACCCATTTGAAATGGATGGGGATATTCAAAATGAGGTCCACAATTTGACACGCCATAATCGAGAAGCTGCATTAATGTTTCGCCGCCCATGGCAGACCAGAGGTACCTGCTTCAGGCACTGGGACAGTGTTCACAAGTGTTGAGTTCCAGATGTTCAATGGAATGAAACATGTCCTTACAGCCCCTTATCAGAGGGTGGCGGGGTCTGGATCTCTCTGTCTAAAAGGGTTGTAGAGGCAAAAACCATCGTCACTCTTAAAAAGTATTTAATTATCAGGTGAAGTGTTGAAATGTACAACAGCTGGAAAGTGACAGTAGGTTACATTGTTCTACTGTTGACCAGAGTACTACTGGAATGGACAGAATGGTGGTAAAGTTCACCAGTCCCACATTAACTCTTCCTCTGCCCTCTCTTATACTACAATAATGTCATTTAATTCTGAGCATGGGACTGTTACCTGAGCCCAGGCGACATAGCAAAGGTTTTATATGACTCTGTTACCCTGCCCTGGCCAACATTTGTTCCTTAACCAGCACCTTTAAAACAGATTATTTATATATCCATATAATTTTTCCTTGTGGGGTTATAACTTAAACATGTTCAATTGGTTATAAGTGCTTCCATGCATCTTGAGGTCTGGAAAAATTCTTTTTCTGGCACACACCACAAGACAGTCAGGCCCATGGTGTTAAAAGATCACTGTTCACATACAGAGTTAGTTCACATATGTATATTGGTCAGTTACAAACTAAAACAAATTTCTATCAAATGTAGGAAGTGAATAATTCCGACCAAAAGGTGATTCTATTAATTAGATAGATTTTTCTCCTGCAATAGGGATATTAATAAAAACATAAGAACATAAGAACTAGGAGCAGGAGTCGGCCATCTGGCCCCTCGAGCCTGCTCTGCCATTCAATAAGATCATGGCTGATCTTTCTGTGGACTTAGCTCACCATAACCCTTAATTCCTTTACTGTTCAAAAATTTATCTATCTTAGCCTTAAAAACATTTAATGAGATAGCCTCAACTGCTTCACTGGGCAGGGATTTCCACAGATTCACAACCCTTTGTGTGAAGAAGTTCCTCCTCAACTCAGTCCTAAATCTGCTCCCCTTATTTTGAGGCTATGCCCTCTAGTGCTAGTTTCACCCGCCAGTGGAAATAGCTTCCCTGCTTCTATCTTATTTATTCCCTTCATAATCTTATATGTTTCTATAAGATCGCCTCTCATTTTCAGAATTCCAATGAGTATAGCTCCAGTTTACTCAGTCTCTCCTCATAAGCCAACCCTCTCAACTCCGGAATCAACCTAGTGAATCTCCTCTGCACCCCATCCAATGCCAGTATATCCTTTCTCAAGTAAGGAATCCAAAACTGTACACAGTACTTCACATGTGGCCTCACCAGCACCTTCTACAGCTGCAACATAACCTCACTGTTTTTAAACTCCATCCCTCTAGCAATGAAGGGCAAAATTCCATTTGCCTTTTTAATTACCTGCTGCATCTGCAAAGCAATTTGTTGAGATTCCTGCACAAGGACACCCAAGGCCCCTCTGCACAGCAGCATGTTGCAATCTTTTACCATTTAAATAATTGCCCATTTTGCTGTTAGTCCTACCAAAATGGATGACCTCACATTTATCAACATTGTACACCATCTGCCAGACCCTCACCCACTCACTTAGATTATCTATATCCCTTTGTAGGCTTTCAGCATTCTCTGCACACTTTGCTCTTCCACCCACCTTAGTGCCATCTGCAAATTTTGACACACTATACTTGGTTGCCAAATCATCTATGTAAATCGTAAACAATTGTGGTTCCAACACTGATTCCTGAGGCACACCACTAGTCACTTATCGCCAACCAGAAAAATACCCATTTGTGCCCACACTTTGCCCACTATTAGTTAACCAATCCTCTACCCATGCTAATACATTACCTGTGACACTGTGCACCTTTATCTTATGCAGCAGTCTTTGGTGCAGCACCATGTCAAATGCCTTCTGGAAATCCAGATACACCATATCCACAGGTTCCCCATTGTCCACTGCACATGTAATGTTCTCAAAGTTTTCCACCAAGTTAGTCAAACATGACCTGCCCTTCATGAACCCATGCTGCATCTTACCAATGGGACAATTTATATCCAGATGTCTCACTATTTCTTCCTTGATGATAGATTCAAGCATTTTCCCTACAACAGAAGTTAGGCTAACCAGCCTATAGTTACCTGCCTTTTGTCTACCTCCTTTTTTAAACATTGGCGTCATATTTGTGTTTTCCAACCTGCGGGAACCACCCCAGTGTCCAGCGAATTTTGGTAAATTACCACTAGTGCATTTGCTATTTCTCCTGTCATCGCTTTTAGTATCCTGGGATGCATTCCATCAGAACCAGGACACTTGTCTACCTTTAGCCCCATTAACTTTCCCAACACTACCTCTTTCATGATAATGACAGTTTCTAGATTCTGCCATAGCCTTCTTGTCATCAATTTTTGGCACGTTATTTGTTTTCCACTGTGAAGACTGGCACAAAATACCTATTCAATGCCTCAGCCATTTCCTCATGCCGCCTTCTCATCCTCTAAAGGACCAATGTTTATTGCGAATGAATATTACATAATTCGCACAGAATCACTATCAGGAATGTTTGCAACATTTATATGATAATCAATCAATACAAGTGCTATGTTAAACTGAAGGTAAAGCTGCTGTCAAAGATTTTCCAGAATATCCTACATCATTCTATTAAGAATAAATATTTGATTTGAATTATTATTGTCACATGTATTGAGATACAGTGAGAAGTATTGTTTCATGTGTGCTATACAGACAAAGAATACCATTCATAGAGTATATAGAGGGGAAGGAAAGGAGATGATGCAGAATGTAGTGTTACAATCATAATTAGAGTATAGAGAAAGATCAACTTAATGCGAGATAGGTCCATTCAAAAGTCTGATGGCAGCAGTGAAGAAACTGTTCTTGAGTTGGTTGGTACATGATCTCAAATTTTTGTATATTTTTCCCAATGGAAGAAGATGTAAGAGAGTACACCCAGAGTGTATGGGGGATTTGATTACACTGCTGCTTTTCCAAGGCAGTGGGAAGTGTAGATGGAGTCAATGAATAATTCAGACTGATTGGTGCAACCCTTGCAGTTAAATTGAAAAGCTGCCTTTTATTTTATCACTGTCTTGATCTGAGGAGTTCAGGGACAAAGATATGTCTCCTACTCCAGGGATGGCTAGAGGAGGCACAGCAAGTTCATGTCTCTGGTCTGAGAGGCATTGCTCAGGAGGTCAGCGTAGCTGGTAACTGTGCCCATAGCATCATCCAGTGCAGGAAGAGAATGAATGATCTCATCTACTCCACCAGGGTAAGTCATCTCTCAACTCCCTCCAATACCAAACTCTCATCAGGTAACAGGGCAGGGTAACCTCCCCCCCCAACCCCCCATTGACTCTCATGCACTCAAATAGTGACTCTTACATACCAACACTCATTCTCTCACGGAAAATTTTCACATCACTAGCATCCCATCTGTTATATTGCTCCCACTCCATCCTCTATCCTTCTGGGAGGACTCAATACACACAGGGGACATTCATTTAACTCAACCTCTGCTCCCTCCCCTCTGATCACATGCCTTCTTTTGTCTTCATGCTGGTGCAAAACAAGTGTAAGAGACCGGGGAGGAACAACTGAGATTATTGCACTCACCAAATTTAAGGAGGCCACAGCTGAGATTACTGGGAAGGACAGGGATAACTCCAATGGGGAAAAGGAGATCAGCCTTTCCCCTACAAGCCATTATGGACCACAGCTCCATCACTTCATCACATCCTGACAATCACAGTCACATGCAGTCTTATGTCGCTTATGCTCATGAACTGAGGTGCTAATCTCTATTTTCAAGAGACAGTCGAGCAGCAGTGGAAGTCCCCAGACCACATGTGTCACAGAGCTCACCCACACCCTTCACCAGCAGAGAAACTCACACCTCAGTTTTATGGCTGATGCAGCCTTGTCCCCGAGACACTAGCGCACGTATTGAGGTGATCCAGAAATGTGACTTCTGGACGTCTCTGTGGAGTGAGAAGGTGTAAGTGAGATAATTTACCCAAAATATCTCTGTTCCGCTCTCTGAAGTGGCATATTAATGACCTATCATTGGCTCAGAGTCAATGGACACAATTATCCATTTCTCTCCAAAGTGCTAATCCAGTGAGAAAAACACCATATTTTCCAGCACTTTGATCAAAAATGCTCCAGAGCCTACCCCACCGATGATGTGAGCTTTCCAGAAATCAAGATGCCACCTCCAGTATTTCATATAGATACAAAGAAAAGCCTCCCTCACATTGATTCAGAGATCCCTCCCCATATAAATGGAAACCCCCCCCCCCACTGATCTCCGCAGAGGAATGCCACCCCCTGCAGTACCCTGTCCCAGGGGCAGTGCTGGGCACGTGCATCTCTTCCCTGGGAGCTGTACTTATCTCTGTGTCTCTATGCTTGATTCACATTTCTCCTGACCTATTATAAACCTTGCCGTCATGTTGTCACGTGGGTGAGGGGGAAATTCAAATGTGGGGGGAGGTACGATACAGTGGAGAAGCCCACTAGTAACACAGTAATGTACTTAAATGAAGTTTCTGACCTTCCTGAGAGTGTTATGTTGCTGGTGGGGCTTGGGGACCATCATGCTCTGAGGTTCTTGTCCTTGGTCTCTCATGAGATTTTTCACCCACTGGTTAGGTGCATTGACCCGAAGAGGTGCCAGAGTATAGCGACTCAGGGAATTTCGCAGTAACTTCATTGCAGTGTTAATGTAAGCCTTACTTTGACTAATAAATAAACTTTAACATTATCATTGGTACCCATGTTTGCCACAGGCGTAAAATCCTGGCCAATGGATAGAAGCTCTTGGCCAGTTGAGAATGGTACTTACGGTGAATATGCGCCTGGCCAAGGCCTTTAAGCTCCTCAGAGTACCCATTGCCGTGTGGACTAAGGAAAACTAAGGTCTTCCCAAACCACACACCTCCAACCTTAGTCCCCCAACCCCTTACTCCTGTTCCAGAGACTGTGCATCCCTCTCCAGTGTTATATCCCTTTAACGCCATTGTTAGTCAGTGTTTCGTACACACTTGTTGGCCTCCAGCAACAAGCCCTTGGCCTTCCCAATGTTTTTCACTGCTTGTCATCCTCCTCCACCTCCTTGCCCCTCTGTCTTCTACTGTGCCCCTTGCCCTTTAACCCCCCCAACTGGTGTGGCCCCCAACTGTCCTTGCACAGTTTTCCATTCCCTTCATTCCTTTGCATTCCCTTTGTCATCCCAAGCCCCAATTGAAATTCAAGTTTATAAAGTTTAGAGGTTATTTATTAGTGTCACAAGTGGGCTTATATTAATACTGTAATGAAGTTACTGTGGAAATCCCTGAGTCACCACACTTCGGTGCCTGTTCAGGTACACTGAGGGAGAATTTAGCACGGCCTGTGCACCTAACTGACACTCTTTCCAACTGTGGGAGGAAACTGGCGCACCCAGAGGAAATCCACACAGATGCAGAGAGAGCGTGCAGATTCCACACAGACAGTGAGCCAATCCGGGAATTGTACCCATGTCCCTGGTAATGTGAGGCAGGAGTGTTAACCACTGTGTCACTGGGTAAAGGCTGCATGAGTCTCACAGCACAGTGGCATCCTTGTGAACTACAGTATCATGTACTGAGAGCAAATGACCCCTGCACTGCCCAAGCCTGGATGCAGTACTGATCAGCATCTGAAAGTGGGGGCTGCATAACTCCCATAGCACAGTGGTATATCCATATAGGCAAAGAGCTCAAGGCTGCCAAGCCTGCAGCCCCAGCACTGCATCAAACACAATAGAAGTGACATAGCAGCGCGAAAGGTAGGTCATATATGTTGCACTCGCCTCAAAGTCACGAGTGAACTGAGGTCCGACATGCGTACACCATCCAACCTGTGTACAACACACTTTCAATCTGGTTTGAGGTCACCATCATTTCCTGCTGGTGTGACATGAGGTGGGAAGATGTGATGGGCGAGCAGCTGTTTTAATAAGGATTCATGAGATGTAAATGGATGCAAATGGCATTCATGCCACGAGGCAGCAGGATAACTGACCCGCCATTAATCCGCCATTGGGAGAATTACAGACACTTCCACGTTGACGGATTTCTGACTTTTTGTCTGCTGCTGGATTTTCCGTCTCTGCCCACCATGAATCCTACAGGAGACGGGATGGGGAAAATGGGGAAGAGCGCACCAAATGATCTTTAAAACTTTTCACCTAATTCCTTCTTGGTCTTTTGAAATCTAACTTGAAATCAAGCATGTATAATTCATAAATGTTTCTAAGAAGCTATCCCACTGATGAATCTATTTGTTAGATTCTCGCCACAGTGTTTTAAACAGAACCAATGTCTGCTTCCCTATTTAACAATGTGGGTGTGTTGTTCGGTAAACTGGTATCAATCAAATACAAGCCTGAACATTAGAGGGCCAATCTGAGGCTCTGGTTTCAGGGAAGAGGCAGGAAAAGGGAGAGTTGCCAAGAGTTATCCCATTTAAAAGCTTTCCCAGCAGAAGGAACATTGCAGAGTTTCAGCCGGGCCTGGTGCTGAAAAGGAACAGGAACACACTGATTTGATGTTAGCGAATTGATACTCTACCACTGCTCACACAGACTCTCATGTCTGATATTTAGACATGGGAAACCTGGTGCATATGGGAACTTTGCTGCTTTTTGCAATAGCACTGGCACAATTAAGACTGGTCAAAAATCAGGAGGCTGAGACAGAAGTCGGTAAGTTATATGTTTCACAACTACTTTTGTGGTCACATTCCTTACAACAGCCTTTTTTTAATCACAGTATGTTCTTTGATGTGCGTTGTACAATGTGAGGAAACAATGTTTTGTATAGCAGCTGTGCACCGTTCTGTCAAGGAGCTAGTTAATTGAAAGTTTCACACAGCTGAAAATTGACCCAGTTAGACTGCATGTTATCCCGTGTGAGAAAAATAAGTGGCAGTAAAACAGATCAGAATTAACAAAACATCTTCATGCGAGGTAGTGAGATTCCAGTTAGATCCACGAGAAAGCCTTACCCTAGCAAAGTAAAATTGAGGTCATCAGGAAATGACAATTGTGGAATAGCAGGAATGATGTTTGGTTAAAATCCAAATGTTTGCTTTTAACAAAAGTTTATCAAATCTTTACGCTCGTGAGCATCTGAAGTTCACCACCCCAAGGCGGAGCCCTCAGCATTTCACTGTTTTTTTCTGTCTCTGATAATGTAAAGGCAGCTTCCAAGTTGCAATGGGGCTGATTAAGAGCCAGATGGCTTGTTTGCCACGTTGTATAAATGATCAAATGCATTAGCTTTTGCTTTATGTTGCACTGACAGCATCTGATCCAGTCCAGACCCTTACATTAGATCTTGCCAATCCCAGTGCTATGTCATCCATTACTGGCTGGTGAAAAAAGTCTGGCATTTAAGTATCTCACTGCACATGCTAGATATTTTCCCCTTACAGGGAACTGTTAAGAGACAGTTATATAATTGAACTGCATAGTTATGTACTTGTGGGTTCACTTGATTTATTTTTGCATTCATTGATATTCTGACTTTGGAATTTACATTTGATATAGCAACTTAAGGCAAACTTTTCTAAATAGCACTTGAAGGGATTATAATGTTTTTGGTGTCACTGTTACTATTGTCATTGTGAAGAATATGTCAAAATTTTTTATGTGATATATGAGGCATCAACATCAAGAAGAAACAGACAAATTGGTCCTCAAAGCACATTCGGATGTTACGTATAACAATGTAGTTTGCCGGTTGGGTTCACTTTTTCATTTACAACTATGTAATGTTAATAACACAGTGAATCATGTTGCATGCATCTTAAGAATTGGGGCCTTAATGCAACCCTGAACCTGAAAGTGTGCTTCATTGTTTGATATTTTTCAAAGAGACTGGAACATAGCTTTTGCCATATCTTTATTGTGGATCTTCATTCCATAGCTTGAAAAGCCAATTAAATGCATAATATGTACATTTATGAAGTTGTTTCTGTGAGGAAACCTCCATCACTTGGTTCACTGAGCACTGATGCTGTTAAAAGTAACACATGCCCTTCTTAATACTCAAGTGCTTCCTCACCATACAAGAACGCCTTAAATTACTTAAAGACCATCTGCATGTTGGTATGCTCCTGGGGGAAAAGCTTATACAAAAGATCCAAAATCTGTTTTCTATTCTTCTCCACCAACCAAAAGCCCTTAAATGAATTGCTTGATTAACTTATTCCACTGTGATATATAGCCATGGGGAAATAGATTACAGATCACGTCATTGAAAAGCAGACTTGCCAAATAAAATCCACATCAAACATAATGTTCCTCTTATGCTTTTGCTCAGTTTCCAACAAAGCATTAATGAGCAAAGATTAAAAGAAGTCAAAAGTCACAGACCTAGTCGGAAATAGAATTCAAAGACTGAAATGTTGTAGCAGGAGTGGACTCACATAATGCTTTCTTGCTTACACAAAACAAATTTTCTTTCAGAAATGGACAACTGCTGGATGGGAAATGTTTCGTTTATAAATGAGTTTTTGAAAAATGTTAGCTTTGAACCAAGCCTGACAGTTGGTATTCTTGCAGTTTCAAACGTGTGTTAATCAGCAATGTATGTTCTTGAAGTAATAATGTGCATGTTGTGTTGGATGGAAGATTTCAAAATCTTTTTCCTCGCACACTTGGCCGCATGGTTTGGTTTTTGTAGAGGAGAGATTTTACAATCCAGATTTGTTAAAGTGAGAACAGCTTATTGAATAGCCTCTGATCCTCCCAGAAACTTTCCTATTTCTAATACCAAATTCTGATCCAACGGCTGAAAGTATTGTGCAGAACATTTGCCGAGTTTATAACATGATGGGGGAGTGGGCTTTTTCTTTTGGTGGTCACCCTTTCACAAAAATCGTTCTATTTGTTTTCAATGGGCTGATATGATAAAGAAATCAAAATAAGAAGTCTACCATCCATCCATTGACTGTAGATTGCTGGATGATACTCTTCAGGGGTTTAGTTCAATATTAGCTGGGGTTGGATGTGCTTTGAATGTGTGCCTTGCGAGATAGAAGTACAGTTGCAAAGGGTACCATACTTGCAAGGAGTTTAAGGAGTTGTTTGTAGCCCCCTAGTGGGCAACTTCAATGTACAACTTGAAGAAAGCATATTCCTCAGAAGTGTCTCCAAAGTGGCCATGACCTGGAACCATTTCAAAATCAAGTACTACAGTTTACAGCACTTATACAGCACTGGCATTTTACATAAGCCTTTTATATTCTATCTAATTAAGGTGATTGTTATATTACTAGCAGCACGGTGGCACAGTGGTTAGCACTGCTGCCTCACAACGCTAGGAATCTGGATATCTGTGTGGGGTCTGCATGCTCTCCCTGTGTCTGCATGGGTTTCCCCCGGGTGCTCTGGTTTCCTCTCACAGTTTGAAAGATGTGCTGACTAGATGCTAAATTCTCCCTCAGTGTACCTGAACAGTGTGGCAACTAGGGGATTTTCACAGTAACTTTGTTGCAGTGTTAATGTAAGCTTACCTGTGACACTAATAAATAGACTTTTAAACTCTTCTCCTTAAAATTGAAATGAGTTTATACCAAGAAGAAGTAAGACGTCTGATTATTTCATTTATTATAGTTCAAACTTGTCACTTATGTTTCAAAGAATGAAGACATTTGTGTGGTGTAACTACTCTTATAAGAAGTTATGAAACAGAACAGATGATTTGACTGATAAGAATGAAAATATGTTCCCTGTGAAGGGTAGCTGGTTGCTTCCTGAGCTTTATATTTGATAAACAAAATATTATTTAATGAAACCAAAGAATGTAAATGTTTTTGGAATTCTTCTGTCACTTAGCACTGAATATAAATTAAAAACATGAAATACTTTAAATGGTAAATGGAAACAGGCGGGACTTTGTTTAGAATTAAGCTTGGGAGGATTACATTATGCATTTGCGTGGGAATACTACAACACAGTGATAATATTCAGTGTAACTGTACTGTTTTCAGTACAATTGAACCCTGATCAATGCAGAACTGATTTTCTGGAAATGTTATGCTTGGATTAGGGTTCTGTTTGATGATGACTTGTCCCAAATGGAAGAAATTGGGAGTGGGATGGTTATGATTGGATTCAGCGTTACTTTATCCAGATGCCACTAGAAGTGGGATGGCTGACTTCTAAGGAGAGAAGAAGGTCATAGCTTAAATGTGCAACTTCAAAACAAAGACAAAAAATGACACAAGCTGGGGAATGGAACTCAGCTAAGTATTCTTCTTCTAGCAGCTACTGCCTGCACCGCTGCTGGCTCATTTTCCATTCCCAGTGCCTGTGGAAGGGTAGGCAAAAGAAGTAGGCCTTAGGCCTTGTGCTCAGTCTCTGCCTCCTCAGATTGGAGAAGAGAAGGTGGGTAGCAAGGTCATGCAGGATGTTAAAAAAGACAAGTGCTCATTTTCCTTGGTTTAGGGGTGGAGATTTTTAATGTGGTTACATAAATGTAGTTGCAATCCTCACAGGAGTGATTGGATATCTATTTTGGTTCCCCATTCACAAGGCTCTTCAAGGGCAGGCCGTCGCATACCCGTACTAGCTCCACTGGGTAAACCCAGGCAGGGTGGAGACATTGAGGGCCGAAGGGCCTGTACTGCGCTGTTCTATGTTCCATGGTGAGCAAGGCATGTGTGGGGGTGGGGATCAGGAGCAGTCGAGTGGGGAAGAGAGACAAAAACCTGCTCTTTAGGTTTCTTGGTCACTAGTTTGAATGAGCATCCTCAGAAAAAGGCCTAAGGCCTACATCTTTTGCCTACCCTTCCACAGGCACTGGGGGTGGAAAATGAGCCAGCAGTGGTGCAGGCAGTAGCTGCTAGAAGAAGAATACTTAACTGAGTTCCGTTCCTCAAAAGAACCTAAAGAAGTCAAGAAACTAAACATAGTTTTTTAGTGCTTTGCTTGGGCCTCTACTGCCCAGGGTGTGCTTGGATTGCCTGGGATCTCCCCCCTCTCTTTACCTTTACTGGGACCATTATTGGTTATGAATCATGCTGCATTTACCTGCTGGCTTGACATTATGGTTGGTCTGGTTTGGATGGCCTAGTCTATTTAAATGAGGCCTGAGGTTTAAAATTGTTTGGGTCCTAATTTCCAGATTTATTTATTTAAACTCAGTTCAACTTCTCAAACTGTATTGTTCGATTTGAACCCACTTTCTGCCAGTTCTCCAAGCGCAGTGATGTCATCACTATACTACCATGCACTTAAAACATATAGTGGCACAGTGGTTAGCACTGCTGCCTTACAGTGCCAGGGACCTGGGTTCGATTCCCGGCTTGGGTCACTGTCTGTGTGGAGATCGCACATTCTCCTTGTGACTGCGTGGGTTTCCTCTGAGTGCTCTGGTTTCCTCCCACACTCCTGTTGGTTGCGTGCATTAGCTGGGCTAAATTCTCCCTCAGTGTACCCGAACGGGTGCCAGAGTGTGGCAACTAGGGGATTTTCACAGCAACTTCATTGCAGTGTTAATATAAGCTTACTTGTGACACTAATAAATAAACATTTAAGCTTCATAAACTAGGAGCAGGAGTAGGCTACTTGGCCCATCAAGCCTGTTCTACCATTCAATAAGATTATGGCCAATTAGATCGTGTCCTAAACTCTACAACCCGTCTACCCGCTGTGACTCCCTTGTTAGTCAAGAACCTATCTACCTCTGCCTTAAAAATATTCAATGTCCTATCTCCAGTGTCTCCAGGGAAGAGAGTTCCAAAGACCCGTGACCCTGTGAGAGAAAAAATAGTTCTCCATCATAAATGGGAGGCCCCTTATTTTTAAACTGTGTATCCTAGTTCGAATCTTACCCACGAGGGGAAACATCCTTTCAGAATTCACCCTGTGAAGCCCCATGATAAACATGATATTCATTATAATACAATATGTTATCTCGAATGCTTATTCCATATGTCAGGTTACAATAAATGACCCATTTCTACGCTACATGAAATATCTCTTTAATCTCATACATTGAGTATTCTGGAGAGATTAACAAGCAGTTGAGATATTAATATGATCTGCGCATGTATAAAGAAAAAAAATCACTGCAGATGTTGAACATCTGAAATAAAACAGAAAATGTTGGAAATACTCAGTAGGTTTGAAAGATATTGTGAATGATACTTTTCAGGAGTTTAGTTTAATGTTAGTTCAACTAAAGCTTGATGGCTTTTTATCAGGACACGCCAAGTATCATGTCACAGTAGGTTTGCAGAATGATGTCTTACCACTTAGAATCCCTACAGACTTTAGGGATGCTTAGACTTTATCACAAGTTTTAGTTATTTTATAAATCACCTTAAATCTATTCTCTCTCGTCCTTGCTCATTTTATGCAACTGTTCCCACTTGTTAAAGGATCAAGAATTAGAGAGCACAGATTTAAAATGATTCGCAAAAGAAGCGAATGTGATGTGAGGAAAATTTTTTTCGGATCTGGAATGAGTTGCCTGGATGTGAGGTTCAAGTGAGGCATTCAAGAGGGCATTAGATGATTACTTGTATAGAAACAATACGCAGAGGCACAGGGATAAGGCAGAGGAATGGCATGATGCCATATTGCTCATTTGGAGAGCCGGTGTAGACAAGACGGGCCAAATGGCCTCCCTCTGCACTGTAATGATTCTGTGAAGCTGGTAATATCACTCAGAGTGTAAGAATGATTGGTGCAGGAACTGGAAAAATTCACAGTATGGCAGAAAAGGATCCCCATCAGATCCTGTGGCAAATAAGGTATCTCAGTATACTAGCAACTGTCTTTGCCATTAGTGAATGAAAGCTTATCGTGTTTTTATGACATTCTTCCCCGGGCAGTAATCAAACCATTAGCGCATTTTATATAGACTAATGTCTCTTTTACAATAATGACAGAGAGCTACTATACGACTGCCTTAAATGCTTGTCTGCTCTTTTAGCAACTGTATGTTGTAGTTTAATCATACAGTCCCTATGGTGCAGAAGGAGGCCATTCAGCCCATCGAGCCTACATCGACCACAATCCCACCAAGGCTCTATTCCCATAACCCCATCTATTTACCCAGCTAGCTCCCTGACACTGAGGGGCAATTTATCATGGCCAATCATCCTAACCCGCGTACCTTTGGACTGTGGGAGGGAACCGGAAAACCCAGGCTAAACCCACGCAGACACAGGCAAAATGTGTAGACTCTACACAGACAGTGACCCAAGCTGGGAATTGAACCCGAGTCCCTGGTGCTGTGAGGGCAGCAGTGCTAACTACTGTGCCACCATGCTGCCCTGTTGGGGAAGAATGGGAGGGTTCTCTAACTTTGACCCTTGTGGAGCCTACTCGAGAGATTAATGCTGACACAGGATAGCAGATTGATAGCATTTCCGTCACAGGGGCAAGGATTTCCAAACCTTTGGAGCTAGGTGCTGGATATAGATATCAACATTAGTTGCAGATTGCAAAAGATGATTCAATAATCCCAGTCCCACGCATTAAAAGTGAGACCCTGCTTTGTACACAGGAACACAACACGCGAGGCCTCATATCCCTCTTTCCCTTCCTCAAAGTGGGATTGCTTTGATCGCCCTCATAATCTCTTCGTGTTCCAACAACTTTAGTTCCTCTTTTCCGTTTCATCTCTCCTCTTTCATCTCTTCACATCTGTGTTCACAGGAGAAAGGATTAAAGGAGGGATCAAATTCATGAACCTTTCCAGGATCTCAGTGATCTGGAATGGGGAGGAAGGAGGCAGGAGGACAGAGACTGGGATTTTGTCAGGACTGGGGGGAAAAAAGAGATATTTCTCAATTGGGCAACTTCAACAAATGAGGGAGGAGCCTTTCCAAATCTGTGGATTTTAAACAGCATGAAGGTGCCTGGCTTTTGCACAAGGAATCGCCCGGGGCCTTATGAGAGGAATCATCAAAATTCCAGGGCTGTGTTTAGTCTGTGAGCTGTCTCTTTGTCTTTATATCCCTGAACTTCATGTACACAGTTCATAGCAAAGTAAATGTGTAAAGTCTGCAATGCCTCACTGGTGTCATTATTACAATTACAGGTAGAATTTTGACCCCCAAAAAACAGATGGGTTGGGGTCACGTGAGAAATTATAGTGTTAAAAATCTTAGAAAAGCCAGCAAATACCGAGAGATAAGGACCCTTGGAATGCACAAACCAACCTTTGCCTTGTCTAAAATTCCTAGACGTTGAAAAGGCTATTTCCTTATTGGGTGAAGCTGCCCAATTGGAAATTGTCTTAGTCCTCCAAGGCTGACAATGTTAAAGGCATATTCTCAGAGATGTGCTAAATCCATCACATCTGCCTCGCTAGACCAGTGTAATCATACAATCCTTCCACTCGTAATTACCCTCACTGCTGCATCTATTTCCCCTCTGAAGCCTCTGATGTCTGCTTACTGCCGCATCCCCATCCACCACCCAACCCCCTCCCCCAACGGCTAGGATCTTCAATTTTTGTTCGCCACTAAGACTAATTTCTACCACCGCCGTCCCCCCTCCCCCACCCCCCACCAAACTGCCACCTTCATCATCAGCACTCTTCCCTCTCTACTATCTTCACACCCATCTGCACACCACTCTCCTCCGCCTCCTTGCTTAGGCCTTGGGCCTACTTGGCCCAATAGCCTCCTCCTCAAGTATTCCCGACTTGACTGGATGTCAAGCATGTCAGTCAGGCTGAGCCCCTGGACGGGAAACCTGTCAGTGCTGTCACATCCGTGCTGTGGATTTGGAACTGTACAGCACGCAGAGAAACAGCAAATTCCCGGTTTCTCGCATGTCACAGTGGGTCAGAAGTCCACCCTTCTGTAGCCGGAGAACTTCATTTGCCAAATAGAGTTTTACTGGGATGTTGCACAACATTAGATTAATTTCACTTTGTTTCTATTCGGGTGAACATTCCAGTGACAATTGTGAGCATGTTCCGGCAGAATGGAAGGTTGGGTTCAAAGAACGAGCGTGAGACAATAATGAACAATGAACCGGCCTTGGTGTAAGCAGTGGTCAAACAGTTAGGACTGCTGTTGTTGCCAACAAGTCAGTGACTTCTCTACACACATTCTATGGAGCGAAGCAATGCTAGTATCAATGTATCACCGAAGTGGATGTTGTGCAGACAGGCTTGCTTAAGGGACATATAAAGCTCAGAATAGAACATAGAACATTACAGCGCAGAACAGGCCCTTCGGCCCACGATGTTGCGCCGACCAGTTACAAAAACAATGACCCACTAGCCTATACCAATCCCTTTTCGTCCATAAACCTATCCAGAGATCTCTTAAACGCCCCCAAACTAGACGCATTTACAACTGCAGCAGGCAGGGCATTCCAATCCCTCACCACCCGCTGGGTAAAGAACCTACCCCTGACATCCGTCCTGTAGCTACCCCCCCTTAATTTAAAGCCATGCCCCCTCGTGCTAGCTTTCTCCATCCGAGGAAAAAGGCTATCACTATCCACCCTATCTAAACCTCTAATCATCTTATATGTTTCAATAAGATCCCCTCTTAGCCGCCTTCTTTCCAACGAAAACAACCCTAGATCCCTCAGTCTCTCCTCATAGGACCTCCCCACCATACCAGGCAACATCCTAGTAAACCTCCTCTGCACCCTCTCCAACGCCTCCACATCCTTCTTGTAATGCGGGGACCAGAACTGCACACAGTACTCCAAGTGCGGCCGCACTAGAGTAGTGTACAGTTGCAACATCACACTGCGACTCCTAAATTCAATCCCCCTACCAATAAACGCCAAGACACCGTACGCCTTCTTGACAACCTTATCTACTTGATTCCCAACTTTCAGGGATCTATGTACACACACACCTAGATCCCTCTGTTCATCCACACTATTCAAAGTCCTCCCGTTAGCCCTATACTCGACACATCTGTTGCTCCTACCAAAGTGAATTACCTCACACTTCTCCGCATTAAATTCCATCCGCCACCTCTCGGCCCAGCTCTGCAACCTATCTAAGTCTCCCTGCAGACTATGACACCCTTCCTCACAATCTACCACACCTCCAACTTTGGTGTCATCAGCAAATTTACTAATCCACCCAACTATACCCTCATCCAGATCATTAATAAAAATTACAAACAACAGTGGCCCCAAAACAGATCCCTGAGGCACACCACTCGTAACTGCACTCCATGATGAATATTTACCATCCACCACCACCCTCTGTCTCCTATCTGATAGCCAATTCCTGATCCAACTTCCTAGATTACCCACAATCCCATACATCTGCATTTTCTGCAGAAGCCTACCATGGTGAACCTTATCGAACGCCTTACTAAAATCCATGTATACCACGTCAACTGCCTTACCCCCATCCACCTCTTTGGTCACCTTCTCAAAAAAATAAGAAACTATAATTCAATCCAGTGTGTTCACCCCTTGCTCAGGCCGTTTAAAATTCATTATTTATTGGACTCTTCCCAATTCACTTGATTGCGAAAAGGACGGATTTGGCAAGCTGCTCCTTACTGTCCCCCAGCCCTCCTCCCACTGATTACCTACCCCGGGGGTGAGTTGGGGCTCTCCCGTGACCCTCCCCTTCCACAGAACCAAGATAGAGGGCTGGGATTTGGGGAGAGGAGAGGATCTGCTGGCTTTCTGCTCATTTTGTTCATCTCAAATTAAGGTTTTAGAGATATCCGCTCTAAGGCGCAACCATGGAAATGATGAGTTGAAGCCAGGATGTCATTATCCATCCTAAATTCCATTATTTCCGCTCAAGAGTCCATTGATCTGAGGGCAGCAGTGAAACAAAGCAACAGCTGAGGAAGATTGATGCTGGAATCTTAATGATGAATTGCTGTGTTCCATCATGCTGTTAGAGTCTCATTATCTTAGCTTGGACTTGGGCCATCTTTTGTTGCTCTTGATTTTGGAGGCGTCCAACTTCATTTGAGCCTGCCTTGCGGTGCTGTGTTCTGTTGTTTGACAAGATTTGTTGAGGCTCTGTTGGAGCAGCAAGAGGAACGGGGGGAGAGGTCAACCTCTGAGACTACACCACAATGTCTCACGGACATTGAATCACCAGATAATAGGAGAAATATTAGCTGGCCAGATGATTAGGTTTGAGAGATGAGTAAGGTAATGTGACCAATCATTTTTATTAGATTGCTGGGTTTCCACAAGTGCTTGGTGTAACAGATTGCCTGTAGGAGTCCCTAGAGTCAATGTGGACCAACAGGCCCTATACCCTCTCAATGGATGAGAATTGTTGTGTGGCTTGTCTTTGACTGGCTCAAATGTGATGGGCTGAAAGGCCTTTTTCTGTGCTGTCTACCTCTACGACTCTAATATATAAATAGACAGTTATCCATGTATATCAATGCTCAGTGTGCAGGGAGATACCATGATTCATCAAACCTCCAATCTGCTTTCCATCCCTGCCACTGTCCAGAAATGGCTGTTAGCATGTCACTTGTAACTTTGATATGTGTTGGTGTCAAAGGTAAGCTATTCCTCATCACCTTTTTTGGTCATTTTGCAAGCCTTCCACTTGGTTGATACACGATCCTCCTACTAAGCCTGTCCACAGCTGTATAGTTCAATAGGACTGCACTCACCTCGTTCCATTTGTACTTGCAATGTCTTCACTTGCTTCTCCCTCACCCTTACCTTGAGTTCCCTGAGATTATGCTTGGGTTCATCCTATTTCTCATCTGCCTCTCGCTGACATCTTCTGAAATCAGGAGGCACAATGAGGACACCCAGCTACACCTCACTACAGCTCTCTCAACCTCGCCAATCTTCAGATCTGTAGGAGCAGAAATTCCCTCCAACTAAATATTGGGAAGCTTGAGCAATGGCTTTTGGTCCCTGATCTAAACTCTATTCCCCAGCTATTAATTCCATCCCTCTCCCTGTCAACAGTCTGAGGCTAAAACAATCTGTTCACAAACTTAGTGCCATATGTTATTCTGAGATGAGCTTCCAAACACATACTTGTGTCAGTAAGGCTATAAATTTTCACCTCCTTACCATTGCCTGACTCATCTGCTCTGAAACTCTCATTCATGCCTTTTCTATCCTTAGAGTTTGATTATTTCAATGTGCTTCTGGCTGTTCTCCCAGGTTCTATCCTCTGTAAACTGAGACCCTTCAAAAATCTGCTGCTCATGCCTTAAGTTGCACCAAGACCTATTCCCCTATCACCCCTTGATTTCCTGACTTGCATTGACTCCCAGTCAAACAGAATTTTGATCTTCAAACGATTCTCCTTTTTTCAAGTCCCTTCATGGTCTGTTATGGGGCTGTCATGATGTTTCTCTTGTCGTAGTTAAAACTATCGTTCTCCTCAAGTGTCAAACAAAGTCATGGAGTGGTTTAAGATGATTTATTATGACAATGACAGGATTCTGATCGGATCTTTAAGTAGTCTCACAACACCAGGTTAAAGTCCAACAGGTTTATTTGGTAGCACAAGCTTTCAGAGTGTCGCTCCTTCGGGTGAGTTGTGTTCACAAACAGGGCATATAAAGACACAAACTCAGTTTATAAGATAATGGTTGGAATGTGAGTTTTTACAGGTAATCAAGTGTTAAAGCTACAGGTAATGTGAGTGGAGAGAGGGTTAAGCAGAGGTTAAAGAGATGTGTATTGTCCCCAGCCAGGACAGTTAGTGAGATTTTGCAAACCCAGGCAAATTGTGGGGTTACAGATAGTGTGACATGAACGCAAGATCGTGATTGAGGCCGTCCTCATGTGTGCAGAACTTGGCTATCAGTTTCTGCTCAGCGATTCTACGTTGTCATGTGTCGTGAAGGCCACTTTGGAGAACGCTTACCCGAAGATCAGCCTCTGATAGCCAAGTTCCGCACACATTAGGTTGGCCTCAACTGGGATCTTGGGTTCATGTCACACTATCCGCAACCCCCTGGACTTGCAAAATCTCACTAACTGTCCTGGCTGGGGACAATACACACCTCTTTAACCTGTGCTTAACCCTCTCTCCACTCACATTGCCTGTAGCTTTAAGACTTGATTACCTGTAAAGACTCACATTCCAACTACTATCTTGCAAATTGAGTTTGTGTCTGAATCCACCCTGTTTGTGAGCACGACTCCTCACTCACCTGAAGAAGCAGTGACACTCCGAAAGCTTGTGCTACCGAATAAACCTGTTGGACTTTAACCTGGTGTTGTGAGACTTCTTACCATGCTTACCCCAGTCTAACGCCGGCATTTCCACATCAAATCTTTAAGACCTGCTGTAGTGCCGAATTCAGAAAGAGACAAGCGATTATAGTTTCAAATTCGATTACAAGTAATAAGCATACAGCTATCAAAGTACAGGAGTTATCTCTATCCATTCACAGTTATTGATTAAGATCACATCATGCATACATAAGGGTTTGGTGTCCAGTTATAACTTGTGCATGTTTTCCTAATTATATCATCAAGCAATGGTAATGATATCTCTGATCAATGGTATGCATCAACTTCCCTTTGCATTATTTCTTGTTCTAAGCATGAGCGGCAGCTACAATCATCCAATTAAATGATCCTTGACTCTCATCTGGGTCTGTTTAAATTAAGATCTATGGTTTGCACACAGCTTTTCCTCTGTTATTGAGATACAGCTTGTAGCTTAAGTGATTTTTTATTTTTTAAAAAAGCTATCGTTATTTATTTACTAATGTCACAAGTAGCTTACATTAACACCGCAATGAAGTTACTGTGAAAATATCCTAGTCGCCACACTCCAGTGCCTGTTCAGATACACTGAGGGAGAAGTTAGCATGGCTAATGCACCTAACCAGCACTCTGCCCAGACTGTGGGAAGGAAACCGGAGCACCCAGAAGAAACCCATGTAGACATGGGGAGAACGTGCGGACTCTGCACAGACAGTGACCCAGCTGGGAATTGAACCCCAGGCCCCCAACACTGTAAGGCACCAGTGCTAGACACTGTGCCACAAACTTGCGTGATTATTAACTCTTTCATGGTCTACCTCTGTAATTTTCTCTGGCCCCACAACCCACTGACATAGTTACTCCTATGAAGTGTGATCAGACTTTTAATTAGATTAAAGGCTCTTTATCAATATAAGGTGTTTTTGTTGTTATCTTTTGGTTGGGGGGTGAGGAGGAGGTGAGGGGGGTGCTGTTTCTAGATTGTTTATGCAGCTTTTCCAAAATCAAGGAGAAGTCAATGACAGGCTTCTTGGCGATATAAATTATTGAGTCTGAGATTATTGAGAAGGTCCAGCTTTGCATTGGAAGAACACTATATAATAAGTCTCTCAGCCACTTCAGTCTGAATGAGACAGACCTTTGGGATATTCAAGAGAAGATTCAGGTGAAGAGAGAGGTCTGGAAGGCTTCATCCAGTATGTTTCCAATGTTATCTTGTGAATTAGGAATCTTTAACACTCCGCATGGTATCTTTCTTCATTCCATTGCCAAATTCAAGAAAGACACTGAGCATCGATAACCTGCCTTTAAACATTCTTGTTCTCTGAGACTCCTGTTTTGCAATTGATTCCAGGCTGTTCTGCATTGTTGGGAAGCCTCTCTGATATTGTAACACTGGTCCTGGCTACCAGCCTATGTTTAAAAGCACATTTTTGGAGATGCTGTATTTCCATCCCTTCTTCACAGCAGGACCTGTGAACTCATCATGCAGATGTTCTTCGGCTCAGACCTAACATCTCCTTAACACCTGAGCTTGGACAAAGGGTCATCTGGACTCGAAACGTCCGTTCTTTTCTCTCCTTACGGATGCTGCCAGACCTGCTGAGATTTTCCAGCATTTTCTCTTTTAATTTCCTTAACATCTCTTTCGAAATGCCCTTCTCCACTTCCACCACCTCCTCTTCCTAGTTTATGAGTTGTGCAAGTGGGCCAGTGCACACTGTCAATCCACAATTCGACATATAGCCCCCGGTTTGCTAGAAAATGGGAGTAAATCTCATGGCTTTTTTTAGCGCGATTTCCAGAGTGAATCTCCGACACTTAGTGCGTCAGGGAGTGCCTCAGCTGGATTCACTCTGAAAATCAATGGGTGAAGCCTATTCCCTCCCGAGAGGCTGGCAGCATAGTGCTGAGTGGGCCACTGCGCATGTGCCGATCTGTCAGGGGAGACGCTAATGGGCTCTGGTGCTGAGCTAATTATGTTGGAAACCTTTATCCGGGAGACTCACATAGGTTGTGGTGCCCAGCGGAAAGCTTGTGAAAAGCCTCCATTGATGTCTCCCGACCTACAGCACCACTCCAGCAGCGCCCCCTTTGTTTTTATGACTCCACACCAGTGGCATCCAGCTAGCAAGATATACTTTGTCCATGATTCATGGTGATTTGCTTGGTATTGTCCTCTTTGGGGAGTGTCTATATTGCTATATTATAATGTATGAGACCAGGCAGTGCAAGTTGTGTGGAGGGCGGCCATGGGAAGGGAGGGATAGTGGCCAGGCAAACATGGAAGAGATCATTCAGGCTGTCCAGGTCCTCTTTAAATATGATGGCTGGTTCCTGCCTGCCCTCTCTGTGAGAATCACCAAACTCCTCACGGATGTATACATAATAACAAAGAACAAAGAGCAACACAGCACAGGAAACAGGCCCTTCGGCCCAACAAGCCCGCGCCGCCATTTTAACATTGTATGTGCCCCCTTCTACCTTTGTCTACGCCTATTGGACTCCACAATAAAGGAACCATAACCAGGTTGAGGGACAACTAATTTAGGGACAATTTGTTAACACCAATCAGCCAATAATGAACTGAACGGTGCAGGATCGCTTGTCTCCGCTATCCTGCCATCTCATGGAGACTATTCTGCTTCTGTGCCCACTCTAGACTCCAGAACAAAAGATTCCGGCCATTGTCTTTGCTTTATTTTCCAATTGTTACCAATCATATCCATCCTAATACAACAGCAAAATACTCTGGATGCTGGAAATTTGAAATAAAACCAGAAAATATTGGAAATTCTTATCAGGCCGTATCTAGAGTTTTTCCAGCCCTGTGATTCATCATCAAACCGAAACATTAACAGTTCCTCAAATGCTGCCAGACCTCCAGAGTACTTCTATCTTAATCTTGCAATGTATAAAGTGCTTTTGCAACTTGAATTTCCCTTTGTTCATTTGTCTGTGGGTGTTTTGGCTGCCACTCCCAACCTAAGCCCATCATTTGTATTTCCTTTTCTTGTCTTTTGTGTCTCCTCTGTGTCCCTTTTTGTTGCCATCATAAATCCATTCTAAAATTCTCACCCTGAACCTCTCTGCCTTTCTACCTTAAATGGATGGCATGGTGCCACAGTGGTTAGTACTGCTGCCTCACAGCACCAGGGACCCAGGTTCAATTCCTGGACTGGCTCACTGAATGTGCAGAGTCTGCACATTCTCCCCGTGCCTGCGTGGGTTCCCTCTGGATTCTCCGATTTCCTCCCACAGTCTGAAATACGTGCTGGTTAGGTGCATTGGCCATGCTAAATTCTCCCTCAGTGTACTCAAACAGGTGCTGGAGTGTGGCGAATAGGGAACTTTCACTGTAACTTCATTGCAGTGTTAATGTAAGCCTACTTGTGAGACTAATAAATAAACTTAGAGTTAGATGTCCATTAAAATCTATCTCTTTGACCAAGCCAGCCCTTATTGCTTTTATGTTACTCAGTGTTAAACGTTGTTTTATAATGCTTCTGTGAGGCACCTTTAATCTTTTGTTACATTTAAAGGCACTGCATAAATTCAAGTTGGTGTTGTTCTTGCAATTATTTGCACTTTCTTCTGATTTGATGGTGTAAATGGTGACGTGGGTCCAAAATCTCGCAATCGTTGGGAAATGAGATTCTCGTCATCAAGATTGCATTTCCAATCCCCTTACCCATGATACAATGAGTTTCCCCCCCCACCACCTGCATAAAAGGGTGGGATCCTCATTTCCATAAATTCCAATAAATTTAAATATAATTAAAGGGTTTCTTTGTAATATGTTTTCCCTTCACTGAATATTAATACTTTGCCGACATCATGTCATGTTGGCAAAGTTCACAACAGGTTTATAAAAACTTGAAGCACCAGCGGTGCAAAATATAGCCCTCATGGAACATGCTCATGTTAGTATCCTGGTTGTGGTCAGGGGCAGGCCCTCTGTAGAGCTCCATTAGGGGGTGCGCCCCAAATACTTCTGGGGACGGATACCTGTGTGGTGATAATAGTTGGGAGGGGAGGTTGCATTGTCCTAATGCTAGTAGATGGGTCAACTGTGTCATAGAATCCCAATAGCACAGAAGGAGGCTATTTGGCCCATTGAGTCTGCACCGACTACAATCCCACCCTTGCCCTGTCCCCTAATTCTCGGGCAATTTGGTATGGCCAATCAACCTAACCTGAACACCTTTGAAGTGTGGGAGGAAACTGGTGCACCCGAAGGAAACCCACGCAGGCATGGGGAGAATGTGCAGAATCCGCATAGACAGCTACCCAAGGCTCGAATTGAACCCAGGTCCCTGGTGCTGTGGGTGGGGTGGGGGGGGGTTAGTTTATTTTTAATCACAGACTTGGGCGGGCGCGGGCACAGCCCCCTGATATCTGTGGAGCTGGCAATGCCAGGTCCATCAAGGCCTGCCTCACTAGTGTGATGGTGGAAACCAGGCCCCAGATTCTCCGTGCACAGATTCTGGAGAGAAACCTCACTTGTGCAGCTGGGGAGCTACTTGCCGGTTTTCTCACTGAAACTGATTCAGCCCATTAGTTTTGTTATTGCTTTCACTCCCAGACTGATTTATTTGGCAAATAAAGTAGTATTTGCATCATTATGCTCTAGAGTTCCATCAAGAAAATTATTTTTCAAAGAGCAGGGTTCACCAAGAATAAACATATAATTGTGGAGTACCAGAATAATACTTGGGGGAGGTGATGGCCTAGTGATATTATCGCAAGCCTATTAATTCCAGGAACTCAGCTGAAGTTCTGGGAACCTGGCATCGAATCCCGCCACAGCAGATGGTGGAATTTGAATTCAATTTAAAAAAAATCTGGAATTAAGAATCATGATCATGAAACCATTGTCTACTCTCAGAAAAAAACCCATCTGGTTCAGAAATGTCCTTCAGGGAAGGAAATCTGCAGTCCTTACCTGGTCTGGCCTACACGTGACTCCAGAGCCACAGCAATGTGATTGCCTATCAACTGCTATTGGGTGACTAGGGATGGGCAATAAATGCTGGCCAGCTAGCGACACCCATGTTCCATTAGTGAATAAAAAAGACAGGCACTTTGTGTCTGTTTCACCATTCAACAATAATATTGCTGATCTTCTATGTTAACTGCACTTTTCTGACTGATCCTAACATCCCTCAATACTCAAAAAAAAATGATCTCAAAGAACAAAGAAAGGTAAGGCACAGGAACAGGCCCTTCAGCCCTCCAAGCCTGTGCCGATTATGGTACCCTAACTAAACTAAAAAAGACCTTCTGCCCTTACTTGCTATCCCTATCCCTCCCTATTCATGTACATATCCAGATGCCTCTTAAATGTTACCAATGTGCCTGCCTCCATCAGCTCCTCTGGCATCACATTCCAGGCACCCACCGATCGCTGTGTGAAAAACCCCCTCCGCACGTCTCCCTTAAACTTTCCTCCTCTCACCTTTGAACTTGTGCCCCTTTGTAATTGACACTTCCCCCCTTGGTAAAATGACTGAACATCCAGGGTAGACAATTCCAAAGATTAACAAGCCTCTGAGTGAAGACATTCGTCCTCATTTCAGTCCTAAATAGCCAACAATTTAACCTGGGACTACGAACTCTAGTTCCAGACTCTGTAGTCAGGGAAACAGTCTGTTGGCATCTACCCAATCACACTGTTTATGAATTTTATACATTTCAATGAGATCACTTTTTGCTTTCCAGAGAGTATACGCTCATTTTACTCTGTCTCTCCTCATAAGTCAAATCCCTCATCAGGTGAATCAATCTGGTGAACACTTGTTGCATCCATTCGAAGGCAACTATATCCTCCCTTGGGTAAGGAGACTAAAACTGTGCATAATTCATGTTGGCTACAGGTTTATGTTGTCTATAGGTTTATACCTCTATGTTTGAAACTGCAGCATCAGGGATAATATTAGTCTGTAATGTGTAAAGCAGAGATGCATGGCAGCTTGTTGCGAACATACTTGCATTTGAGATCATGAAATTTATTCCTGATTTGAATAGGACACAAAGTTACTGTTCTGACAGCTCATTCAATATGAGCCTGACTGCTGTGTGAGATCTCCTCTCACCCACTGGGGAAGGCAGTGGTATTAGTAATCTAGCGGCCCAGAGTATTGATCTGGGGACCTGAATTTGAATCCTATCATAACAGATAGTGAAATTTGAATTCAATAAAAATCTGGAATTAAAAGTCTGATGGCAACCACGTTGTGCTGATTGTCAATTGCTGTAGAAACCCATCTGATTCACTCAGTAAGGGGATCTGTCATCCTTACCTGGTCTGGCCTACATGTGATTCTGCCTTGCCTGCCCGAGGCTCTTAAAATCCTGCCAGAAGACAGTGAAGAATGCTGTTCTGCGAGCCTTGCCTGCCCTGATTCTGGTACAATGCTGTAGGTCTGGACTGGAAATGTGGTTGATTCTTAAATGCCCTCAGGGATTGGACTAACTATGCCCAATGACACCCACACCCCATGAACGAATATGGAAAAACATCCTTCCTGTGCCTAAATTTCAGTCAAGAGAATAATTATGTCTCTTCCCGAGAGGTTTGATGCTATCGCCTCACCAATTCCTTTAAGAGACGTGTCTTTAATTTTCAGCCTATTGGCCCAATTTACATTCTTGTGTAGCTTTAAGAGCAATCCAGCATTTAATTCCAAAATACCTCCTCCATCCATGCATTTTCCAGATCTTTCTGGCATTCTTAACCATTGCTAGCAGTTCGTATATCTTTTACCTCTTCCCGCAATATTAAAATGAGCTGAACCCACAATTATTAGTAGGGTCAGTGCTGAGGAAATTGAGAAGGTATAAACCTTGCCTATTGTGCTTCTGGCATCTAACTTTAGGCATGTATTTTTGTATTGGACCCACAAGTTTGAGAGACTTGAACTTATGATGACAATAACACAATTTTTTTGCCTCATAAAGGGGAAGTACAGTTGAGCAGTTGTAGTTATTTAAACATTTCTTGTTTCATTCATTTTATATCATAGAACAAGAAAAATTATAGTACATGAACAGCCCATTTGCCTCCTCCAAACCTGCACCAACCATGCTGCCCGACTTAACTAAAACACCCTACCCTTCCCGGGACCGTATCCCTCTATTCCCATCCTATTCATGTACTTGTCAAGACGCCCCTTAAAATTCATTACTGTACCCGCTTCCACAACCTCCCCCAGCAACAAGTTCCAGGCACCCATCCCTCTCTGTGTAAAAACTCTGCCTCATACACCTCCTTTAAACCTTGTCCCTCGCACCTTAAACTAGACCCTCTTGTAATTGACTCTTCCACCCTGGAAAAAAGCTTCTGACTATCCACTCTGTTCATGCCGCTCATGATCTTCTATCAGGTCTCCTCTCAACCTCCGTTGCTCCAGTGAGAACAAACCAAGTTTCTCCGAACTCTCCTCATAGCTAATGCCCCCCCATATCAGGCAACATCCTGGTAAATCTCTTCTGTACCCTCTCCAAAGCCTCCACATCCTCCTGGTAGTGTGGCAACCAGAATTGAACACTATATTCCAAATGCGGCCTAACTAAGTTCTATAAAGCTGCAACATGACTTGCCAATTTTTAAACTCAATGTCCCCGCTGATGAAGGCAAACATGCTGTACGCCTTTTTAACTATCTTCTCCACCTGCATTGCCACTTTTAGTGACCTGTGTATCTGTACACACAGATCCCTTTGCCTATCAATACTCTTAAGGGTTCTGCCATTTACTGTACATTTCCTATCTGTATTAGACCTTCCAAAATGCATTACTTCACATTTGTCCAGATTAAACTCCATTTGCCATCTCTCCCCCAAGTCTCCAACTGATCTATATCCTGCAGTATTCTCTTACGGTCCTCATCGCTATCTGCAAGTCCACCAACCTTTGTGTCATCTGCAAACTTACTAATCAATCCAGTTACATTTTCCTCCAAATCATTTACATATATTACAAACAGCAAAGGTCCCAGCACTGATCCCTGAGGAATGCCACTTGTCACAGCCCTCCATTCAGAAACTCACCCTTCCACTGCTACCCTCTGTCTTCTTTGACCGAGCCAGTTTTGTATCCACCTTGCTAGCTCACTTCTGACCCCATGCGACTTCACCTTCTGCACCAGCCTACTATGAGGGACCTTGTCAAAGGCCTTACTGAAGTCCATGAAGAAAACATCTACTGCCCTATTCTCAATCATCTTCGTCACTTCCTTGAATAACTTGATCAAGTTCGTGAGGCATGTCACCCCTTCACAAAAGCATGTTGCCTCTCACTAATACATCCACTTATTTCCGAGTGGGAATAAATCCTGTGTCGAAGAATCTTCTCCAATAATTTTCTTTCTACTGATGTAAGGTTCACTGGCCTGTAATTACCTGGATTATTCTTGCTACCCTTTTTAAACAAAGGAACAACATTGGCTATTCTCTAATCCTCTGGGACCTCCACTGTAGCCAGTGAGGATACAAAGATTTCTCTCAAAGCCCCAGCAATTTCCTCCCTTGCAATTTCCTCTCTCAGTATTCTGGAATATATCCTACCAGGGATTTACCTATCTTATATAGTTAAGTGTAATAATGCACCTTACATTCAACAGGGTGGTAGGTTGGCACAGCAGATGGCATTGCTGCCTCATTGTGCCAGGGACCTGGGTTCGCTTCCTGGCTTGGGTGACTGTGCGGAATCTGCACATTCTCTCCGTGTCTGTGTGGGTTTCTTCCGGGTGCTCTGGTTTCCTCCCATAGTCTGAAAGATGTGCTGGTTGGGTGCATTGGCCATGCTAAATTCTCCCTCAGCGTACCTGAACAGGTGCTGGAATGTGGCAACTGGGGGATTCTCACAGTAACTTCATTACAGTGTTAATGTAAGCCTACTTGTGAGACTAATAAATAATCTTCAAACTTAAACAAGAAGAAAGACAGACTTCACAACAAAGAAACTGAGAAGACAAGGTCCAAGAACAATTTTGAATTTATTTTAAACTATTGATAAACAGAATAACTTCCAAAGTGGCTGAAACCTGTGCTTATGTGCTGTTTTCCTGCTTGTAATTGCAAGGCTTTTTTAAACAAAAAGTGCTGTAATAAGCTGGGGAGGATGACATAATTCTTTGCAGCTTGAGTTATGTTATAAAACTTTCCAGTGAATTTTGGCTCAGAAACAAAACATTTATTATGTTTATAGGATCCAAAATTCTCTGGAAAGTTTTATAATACATCTGCAGAACATAAACTGGCCACAATGTGATCCCAGAATGCATTGTATGTCAGTTGAATGTAGGCCTCAATATTGCCCTGAGGCTGAGAGGAAGCAAGCAACTGTTCTGAGGGTGGGAAACCCTCAGTGTGGTCTAATTTAAGAGCAGGATCAGATTACTTGTTCTTGTCTCTATTTCCCGGCCACAGTTAGCCAGACCGAGAGTGGACAGCGTGATCAGAAGGATAACTGATGGAGGAGTTAGGAAGCTTTGCGCGTAGGGTAGGAATGGAGGGTGGAGGGATGGAAGGTAATCCTGTGTCAGCTTATGTGGCAAGGATGAAACCGTGATCGAGCAGGTGATTTGCGCAGTCTAGGCTGGATCAGAGATCAGACTGGCCAACGGGTTTAACTGAGGCATCACCTGACGAACTTTTTCAAAACCATCTCGGCCTTTTGGCTAAGACAAATGTCAGATTGAGCCCAAGATGGGGGGGGAGGGGGGGGCAGCAATGCCTCATCTTGTCAGCTTGGATCTTGTTTGACTCTATCATGGCGGCTATGAATTGGATTGAATTTGAATTTGAATTGGTTTTTGAGGAGGCAAGGAGATGGATTAAGGACTTTTCTTGTCCACTCTTGGCCTTGCAACTCTGAGAAAGAATAATTTTATTTTAAAACAGCGGGGTTTTAAGGAGGAGGGGAGAAATTGGAAGGGCTAAGGGGAGATCGGAGGTCACAGCACAGCAGTGAGTAAGGGAGGGAGAAAATGATCAAATAAGGACGAGAAATGAAGGAAGGCGGAACATCATGGCTCGGGGTGCAATGCTAATCATTGGTTAGGGTGGGGGCAGTGCAGTGGGGGTGAAGAAGGTAAGCTGGACTTAGTAGCTAAGTAGAAAGATACTTAGCAGCTTTATCCAGCAGAATGTGCCTGCCTTTAGTGGCTGAGTTTTCCAAGGTTCAGGCAACACAGACAATGAGATATAAATTTAAAAAGGAAATTAAATTGGTGGCACAGTGGTTAGCACTGCTGCCTCATAGCGACAGGGACCTGGGTTCGATTCCAACCTTGGGTGACTGTGTCTGTGTGGGGTTTGCACCTTGTCTGCGTGTGTTTCCTTTGGGTGCTCCAGTTTCATCTCACAGTCCAAAGATGTGCGGGCTAGGTGGATTGGCCAGGCTAAATTTGCCCGTCATACCAGGGGGATTAATAGGGTAAGTATGCAGGGTTACGGTGACAGAACCCAGGCAGGTGTAAGTCAGGCCATTTGAGGTTGGCCTATTGGAATATGAACTCCCTGATTGAAGACTCAATTGATGGGCCAACTGGAATTCTTTTCCTTGGATTTAACCGGGAGTGTCAGTTCCTCTGGCACTCCCAAAGATAGACTGCTGACTGATAGCACTTGGCGTACTGCTTTTGGAATTGTTAATAAAGGGATTTTGGTGAAGGGACTTCTGCCTCCGAAGACTTATTACAGTGGGATTATTGTTGGCGCAGGCTTGATGGGCCACATGGCCTCCTTCTGCTCTGGAGGGATTCTATTATTCTAAATCTGAGGCATGCAACTCATTATAATATTTTAAATAACCAGCCTGTCTCTCGATCCCAGTCAGTTGGAACAGGGTGGCTTCAAGGCACCTTGGGGTCTGGTTTGAGAATTTGAAGTTTTATATCCTACCCCACTCATTATTGTGGGCCAAAAATAGCCTAGTAGTAATTGCCAACTATGCTTTCCTCAAAGGAACACTATTTATAAAGCTTGACAAATATATTATTTGCTATCAGATATCTGTGAGGTAAAATTATTTCTCATGAAATAATTAATACAATTGGAAAATGATATAACTGTGACATTGTGGCTTTAGTCTTTGACAAACTATCTTCTGTGCACCAAAACATAAATCTATCACTTTATATATTGTTGCTATCTCAGTTGTAGTTTATTTAATTATTAGCTTAGAAATGAAGGTTTTTATATTTTTCAGAGAACCATTCTACACCGCTCTACAGTGTTATTTTGCATCCTGTACTCACTGAGGAGTAAGATAGCAATATGAATACTTTGATGATAGGCAAAGATATTTTAAAAGCTGAAAAATTGTTAAAATTACGTTTGTCTAACTTTACATTCAGAAGGAATGGCACTTATTGTCATCATCACTTAATTCTATTGGCTTCCTCTCTTTTGTTTGAACATCTGGTATTCCATATCCAAATCTTAGTATTTGTTCACCGTTTGCACAATAAGAACTGGATCTTCGTAACAATGGAGAGTCTTTCCATCATTGCCAAAATGGCCAAGATCCAGAAGACACACACCTGAATTATGGCACCTACTTTTGTTGCAGTGGCGGGAACAGGGCCAGGTTGGGATGTGTACGCATGTTTCACAGAGGCAACTACCCTAATAAAATGGCAGCTATCTTCAGTTGGGCTAGTTTTCAATAGCCAGGAGTGGGAAATGTACTATCTGTAGATTAGACATGGGAGGAGAGGTTGAAAATTTACAGAGCCCCTTTGAAAGGTGGGGTTAACCCTTTTTGTATATAGTTGCAGGACACTTTTAACAGAGGTCAGATGTCCTTTGGGGGAGGTTAGGTACCCTTTGGGATTGTTAAAGTGGGCATGAGTGTGCATAAATGCATTGGGACTGTGAAGATATTTGTCAAGAAGAACTGTCAAAACTTACTGTCAAAAACAAATATTTAGCTGTCAAGACATTTAACACTTCTGCCCTTTAAAAAAAACTGTGTCCAGTTTTTGGCTGCAATTTAAGTCTGCTTGTTGACATAAGCCTGAGGGTTATCATTATCGGATTTGTGCTGGATGACTAATTTCACAATCCTCCATTAAAACAGCAGGATGCAGTTTGATTGACAGCTGTAAGTGGTTATTGATTCATTGAATTGGGACCATAAATTACAATCCTTATTTTTTTACAAGGAATTAAGCAATTGAATGAAATGTTTGTTCTTATAAGGAATTATTTGGTTGAAGGGATGTAAAAGTGGTGATTAGGCTTTTATGAATGATAGTGTTTTAAAAAGAAGTTTGCAATAGACGCTTTGAAATTTACTTTATTTAATCTTAGTATGGCTCTTGAGTTCTGCCCAAGGTGGATACTGAATGAGTTGGCATAGTAGGTGTAAGGGCTATGGGTGGTGGTGAAAGAAAAAGACATGGAGGATAAGGGGAGTTATGGAGGATGGGCTGGGTGGCATTCATAGGTTGGCATGTAGGGAATGAGGGGTTATGGAGGTGGGTGGAGGGCATGAGGTGACACGGAGTGGTATGGATGGAGCATAGGCAGCATGTCAGGCTAAAGGGGTGTAAGGGGTGAGGGCTGTTTTTCTTTTACTTTAACTTTTTCTAAAAAACCGTGGGCACAATGTTGGTGCACAATGGTAACCCTTCCACCCAGCCTGCCTTCACATTCAGCAGCCTCCTCACTCCTTCTGGAGTCACCCGGCCTGACTTCTAGTGAATTCCACCAGCTTAGAATTATAATCCTAACATCCCAGGTACTTAATCTTGGGTTGGGTTTGCAGAGCTGGGAAATGTCCCAACTCTGTTTCCAAGAGCAAAAATTCAGTCCATCAAAATGTAGAACACATAGCCCACCAGATGTTTGGTTAAGGGGCATTTTCCAGTGCTGTTGGGTACGTTTTCTATTCATCATAAAACATTTGTCATTCATCACAAAGAGACATTAAGTACAAATATGATGTCCTGCCATGTCAGATGTGGTTCAGAAATGCCTGAGAACAATATAGACAGTTGGGTTGTCACGGTCAGTAGGCGTTGTGGATGATATTATATGGTTATCTATGGGAGGTCTGCTGCCCAATCTTAAAAATAGCAAGAACATAAGGAAAAATGGAAGAAACCAGGAAAAGTTGGTCATATTATTATCATCAATATTATTAGAACAACTTGTTCAAAAAACATGAAGAATGAAACTAGCATATAATCTCAGAAGTTAACATGTTGGTTTTGAAACCAAAATAAGGAAGGTTGCATGATTTTTGTGATTAGATCAATGAATGAGTTATGAATAATTAATTATAATACACATCTAATTAAAACGTGCTCATTTTTATCAATTCTTTCACCATCCTTTACTATCAGACGAACATGAGTAATTTTGTTTTACGTTGATAAAAAATTACAAGACATTTCAGGAATGGGATTTAAGAATGGCGCACTAAAGTTGTAGTCAAAGAAAATGAGAAAGCGAGGGGATTAAGGGTTATGGGGAGAGGGCGGGAAAGTGGAACTGAGCCACGACAGATCAGCCATGATCTTATTGAATGGCGGGGCAGGCTCGAAGGGCTAGATGGCCTACTCCTACTCCTATTTCTTATGTTCTTATGTCATAGGAAATTGTATTACATTTAGTAAATACTTCTGCTTACTTACTTATTGTCTGTTCACAATGCTGCTGTACTGCAAAATTAGTTTCAACTGTTTCACAAAATTAATGTTGCTGACATTTGCCTGGCCATTCATCTGTCCCTTTACTATGAATAGCTGGAATATAACCCAGCACAAATTCCCAAGTGAAATACTTGCTAACTGAGGATACAAATGTTTGATGAAAAAGTCAAGGACTGACAAGTGTTTATTAAACAACATCACTATGTATACAACATAACATAATTGGCAGCACTGTGAGGCACAGTGGTTAGTACTGCTGCCTGACAGTGCCAGGGACCCAGGTTCGATTCTGGCCCTGGGTCACTCCCTTTGTGGAGTTTGCATGTTCTCCCCATGTCTGCATAGATTTCCTTTAGGTGCTCTGGTTTCCTCCCACACTCCAAAGACGTGCGGGTTAGTGTGATTGGCAATGCTAAATTGCCCCTGAGTGTCAGGGGGATTAGGGGAGTAAATATATAGGGTTAAGGGGATAGGACCTGGGTAGGATTGTTGTTGGTGCAGGCTCGATGGGCCAAATAGCCTCCTTCTATGATTCTATGCTTATACAAAATGTTCCACAGAACATTTTAATGAATTGAAAAACTGAAAGTCATGGCATTAAATTCCAAGAATCGCAATTAACAAAAAAAAAGCCTGCATCTGAGATTTCTTTGCTGTTGTTGGGGCAAAGCACATGAAAATGAAGTGTTAGCATGACTGCTAATAATTATTAATATTAAAAATCCATATTCCTTCCTTTCTTTCATTGATTTGCTTCCTTCTTGAGCCAAGGCTTCTTGTGCCTATGTTTTATTTTCCCCCTGGGAAAGAGCCCAAATTAAATACCTGTTTCCAAACTCAAGTGGTGATTGGTGTATGGAAATGGGCCAGAATAATTTGGGCAATGATTTCCTCTTTCCTTTCTACAAAGAAATCATGATGCCTTTTGAGACGGGAATCAAAACTTCTGTCTTTATGATTTCGAAATGCCCTGGCCCCTTAAACATGTTACAAAAACTTTATCTGCAGGTAAGTATATCACTGATAAAGGGTTTATTGTGAACTTTGGCATTAGTTTTACTGTCATGGGTAACTATTATGTTGGCATCTCATTCAGTCAAAGTTGACCATCCTCAAACGATCTGCTTCTACAGCAAAGAAAGGACATTCTTTGTGATATTCATTCTATATTTACCAACCATGTGTATTTGGTTCTGAATGTGATCTTTGTGTAATGAGTTTGCAAAATAATATCATTGGTGATTGTTAGCAAGAATTTGCTGAGAAGATCTGCGATAATTTTGTGTCCTTGGAGAATTTTAATTCTTGTACCATATTAGCACCCTTTAGCTTTAGTTGCTGAGTACATTTGCAATTATATTTGAATAAGAAGCTCACCTTGCTCTGGCATCTTGTTATATTTCTACAATAACTGGAGAATGTGGTGAATATCCATATTTTCTGTGGAGCAAGGGATTTACTACCATTAATTGGTTAACCAGGACTGTGCTAATTAAGCCGTGTAGAGCAGTGAGCAGGGTTGCACGTAGCAATTCACTGGAGATTCAAGATCCAGTTTTAACCCTGTTTGCCAGGCTTCATTATACATGCAAAAGCATAATGCTATGGATTCTGTTCATCTGTGAAATAAAAACCGGAAATGTTGGATATACTCAGCAGATCAGACAACATCAGTGAGAGAGAGAAAGAGTGTTGATCTTTTAGCTCTGTGACCTTTCATCAGAGCATCTCATAGCCAGTCCTCCTTTGAATGGCCTTCCCCTCCCCTCATCTGACCATGCTAACATAGATTCACAGAATCCCAACAGTGCAGAAGGAGGCCATCTGGCCCATTGAGCTGTTTAATAAACACTTGTCAGTCCTTGGCTTTTTCATCAAACGGGTATATCGTCTGGACTCATAACAATCCCATCTAGGCCTCTTCCCCGTAATCTCCATAATTTACCTTGCTAGTTCCCCTGACACTAAGGGGCCAATCAACTTAACCTACACATCCTTTGAGTGTGGGCAGCATGGTGGCACAGTGGTTAGCATCGCTGCCTCAGAATGCCAGGAACCTGGCCTTGGATGATTTATGGAGTTTGCACATTCTCCCCGTGTCTATGTGGGTTTCCTTCAGGTGCTCCAGTTTCCTCCCACAGTCTAAAGATATGCGGATTTGGTGCATTGGCCATGCTAAATTGTCCCTTAGTGTCAGGGAGATTAGTGGGGCAAATATGTGGGGTTACAGAGAGAGGGGCTGGGTGGGACTATTGTTAGTGCAATGGACTGAATGGCCTCCTGTTGCACTGTAGGGATTCTATGATTCTATTCCGTGAAACTGGAGTACCCGAAGGAAACCCACACAGATATGGGGAGAGCATTTAGACTCCACACAGACCATGACCCAAGATCGGAATTAAATCTGGGTCCCTGGTGCTGGGAGGCAGCAGTGCCAACCACTGTGCCACTGTGCTACCCCACCTTCCCAGATCCTCCCCTTTATCAACCGCTTACCTTGCACAGGAGACCATTCTCTCTGCCAAATGGTGGTGATCCACAGCTTCCTGAAATCCTGCGTGTTGGCTCATTTTCACAGGTTTTGGGTGGGAGGCTGAAAAGTATATGTTAAATGAAACCTGATTGTTAAATAGCCAGATTGTTAAATGGTGCTGGCACTGTTATGAACGCTCCCTGGTCCTCTATCTCAGCCAGAATTGAACTTGGAACTTTAGACTGATCGTGGAAATGGCTGTTGATGATGAACAAAAGAGATGGATTCAATAAAATCTCCAGTTCAGCATTCTCCTGATAATCTGGGTGAGAGCAGGTATTTGGTTGTATGGAAATTACAGATGACAACTGGCCTTCTAGTGCATTAGGCTGTGATCAAACTGAGCTATTAACATCTACTGAGATCAGCTGAATAGAACTAATGTATGTGAATATACAACTAGAGATCTAGATAGGAAAGTAGCACAAAGTAAGGTTGTGTTTTCTAAGTCATAGACTAAATATATGTGAACAACACGAAATGTTCTACTTTAATTCAAACATTCTCAAATGTGTGATTATGTTTTTTAGACAAATGATCTAACAACCCTACTTAATTTTGGGAAAGTGCTCTAACATTGAAATGATGACACGAGTCTAACAAAACTAATCTTCAAACAAATACAAATATCCATGTGCCATTAAGATGGGCAGTTAGCCCTTTTATTGAAAACTATTCATCTTTAATTTTTATATTAGGATGATGATATTCTAACCTACAGCCAGCTTGTTACACTGGTTTTATTTTGTCATGAATTTGTTCTAAATTTTGCTGATTTTTAAATCGTCCTCTTGAATTCTTCAATTTGTAACCATTACTGCAATGAAGTCTCTATGTAACCTGCTTTATGTTTACACTGCCAAAGAATCATAGCTTAAATCTGTACCCATTTAATCCTAGTAATCAATGAATTAGTTGATAAGGTAAATTGGCATTTCATAATAAAGCAATTGGAAAACTAATTGAATCATCGACAGATCTTTTGTTCGCCTCAGAAATCAAGGCAGTTGTCTTTTGAATCTGTTCATGGGTAAAAGCTGCAGATGTTTGCAGGGATTGTGTTCTCAAAGCAATGATGAGGTGAACAGGGTTCACTGATATTTATGTGTAAATTGGACAGAAGCATCTGGTGCCCGCACATGTGCAGAAATCCAGAAGTTGTCTAACTTATGCTGTTCTGACAAAGGAAGGACAAAAATGGCATCTTGCCATCTGATTCACCATTGAATAGTGTGAAGTTACTACATAGAAAGAGACTAAATTTGCCAAAATAATGGGACTTGTCAAATTCAGTCCAAGTATACCCTATTCATACTAACCTCGGTAAGTAATAATTATGGCCAAACAACCCCTCTGTTAGGAACATGGGAATTAAGAGCAGGACTAGGCACTTTGAGCCCACTCTGCCATTTAACATGATTATGACTGATCTTATCCTGGTCTCAACTTCACTTTCCTGCCTGCTCCTTATTGCCATTTATCTCACTTTTCATCAGAAACCGATCTATCCCTTTCTTGAATCTGTGGATCGATTCTGCCTCTATTGCACTCTGAAGCTGTGAATTGCTCAATTTGCAACCCTCAGAGAGAAATAGTTTCTCCTCCTCTCAGTTTTGACTACACCTCATCTCATGTCTATGATCTTTTGTTCTAGACTGTCCCACAAGGGGGAATCATCTGTTCAACGTCCACCTTATCAATCCCCTTTAGTATTTTATATGCATCAATGAGATACACCCCCGCCCCACCTTCTATTCTTCTGAACACCAGGGAGGATAAGCCCAAGCTATTCAACCATTCCTTTCATCCTTAGAATCAATCTGATGAACCTTTCTTTGATCTGCCCCCAATGCCACCACATCCTTCCTCAGTAAGGAGATCAAAACTGGACACAATACGTCAGGTGTGGTCTCACCAACATTCTATACAATTGTAACAACACATCTTTGGTTTTATACTTCAGTCCTTTTGCAATAAGTGCCAAGATTCCATTTGTCTTTCTAATCATATGCTGCACTTGCTTACCCACTCTCTGTGATTCAGATACCCAGATCCCTCTGCGTGGACACATTTTGAATCTGTTTCTCATTTAAATAATAATTTGCTCTTTTATTTTTCTGGCCAAAATGGATAACCCTGTAGTTAACCACATTACACTCCACCTGTCAGATTCTGGCTCATTATTGTAGCCTACCCAAATATAAACTATTTCCTCATCACAGCCTGCTTCGCTATCTATTTAATATCACCCACGAATTTTGCTGCGTTACACTCTGTCCCTGCTTGTAGATATTTATACAGTTGAGGTCTAAGAACTGACCTCTGCAGCACCCCAATAGTTACAGCTCACCATCCAGAGACTGACCCATTTCTCCGGACTCTCTGCTTTGTCAGTCAGCCAATCTTCTATCCAAGCCAATGCTCTACTCCCGACCCCCTGGGATATACCCTTCTGGAGCAGTCTTTTATGTGGCATCTTGTCAAATGCCTTCTGGAAGTCTGGATATTTAAAGTTTACGTATTAGTCACAAGTAAGGCTTACATTAACACTGCAATGAAGTAACTGTGAAATTCCCCTAGTCACCAAGGTACAGTGCCTGTTTGGGTCAGTGCACCTAACCATCATTGTCTTTCAGACTGTGGGAGGAAACTGGAGCACCTGGAGGAAGCCCAAGCAGACACAGGGAGAATGTGCAAACTCCACACAGACAGTGGCCCAAAGTAGGAATCGAACCTAGGTCCCTGGCGCTATGAGGCAGCAGTGCTAACCACTGTGCCACCATGCTGCCTGTAGATATGGCACATCTATAGGCTCCTCACTATCTAACCTTGCTGGTTACATCCCCAAAGATCTCCAGAAAATTTGTCAAGCCTGACTTACCCTTCATGAGACCATGCCTACAATGGTGGATTGAGCTTTGTCTCTCCAAATGTTCAGTCATCCCCTCCCTAATAATTGACTCCAACAATGTCCCCATCACACAGGTCAAACTAACTGCTCTACAGTTTCCCACTTTTTGCCTCTACTTTTTTGAATAAGGGTGTCATATTAGCATGTTTCCAAACCACTGGTACCTTTCCAGAATCCAGGGAATTTTGGAATATCATAATGTATCCATTATCTCTGCTGCCATCTCCATTCAGGCCCTGGGGTGCAGGCTATCGAGACTTACCTGCCTTTAATCCCATTATTTTACTTAATATCTTCTCCCTAGTTACAGTAAGTTCACCAATTTCCTCTGTGGTAACTGTGACTGAAGATACACATTTACAAGTGTGGAGTATCATTCCTTCAGTATTTAATTATTGCTGAAGAAGCTGTTATTTTCAAGTTTTTACAACTTTGTCTTTATTATCTCTCTGACTTAGCCCAATTTTTCATTCCCTGGACTAGAATTCCCCATCCCGGGTCAGAACGGAAGGTGGAACGGAAGGCAAGAAAAATGGAATAATCAGTTTGCATGCTAAACTGCCACCTCTAACCTTGATTCTGATAACTTCCCTGAGGATGGAGGGGGCACAATGTTGGGAAGGAAAGTCAAGTTGCCTATCTTGTTAATTGAGCATGAGCTTTAGGGAGCTTATTAAAAGTTTGTCCTCTTAATTCCTGATATTTCCTTGGGATTGGGTGTCCATTGGCCAACTGCAGCCTGGCGGACCCAAGGGCAGCAATGCTGAAGGAGTTTTATTAGAAGCAAATAACGAAAAGTTTGGGCAAGGAAAGTACTGAATAATGATGAAATTTCAATAACCTACCTTTCCCTACTCTATCTTTCATTCCAGTTCTTCATTTGTCATGGGCACTTTCTCAACTTTATAAGGATGCTCACAGGGGATTGCCTGAGCAATGGCTGCCAATTCGAGCCAGAACATGGCCCACCTTGCTGGCCCCTCTCCTCCACTGCTCCGCCCTGATCACCCACAGCCACTAATGGTGTGGGAGACCTGTCTCTAGGGGTAATAAAAGCCATCCCAATGAAAATTGTGCTTCATCAAGTCTGACATCATATTCACACCCCACTTCCAGTGTCCCGCCTGCAATGGGAAAATCCAACCACCACCCCTCCACCTCTCTTTATTCACACAAGTTCCAGGTACCTTACAGAGAATGTTGTGCTTTGTGGATGGCTGTGTGAAAACCCACAGGAAGTCTGTGGGCAAGTTTAATGAATGGCTAATGTTAGTCGTTCACTGCCGGCACTTAAATCCAGCCCAATTATTATTTCTGAGCCCCCGTTTAAATCTCTTCTTTGATTGAACTGCCAGTTTGTGTAACTATAATAACTAGTTGCAGTAGTTCAAAGAACAGGCGTTGTAGCATAGAACATCGCCAGTGAGTCTATAGTAACATGGAAACAGCGTTCTGAGAATGCAGTGCTTGAAGTTTGCTTGTCCATGGTATGATCTCCCAGTTAAAAGCTGTTCCCATTTACCGCAATGAACGATGCTTTTTCCAAGCTGTTGCATGTTCTTTCAAGTCTGTAGAGGGAAAGAAAGGCAATTGGCAACCTCGATTTCTCTGATGGGTTTAGCAGCTGCAGACAGCTGCTCAAACATTCTTAAATCACTTCCAGTTCAACAGTAAAAAAACGATTCTGTAGGTTGGATTCTGTGTTCAGGTGATGTCATCCTCGGTACCGCAGCCAAGTTGCAGGGCAATTCCCGTCAGCGGGAGTTGCTGCCAGAGTTCAAACAGACTGACCCATTCCACCCGGAGGCACAGCCCACAAAGCCATCACAATGCCGGTTAATGGAAAGTGGACCGACCACCACTAGTCTCATTAACAAATGATAGTTTTGTTGAACTTGGTAGATTATCCAAGATGGTTGATGTAATATATTCTGCGTCATTGAAAAAGAGGCATCAAAAGAGCATAATGAGATGGAGAGAAATGGAAAACTCAAGTCTGATGGATCAAAACTCACCTCTGGGGAAAATTCAGCATTTCAATTTTGTAATGCGTTTCAAGTTCGTACATCTAGAGGGTATTTATGAGGACAAGTCTAGTCAGCAAATGCAGAGGCCTACAATCTCCAGATGCTAGGACGCTGTCGGTCTTTGGTTGCAAGGTATATCCAGTTACCTTTTGGGAAAGGGGGAATAAAACTCTGTATCCATGAACAACGTAATAGAAATGGACAGGGAGGGTAGAGGCGTATAGAAGATAGAAAGGAGCCAACATTTCTGAGCCAGAAATTACAAACAGATCAGAATTTGGGTATAATATTGGAACACACGTTTACAGTACTCTATTGCATAAAATAGACAAAAAAGCTGTTTCTTAACTGCAGTTATGTATGATGAATGTCTTGGCTGTAACGACTGGACGGTTGATTATTTTAGCAACATTCTTTGGGCAAGAATTCTCCCATAGGTGTCAGAACATCAATGTCACACTCCCAAGCCTACACATTGGCAGAACAACTGGTGGTGTAATCTTGTAGGGACCAGACTCCCAGTTGGCTGCTTTGTTCGATTAGGGAAGGTGGGCCGCTCTCCAGGCTGAAGGACTAACTAAAGCGCCCACAGCTTCGATAGCATCACCGGATGAGGCAGGTTACAAACTGCTCTCTCAGCGTGGAGACGCTCTCGCTGGCCAGTACGAAATACAGTAAATAAAAAAGCCCTGAAGCCAGTAGAGCTCCTGCGCAGGATTTCTCTCTTCAGGGACTTTCCTCCACGTAGCCCTGTCATGGGGCATGCAGCCTTCAGTTTGTGCATCGGCAAGGAGCTGCTCTGCTGGTGGGAAAGTAGCAATGAGACCGCAAAAAAAAAAATTGGTCTTAACTAGAACCTTTATTACCCTGATTGGCTGCCCACCTCTGAGGTGGGGTGGGGTCTGAGGGGACCCTATATGGGAGCCTTTGTCTGGTGGGGTCAGGACATACTGATGTGGTGTGGTGGAAGAGTTGGGGGGGGGTGCGTTGGTATAAGGGTGACCTGTTCTCTTGGTGTTGAAGGGGGAGGGGGAGGGAGGGAGGATGCTGGGGAGTTGGGTGCTCTCGCCTGATCAGCTGGGGTGGGGGGAGGGGAGGGGGGTGGGGAGATGGGGGCAGGAAGAGGACCTGTTGCTGAATACTGAGATTGGGGGTGCCCCTTACAAATGGTGACCTGATCTTTGAAAAAGGCGCAGCCCGCCTTTTTCAGAGATCAGCTGTGTTTTCCACAATGCATAACTTTGTGTCAATCCAGTGGGTGAATCCCACCTCACAGGTACTGCCAACGTCACCTGGAAACATAAGAACATAAGAAATAGGAGCAGGAGTAGGCCATCTAGCCCCTCGAGCCTGCCCCGCCATTCAATAAGATCATGGCTGATCCGTCGTGGCTCAGTTCCACATTCCCGCCCTCTCCCCATAACCCTTAATCTCTGGTTTTCCTGTTGGTGGGAGCACTTAGAATGCAAACAGATGACTTTTGTGCCCGTATCCAGAAAGCATCAAGAGAGGGATAGTCACTACTGATTTCTAAAGGGCTGGCCACCTTTAATGGACAGAGGATGTTGTTAAGGATAATGCAGTAGACAAATTGGCCAGGATTCTCCCAAACAAATTTGAAGTTCCCAGTATGCAGAAAAACCAGACTAATTCCCACCATTTATTTTAAGCTTACTTCCCAAAGTGAGTTTCTGACACTCTAAGCAATGCAGAGTGCCTCAGCATGGTTCACTCTGGTAAGCAGGGGGCCTATTCACGCCTGAGAGGCCAACAGCATTGCATTGAGCATGTCACTGCGCATGCACCAATTTGTCAGCATGGAGATTGGCACATCCGCAGTGGCCCCTCTCATTGCCAGCCTCCCCATTGCTGGCATTCTGAATGCACCCCTGAACCCTCAGATGCTGGGCTCCCGAATTTTCCCGGGCCAGCCCACATCATCTCCAGGCTAACCCAATCTCCCCGATTGCCCCACCAATCCTGATGACTGGCCCCAATTGCCCTTGCTTCATCCCTCCCGCATCAATACTTTTGCAGAATGGCAGCAGGTCCTGCCCTCCTCCACACTAATCACCATCCCAGTAGGCAGTGCCAAGGTGCCTGGCTGGCACTGCCAGGTTGGCACCGTCCAAGGGGCGTCCCCTTACCCCCAACCTCTGGGGAGGGGAGCGGTGGGGCCTCCGTTTCCTCCAGTAGGGTCCGATGCCTGATCTTCATTAATGGGTAGCAGTCATAAATGCTATTGGAGGGAACCACTCCTGGCAGAGATGGGGGGGAAGGGTGGTGGGAGAAATGCCAGCAGGCCCAGAGAATTTCTTCCTAGGCCCGTTAATCATATGGAAATGTCAATTTCCATGACATTTCCATTTGATAATCAGCTCATCGGCACAGAGTTGATGGTACAAAAAAACTTGCCGTTGGAGACACAAAGAGACCATGATTCCCAGCGGGAACCCTGTAGTATGGCTGCGATATGGTGCCTCCTGGCTGACTGCACTACACGAGCAGTGCAGCGGGTTGGGAGAATCGCCTCCAATAGATTTGCATTTTTCAAAGGCCTGATGAGGTACCGTGTCGTAGTCTCATGGTTTATGGTCAGAAACATGTAGCGGGTGATCTTAACTTCAATGGATGGGACGAGTCAGTAAGGTTGTGCCAGAGGCAAATAATCAGGTTCACATCCAATTACTCGACTCTCACAATCTTATTGGGCCCGAATATCCGGTTATGATCAGCCTCGCAGCCGAAAACGTCCAGAGGCTGATTTCAATCTTTAAATCTATTTTAAATATTGTGTGTGGGGGGTGGGGGGGGGGGGGGGCGGTGGGGACAGTGCCAGTTTGGCACTGTGCTTAAAGAATGGGCCCTGAAGGGGAGGGACTGGAGCCATGATGGGGGCAGGCCAAAGGGAAGGGGTAACTACGCACTCTGAAATGGGGATCGGTCGGGTTACAGTGGGGTTACAGATAGCGTTTGGCTGGCTGGCATTGATGGGGCCGGGGAGAGGGTTCCAATAAAGCAACTACCCAAGGGCAATTAGGAATAGGGGAATAAATACTGGCCTAGCCAGTGATGTCCACACCTTTGAATGAATGAAAACAAATGACTCCCTATGTCACTGTGTGTGTGTGTGTACTGTTCTCCATTCTCACATTAACCCTTACTCTGCTGAATTTATTCCCCCATTCCTTACACTACACATTTCACAATGGCAAAAAAAACTATCCACACTTGCACTCACCATAGGCAGCTACCTACAGCAGGCAAATGGCACAATCATTTGCTACTTCTTAAAGTCAGTTCTAAGGAGACACCCTTATAACACATTAAACATTGTCTAGTCCAGGAAGCGGCTGTATCATTCTCCTCATGTTTGATGGTAAAATAACTAACAGGACTATCAGCCTCAAAGAAGTTATCGTCCTGCCTGTGATATCACTTGAACTATGCACTACCTTGGGAGACAGCTGGCATTAGACCCTCCTCAAGATTGAGGCTCCAGTATATGCCATTTAATCTATTTACAGGCACCAATCTTCTTTCCTCTGCTGCCTGATACATACACTGCCATCAGTGTATGTATCATTGTGGCAACTGGAGCTTCCCTCCAGTTGCCACAATGTCAGACTAACAAGGCCAAGATGCAGTTTCTGTAACCACCTCCCTTAGTGGGCACATTGTGTTAACACCAGCATGCTCAGTTTCATCACTGGAGATTTATTGAAAGTTGGATCAAAATCATCCATTGACTCCATCTACACTTTCCACTGGTTCGGAAAAGCAGCCATGCATTAGTCAAGGATCTCACCCATCACAGGCATACTCTCTTCCACTTTGTTCCATTGGGAAAAAGATACAAAAGTCTGAAAATACATACCCCAAAGTGCAGTGGGTGCTGGGACAGTGAGTAAGGAAGAGTTAGACAGCTTTTTAATTGGTAATGGGCTGAAGGGTAATGAGTAGAAGTCAAAAAAATGGGGATGAGGAGTATATCAGCCATGATAGAATGGCGGAGCAGACTCGATGGGCCGAATGGCCTAATTCTACTCCTGTATCTTATGACCAGTTCAACAACAGCTTCTTCCCTGCTGTCTCATCAGATTTTTGAATGGTACTATTATTTATTAATCTGCTCTTTCTCCTCACCCGACCAGTAATTGCAAGACTAGATTCTATACCTCTCCTTCTCTCCTCCTATGTATCCTATGAACTGTAAGTTTTGTCTGTGTAACGCATAAGAAACAATACTTTTCACTGTAGTCCAATACATGTGATAATAAAAAACCAATTCAATTCTCCCATTCAGTTAAACATGCTCATTGTAGTTAACTCTGATTTATTCACCCGATTTTAAAATTGACAATTGGCCTTTGCCAAGAGGCAATTCTTTTTATACTGTGGCTGCAGAATTCAATCAGCCAGTTTAACAATGAGTGACGGGCACATCATACATCATGTTAAGAGACAGCAACAGCTGAATACAAGTCAAGAATCTTTTGTTCCTGATCCACCTTGGTGAATGAAGTGTAACCTTTATCATTGCAAGATATTTGGGAAAAATAATAACGTTGCCAAACGATTCACCATAAACTAGCCTATTTTGCTGTAGACAAGAGGCCTTTCATTATGCTTACATGCAGCCAATATGTAATTGTTAAAGAGGATACAAACTTAATATTGTTGTGCTGTTAGTCTGCCCAAGCATACAATGAATAATGAGGAAGCCAGTTTGAAAACCAACTGTTCTCTACATTTATTTTCCAATGTCCGGTAGTAACCATGGATCTTTTATTACCAATCAATTTAGTGTGAAAACATGTAAAATCATGTTGGAATTTTACAAGCCCTATGCTAGTTACGCAATTTTGTTACATTAATGATACATAATAAAACTACAGAGTTGACTATTTTGATTACAGCCACTTTTCCTTTAAGTCTGTTCTGTTTTATACAGCACTGTCAAGTGAGTTGCTTTTGAGAATCAGTTTTCTCATACACTTGTACTGATGGTATTTTTTACACTCGAGTCTAGATTTCCTGAATGGTGCCAACCCATTTGTAGTAAATGTATCAATCGCCCTGTGTCATAACTAAAGCCCATCAGTGGTTGGCTCTGTGAAGTGTTGCTGATTGACTGCAGGTGGCTTAGGTGTTTTCCATTCTGAACACGGGTCCTTGGATGTTTCCCAAGCATTGCTCAAGGCTCTGCTGTTTCTGATATTCATTAAAAAATCTGGCATTAAATTGAAGGAGTTGCTCCATAACTTGCCTTCTCAACATTTAGCATTAGCAGTCCAAATGACTGCAGAGCCACTTAAGGATGGCAGGTGAGACCTAATTCTACGATTACCACCCCTAACCCTGACAAACACGCTGGCAGGGTATAAGGGTATGTACAAGGCAGTCCTGACCATGCCATCTCCACTGTGGGATTGGGCATCTCTGAGACTTTTGTGAAGGTGGGCCAGGTTCTTCATGACTCATAGCTCATGGCCGCTAGGCAAAGTCGCAAACTGTAGTCTCAATTCATGAACCTTTTGGATGGTGAGTGCAAAAGGTCTTATCCATTCTCCCCATGCCCTATAAATTATCAGTCAGACAGATCATTAAAGAATCAATGATAGAGGCTTCAAATACTTAGCATGTTTTAATCTAATCCAAATAAACATTAAGATATTTCCTAACAAACGACTTATTATAATCACTTAAAGATGTCAATCAAATAAATTTAACATGAGGTTGCAGGGATAAAATGTTCTTTCAGAGAGTCCGTGCAGACCCGATGGGCCAAATGGCCTCCTTTTGCACTGCAGAGATTCTATGGTTTGAAACAATTTGGCCAGAATCTTATCACTGTTCAAGCTGATGGGATTTTCCCATCCCACCGCAGTGAACGGAGATTTGGCTGGCCGCCAAATTCTCCAACATCATTGCAGCGGGAGTGGACATGAGCGATAGGTAAGATTGTGCCCTTCATATCAATTGTCAGAAAACAATGCCTTGCTGAGCTAATGCTTTTATTGGTCTGGACTCACAGCCAAGCCTCATAATGCACTGAAGGGAATAAGGAGCCGAGAAGGTGGGTGGAGGTGTGAGTGAGTGTGAATGGCAAGGAATAAAGGTTCTTCTATGACTACTGGGCCTAAGTTCTAGAGAAGTGAAGTAGGCCTTCTAACCAGATAATCTCAGCACTCACCAGCCCCCCTGGCTGTTGACATTTTGCGGTCCAAATCCATCCTATTTCCACACCCCAGGAGCAAAAATTGTGTGTACTGGGCCTTTTTTTTTAGCAAGGCAGGTCTGGCAACTTGAGCTAACCAGCTTGGCAACCGAAATCTGGGTCTTGGGTTCCATTGCAAAAAATGCTAAATAATGGCCAAGGCTTGCTGATGTTTTTCTCTAACATTGGATTTTTCATTGTTTCAAAATTCACCTTGCTGAATAAAATAACGCCATCATAAATGTGCTGGCATAGAGTTTCCACTTTAGGCAAAGTTGGTGAATAGGTACAAATTGGTGGCATGTTAGAATGTGTAATTCTTTTCTGAATTAATGTCTTAATAATTGTTCCTTTATGTAATTAAACATGGTATTCTGGTGTAGCTTTATTAATACAGATAAAATAAGTTTTATGGAAAAAAATAAATATTTCTAATCACAATGTCAATTGACCGAATAGGAGTAACCTGATTTTTAGGGTAGCATTTTATGACCCTCTCGAGCTGAGACCAGAAAATCCCACCTAAGGTCAATGAAGCTTCCCATTATCCGCCCCACGCCCGCTCCGATTCCCGTGGTGAGCAGGGTGGTAGAATTCCGGTGTAAATGTCTGAAAGTGGCTTTCAAAAAATATATATTGGGGAACAGTAAAAAGTTTCTTAGTAAATTTAGAACTTAAAAAAAAATTCAAAACATGCCCATTTTTATCCTGTTCCCAAAAGAACCAATTTAATATTTAGTGTTTCCTCAAAAGCTTCAAGACGAACACAATTAGTGGTAACTCGTAATGGTACTAATTCATTCTGGGCCACAGCCAGTATTGAGGGTGCTGCCTGTATGACTTCTAAATTAGCACAAAAAAAATCACCAAAACCTGAATTACATAATTTGAGCTCAAAATTCTGGAGGTGATTCTCCCAGCCCATAGTGTTGCTTTAGCAACGCACTGGGCCTGGAGGCTCAAGCGGAGACTGTTTAGCTCGCTTAGCGCTGGGTGCCACGGTCTTGGCGAGTCTCTGGATTCCTGGTGCCATCAGCTCTGTGCCAGAGATGGGCAAAGAGCTGCATAGATTATGCAGAAGACTTGCATCCCATTAGCAGGCCCAGGACTGAAGTCTCCAGGCCTGCTAGAGTTTCCCCACCCAAAAGTGTTTCACTCCAGTGGGGAGCTGGTGGCCTGACCCTGCTGGAGTGAAGGGAGGCCATGGAGGCACTCCCCTCCCATGAGGTTAGGGGTAAAGGGGATGCCCCCTAGGCACTGCCAGCTTGGGAATGTCAGCCTGTCCCTCAGCAGTGCCTAAGGGACAGAATGCCAATGCCCAAAGGCGCGCCTTGTCACTGCTCACTGTTCATTGGGCAGTGCCAAGAGGGTGGGGCCTGTGGGGTGCCAATCAGTGGGGTTGTGGGGGGGGGGGGGGCTCCCACTGCCATTCTGCACTCAGTGGTGGCAGAGGGAGACCAGCAACTGGGGTTGGCCAGGTCAAGACTGACCCAGTCACATCCAGGGGCCTACTGATTGTGTAGTTGGGAGGAGGGGGGGAGCCATCACGCAGCCAGCAATGGGTGGTTGTTGTGCTGCTCAAGATTGGATGGCCGGCAGAATAAGGCTACTGCACATGTGCCAATCACAGCACATGCGCAGTGGCCTACTCAGCACTATGCTGCTGGCCTCTCCAGTGGGAATAGACCCTGCCCACAGATTTTTAATGATATTCATGCCAGTGCATTCTGCATTTATTTTGAAAATCCCACTATAAAACCCAGCGGGACTTACTCCAGTTTTTACTAAATTTGACACTGAGAATTTTTTTTGAAGACTCTCACTCTCCGTTCCTTTGTGTTGGTTACAACTATTTCAGTGGAAACACAGCATTAGAAAACTGCAGAATTCCACTTTTCAACTGACTCTAACATTTTTATAGGAACGTTCTCTTTCAGTATATATCCCATGTGGTCGCATTAAAACAGATATAGCAGGATATTGATCATCGCAGTGTGTGTTAAACCTGATTGTGAGCATTGTGTACAGGGATAAGTTTTAAGTTGTGGTTTCCAATGCATTTAGTCTGCAGTAGGACATTTCATTGTCCTGTTGCAAACATTGGGAGTGCTTTTACCAACGCGTTGCACCCTTTTTTGGGTGCGATGAGGTTGTAAAGTGGCGCCGGTTTTCACAACTGGCGCTATTTTATGAGCGCCGGATTCCTGGCACGGTCAGTCTCTCGCTGGAAATGGGTGAGAGGCAAGGTAATACATGTAAATTTATTTTAATGCTATTTTACATCTGCTTAGCCAGCTGGCGGTGAATTGTCTGGGCTTGGTCCCCTTTATGACCTCGCCGGGAAAGGTTCTCGCTGGCGAGGAATAGAATTGGGCAGTATCAGACTGGCAGTGCCACCCTGGCACCTGGGCACTGCCCGCCAGGCAGTGCCAGGGGCAGGGCTAATGCGGGGGCGGGGCCTGCTGTCACCCTGCAGGGATCAGTGAGGGTGGCGGGTCCACGATTGGTTGGAGGAGGGCGGCGGGCCCCCGGAATTGCTGTGGGGGGGTGGTGGAGAAACAGAGCTGTTACTGCTAATGTGCACATGCAGCATTAGAGACCTGCACATTCACACTACCTCCCTCTGCAAGTTTTCGGGTGCGTTAAGCCCCGCCCATAGGTGTGAGCAGGCCGAGTGCATATGGCGGCCTGAAAACGCACCCAAAAGATGGATCTGAAACTCTCCCTGTTTCAAATCCACCCAGCACTTATAACAAAAATGGTAAAATCGCCCACATTGGGTTGGCCTAGCTGCTATTTAATTTGACTTCCTATATATTTTAAACAGACTGTGATTTAAAATACAGAAACATGCATCAAATCTGGCACAAGAGAATCAAGAACAGTTTCTTTCCTGCTGCCAGACTTTTAAATGGACCTACCTTATACTAAGTTGATCTCCCCTATGTACTCTATGAACGGTATATTTTGCACATGAAACAATGCTTTTTACTGAATCCCAATACATGCGACAATAAATCAAAATTTGATTTTTCAGTGGTATTGTTGGTGAAATTAGGTGCTGAAAATGAGAGATGTTGGTAATGCAGAATGGATAAGATTCTCCATTTTCAGCACTCTCATTGTTGAGCACTCTTACGTTATAGTCATTCTGATGGCATATCCCTGATTTTTTTCATTTCTCTCTTACAAAGGGTGGAGAGAATGGATTGCACTTGTTTTGTGAGGCTGTTCAAGCAACTTCAATTACAGCATTCAATAAGGAAGTGCATTTGCCCTTGGGAGGTAAAGATATTAAGGCTCAATGAGAAAGGCCAGGAAATTGGATTAAAGAGCTGTCACTGCTTTAAAAAGTGTGGGAGCAGGCACAGTGAGTTAATATATCTGATGCTCTGATAAATCAGCCAAAACAGCAAGAAAAAATGCATGCATTACCAAAGTCCTCTTGTTCTCAATAATGTAGATTATAGTTGTGACATCAACTGCAACAGAACAGCTCTATGCTTAATATTTTGTTTCAGTTTACTTATCTTATTCTGGTTTAATAACTGTAGACCAAGTGAAAAGGAGATGATTTTATTCATTCATGGGACATGAGTGTTGCTGGCTGGCTAGCATTTATTGCCCATCGCTAGTTGCCCTTGGATTAATGCAACTGAGTGGCTTGCTATGCCATTTCAGAGGGCAGTTGAGAGCCAACCACACATTGCTATTGCTCAGGAGTCACACGTAATCCAGACCAGGTAAGGACTGCTGATTTCCTCCCCTAAATGTCATTAGTGAACCAAATGGTTTTTTTTCTGCCAATTGACGACGGTTTCATGGTTGCCAGTAGGTTCATCATTCCAGATTTTTTTTATTGAGTTCAAATTCCACCATCCACTGAGGTGGGATTCGAAACTGGGTTCTCGGAACATTAGCTGAATTTTGGATTAATAGCCTCGCAGTAATACCACGAGGTCATCACCTCCCCAGTGATTTGACTACATGATAGGTCACGTGGTGGGAGTTATCCCTGGGAGCAGCAGCAGAGCACAAGTGTTGAAGTAACTGCTAATCTAGCGAATGTCCTTGTTGTCAGTGATTCGGGAACCCACAATCTCTACACTAATCACTCCCTGCGCGCTATACCAAAACATCAGTGAAACCTCCCTCTGCCCACCATGCGGGTGCTCTTTGAAAATCTCTCTCAAAAGCATTTTACCACCATCTTCCTTCCCTCAAAAATGTGTTTAAAAACATCCATTCATTTGATCGTTCATCTTTAATCTTTTTCTATCTTTACACACTGCCGTAAAGACCATTGAAACATTCTTCTGTGCGGAAGCACAATAAAAATACACGCTATTGCTGCTGTTTTGGGAGTTCAAAGAAGAGAGGTATAAAATAGTAAACCCTGGCTAACATTATAATGCATTCTTTATTAAATGCCTCAGACAGTAGTACTACCGAGTTGGATACCAACTATTTTATTTCAAAAAATGCTGGCGTTGGCAAGGCCACAATTTGCTGGGATTACTACTGACTGTACCTCATAAAACCCTCGCCTTTGTTGGTGATTGGGAGAGGCCTTACTTCACTGGGGCTATTTTCTTCTACGACTGTTGCCATGGAATCGAGACATACCAGCAGCAATTATGTTATTACAGCCTTCTGAGCCCTTTGCCTTAAATTCTTTTTTCTACTGAAACATCTGCACAATAATTTGGGACCTTGGGAATAGGCTGGGATACTAAATGTTTAAAGTCAAATTATCAAATGGAGTAAGTCAGAATTGTGATGTTTCAGAGAGTCTCTGCTGGCCTGAAATATTGACGGGAGTACCATCTCACCCTTCGCTTTATATTGAAGTATTTCTTTGGTATTATTGACTCAGAACTATCGGAATCATTAATCAGTCACACAGAATTACTCTGGTTGAACAATTTAACTCGATTTTTCTCTCCGCACATCAACGATCTTTGAAGTTCAGCGGTTAAAGAGAACAAGGATTATGTCTAGTTTTTACTTTAAAATAACTTCTATTGGCTGAAGTGTCTCCACACAATAAACCATGGATGAATTTCCAGCTGTGCATCCTACTTTAGTGCAATGTACAGTTACATGATAAGTTTAGTCATCGTATGAATAGTCATCTGACAGCACATGTATCCTGCCTAGTGTTGAACCTGCTTGTCTCCAGCCCGTTGGGTTCAATGGAAGGAAATCGAGCAGCTTAAGTGGATAACGCTGTCCACCAACTCATTTCCTAAATGATCAAAATCAAGGTGAAAATGGAGTGTTGACTATTAATCAACCTGCCAATTCTTCAAAAATTCCCATGGCGAGCAGCAGTAAGAGAGGGAGTGATACCTGCTTGGCTATGCTTGATGTGGAGAGGTGCCTGTCCAGCTTCTGAAAGGCTAATTACAGGCAAATGAAGGAAAATGATTCCCCCATGCAGTGTATGGGATCAGAATCTCAACTGACTCCAGAGTAAAACACCTCCATTCTGGGTTTAGGCAACAGTGCAAATACACCAGGCGGGGTTTTCCAGCCCCTCCTACCCCACCCGTGTTTTACGATGGCGGAGATGGTTTTCCATTGGCAGAATCTTACAGTTGTACTGAAGTCTATGACAATTTGTGTGACTTGCCCGTCTCGCAGCTGGTGAAAGAGCTGCTGGGCAAGGGTGGTCACATTCAGTGAAACTGGAAGATCCCGTTGATGGGAAGGACCAGAAAGTACCACCCACAGTTAATTTCGTAGACTCCCCGCAGTGCAAAAGGAGGCCATTTGGCCCATCAAGTCTGCTGTGACCACAATTCTACCCAGATCCCTATTCCCGTAACCCCACACATTTACCCTGCTAATCCCCCTGAAACTAATTCAATTTAGCATGGCCAATCAACCTAATCTGCACATCTTTTGACTGTGGGAGGAAACCGGAGCACCCAGAGGAAGCTCATGCGGACATGGAGAGAACACCACACAGCCCGAGACCAAAATTGAACCCAAGTCCCTGGTGCTGTGAGGCATCAGTGCTAACCACTATGCCATGTGCTACCCACTAGTTGTGGGCGCAATGGGTGGTTAAAAATACCAACAATAAAAATTGTTTTAGTGCTCTTTATATTACATCAAATAAGCTATTAGGAAGTGTGTACTTTTGTCAATGTTATTTATTTTCCCCTTGGCCCCAGTATTGATTTTATCAAAGTTCATGAGATCAGATAAAAGTCATGTGATTTCATACTTGTCAATAGTTGTAGGTATATCTAGGATGTCCAGGTGGTGGCGCAGGAGTAATGGAGAGTAATGGGTATCTGGTTTCATGCATGGAAGAGTATATAATCTGCCTCCAAATTTTGGTGTCCAAGCCATGAACCACCTGCACTAATTGTGGGCCAAACAACAGTCAGTAGATCGAACGACATACTTTACCTCTCAAGGTGCCCCTGTGCCAATTTACATTGAGTTCTTCAGACAGCTCGGGACACAGAAACTCTGATGTTTGAAATCCCTGCCCCTGGACACCAGCTGCCCCTTATTTTGACAATGTCTTATATTTAATAGATTGAAGCCTCACCTCAAGGCTATCCTGGCATCCTCAGCATTGGGCAGGAGCCTGGCATACCTTGAAGTGGCCTAACCTATGATGGATCTGGTAGAATTCTGTGACAGGACACCACTAGAATGGCCACAGATTGTTACAGCCTTCAGCATAAATATCATTCTCTAAAGAAAAACCTTTTACTGTAAGACTGTTTGTATGCAATTTCAACCTGGCACTTTATTACGTCGAGAGTTTATTAACAATTGTTATATTTGCATTGAACTGGAAGACACTAATTAATTAAAATGCAAAGAAATTAATGGAACTCTGTGGAATCTTCAATTCCTTTCCCAAAGAAGGTTGTGGCACATTGGCACAGTGATTAGCACTGCTGCCTCAGAATGCCAGGGATCTGGGTTCAATTCCAGCGCTGGGTGACTGTGTGGAGTTTGCACATTCCCCCTGTGAGTTTGCTCCGGGTGCTCTGGTTTCCACCCACAGTCCAAAGATGTGCAGGTTAGGAGGATTGGCTATGCCAAATTGCCCTTTAATGTCAGGGGAAATCAGGTAAATACATGGGGTTATTAGGATAGGGTTGTTATCGGTGTTGACTCAATGCACTGAAGGCCTCCTTCTGCACTGTAGGAATTCTATGAGAAGTAAGCCTCCCAGAAGGATTTCAGTACATTGCCTGTATTTCTCCACATTTTCTGGCTTGGGTGATCAGTTACCCATTCACTGCATGCCACTGTGTACAGAATTGCTCCAACTTCTATTTACTTTTTTTGTCTGCTCCTCCATACTTGGTGGGGGAAGTATTCCACCATCGTTTACATCGCTGGCAATAATATTAACCTAACTTGGTGGACAGGAAACCTATAGGATCAGGGGAAATGTCAGAGTTACGTCCGACACAATTCTACATCCCAGTGAAATCAGTCAGAGCCTAAACTGACATCTTGCCTAATCTTTCCAATAGGTCAGGTTAAAGTTGCTCCCCTTGGTCTTACTTAGCTTTATTCCTAATGAGAAACAAAAGCTTTCTCTATTTTGTTTCGCTGAAGTTATATTAGAATCAATGCCACTCCTGAAGCCCCCATTTTGACAAAGAAATATGTTCCACAGTAGGAGTGAAGCCCTGAGGTAGATTAGAATTTTAAAACGCTCTTTAGAATGCCAGACAACTTAGCCACATCATCTTTTCCATGACCAACCCCTGCATCTAGAAGAAAAGTCAGCTGGGAGGAAATGAATTGCTTTGTAAATAAGACAAGTTGAGTTGCTCTTTGATTTTCATTCCTGGTTTTCTAAGCTGTGGTGATGAAACATACTCTGTGGTGAGTTTTGAGACAAGGACCTGAATCTTAACCCCAAGTCAAAATGCAATGAGCTTTACTTAAACAAGTAAAACACCCAGAGGGAGTTGTATAGCTACTCCTAATTCCAAACTGACTAAATTGGATGGTCATCTGATTAATGTTTAAAACTTTTCTCAGTTAGAATTGATGGGCAAAGTATAACTGATAACTGGACTAGTAAAACGATTAGCCAGATGTATTCTGTGGCAGAAATGGACAACAGATCTTTTAGACACCCGAGATAGAATCTAATATGATGTAAGCTGATCATTTAAAGCATATCGACACTAACATTTGTCAATGTTGGGTTTGAAGGTAGTGGGGAGATTGTAATGTGAACCCAGACAGGGAGCTCTAGTGGCTGAAAGTGGATCTTGGGGCTTTCTCTATCACGGCTGGCTGGATTGCCAGTGCCTACCACAGGCAGCCAACTCAGCAGGTGATCCGCACTGTGGGCACTCTGCCTCTTCAGCTGCACTTTTCAGGTAAGAATCCAAGTACAACAACATCACCAATAACTTAGGGCCAAGGCTGCTGAAAGCACGGCTGCCACTGCTTGAACTGTTAAAATCAGGGAGGTCAGAATTGAAGATATTAATCAAAGAGGAGGATAGTCAATTGTGCAAAGCATTGACTATCACAAGTACTTTGGAGTGGAAAAGAATTCTGCTGTTCCTCCTGGCTCCACATAAAATTCATGACTTTTCAAAGTCTTTCCACTGTTTCTGGTTCCTCTGCTATATCTATGCACAGCAGAGGTGAGTGCAATAGGCTTGATGTGTGCTCCATTCCTCTGGACCCTAATTTCTTAAGGGAACATAAAACATCTGTTGGTTTGTACTGCTATGTACCCGTCCTATTTTAGGGCAGACATCTGTAACATGACCTGAGTCCTCAGTCCATGAGTTGCAACCCATTGTGCAAGTTTTCACATCCAGAAAACGGCTATGGCAAGGTTACATTTTTACCCTGGTTTCTCTATAAAAATATACAGAATAGATGGCCTTGCTGCTGAATATAGCCAGTTTGGGGATTGTTTGTGGCAGCCTGCTTTTTTCATTCATATCGAGGGAGACGAAGATCAGGATGAATGCAAAGTACGTTGCTGACTGGTTTTGCCCTACATTGGCAAAGGCCATTGTTGGGCAGGAAAAGTGGCATTGAAGCTGCCAATGGCATAGCAGCTTTCTTCACCATATAGTGCAATACTTCAAAAAAAAGCTGAGGTCACAGGTTTCATGATGGGTGGCCACTGATTCACTCGCCCAACCATCAAATCAGATACTTGATCAGGATGCCATTCATAAAGGCCATCCCAGCACACAGCAAGCAAAACAGAAAACAATTTTCACCCTGGTGCACCCTCCTGGCATCAAGCTGGGACTACACTGGCACAACCCTTTCCTCCATAAGCACTGTACTCACCTCCCAACTCCTCTGGGTTTACCAGTCATTCTTCAAGCCGTAATGACAGCATGTCGCTATTGATGGAAATTTTTGACATGGGGGCGTGGGGTTTGATTTTGGTTTATGGGCCTGATAAATATATGTTAACTTATTATAACTGAATGTTAGGAAATATGGCTCGTCATTGTTGGGGAAAGGGGCAACCACTTTCTGGTTTGACATTGTCATGTAATGCGATTTGGGCCTTCTCGCCAGGCTTCCTGCTCCCATCACCGAACACGCCTGGTAAGAACAGCAGTGGAAAATCATGCCCTCTATTGCCAACTTGCTCCACTGCCCAAGACCAGTGATATCCCCATGGACTTGCGGTAGACAGAGGGGAACCAGTGGATGTGGTGTTTTAGATTTTCAAAAGGCGTTTGATAAGGTGCTTCATAAAAGGTTGCTACAGAAGGTTAGGGTGCACGGAGCTGGGGGTAAGGTGTTAGTGTGGATAGAGGATTGGTTGTCTAATAGGAAGCAGAGAGTTGGTATCAATGGGTGCTATTCTGATTGGCGGTTGAACATAAGAACATAAGAAATAGGAGCAGGAGTAGGCCATCCAGCCCTTCGAGCCTGCCCCGCCATTCAATAAGATCATGGCTGATCTGTCGCTGCTCAGTTCCACTTTCCCGCCCTCTCCCCATAACCCTTAATCCCCTCTCTTATCAAAAACCCATCAACCCGCGTCTTAAAAATATTTAGCGAGGCAGCCTCCACCACTTCAACGGGCAGAGAATTCCAGAGATTCACCACCCTTTGAGTGAAGAAGTTCCTCCTCAACTCCGTTCTAAACCGCCCCCCTTTTATCTTGAGGCTGTGCCCCCTAATCCTACTGTCTTTTTTGAGCGGGAAGACTCTCTCCACCTCTATCCTATCCATCCCATTCATCATCATATACGTCTCGATGAGATCTCCCCTCATTCTTCTAAACTCTAACGAGTACAAGCCCAGTTTATTCAGCCTCTCCTCATAGTTCAACCCCCTCAACTCCGGTATTAGCCTAGTAAACCTCCTCTGCACTCCCTCCAAGGCCAAAATATCCTTGCGCAGGTGCGGCGCCCAAAACTGCACACAGTACTCCAGCTACAGCCTCACCAATGCCCTATACAGCTGCAGCAAGACCTCCCTACTTTTATATTCAATCCCCCTCGCTATGAAGGCCAGCATCCCATTCGCCTTCCTGACCACCTGCTGCACCTGCAAGGTAGGTTTTTGCGACTCATGCACAAGGACCCCGAGGTCCCTCTGCACCGTCGCCTGCTGCAGTTTTTCGCCCCGTAAGTAATAGCCCTTCCTACCATTCTTCCTACCAAAGTGGACCACCTCACACTTGCCAACATTAAATTAGTGGAGTGCTGCAGGGATCGGTGCTGGGGCCTCAACTATTTACCATTTATATAGATGATCTGGAGGAGGGGGCTGAGTGTAGGGTGTCGAAATTTGCTGATGACACGAAGATGAGTGGTAAAGCAAATTGCATGGAGGGTGTGGAAAGTCTGCAGAGGGATCTGGGTAGGCTAAGTGAGTGGGCGAGGACCTGGCAGATGGAGTATAATGTTAGCAAGTGTGAGGTTATCCACTTTGGCAGAAATAATAGTTGGAGGAATTACTATTTAAAGGGCGAAAAGCTGCAGCATGCTATGGTGCAGAGGGACCTGGGGGTCCTTGTGCATGAGTCGCAAAAACCCAGTCTGCAGGTGCAGCAGGTGATCAAGAAGGCGAATGAAATACTAGCCTTTATAGCGAGGGGGATAGAATATAAAAGTAGGGAGGTCTTGCTGCAACTGTACAGGGTACTGGTGAGGCCGCAGCTGGAGCACTGTGTGCAGTTTTGGTCGCCGCACTTGCAGAAGGATATTTTGGCCTTGGAGGGAGTGCAGAGGAGGTTCACTAGGCTGATACCCGAGATGAGGGGGTTGGACTATGAAGAGAGACTAAATAGACTGGGACTGTACTCGTTGGAGTTTAGAAGGATGATGGGGGATCTTATAGAGACGTATAAGATAATGAAAAGGATAGATAGGGTAGAGGTAGAGAGATTCTTCACGCTTAGAAAGGATAGCAGGACTAGAGGGCACAGCCTCAAGATAAGGGGGGGCAGTTTAGATCGGAGCTGAGGAGGAACTTCTTCACTCAAAGGGTGGTGAATCTCTGGAATTCTCTGCCCGTTGAAGTTGTGGAGGCTACCTCGCTAAATATATTTAAGTCACGGGTAGATAGGTTTTTGACAGGCAAGGGAATTAAGGGTTATGGGGAGAAAGCAGGAAAGTGGAACTGATCCACTTCAGATCAGCCATGATCTTATTGAATGGCGGGGCAGGCTCAAAGGGCTAGATGGTCTACTCCTGCTCCTATTTCTTATGTTCTTAATGATCTGAAGTTGCTAACATCTGGTTTTGTGTCCTGTTCATATGTGTGATTCTAATCCAAACAAAAGGAAAGTTAAATTTCATTTTCTTCCGTCTTTTATTCAGTGCAAAATATTTTGTTTTCATTTAACTGGAACTGAAACTTGAACAAGAGATTCTCATCAGGTTTTATAAAGTGCCCAGCTGTTAGTCATCAATGCTACAAATTTATTAAATCCATTCCTTAGACATAAGGTTAATCTAATGTACTCACCGTCTGTTCCAAAACTTTTCTCGGTTTTCCTGGCCAACATTTTTCCCTTAACCAGTGTAGTTATAAAACATGAGATAAATTTATACAATATTTTAACAGAGGTACGTGTCTTCTTAAAACTTATCTAGTGCATTCTACAATGTATTTTAGCTAGTCCATATGTAATTATCAAAATCTTCTGGAAATGTATTAAGTTGCTTCCAGTTGAGACTTGAATTTTGTCCAGTTTAAAATAATGGCTAGAAGATTACCAGACCTAACATCCTAAGCAGTTATTGGATAGGCACATGGAGCACACCAGAATTATAGTGAGTGGGATAGTTTGATCCTGGGTTTGGACATAGCTCGGCACAACATTGAGGGCCGAAGGGCCTGTACTGTGCTCTACTGTTCTGTGTTCTATGTTCTAACATTCTAAAGCTGGCAACAAGGTACACATGCCCAGAGTTCACGGCTGCAATGGAACGTTCCTGTTTGCCACAGGCGCAAATTCTGTAATAGCCGCTAAATTTCTCAAGTAGCCAAAATGGGGATTGCACTGGTGAGATGCCCCACCCCCTCTGCCAGTGATGTAGTCAGGTTCCAAAATGAAAACAAGGAATGATGACCACACTGGGGGTGCACAGTACGGTAAAGCCCCCAGGTGGTGCAGGACATAACCAGGCACTGCTCATGTGACAGTGTCAAGGGTGGACCCTCCAGGGACCCCAGTTTATGGGGTTCCCCTTGTGTTTGGTGGGGGAGAGAGGGATTGGACTTTGTGAAGGGAATGGGTATGGTGCCATTGAGAGGGGGAAAGTAGTGCCAGAGCTGAGATGGGGATGCCCTGATGCCTTTGAGGGTGCAGGGGCCTCAATCTTTGCACTGGGGGAAGATGGGGGTGCCCTGATGTTTGCATGATGGGGTATGGGTTTCCCAAATGCATTTGGAGATAGGAGTTTGTGGCCCTTGTCCGCCAGGGGGATCCGGGGTGGGGTTGGGGCGTGCAGGGTGTGTTGTGGTGGTGGTAGAAGTAGTGAAGGAGGGGGGGGGGAGAAAGAAGGGTCCTGATCCCCCTGTTGGGGGTCCTTAAATTTAAATTTGGGATCAGGGCACCCATCCAGACATTGCTAGTGTTTTAGTGCCCCACTCCCCCAGCTTTTAAGAATTGCACAGAGTGCTGTTTTAATCAAGAGAGAAAAAACAGCTCTGAAGCCAACAAGTTTCATACAGTTTTTCCTCATGTGATCCAATCCTATGAAAATTGCAGCCCACGTGTTTGAAGATGCACAAATAATCTCTGGCGCTTGTTACAGGTTTGGGGTTGCTCTGAGATAACCTTTTGGGTACAGCATTGCTGCTCTAGCACAAAATGCACCTGATATCAAGTTATATGATGCATTACCCCAGGAGTGTAACAGTAGCAACCTTATGATTGGAACTGGATTATTTATGTCTGTTTTTTTGGGTATGACAAGCCCCTAGAGCTCCAAAAGTGATGACCACAACAATGTGTGCATTTTGGGAGTGTGTTATGCTAGGTGGCAGAATGGTGAGGGCATTACCAAGTGTACAGTCTCCAGCCACCAGAACAGGCAGATCCTGATAGCAACCAATATGTAACGATTTGATGTTTGGGGGGCAGGGGGGTACCATTTTGGAGACCAACATGTCACTTCTTAATCTTGCATATATCAGCACTATACAATTAGGTCATTAACCACCCACAGATTATTTGCTGATTGACTTCTTTTCATCTTTGTTTGAAGTAGTTCCTGCAGTTTTCTTAAGAAACAGCTACAAGGAATGGGATGGTGGTGCTGAAGGTTATGCTGTTGACTGCCCAGGCTAGTTGCTCCCAGAAATGGTTGCACAAGAGGTCACACAGAGCATAGAAATCTGCTAGAAGAGGGAGGAGACAAACTCAGCAGGAAATCATGGCCAGAATTCTCCAGCCGTTCACGCCAATGGGAATCTCTGGTCCCACTGGCAGCACACCCTTGCCAGCATGGGGTGATGTCAATGGGATTTCCATTGGCAGTGGTGGGATCAGAGAATCCCACCACTAACAAACAATGCACCACCTCCCACCAACAGGAAACACACAGCTGGGAGGCCAGGGAATCTCATGCCTTATCTATCCAGGCTGTTCACAGAGAAATTCTCCTCCCTCAGTGAGAAACAGTGGATGAGATGTTTGAGGGCACAACTTTTGTCATCAGCTAAACAGTGAGCAATTGAGTAGTAGGAGTATGGGGTGGAGAAGGAGGTAGCAACCTACACAACCTGTCCACTATAATAATTAATAACTACAATCCCAATTTCCCAGTCACCAACAGCTTCACACCTTTTATCTGTCACTAATCACCACCAAGTCCTTTCTCCCCACAATGGTAAAATAAAAGCTACCCAAGATAATTTATAAATGAAACTTGACAACATTGAGCAGAAAAATTACTAACTACCCTTGTCCATTCCCCTCATGCACATCTTCCATACATCTTTGCTTGTCCTAATACAATAACAATAGCTGCAACCTAGTTGGTGGCAGCTACTGACTTTCAGTACAACTTGTAGCATTCTTAGATAGCCTAGCCACACATTGTACCTGGGGTCATGGCAGCAATCTGGACCAGTTCTCTGATATGCAAAGGCAGTGGAGGAGTAGCAAGGTCAAATGCTATGACCATAGAATCCATATAACTCATAGCCACAGTGTCTGTGGGGTGCTGAATCTCACTGGGATCCAGGCCTTCCCTCTTAAAGCCACTGACTTTCACTAGGGTACAGCACACACTATCTTGAAGGCACTAGGTCTCACTTTGGAAACAATATCCTCTCCTAAAGATTCTGACTCACTGCAGAGTACAGACTTGCTTTAAATGAAGTTAGCCACTCAGAATATTAAGCCCCTGTTTAGCTGTTCAACCAATCAATAATGTGATTTGCACTGGGTGCTGAAATGAGCACGTTGTGCAATGTTGGCATGCTACAATTAGCAGATTAATTACGTCTTGTAATCCCCATGCCTGTTTTTGTGCTTTTTGCATATGCTTTCTCCCAATCTTTCTGAAGAAGGACAAAGAGACACTTGCAAGATGAGGTTAAATACATATCATTAAACTGCTTCACAGACAGCAAGTGGATGTAGAATAACAGATGTAACCAATCTTGATTCCACCAATTAACTTATATTCCTTTTTAAATAAGAAAAATAATCAACAATGTGCTGGTTAGTCAAAGCACTCGCCTTTTGACACTTAATGGTATCCACAAGGGCTAGTCGCATCTCTTTTTAGGGGGAGATTTCTTTCAGCAGGTTTTTATTAACTGATCTTTCAACACTTGAGTCTTTGTTCTCCTCATCCCTGTTAATGAGTTGGCCCTTGATTTCTAATTCCTCCCTTTTCCCGGTTGTCCAGAAGGGTCATGCAATTTGGTCTGCAGCTCTGGGCCTCTCCCTTTGACATCCCTCAGGGGCTTTGTGTGATCGCTGGGAGTCATGAGATGAGAGCGCTGCAGGGAAATTGGTCTCAGGCAATCCTGCAAAATGCACAGTGCAAAATGGTAGTTTGTTTTACAGTCCACTTCTATTTTCTTTTCCGGTTGCAATTTGTTCCACAATCCTTGACCTGTTTCACCTCAAAAATTCTTCAATTGCTCTCAATTGTCGTGGATAATGGTTTCAATGTTTACCTCATTAACATGTCAGCCCTCTCTCTCCCAGCTGCTCCCCACTGGAGGAAGATTTCTAACCTTAATGATCTCTCTTAAATTAAAATCAATGCCTCACCATTAATTAAATCTAATTTCTTTCTGTGGGGAACAGGAAACAAATTGGCAGACATATGGTTTGACAGTATTTCTTGGTTCTTGTGTAATGCAAATAAAAAGTATTCATGTTTTACCAATCAAGCATGATTATCCAAGCTGTTTTGATTAGAAAGAACATTTATTTAATCCATTACTTCGTTAATGTTTCTGGTGACTAATTTACAAATGACCCAAAATTTTATAGGGGGCAGGATTCTCTGATCCCATTCGTGGCCACCCTGCTGCCAGTTCAGCCAAAATACCATCCATTGTAACGACACTGTGGAATCCCAGCCGCGGACGAGCTCTGAGGTCTTCAGCAAGATTGTCTCACTGAGACTTGGTGGATTTCGTTATTCATATCTATTACTGCTACAGATTGTGGCATAATGGTAATGTCGCTGGACTAGTCATCCAAAAGCTCAAAGTTAATGTTCAGGGGACATGGGTTCAAATCTCACCACAGCAACTGGTATGATTTGAATTCATATATACATTTGGAACTGAAGGTTAATCTCAGTCACGATGACCATAAAACTGTCATTGATTGTTGTAAAAACCCATTTGGTTCACTAATGCTCTTCAGAGAAGGAAACCTCCGTCCTTACCTGGTCTGGCCTGACATATGACTCCAGGCCCACAGCAATGTGGTTGACACTTAACTATTCTCTGAAAATAGTCTAGCAAGCCATATGGCCATTAGGGATTTGCAGAAATGTTGAGCTTGCCAGTGATGCCCACATCCCATGAAAGAATTCAAAGAAAGATTCTAGGCAGCAGAAGATAATTGAATGAAATGGTACATATATGTTGCTGGGATGATGATTGACTGAAGGAGGGGATGTGAAATTATCCTTTGGCGATTAGAATCACTGGTTAAATTTTCCGGTCTTGGCCAACGCAGGTATCGTCGTAGGCAAAACAAACAATTTGATGGCATGTTTAAAAATCTGTTGTCTTTGGGCAGGAATTTCTGGTCTTGGAAAAATCAAGCTCCATGTCTTACTGTTTAAAAACTCTTAATGGATTAGCAATGTCAGCTACTGCAGCAACTGGCCAAAGAGAAGATTCTTCTTTTATTTCCTAATTATAAAATCTGAGGTTTTTGGTGTGGGTGAGAATGAATTTTGAGCATATCATAGAGAAGCTTGCTTTCATTATGTTTCCCATGTCCAAAAGTTCTGATTCCCCATCAAAAGATTTTTGCTTTATTTTCATAAAGGGTATGATAGCATTGCTAGAAACACAAATACTTCTCTGGCTGCGAACAATGATAATATTAAACTTACATTGGTTAGCTGCAATGTAAGATTCCCCTGTTGTCCTGGCAATGCAACCTCAATCTCCTTAGCCATCCTTGCTAAAGGATGAACATTTTAGATGCATTATGATATGGTGCCTATTTTAGGCCTTTTAGGATAGGAATTGATGGAATTCAGTGGGATGTGAAATGCATGAGATTTTAAGGAGCTGAATGACAGCTGAAGAACTAAGGTGCCGGTCCTGTTTAGCATTTTACCATATATGGCTTCCATTACTTTCATATGAATTGGCTTATTCAAGACTGGTGCAGGTTCTTACTGGTATGAGCTTGTCAATTCTGAGAGACACACATAAGTAGGTATGTATGTCCCGTAACAGCAGTTCATGACATTGGAAGATCAGGAGAACATTCACTGAAATATATGTGTTATGCAGCTGTAAACAAACTAGATTACATCCTGTTTAGCTTGGAGAGACATGGGAAAGAATAAACTCCAGCATATACATCTTTTCTGCTGTTACTGGAGGCTAATTGGCACCAAATTTATCTTGCCAAGTATAAACAATCATCGTTCATGTTATCACCACAATAACCACAGCTGGAAAGCACATTGAAGATATAGTGAAAAGGCTTTGAAGTTTGATATATTCCTCCACAGAGCCAAAGAAGGTTGTGTAGTGCATGTTCTATATAACTTCTGGAGGCTTCATAATCCCTGCACTATTAACATTCGTACAACGTAAAAATCTTTCTTTTTGTAATAGTCCTGGATAGATAGACAGACTCCTCTTCACAAATGTTTTCAGGCACAAATACAGAGAGAGTGATGAAGGTCAGTGCTTGCACAGCAGATGGAACCCTGCACATACCACTGGCAGAAAACACATTACATATACTAATGTCTTCCAGATGTCTTTGGTAAATGCAAAGCTATACTCATTAAAGTGAAAAGCAACTGTTGCTTGCTCCATCATGACACATACTTTATCCAGTCAGTTTTTTTTGGTTATGGAGGAACAATAAGTTCTTGGCAAATGAATATATTTTCATGCATAAATAATTGTTGACATGGTTTCCAATACAACGTAACTGACTGAGTTGAATATATATTTTTAAAAATATGTAAGTTATGTTTGATCTTTAGATGTATTTAATGTACACAAATCTGCAATATATTTTCCAACATCTGCATTATATTAAGCATAGAATTGCAACTCAGTTAAAACTAATTACTTTAGAAAATCTGATTAGTAGAGTCGAATGTACTATTTTTGGTAAATCATGAATTAAAACTCTTGTGTTCACAGGGCTAAGATGATGTGTCTTGATTTAAATTTACTGACTTGAAGGATATCTACACTAGTTACATTTGTATTCAGTGGTTCTATATGATATATCGGAAAGCATTCATTCTAAACCAGTTAACTATTTTATCCCTATATATTGATCTACGCTTCCTTTCTTTGCTCAGTATTAGCAAACTGAGCCCTTAACTTGCCTTCCTCCCTGTTCTCTTTATGACACATTTTGAAACCCCCTCTTTGACCAAGATTTGTTTCAATGCCATTTTAAAATTTTGTTCCTACAAATGAATTTTGGGAAGCTTTTCTCTGTTTAATGGTTCAATGTAGGTTGTATTATAGGAGATATTGGTCAGCTGACATTTTGATCAGAGAACCACTGAATTCTCTGAACTAAAAACCAACAGGTTAGTCTACACAGCAGTGGTCAATTTTGTTTTTTTTTAATTCATTTGAGGCACATGGGCATCGCTAGCTAGCCGGCATTTATTGCCCATCCCTAGTTGCCCTAGAATTCAGTGGCTTGCTACACCATTTCCGAGGAAAGTTGAGAGTCAACTTGTGGCTCTGGAGTCACATGTAGGTCAGACCAGGTGAGGATGGCATATTTCCTTCACTAAAGGACATTTGTGAACCAGTAGGGTTTTTCTGACTATCAACAATGGTTTCATGGTCATCAGTAGATTCTTAATTCCAGATATATTTTATTGAATTCAAATTCCACCAGCTGCCATGGCAGGATTTGAATCCGGGTCCCCAGAAAATTGGTGAGTTTCTGGATTAATAATCCAGCGATAATACCACTTGGCTATCGCCTCCCCAGTTGGGTCAAAGTTACCCATTAGGAGAATGCTAAGAAAGGGAGTTGTGATGAAGCTGAGAAGAGGAAAAGTGAGTGGACTGATCCTATATATATGTATATTTAACCCAAAGGCGGTGAGTACATGTAATGAATTGCCCACTGTGGCGACTGAAGCTGTTAACACCAGTCATTGTAAGAGATTTGAATAGACAACTTGGTAAGCAAACTTACTAAGGAATTTTAGTTGGGCTCTTGACACTTTTTAAACTTTGCGGCTAATCAGAAAGATCAAAGTGGCCATTGTTGTAAAATCAGCATCATACTGAATGTAAAAATATTGGCCAGTAGGATAAATTGTGCACAAAAACATTCATTTGAAATGTACTCTTTAATTTGCTGAGGTTTTCACAGCACAACCAATACTAATGATTTGGATGAAAATATATGGGGCATGGTCAGTAAGTTTGCAGATGACACCAAGACTGATGGCACGGTGGACAGTGAGGAAGGTTATCTCCAATTGCAGCAGGATCTTGATCAATTGGGCCAGTAGGCTGACGAATGGCAGATGGAGTTTAATTTAGACAATGTGTTTTGGTAGATTGAACCAGGGCAGAACTTACTCAGTTAATGGTAGGGTGTTGGGGGAGAGTTACAAAACAAAGAGATGTAGGGGTACATGTTCATAGCTCCTTGAAAGTGGAGTCACAGGTGGACAGAGTGGTGAAGAAAGCATTCAGCATGCTTGGTTCATCAGTCAGAACATTGAATACAGGAGTTCAGACGTTTTGTTGAAGTTGTACAAGACATTGGTAAGGCCACACTTGGAATACTGCGTGCAATTATAGTCACCCTATTATAGAAAGGATATTATTAAACTAGAAAGAGTGCAGAAAAGATTTACTAGGATGCTACCGGGACTTGATGGATTGAGTTATAAGGAGAGCTGAACAGGCTGGAGCTTTTTCTCTGGACCATAGGAGGCTGAGGGGTGATCTTATAGAGATCGATAAAATAACGAGAGGCATAAACAAGGTAGATAGTCAATACCTTTTCCCAAAGGTAGGAGAATCTAAAACTAGACGGCACAGGATTAAGGTGAGATGGGAGAGATACAAAAGTGTCCACAGGGGCAATTTTTTCATACAGAGGGTGGTGAGTGCCTGGAACAAGCTGCCAGAGGTAGTAGTAGAGATGGGTACAATTTTATCTTTTAAAAAGCATTTAGATAGTTACATGGGTATGATGGATATAGAGAGATATGGGCCAAATGCGGGTAATTGGGATTAGTTGAGGCATTTTAAAAAAGTAAATAAGGGCAGCATGGACAAATTGGGTGGAAGGTGCTGTTTCCATGCTGTAAACCTCTACTACTCTATGACATAACCAGAGATAAATGTGTGAAACCGACTGGGAAAAAAGACTAGCATTTCTCTGGTGCCCTTCCCAATGTTAATATGTCCCAAAGCATTCACAGCCAATAAAATGACGATTGAATGGTTGTAATAGAGGAAATGCAACAGCCAACATGCACACAAGTTTCCCCAAAGAGAAATGAGATAAATCTACAGTTTTATTGATGTTGGTCGAAGGAAGGTCGAAGGGAATACTCCTCTGTTCTTCCTTGAAATAATATCATGGATTCTTTTGCATTCATTTGAGAGGGCAGAAGCGGCTTTGTTTTAATTTCTCAGCAAAAAATGCTCCCTCTGCTCTGCCAATGCAGCACTACAGCAACACCAGTTTTATTCGAGTACGCTTATGTTTGGATTTGCTAAGACTTTAGAGCTCAGGCTCTGGACTTTTCCAGTAAGCTGAAATTCTCCCTTGACAGTCAATGGCAATACCATCACTGAATCCCCCAGTGTCAACATCCTGGGGGGGTGGGGGGGTGTTATTGTTGACCAGAAAATAAACTGGACCTGTCAGCATAAATATTGTGGCTACAAAGGCAGACCAGAGGTGGAGAAGAACTCAGCTTTTGACTCCGCGCCATCTACAAGACACAAGTCTTGAGTGTGTGGTGGAATACCATCCGCTTGATGACCTGGATGAGTGCAGCTCCAAAAATGCTCACGAAGAACCATCCAGGAGGAAGCAGCCACTTCATTGGCATCCCATCCTCCACGTCCACTCTCTCCACCACTGAAGCAGAGTGGCAGCAGTGTGTACCAAGTACAGGATGCACTGCAGCATCTCACTAAGGCTCCTTAAAAAAAACCCCTGGGTCAAATTCCTGGAATTCCCTCCCCAACAGCACTGTTCACGACATGGATTTGAGCAGTTCAAGAAGGCGGCTCACCACCACCTTCTCAGGGGCAAGTAGGGAGGGGCAATAAAAATGCCTTGCCATCGACACCTACATCACATGAAATAATACGCAATAAAATTATATTTGAATGGAATTATATAGAATGTAGCCGAAGCTACCTTTTATTGAGTTCTGCAGTGATTTCAACTGTGTGCCTGTAAGGGGCAGGAAGGCCTTGTGGTACAGTGGTAGCGTCCCTACCTCTGGCACAGGCGATCCAGGTTCAAGTCTCGCTTGGTAGCCAGATACGTGGCTAAACAGGTTGATTATCACAATTCAATCCTTCCAATATTTTGTTTTACGCAATTGTGGGACATGGGCATCACTGGCTGGCCAGCATTTATTGCCCTTTCCTAGTTGCTCTTGAGAAGGTGGTGGTGAGCTGCCTGCTTGAACACTGCAGTCCATGTACTGTGGGCTGACCTACAATGCTGTTAGGGAGTGAATTCCAGGATTTTGACCCAGTGACTGCGATATATTTCCAAATTAGGATGGTGAGTGGCTTGGAGGTGGAGACGTTCCCATCAGCCTGATGCCCTTCTCTTACTAGATGGAAGTGATCGTGGATTTGGAAGGTGCTGTCTTAGGATCTTTTGGTGAATTTTTGCAGTGCATCTTGTAGATAGTACACACTGCTGCTACTGAGTATCGGCGGTGGCGGGAGTGGATGTTTATGGATGTGGTGCTAATCGAGGGGCTGCTTTGTCCTGCATGGTGTCAAACTTCTTGAGTGTTGTTGGAGCTGCACCTATCCAGGCAAGTGGAGAGTATTCCATCAGTTCCTGACTTGTGCCTTGTAGATGGTGGACAGGCTGTGGGGAGTCAGGAGTTGATGTATTCCTAGCCTCTAAGCTGCTCTTGTAACCACTGTGTTTATGTGACGAGTCCAGTTGAGTTTCTGGTCAATAGTAACCATGAGAATGATAACAGTGGGGGTTTCAGTGATGGTAACACCATTTAAAGTCAAAGGGCAGTGGTTAGATTGTCTTTTATTGGTGATGTTCGTTGCCTGGCATTTATGTGGTACATATATTACTTGCTACTTGTCCGTCCAAATTTGGATATTATTCAGATCTCATTGCATTTGAACATGGACTGCTTCAGCATCTGTTGAGTCGTGAATGGTGCTGAGTATTGCGCAATCATCATCGAACGTCCCCACTTTTGACTTTATGATGGAGGGATGATCTGATGTGCAGGTTAGGTTGATTGGCCATGCTAAATTGACTGCAGTGTCGGGATTAGTAGGGTTAATCCATAGAGTTACAGGGATAGGGCCTGGGTGGGATTGTGGTCGGTGAGAACTCAATGGGCTGAATGGCCTCCTTCTGCACTATAGGAATCTATGATTCAATGATTGATGAAGGTGGTTGGGCCCAGAACACTATTCTGAGGGATTCCTGCAGAGATGGCAGGTGATAAAGAGTGGGAGTAGTTTCCTGGTCAGCCATACTGCAGAAGGCAATGGCAAACAAGTGGAATCATGGACCAATCCAATGGAAGACCATGGTTGCCAGCACTCTGAGGGCATGGTATCAGGATGCATATAAGGACATGCTTTATTCATGTTATTCAATGAATTTTTTTGGACATTTTCAAGTATGTTTTAACTTCATTGTGTATTGGAACTGTATTGGGAAAATTAAAGGCTGGAGAGGAAAAATGTGCAGTTGAAAAGAAAATGTTTTTATTGTAATGTATTCAGATGTACTGCCAGCTCCCTATCTTGAGTTTTGTTTCCTTCTTTTTGTAGCTTCCAGCGATTGGCATCCTTTGCCTGCCAATCACACGTTAATGTTGGGAGGGAGGAGTGCAGCCCAGCTTCCGAGCTCATTCTCCTCTCAGCCAGCCTTTTATAGCCCATCCCTGGAGATGCTTGTTAATAGAGTGATATACCCAGGGGTAGAGTTTTGTAGAGGCCTGATGGAGATTTCTACTTCCTCTATTTTTGGCGCAATCTCTAAATATACTGAAAGGCTTGACCTTGGCCTAATTGCGATCTGTAAAAGTTTGGTTAGCATCTTCAAGGCTATTCTGCCCCTTGTATTATGGCCTCCATTTTCTTTGGATGCTGTACCAGTCTTCCTCCTTAGTGGCGAGACCCTGCTTTACATTAGAATGTCAGCTCAGACAGAAACTAGCCATACCCAAACTTAGCATTGTGCTCTGATTACACTGTGCTTTGATTCCGCACCAAACTGGTCACCAAAACTGTCTTTCATATTGGAATATTGTGAGTTTATGCCTCTTTATTGAAACAAGGTGTTTAGGAACTATTTCTGCCTGCTGTTTTCAGATTCTTTCCCTACCACTCCCTAAATTTTTCTACTTCCTGTTTAACATCCAGCTCTCCCCGGGGGAAAAGAAAACTCTGAGATGTTTATCTTCATCATAAAACCATAATAAATAGGAACAGAAGTAGGCTGTTTGGCCCTCTCAAGCCTGCTCCACCAGTCAATAAGATTATGGCTAATACAACATTCATCACATCCACTTTTCTGCCTTCCCCTGTAACCTTTGATTTCCTTATTGATCAAAAATCTACCTATCTCAGCCTTAAATATACACAATGGGCGGGATTTTATGACCTCGCTCGAGTTGTCTGCTCCAATTCAAGAGGCGGACGGGGTGGGGTGGTAGAATTCCAGCGAACGACTCTGTCTCCACAGCTCTCTGTGGTAAGGAGTTCCAAATACACACAACCCACTGAGAGAGGAATTTCCTCCTCATCTCATCCTTAAATTGGAGCTCCTTTATTCTGAGACTATGCCCTCTGGTCTTCGACTTCCCATGAGGGGAAACATCCTCTCAGCATTTACCCTGTTAATCCCCTTAAGAATTTGATATTATCCTAAGCCGCAGCTATGTTTCCTTATTCCAGCTATCATATAATTGTTTTTACATAATAGAGTGTGCTGAGACTGAGGCAAATCACGAGTTGCATTTACTTGAGATGTTCACATCCTTTCTCCAATTGGGGTCAAATATGGCAAAAGAAACACTTGGATATTTTTACTGGAAATTTCTCATGAACTGAAACAAGCTCACTAAAACATAATTAATCGAGAAGCACGTAGAAATATTTACATAACCTCGAGAAAGAAGTATCTCCTAACGAAATGCAATTTACACAAAAGTTAACAAAGAGACAAGTGCAACAATCAGTGATCCAATTCAAAGTGAGTGGAACAAATAAACAGAAGGTATCAAAGAATAAGAGCAAACTAGACGTTTATCCCCAAAACGCTCCTTTGATCCTATTTGTTGACTTCTGTAACTTGACGTTGCTATGATGATGAATGCTTGTTACTCAGTTATTAATATGACATGACTTTCATCTCTCACTTCAATGGATTCTAGAGTCAGAATGCCATAACATTAAAACCAAACAATCAATACTTTATTTGCTACCAGTTTAGTGACTCACTTCGAAATTTCAATAGCTTAATTTGTGGATTTTTAAAATATTATTTATCCTCTAGAAACGTGTGACAGTGTGATGCCTGAATTTATTGCTGGTTGCCCTGAGATAGTGATGGTGGGTCTTTAAGTCTACAGTCCTCGCATTTATTGTGCTCCCAATATGGGGAATTTAGGACATTGACTTAGTGATAGTGAAGAAGCAGGGATATATGTCCAAGCCAGTGTGATGTGTGACTTGGTAAGGAATTTGAAAGTTCTCAATATGTTTTTGCTCCTCTCCTTCTCAGTGGTAGAATTTGCAGGGAGGGCGGCGGAGGGAGGGGTCTGGGGGGTGCTGCTAATGGTAAAGCCTTAATGAGTTGCTGTAATGTATACTGCAGATACTATGGGCACAGATTAAGTTGGAGCTATTGAGATGGCTGACAAGGGTATCAAGTTGAATAGTGTCAAGTGTTTGATTGCCATTGTGGCCGCACCCATTTGGGTGCATAGTGCAAAATGCAAGTGTAGGCTGCGTTATCTTCTCTAGTGCATGTTGAAGGCTGGCAGCAAGGGCATCTGTCTGTGAGGAGTTTGCATCTTCTCCCTGTGACTCTGTGGGTTTCCTCCGGGTGCTCTGGTTTTCTCCCACAGTCCAATGCGGGTCATGTTGACTGGCCATGGAAAATTACCCGTTGGTTTTGAAAGGTGTGTAGGTTAGAGTGGGTTACCGAGGTAAATATGTAGGATTATGGGTATAGGGTCTGGGTAAGATGCTCTGTTGGTGCAGACGTAATGGGTCAAGTGGCCACCATCTGCATTATAAGAATTCTATGATTCTAAGTATGCTTATGGTGAGTCAAATGCATTACAGATGAACTGATTCCAAGAAGTTGGCAATCAGCTGTTAGAAAATAGATCTGCTGGTAAATTCAAAATTCCTGGTTATACAAGTACTGAATGACCTGCTACAATATTTAATATTGCCTGGCAGTTGCATGGAGGTTCCTTGCTTACCTTCAGATGCATTCAGGTGAGGGATGATATTGGAATCCCAACTTGACATAATTTTCAGAGGAATCAAATAAAAGCATAAATGCTGGAAATTTTAAAATAAAATCAAGTCTGAAGACAAATCACATTTGACTCCAAACATTGGCCCTATTTTCTCACTCCACAGATGGTGTCAGACCTATTGAATATTCCAATCATCCTGTCATTTGAGGATTTGATGCTATTTACTCATTCAAGCCTAGCTTTAAATATTTGGACTTCTGAGTTCATGTATCTATGTTATAGCTCTGTGGCAAGGAATTGTTTGCACTGTTGGGACAAATACCTTTACTTTTCAGTCAGGATGGGGTGAGGGGGAGGGGTACATGCTCCATTGTTGGGAGAAGAAACTAGGGCACTTAGCTGTATTGGGAGAGAAATGGGGCTAAATCCCACAAATCAGGAGTTAAAATCAAAGTGAAATTTGGAATAACGTATTTTATTAATTGGCCAATTTACAGGAAGTAGTTTGTCATCTTCTACTGTATTCTAGGCCTTGAACATTCTATGGGTCTCACTTCTGAATTTCCACTGATTAGATGCCAGGATAATGCCGGTGTTCCAGTTGCCAGGTTCTGAGGGAATAGAAATGGTGGGGATTCAGATGAGAGTGCCATTCCTTTAGACTCATGAGACTTACTGGCCGTGGGGGTAATGTGAGTCTGCCCTTACCCACAGTGAAGATTTCCTCTCGATCATCTTTGAGGAAGATACCCGGAATCTGTTCCATTTCCCACCAATGTCTGTCATCATCCATCAAAACTTTGCTGCAGTTGGACCATGGAAAAATTCACATCCCCTTCCTACAACCATGTGCTTTTTTTCCAAATGGCTTCTAGGAGCATAGTACTGAGGGACTTTACTGTCCAGTGGCTTCAAGTTCAATGCAAACCTATTTCTGATTGGAATGGGATTGCTGGTACTCTAACTGTAATCTCTGAGTTCCCTAGATTTAGGAATTGTACTCCAGGTTGGAAATTGGCTCATGTCACTTCAAGAAGGGCGACAGGGAATTACAGACCAGTTATCCTGACGTCTGTGGTGTGGAAATTGTTAGAATAATTGATCAAGGATAGGATAACTGATCGCCCTGAGAAATTTCAGTTAATCAGTGCGGTGGCGGGGGAGGAGAGTCAGCATGTAGCAAAAACAAAAAGCGCTGGAGAATCTCAGCAGGTGTGACAGCATCTGTGGAGAGAGAATAGAGCCAACTTTTCGAGTCTGGACGATGCTTCCTCAGAGTCGGAGAGACGAGCAGTACTTCTTCAGCGTAGGCATTCCTGGAAGAGAACTGACAGTGAGTTAAACACTAAGATAAAAGCAAAATACTGCAGATGCTGGAATCTGAAACAAAAACAGAATATACTGGAAAATCTCAGCAGATCTGACAGCATCTATGGATCGAAAATAGAGGCAACATTTCGATGATCCAGACTTGAAACATTGGCTCTATTCTCTCTTCATAGATGCTGTCAGACCTGCTGAGATTTTCTGTTTTTGTTTTAGATTCCAGCATCTGCAATATTTTGCCTTTTTCTTATGGGTTCATGAAGGGTAGGTCATACTTGACAAACATCATAGAATTTTTTGAAGAGGTGACAAAGACAGTGGAAAGAGGCAAGTCAATGGATGTCGTTTATATAGACTTCCAAAAGACTTTTGATAAAGTCCCGCATGAGAGATTGTTAGCTAAAGTGAATTCCATGGAATTGAAGGTAGAGTGCTGACGTGAATTACAAATTGTTAACAAGAAATAGAGTTGCAGTAATTGGTTGGTACTGAAATTGGGAAGATGTAACTAATGGTGTCTTACAGGGATCTTTCTTGGGGCCACAGTTATTTACAATATTCATGAATGACTTAGATAATGACATAAAAGTATCTAGTACTCAAATATCCAAATTTATGGATGACGAAAAAGTGGGTACATGGTGTTGAGGATAGCATAAAACTACAACAGATATTGATAGATTGGGTAAATGAGCCAAGCTGTGGCAAATGGATTTTAATATAAACAAATGTGAGGTTATCCATTTCAGATCAAAGAAGGATAGATCAGGGTATTTTTTAGAAGGCATAAAGTTAAGTCCAGTGGCTATCCAATGAAATTTGGGGGTTCATGTACATAGTTCCTTAAAATGCCATAAACAGCTGCAGAAAATAGTTAAGAAGATCCACAGAATGTTGGCCTACATACCGAAAGGGCTGGAGTATAGGGATGCAGATGCTATGCTGCAGTTGTACAAAACCCTAGTTAGACCCCACTTAGAGTACTGTGAGCAGTTATGGGCACCACACCTTAGGAAAGATGTTTAGGCCCTGAAGTGAATTCAACGCAAGTTTACTCGAACGATACCTGGACTTCAGGGGTTATGTTACGAGGAGAAATTAGGTATTTATACTCTCGAATTCAGAAGGGTGATTGAGGAGTGATCTGATAGAAATCTACAAAATATTTACAGAGAAGGACAGAATGGATAAGGATAAACTTTCCACGAGTTGAAGGCTGCAGAACCAGGCACCACAATCTAAAAATTGTGACCAAGTAGTTGAGAAAAAATGTTAGAAAACATTTCTATATGCAGAGAGTGCTGGAGATTTGGCGGTGGAAGCTGGTTCAATTGTTAGGTTTAAGACTGAGATGGACAATTTATTATTGAGCAGGCATCTCAAGGGTATGGGCCTAAGTCGGGTACTTGGAGTTAGGCCACAGATCAGCCATGCTCTTACTGAATGGCATACTCCTGTTCCTATAAAGGGGATTGGGGTGGGTGGAGGGATTAGATTTGCATGGAGTGTATGATGGGCCATGGGTGGACGGACATGAGGTGGCATGGGTAGGCAGGAGTGAGACATGGAGAGTGTGGGTGGGTGGGGGTGTTGGGTGGGGGGGAGGAGGTAAAGATGTGGGGGGGGGGGGTGAGTGCTGTTTTTGGTTAAAGCCCTTGTGCTGCCATTGAATTGTTTCCAGGAGCGTCACGCACAATTCCCACACCACCCGTACCCACCCCAAAATAAAATTCCAGGTCAGGTTTGTGGAGCTGAGTATTCCCCTGACTGCGCTCCTGACTCGGGAGTGAAAATTCAGGCCTTACACAATGAACATTTTGTATGTTTGATTATTTACAACACCCAGTGTTTTCAGGCAAGGGAACAGCCTAACACATGACCTTTCAAAGGACCTCTGCTGCCAGCTTCAAATATGGCCTAGACATTTTAGGGTTGTTTCCCTCAAGCCAGGGGTAGCAGGGGTGTTCATCTTAGTTCCATACAAATACTGCAGGTGGGCTCCAGCCTGGACCTCCCCCTTCCCTCACACCCCTACCTTCATAAGACATTCCCCTCCAACCCACCATTTCCACACCACCCCAACCTCTCAGCACCCAGCCAACCCCAGCCCCTCGCACCTTCCCAGCACCTATCTGCGGGATGGTTTGTGTAGTATTATACCAGTTTGTAAATGCTCAACATACTGCAGTCAAACTGCAATGGAATGGAAATGAACTCCAGATGCCTGAGTGACCCTGTACTCCTGCTGGCCTGAACAAGCAGCGATGGATACATTCCAACTACTGTCTGGCCATTCTTCACCAGCAAAGCCAATTGTATTCTGTTCAGAAGTAAAGAATCCACTTCAAATACATGTCATTCAACCAGATAAAACTGGCTTCAGCCATAGATCACTGTGTTATTCAGATGAAGAAAAGTGCTGAAAAATAAAGGAAAATTGGAATTCAGAAATATTTAAGTTCATACAAATGCTTTCCAAAAACTTGCCCTTAGCTTCTCTGGACTGGACAGCTCTGAAAGAAAAATCTGATCTCGGGTAAACTTTCTCCAAGGCGACCTTCACGACATACGACAGCGCAGAGTCGCTGAGCAGAAACTGATAGCCAAGTTCCGCACACATGAGGACGGCCTCAACCGGGATCTTGGGTTCATGTCACACTATCTGTAATCCCCATGACTTGCCTGAACTTGTAACATTTCACTTACTGTCCTGTCTGGAGGCAATACACATCTCTTTAACCTATGCTTAATGCTATCTCCACTCATGTCTGCACCTTTAAGACTTGAATAGGAGATTAGCTGCAAAGACTCGCATTCTAATCAGTATTCTGTAAACTGTGTGTGCCTTTATATGTCCTGTTTCTGAACAGAACTCTCCACTCACCTGACGAAGGAACAGCGTTCCGAAAGCTTGTGGCATTTACTATCAAATAAACCTGTTGGACTTTAACCTGGTGTTGTGAGACTTCTTACTGAAAGGAAAAGACAGAGGGGTTTGTTTAGGTTTTTCGTGGAGTCTTCTGATGAGTTTTTAGATTGCATGGGGTTGTTTACTTGTAGATCACATCTTTGGAGAGTTTTAGGAAGGAGACATACTGACCTTTCAAATGATTATATGAAATGATATGGAAAACAGAGGCTGCTGGATTTTCTAGCTGATGACCCACATTGTCCAGTTTCTGCTAAAGGATATTTCTGTGTTATTGCTATTGCTGGTGAATGAAGATGGTGCTTACATGAGATTGGCACATAATGGTGTCATTGTACTAGTTAAAATGAGATTTCAGAGCCTGGTTTCTTGAGCTGACCTTCTCAGTAAATAAAAGTATTAACATTTGTAACAGAAATGATTAATAAAACAAAATATCAGCACTGTTGTGCATTAGCTAAATTAACATATTTCAGCATTTTTAAAAATTGATTGTAAATCACTTTATTTTCTAGATTGACAGTTCCTGAGTGCTGGGGCAGTGCCAGGTGGGCCCTGCCCAACCATGTCTCTGACCACCCAGGGGCTTCAAAGGCCTTTAACCTCTCCCTATCCCTGGCGTGGCCATCGTGCATAGTCTCCATTTGTGGAGCCAAATAGTGATTTGCTCCAGATTCCCGCTGTGCCAGACGGTGGGAGAATCCCGGGAAAAGAGGGAATCTGATTTGAAATGTGACAAAGCACCTTTCAATATACTAATTTGGTTCCTGCTCTCCTGCCCTCACCAGGTGGGAAACAGGTTACACCCAGGCACGGGAATCTCAAAGGGAATTCTCACTGATGCTAAACACCTCGCCCCCACCCACCCATCCGATTCTCCAACCCCACACAGTCCCAACATGATCAGTGCTGGGTGCAACGCAACTGGAATATCACCCCTACTATCTGATGTCCAGGCTTTACATGAGTCTTTACACATGATGGAAAGATCAGCCATGTGTCTTAGCCTTCTTGCCTTGTTCCTGTGATCAGCTGGACTGCCATACAACTATTTAAGCCTCTAATACAAGGGCAGCCCAATTCCTTTTTCTGGCAGAATTTTGGCTCTGAAGAACTTGTCTTTGATTTTTTGGGAAAGATTTAGGGACAGTCTGGCAGCTTTTTAAAATATTTATGCTTTCATTGGATGTGGGTGTAGCTGGCAAGGCCAACATCTGTTGCCCATCCCGAATAGTCCTTGAACTGAGTGGCTTTCCACACCACTTCAGAGGGCAGATCCAAGTCAACCACATTGCTGTGTATCTGGTGTCACATGTAGGCCAGACCGCAGGAATGGACAGCAAAATTCTTTCTCTAAAGGAAATTAGTAAATCAACGGGAATTCTGGAACATTTGATTCTTGAGAACTAACTTTTCAATCCCAGATTATGAATTGCATTTAAATTTTACCAGCTGCTCTGGTGGGATTTGAATTCTTAACTGCAGAATATTAGTCTGGGCCTCAGAATTACTAGTCCAATGACATTGCCACTTGCCACTCTCTTTCCCCTTTCAATGTATTGAAAATATCAGCAGAAATGGTGATCACTTCTGGTACTGCAGTCAGGCAATGAGGAGGTGAGTTGTGAAGTATTGGAACTTTGTCAGTGTTTGGAGGTCGTAGGTGCTGTGTGGGGATGGGGGCCAGGGTTGAGAGGCCATGAGGAGAGAGCAACATGCTGGGCAGAGATACACTTTGGCAAAACTTCTGTAGAGTACTGGGAGCCAGTTAAGGAGGGACTTCCCTTCCCATCACCAGCCTACATAGGGAAACTTGTCAGAATGGCATGGTTTCTTCCGCCGCTGGTTATGTTCTGGCAGTGATAAGAGGAGACCCATATATGGGCATTAATTACTACAGTTTGTTCACTGTTGGGCAGGTCACCTGACACCACTCCTGCATCTGGAATAATTACAGGGTGGTAGGGTAGGCAGTGGGCAGGACACCAGCTGGATTTAATGCACTCTACTCCTTCAAACCTTCAGTGGGGGAGCGTTAAATCCACCCCCATATTCCTAGCATCAAGCCAGAAAATTCAGATGAATAAATATTGTGGAAAAGGTTAATATTATTGAAAGGAATAGTAACAAAATGGAATTTTTGCAAATGGATTTTACATGAAACCAGTTACTTATTTTCAATTGCTAATATTCCCAAATACTCCCTTTAGTACATTTCCCTTATTATTTTCCATGGTAATCCTTCCTCCTTCAACAAACATACCATTTGCCTGCCTGATAGCTTTCGTGACCTGCACATTAACTTTGAGATTCATGTACAAGCACATTTAGACTCCTCAGTGCAAACATTCCCCAATCTCTCATGATTCTAAAGATTCTGTTTCCTTCCAATGGAGAGTTTCATACTTTGCCACATTGTTTTCCATCTTTTGTGATCTTCATCCAATCTATTTATATCCCTCTATAGTTTCTTTGTGCCCAGGTCACCACTTACTTTCCCATCCAAGTTTATATTGTCAGCAAACTTGGAATATACAAAGTCCACTCATTAAATCTCTGAGACAGATCTGATCCATGTGGTGCTGTATTAATTACAGTCTTCTGACTCAAAAACATTCCCTATCCATCTTACAAGTTAAATCCTCAAAACCCTCTAACAGATTTGTCCATTTCATAAATCTCTGCTAACTCTACTTAATCATAATATGATTTTCCAAGCTCCTATTATCACATCCCTACCAGGGGAGAAGAAGTGGCGACAAGCTCAGTTGGCTCGATGGTTAACATGTGGTTCAGAATAATGCCAACAGCACAGTGTTTAATCCCTGTTCCAGCTGAGATAGATTCCTCACCCAGCTCCAAAGTAAAATCATAACATAAGCCATGGTTCAGCAACACTTCCACTATCTGGAGAAGAGTAATAGACTCCAGCATTTTCCTACACTGGGCCTATTGACCCCATTTTCTCACACCTCCTTTCTTAAATAGCATTTTCTTATTTTGTGAACTTTCGATCTTGTTTGGCAATGACCTTAGTTTACTGAATGAAGGCATAAAGAAGGCCTATGGTGTGCTTGCCTTTATTAGCCAGGGCATTGAGTACAACAGTCTGGATGTCATGTCACGTTGCAGCTTTATAAAACTTCGGTTAGGCCGCACTTAGAGTATTACATTCAATTCTGGTTGCACATTAGAGGAAGGATGTAGAGGCTTTGGAGAGGGCGCAGAAGAGGCTTACCAGGATGCTGCCTGGATTTGAGGGGCAGAGCTATAAGAAGAAGCTGGACAAATTAGCATTGTTTTCTCAGGAGCGGTGGAGGCTGAGGGGAGACCTGATGGATGTCTATAAAGTTATGAGAGGCACAGATAGGGTTGACAGTCAGTATCTCTTTCCTAGAGCTGAAATGTCCAAAACTAGGGGGCATGCACTTTAGGTGAGAAGAGGAAAGTTCAACGGAGATGTGAGGGGCACGTTTTTTTACGCAGAGAGTGGTAGGTGTCTACAAAGTGCTGCCAGGGGTAGTGGTGGAAGCAGATAGGATAGGGACATTTAAGGAGCTTTTAAATAAGCACATGAATATGCAAGGAATAGAGGAATATGGATCAACGGCAGGCAGAAGGGATTAGTTTAATTTGACATCATGTTTGACACAACATTGTGAACCAAAGGGCCTGTTTCTGTGCTGTACTGTTCTATGTTCCAATAACATCTTTCTGCCATTCAAACTGAAAATACCAACAACAGCAACCAGGGACAGATCCATGCCACAATGTTACTGTAATTATATTGGGCATTAGTGGGGCTCATTGAGAATCCTCTGCTTTGATCTGATCTTCACTGTAGCTACAGCATCAACTTAGCCAAAGAACACCAGGCCTGCTATGGAAGAGATTGACTAATTGTACTTTTATGTCCTCATATGTATCTATATTTTGTGTGTGTGTATGCATGTGTGTGTGTGTGACAGCATGTGTGAGGCACCATACTGAAACCTCCATGACAAGAGTATGATGATGAACAATTTTCTTTACTTTAAAATTCACAAAAAGCTTGCTGCTAGAAATTATTTGAAATTGGGTCAAATCATTCTGAGGATAAGAATGCACACAAACCTCACACATATAGAAATCATGGACAATAATAAACATGAAACTCTCTCCATGACAATATTCAAGATAGAGATTGATATATTTCTATGCACCAAGGGAACTAAAGCATCTGGCATAGTCCTGGAAGTTGAAATAAAAGATTAGCCATGGTCTTGTTGAATGGTCAAGTGAGTTCAAAAGGCCAAAAGGTCAACTCCAGCTCTTGTTTCTTATGTTCTTATACAGAAAACCCGAAACAAAAGTTGAATTTCCTTTTAAATTTGCAAGGCACCAGTCAATAACTCGCGGAGAAAAACTGAACTACATTCCAGGTGTTACTTTATTTGAAAGTCAGTGAACTTGGCTGAGAGTCAGATTTAGATCTTTTGTCTAAACTTGTAACATTTGACTGTGAGCTCTAATATGCCACCCGGAAGTAGTTAATTATAACCAGTAAACGCACCTAAATTGCTGCCTGTGTAAAACCTTTGAGTCTTAATTATGTATTTGTGTTGGGTGCTGAATATAAGTGTCTGCCAGAAAATAAACTTTGGATTGACGCCTGGTCTGATCTTGGGTGGAGCATTTTGTACTAAATCATACTTTTATAATACCATGTGTTATGGTTCCAAAAAAAGTGCACAGTTATTTCTCAGAATGAGATGTTAGCAGGGTATGACATTTGGCAGTGGAGTTTCTGGCATCCAGCATGTCTATATTGAAAGATGTTGATAAATGTCTCATGCTGGCTGAATTACAGTTATTATCATAAAAAAAGATATATTTTAACATAGGTTATGCAATGTAAATGGTAGGATAGGAGGCAAAGCAGACAAAGTTCAAAATGAGTTAAAAGTTAGGGTTAGGGTTGGAGGGTGGAGGAAGGGTGACCAACCAGTTGTGATTCTTAGTATGCATTATGGTAGAGCGGTAACCCAAATGGAGAGCTTTACATTGGGAAGTTGCGAGAATAATAAGCACAAATTTGAGAGATGCCAACATGTTCAGGGACTTTGTAGATTCAAGGGAGATTGACAATTGGGCAGTTTTCAGGGTCAGTGGTGTCGAGGCAGGAAGTGGGATCATACTGAAGGTGACAGCTTTGAAAGGGGGAGGACAGTATCTTAGGATGAAATTCAGGATGGCCTAAAATTCTTTGGAGCTAATCACGTGCCTTTGAAATGTAGACAACGTAATGGTGTAGGAAATTGTAGCATGATGCCGCAAAAAGGAAATGAACAAATGATCGGTTTTAGTGACGTGGTTTCAGGATTATAGATTGGTCAGAACCATGGGGTCAACCCCCTCCAGCTCTTCTTTGAAATAATGCTTAGAGGATGGCACCTCCAACAGTGCATCTTTACCTCGGTGCTACACTAGAATATTGGCTCTGATTTTATGTCCCTGGCTCTTGAGTGGGAGTTGAATTGTGATTTTGAGATGAGAGTGCCACCAACCGAGACACAGTTGACATCTGGAGTGAAGAAACCAGAGGAATTCTCGTGAAGTGGGAGATCATACATTTTGGAAAAAAAAATGGCTAACAATATACTGTTAATGAAATAGAATTAGAAATGGAATAATGGCCAACCAGTAAGAAGACTTTGGGTGGGATGTTCCAGCCATGTGCGCCTGAAGACTGGAAATTTCCATTCGAGGTCAATGAGCGTTTACGTGGTCTGCCTTGCCCGTTGTGGAAACTTTCAGCCTATGGTTCTGTAAAAATCCAAATGAACAAGAACACAAGAATTAGAGGCTGGAGTCAGCTTTTGGGCCCCTTGAGCCTGCTCTGTCATTCATTAAGATCATGGCTGATCAGACTGTGGTCTTGAGCTGGACTTGCCTATCTTCTCCTTCATAGCCTTTCATCCCTTTTTGGTCAAAAACTCTATCAAATTCAAATCTTGAATATGCTCAATAATCCAGCTCCGTGCCTCATTGGTGAGGAGAATTTCATATACATTTTGATCCAGTGAGAGAAAATAATTCTCCTCATCTCTGTCTTAAAGCGGGAGACCCCTAGTTTTTAAACTGTGCCCTATAGCTCTAGACTTTCCCACAAGGGGAAACGTCTGCTCAGCATCCATCCTGTCAAGCCCCCTCAGGAACTTATATGTTTCAGTAAAATTGTCTCTCATTCTTCTGAACTCCAATGGGCCCGAACTACTCAACATTTCCTCATAAGTTAAACTCTTTATCCTGGGAGTCAGTCATTCGAGTGAACCTCTCTGAACTGCTTCTAACGCATTCATATCCTTCCTTCAGTAAGAGGGCCAGAACTGTACACGGCACTCCAAATGTGGTCTTGCCAAGGTTCTGTAGCAACACTTTTCTAATTTTATACTTGATTTCCAGATAGATTACAATGCAGCCTTTTGGGTTGCACAGGGTACAAATTAAAATGCTAATAATATGTTGTAAAAGCTTTGGTTAGTTTAGTTGGGTTTACTGTGCACAGCTTGATGGAACCATTATGGCACCATACAATGTAGGTTCAACAGACTTGCACACTAAGAATGTTTTTTGCTCTTCCAGAGGAAATTAAAAGAAGATTTTGACTGAGATTTTATTTAAAAAAAAGATTGTGAAGAACTTAGCTTGAACATAAGAAAGCTATTTTTACTTGTTGGGCAGTCAATGATGAGGAATCATGAAATTTAAATTTAAATTAAGGAGAGAAAAAAAGTGAGAAGAATTTTCTTTAACTCCTAAAAACTGTTGGACATTTTGTCAAAGGCAGTGAGGGATCATTGCTCCCTCAGGCCAATTTGCAGACCATTTGTATTGAATTATAGGGCTGTTGAATGTGAAAAATGCAATGGTGCAATGCAGCTTTGGAAGGTCTCTATTACAAAGAGGCTGTACAGGCACATTAAACAAAATAACTTCCCTCAGTTCTGTAGATTTCAGACCCAAATTCAACAATTACATGCTTTTCTTTTAACTCTCTTCTGGAGATTTTTGTGTTGTTCACTACTTTGGAATCTGTCTTTGCTCAATGTTTAATGAAGGTGCCATGTTTCCCCTTCTTGACCTCTCACATGGAGCACATTAGGTTTCAAACTGGCAAATCATTGCCCTTTGCCTTTTGGAAGGAGAGACTGCGGTGGGCTGGGTGCAACTGAATGATGCCAGTCTTATCAAAAGGGTACTTCTCCCTCTGCATCAGCAGAAGTGCAAATACTTGTATTTTTCAGGGCTGTTATGTTTGTGGGGATCTGCCTTTACCGTCACTGCACTAAGTTACAAGCTGACACACAGATTATCTCCACCAATACACAGCAGTGGCTATTAACATTACAGCCACCTAATTTTGCTGCTACAGAGCCAGTCCCAGCTTGTCATAAGGGGGCATCATTCACAATAGCTAACCAATGGTACGATTTAATCTCCTTCAAAAATGGCAATCAGTCACATTTCAAAAAGGCGCTGCAATTTAACAGAGTTGTTAATGGTCATTGATTGTACCCACACGATGCTTCCTTGTACAATGCTTTCAGGTGACAAGTGATGCAGCCCGATAATCAAGTTGCAATGTCCTGCTCCACATATTCTACCTGTAACTGTGACTGTCAATTTGTGTATTAACCTGATGCATTTATCTCTTGCTTAATCTCCGGGTGCCTTTAGCTCTGCATTGCTAGGTGTCAGTGAGTTCCTTCACCTTTGCCTGAGTTCCTCCAGCGTATCTCCAAAGGCTGCAGTTCTCTGAGTCTCCACAGGTCTCATAGACTTTTCATGTCAAGTAAGTTCAGTGATCAAGGGGTGGTTGTGATGATGCCTGCTTTGTGGACCTGTAATTCCAGCAGCAACAGATCCTTTCCCTCCCTCTCCTGACCATAGACATGTCTGGAGCGTGTATGAAATGTTAAAATGAAGATTTCCAGAAATGACTGCAGAGTTAGCACGCAAAATAAGAACATAAGAAATAGGAGCAGGAGTAGGCCATCTAGCCCTTCGAGCCTGCCCCACTATTCAATAAGATCATGGCTGATCAGGGTTACCTTCAATACTGGGTCACCTTCAGTGCGAATCGCACCTGATTGTAATATTTGTGCTATTTAATTTTTATCCAAGCATTCCCTCTCCCTCCCTTGAACCAGTGTGGCGTTCATCCAAAATAAAATGTTCCTGCATCTAATCTTTTACACATTGCTAATTAAATGAACGTTATTACTGCAGTTCCACAAATTCATCTGGCATTTTAAACATTCGCTGTACCACATCTCAAAACTTCATTTTTTGCGGCACGGTGGCTAAAGACACCCAGAGATTAAGCAAGAGATAAATGCATCAGGTTAATACGCAAATTGACAGTCACAGTTACAGGTAGAATATGTGGAGCAGGACATTGCAACTTGATTATTGGGCTGCATCACTTGTCACCTGAAAGCATTGTACAAGGAAGCATCGTGTGGGTACAATCAGTGACCATTAACAACTCTGTTAAATTGCAGTGCCTTTTTGAGATGTGACTGATTTGCCATTTTTGAAGGAGATCAAATTGTACCATTAGCACTGCTGCCTCACAGTGCCAGGGACCCAGATTCAAATCAGGCCTTGGGTGACTGTCTGTGTGGAGTCTGCATGTTCTCCCCTGTGTCTGCATGGGTTTCCACTGGGTGCTCCAGTTTCCTCCCACGTTCCAAAGATGTGCAGGTTAGGTTGATTGGCCTTGCTAACTTGCCCTTTAGGGTGTTTAGAAGAGTAACTACGTGGGGTTACAGGGATTGTTGTTAGTGCAGGCTCGATAGAACATGGAAAAATAGAACATAGAAAAACTACAGCACATACAGGCCCTTCGGCCCACAACTTGTGCTAATGATATCCCTACCTACTAGGCTTACCTATAACCCTCAATTCTATTAAGTCCCATGTACTCATCCAGAAGTTTCTTGAAAGACCCTATCGAATTTGCCTCCACCACCACTGACGGAAGCCAATTCCACTCACCCACTACCCTCTGAGTGAAAAAATTACCCCTGATATCTCCTCTGTACCTACCCCCCAGCATCTTAAACCTCTCTGGAATGGTTGCTCCTCTTGTAGCAACCATTCCAGCCCTTGGGGAAAAAAACCTCTGAGAATCCACCCGATCTATACCTCTCAACATCTTATCTCTATCAGGTCACCTCACATCCTTCGTGTCTCCAGGGAGAAAAGACCGAGCTCGCTCAACCTATCCTGATAAGGCATGCCACCCAATCCAGGCAACATCCTTGTAAATCTCCTCTGCACCCTTTCAATAGCTTCCACATCCCTCCTGTAATGAGGCGACCAGAACTGCGCACAGTATTCCAAGAGAGGTCTGACTAAGATCTTATAAAGCTGCAGCGTTATTTCCTGACTCCTAAACTCAGTCCCTCGATTGATGAAGGCCCGTACACCATATGTCTTCTTAACCACATCCTCTAGCTGCAAGGCAGATTTAAGAGTCCTTTGGATCCATTCGATGGGCCGAATGGTCTCCTTCTACACTGTAGGGACTCTAGGATTCTATGAAATCTGATCTAATACATGTATTAGTTTAATAATGAAGAAAAGCAGCACTAAAAAAAATTAAATAATTGGCCTGTTTCTCATTTATCCTGTTGATAGCCACATGGAAGGAACAGTCATTTCCTCAGTTGAACAGGAAAAGGAGTTTTTACTATGCAGCTCATCCAGATTGTTCCTGCAGTTGGTTATGATCACAATCCTTTCAGCCACATGAAACAAATAGTTCTTTAAAAGCAGTATAACACCAACTTTTACTGATGGAAAATGTGTTTCACCATTGTATTTTACCCTGGAAAAGAAGAAAGGAATGATGTTTCCTCTGCTGAATTAGCTCATCTCAGCCAACCAACATAAAGATGATTGACCTGCGTGCCCCTGGGCTAGGAATGGCCAATTAAGATCAACCAAACTATTTAGTTACACAAGGTTGTCGTTGCCCAGTCAGATTCTACGCTCAGCGGATGTTCACGCATGCACCCTTGCAGCAAGGGTTGCTGCCACTTTCTCCACACCCCATCGATACATCATGGTTTTGACACCTGTCTCACTGGGACCAGCAAACTTAGCACAGACCAAGAGTTGACTCTGAGACATTCCTGGTCTGCATGACTCTGGGATAATTTAGTTAGTTAACATGTTCAATTGGTAAAGGATGAGTAAGGAATATCAACGCGGAAGATAACAATGAAGTATTTTGATTTTAAATATCCCTCAATGAATCAACACTTGTTAAATCTTTTTAGAATTCCGTCTCCAAGCGGAAAACGATTCTGTGTAGATCTTATTGAAGCAAGTTAATTCCTTGACATACAACCAACTCCTTCATATAAAACTTGTTCAGCAATCTCTTTACATAGCGCTAATTCCACAAAACAATAATTCCATTAAATAATAATTTCATTTCTGAATAATATTGCTGATTGGGCCAACGTAACTCTGCTTGATTTGTTTTAGAGTGAGGTGGATGATTACTCAGCTTCCTTGCTCAATTCCTTCTTCCCTTTCTATCACAAACCATAACTGGATAATTGATTTGTTCTGAGGCCTCTTTGATCACTTACCGCGCGGCATTTAATGTGTGGAACAGCCCGAAGCCACCTTGCTCTCTTGCTTTTCTCTCTTTTTCCTTAAAGAAGCACTTTGCCTCTAGTCAACATCTCCATGAGATTGAAAACTGAGATCAGAAGCTGGAAATGGGGATTACAACCTTTAATCTTTAGTCCACTGCATGGTAGTAAATGCAGGAGGCTGGAGGAAGTAAATGAACTTACTGCTTGATAATAGTTGCATTAAACATTCATTTATTCACACTGCCAAATGCAATAACATTGATTATTTCAAACTATACTAGTTGAATTAAATTTTAAGCTAATGGTGGCATAGTGGTTAGCACTGCTGCCTCACAGTGCCAGAGACCTGGGTTCGATTCCTGACTTGGGTCACTGTTTGTGTGGAGTTTGCATGTTCTCCCTGTTTTTGTGTGGGTTTCCTCCGGGTGCTCTGGTTTCCTCCCACAGTCCTGGTTCCTCCCAAGACATGCTGGTTAGGTGCATTGACCCGAAGGCGTCGGAGTGTGGCAACAAGGGGAATTTCACAGTAACTTTATTGCAATGTTAATGTAAACCTTGTGACCAACAAATAAACTTTACTTTTCAAACAACGTTATTATACTTTACCGATGAATAATGCCACTATAAACTATATAACCATATTATATTAAAGATATGATTTCATTTGGATAGTTTTAAGACAGTTCAAGTCACTTCAATGAAGTAAAGCCTAAAATTAACTGCACATCACAAAATAGTGCAAGCAAGGTATGCGAATAGATATTTTACCTAGTGATAATTTCTCTTAATGTTATGCTGATAGGAACTAACATTCCTGGCCTGCTGTAAAGTTCAAGTAAAGCCCAAAGCAAATTGGAGAAACAACCAATTAGACATGTTACAGCCATTTAGACTCAATAATGAATGCAACAACTTGAGACTGTCAACTCTCTCCAGTTTGATCCTTTTTTTAAATAAAACATTGTTTTTTTTCGTCCCAAGGCAACCCTCACCCCAAAAGAGCCATCTCTCACTTGTTCTGTAATTTTGCTTTCACCGATCACTGACCTTTGCTCTCCTATTAATGGATTTTGCTATTTTACCTTTATGTCACAACCAGCACCTTCTATAGTCCACCACACTGCCATTAACACTACTTTTGTCTTGCGTCCAAAACCTCTTTGTGCAATCTCTCCTCGCTCACTCCTATCATAGACCTTCTATTTTGGTCCTCCTGCTCCTACCCCTCTGTAACAGTGTAAAATCCACCCCATTTCTCCCTCTCTTTAGCACTGAAAAAGGGTCGTACAATCTCAAAATGTGAACGCTGCTCCTCTCTCCACAGATGCTGCCAGATTTGTGGCGTTTTTCCAGCATCTTTGGTTTTTATTTCAGATTTCTCGCACCTGCAATACTTTGCTTTTACAAAACTGAATGGTTTGCAGGACCATAGCACTGGAAAGATACTTCTGCAGGAATTAATGTAGAATTATAAATGTGTAAAATGCTTGTGGCAGCGCTGTGCCAGATCAGAGTAAGCTGTAGAGCATGCTGCAACAAGCATGTTTTGTACTGCATTGTACAGTGTATATTTGGCTGATAAGATATTTAGTCATTCCTGTAGATTTGTGAAAGATTGGAAAACTTCTTTACTTAGTCCTTTCAATCTCATCCTCTAAGAAGTCATAGATTCTTATCATAATGTTTACCTTGTAATTAGACAAGAATAAAATCTTCCTCTATTCAAATATTTACCTTTATCTTTTGAATCCAGATGTTGGATCTGATGACTAGAAAGAACCAATCCCTCTTCCAATGCTCTAATCTGAAATTCCAATATCATAGAACACTACAGCACAAACAGGCCCTTCGGCCCACAAGTTGTGCCAATCATATTCCTACCTACCAAGCCTATCTATAACACTCAATCCCATTAATCTCCTTGTAAAATTCCTCTTGTTTTGCATCTTACTCAAAGATCTTGGGGCTGGAACTTTCTGGCCATTCATGCCGGCAGGATCTAGTCCCGCTGATGGCGCCTCCTTGCTGTGGCTTGCATGACAGTGAGGTGTGCATCCAATGGGAAACCCCATTGACAATAGTGGGACCAGATCGGCCAGCGACGGGTCACTTCTCGCTGCTGCAAGTCATGTAGTGGGTAAAGGATGGGAATTTGCAGCTGTTTCTGTCCATGGAGTCTTCTGGTCCCAGTGGGATCGGAAGTGTGGGCTTCCAGTTGGCGGAAGGTGAGAATAGCAAGAAACCCCGTTGACAGTGGTAGATCCCATCACTTGCCAATGATAGGCCACATCCATCGCTGAAAAAACACATTACGGAGTGGGAGCCGGATGTGGGGGGGCATGGAAAATTCTGCCCAATGAATTTGGGTATTAAAAGTATTTATTGCCTTTTTACACAGCCTCAGTGAAATGAAAAAAATACCCATTGTTCAATATGGTTGTGGGACTGTTGTTTCAAATGTACGTTATCAATTAGTTTGCAAAAACGATTTAAAGTCTGGAAATTAGAGTTATGCAGAGTCCAATGCAAGATAAAATGCTTTCAGATATTATCTTGAACCCAAATCTGAAGTATCTTTCCAATGCAATGCAAACCTCTTAAGATAACTTTTTCAACCAATATGAATTCCCTAGGGGTTTGATTTAATCTATAAAATGAACACAAAGTTTGTACAAAACGCACTTTCAGCTGCTGGGCCCAACATTCACTCCATAAAGAGTATCCTTTGAACCACTTCCCAAACACTGTGGGAGCCCTGTTGCAACCATTGAAAACTGCATTTACATTTTGAGCAAATCCATGTATCAATAGCGTGCTGACGAAGCATAAACTTTTGAACATTTGTGCGGCAAGTATAGTTGAAGATATAGAAAAACTCAAGAGACAGAAATTTGGCTTGTCAGTGCCTGCTTTTTGTGGATGCGCTGAGCGAGGCACTTAGAGCTCCAAAATGGAATCCATGGGACGCACGCACACTTGTGTGGCAAATCCTGCTTTTTTTTTTGTGAAGACATGAGCATATATTGGCTGATTTCTTCTGGCTGTTGCTATTTGTCTCCAAATATTTTTTGCTTTCTATGGCTGCTCTGTTTCATGTTGCGTAAGTATACAGGCAGTGATGAGGCTGCTGCCGAATGACTTTGCTGACTTCGAGGCTTCTGAATAATGTATTTGCTTCCAATCCTGTGCGCACTTTTTTTTCATAGATTGCGGGCATCACTAACTGTTCCAGCATTTATTTCCCATCCCTAATTGCCCTTTGAACTGAATGGCTTACCAGGCCATTTCAGAGGGCATTTTAAGAGTCACCCACATTGCTGTGGGTCTGGACTCACATGTAGGCCAGACCAGGTAAAGATGGTAGATTTCCTTCCCTGAAGGACATTTGAACTGGTAGCATTTCCCTTTGAAATGGAAGATGATTTGGAGAATGAGCAGTGGGCTTTCAGAAGGTGTTGGGCCCTATTTTACTATTTCGATTGTAAGTGCTGGGTGGATTTGAAACTGGGAGTGCTTCAGATCCAACTTTTAGACCCGTTCTCCAATGCCCCTATACACCCTCTGTCTGCAAAAATATCAGCAATTCCAAATCGCACTGCAGAAGCTTGTGGGTGACCCGAAATCCTACAGCTCCAATCGGTGCCTCCAACTGCGCATGCACAGAGAAACAAGTGATAGACTGCGACTCCCCTGCCCCACAGTTCCCGGGCTGGATAATGCCTCCCCCTAATGCCCACACACATTTCCTTACCCCAACAACATTACTCACCCCCTTATCTCCCCCTGCCCTCCATCATCCAGACTGATCGCGGGCCCCTTCCACCCTCCCATCCCCCCACCGATCACAGGCAGAGTGGCAGCAGACCCCCCCCCTCCCCCTCACTGGTCACAGGCAGAGTGGCAGTGGACCCCCCTCCCCCTCACTGGTCACAGGCAGAGTGGCAGCAGACCCCCCCCCCTCCCCCTCACTGGTCACAGGCAGAGTGGCAGCAGACCCCCCCCCCTCCCCCTCACTGGTCACAGGCAGAGTGGCAGTGGACTCCCCCTTACTCCTCCCAACCGATCTCAAACAGAATTGTTGGACCCACCTTCCCCCCCCTACCCTCCACCCTCCCCCCACTGATCTCAAGCAGAGAGCCGTCGGAATCACTTTCCCCTCCCCCCCCCACCCATCTCAAGCAGAGAGGCGTCAGACGCGCGGTACTTCCCTCCTCACAAACTGGAGTGTCCAAATTGGACTTTTGTGGAACATGTCTGTTTCGCGCCAATTCTGGATGGGCGAACACGGTGGTAAAGGGAAGTGCTGGTGAGGTTGGGTGTGCAACCCATTAAGTCAATTTAACTGCATGCAAATACATTTAAATGGCTGTCAGGCAGGGTCCCGCTTGTGGCCATTTTCGGACCTTGGTAAAAGGGTAACTGGCGCAGAGTCATAGATTCATAGAGATTTACAGCATGGAAACAGGCCCTTCGTCCCAACTCGTTCATGCCACCCCTTTTTTCAAAACCCCTAAACTAATCCCAATTACCCACATTTGGCCCATATCCCTCTATATCCATCATATCCATGTAACTATCTAAATGCTTTTTAAAAGATAAAATTGTACCCTCCTCTATGACTACCCCTGGCAGCTTGTTCCAGGCACTCACCACACTCTGTGTGAAAAAATTGCCCTTCTCAACACTTGTGTATCTCTCCCATATCATCTTAAACCTATGCCCTCTAGTTTTAGACTCCCCTACCTTTGGGAAAAGATATTGACTATCTACCTTGTCTATGCCCCTCATTATTTTGTAGACCTCTATAAGATCACCCCTTAGTCTCCTACGCTCCAGAGAAAAAAGTCCCAGTCTATTCAGCCTCTCCTTATAACTCAATCCGTCAAGGCTCGGTAGCATCTCAGTAAATCTGCGCTTTTTCTGGTTTAATAATATCCTTTCAAAAATAGGGTGACCAGAATTGCACACAGTATTCCAAGTGTGGCCTTACCAATGTCTTGTACAACTTCAACAAGACATCCCAACTCCTGTATTCAGTGTTCTGACCGATGAAACCAAGCCAACCGAATGCTCTCTTCACCACTCCGTCCACCTGTGATTCCACTTTCAAGGAGCTATGAACATGTATCTCTAGGTCTCTTTGTTCTATAACTCCCCCCCAAAGTGCCCTACCATTAACTGAGTAAGTCCTGTCCTGGTGCATTATCTGCCCAAAATGCATTACCTCGCATTTGTCTAAATTAAACTCCATCTGTCGTTCGTCAGCCCACTGGCCTAATTCATCAAGATCCTGCTGCAATTGGAGATAACTTTGTTCATTGTCCACCATGCCACCAATCTTGGTGTCATCTGCAAACTTAATAATCATGCCTCCTGTGTTCTCATCCAAATTATTAATAGAAATGACAAATAACAGTGGGCCCAGCACCCGATCCCTGAGGCACACCGCTGGTCACAGGCCTCCAGCTTGAGAAACAACTCTCTACAATCACCCTCTGGCTTCTGTCAAGAAGCCAATTTTGTATCCATTTAGAAACCTTACCCCTGGATCTGTTTGATGTTAAATCAGAAATGTGTACAAAAATGAGATTTCTCTGTTTAAACCATCAGGCTATGATGTAAATGCTCTTTCTATGAGACAAAGGAACACAATATGTTTTTGTGGATGGCAAGGTGGAAGGTGTGCTGGTTAGATGGATCAAAGGAGAAGGTTGTGGATGTTAGTGTGTGGGATGAGTAGGGTTTCTCTTGAATTGCGAGGGCTCTGGGCCCTGCTGAGGAGATCACAGAGAGTCAGATGCTCAGCTTACATGTTCCAGGTCTCATCACCTTGGGTCTACAGAAAACCAGATTATAATAGTTCATCGAGTAACTTTTATGTCCGAGTAATATCCTTACTTTCAGATAACACAGGCAGACCCAGACTGCGAAGAATCATTTAACTGATTACAAAGAAACAAAGAACAACACAGCACTGGAAACAGGGCCTTTGGCCCTACAAGCCCGCGCCACCCACTTTAACACTCAGTGAGTGCCTTATTCCAATCCTTCTTCTACTTACGACTTTTGTCTACATCTAGTGGACTCCACAATGAAGGGGTGCAAATTTAGGGAATTATATGTGCACCAGGTTAAGGGAGATCCAAATTAGGGACAATTTATTAACACCAATCAGCCTAAAAGCACGTTTTTGGGGCGTGGGAGGAAACTGGAGCACCTGGAGAAAACCCACACAAGCACGGGGAGAATGTGCAAACTCCCACGGACACTGACCCAAGCCGGCGATCAGACCCAGGTCCATGTATCTGCACAGCAAACAGTGATAGTCACTGAGCTGTCGTGTTGCCCGTCAGTTGGTCCAGTTTAAGCGACATGAAGCACTAGGCAACTCTCGAAGCAACATCCTAGAGCATCCCTCGCACGACCTATCACGTGTATGCCCCTTGTTGGCCAACAAGGCAGACTGAATCACCTGTGGGTACAAAAAAGAGACATCAATAAACATACAACAGCCTATCCAGACATTCATGGAAGATCCCCAATTGCTCCAAGAGACAGGTGAGCCTTAAAATTTGTTGAACGGCCGATAGGAATCTATTAATTCCCAGAAATGTCCTGAGGCTCTTGATCCTCAACTAGAACATTCTTTTGTATCCCTCCATCTCCAGTCTGCTTGTGTACCTATCTGGGTAAGTCTTAAGCAACCCTAGTGTGTCTGCCTCCACCACCCTACTTGGCAGTGCATTCCAGGCCCCCACAACCCTCTGTGTGAAAAATATCCCCCTAACATCTGAATTATACCTCGCCCCTCTCACCTTGAGCCCGTGACCCCTCGTGATTTTCACATCCAACCTGGGATAAAGCTTCCCACTGTTCACTCTATCTATACCCTTCATTACGGGAGGATTGTTCACACAATGGCATCTGTATCTGCATCTGAGATACAGGGAGGTCAAAATGGACTTATCCCAATGGAAATTGAAGAACATTGTAAAAGGGCAAAACAAGGCAGGGAAAATGCTTCCAGATTTGTTGAATGCAGTATTGGAAGCCTTGGTGCAGGATGTGAACAAGAATAGAGAGATCTGAAGTGCAAGTTTAAATTTATTTATTCGTGTCACAAGTAGGCTTACATTAACATTGCAATGAAGCTACTGTGAAAATCCCTTAGTTGCCACACTCTGGAGAGTGTTCAGGTACACTGAGAGAGACTTTAGCATGGCCAATCCATCTAACCAGCACTATACCTAGCCATTTATATTAACTTCCAGCCCCTGCTGCAATAAAAATGCACCTTCTCTTAAAGAGGTGCAGTTTGGTTTTAAGGGCTTCTTCCTTTTCTATTGTCCAATGTTTGTCTTATGTTTGTTTCCTCAGGACTGAGGCTGAGTAAAGCAATATCTTTTTAAATGATCAGACGTTAAAGTACTTAATTTCAGGACAAATTCTTTTCATCTTTTGGAAAGCATTCAAGTGGGTCAAAGGCTCTACACTGGGAAACAAATCAACCTGTACCTAATGTTCATATCAGCTGACAATCTGAAAATCCATTACATCTTCATAAATTAAACGATTGCTTCTCCTGCAGACTAGCCAGTTGTCATTGTGCCAGGTTCCTCATTCAGACCCATAGATGCCTTCAGTACAGTTTTAGAAGGGAAAGAAACCCTGTAGAGTTATCTAGTTATTTAGCCATTGCATTTTCTAAAGAGAAAGATTTTATTTTTTAAAAAGGACTGTAAAACAGTTGAACCAAATTCATTTGCAAGCATTTTACTCAGGGGAAACAATACACTTGCTGCAAGTAAACTAGTCTACTTCAACACAAGTGCCACATTTCAACTCAAATGCAAACAGACTAAAGCGGCATTGCTGTCTCCTGAATGTAGAATGGAAATGTGGATGATTTTGTTCACTGTTGCCCACAGGGCTCTCAGTCAAGGCAGTCTATTACTTGTTCTCGTTTGTCTGAGCAGTGTAACTTTCACTATTTATCTAGCCTGCTACATTATAACACGGGCTGTGGGAAGGGTCAGTGTGGAAACACATTTGACAATGTTTGTAGGAGCTTCCTCTTGTTTGATCAACTTTCTCATCTAGTATTGGACTCTATCACAGATTTATGGCTATATTCACATGGTAAGTCCAGGTTGGGTGTTTATTCCTTCTAAAACCTCATCCAGATCTGACTGGAAGAGACTCGCGAGTTCAGTCATAGCCTTTTTGAGAAATAGTTATTAATAAAGCTCAGAGCATTCTCAGCCATATTAATAAGGGCATGGGGTACAAAAGGTGGTATGTTCAACATAAGAACATAAGAAATAGGAGCAGGAGTAGGCCATCTAGCCCTTCGAGCCTGCCCCGCCATTCAATAAGATCATGGCTGATCTGTCGTGGCTCAGTTCCACATTCCCGCCCTCTCCCCATAACCCTTAATCCCCTCTCTTATCAAAAACATTATATATAGAACATACGTTCAGCCTCAGCTGGAGTATTATGTCCTGCTCTGGGCATCACACTTTAGGAAGGATGTGAAGGCATTAGAGAGACTGCAGAGAAGATTCATGAAAGTAGTTCCAGGGATGAGGAATTTCAGTTATGTAGACAGATTGGAGAAGTTGGAACTGTTTTTCTCAGAGATGAAAAGGTTGAGAGCAAATTTGCTCAATGTTTACTGAATCATGATGGGTCTAGACAGAGTGGATAGGGAAAAATTGCCCCCATTGCTAGAACGAGGGAGAACAACAGAGCACAGACTTAAGATGATTAGCAAAATAAATAATGGAGACATGAGGGCAAATATTTTCATGCAGCAAGTGTTGGGGATCTGGAAGGCACTGCTTGAGCATGTGGTGCAGGCACATTCAATTGAGGCATTTAAGAGGAAATTGGATTACTATCTGAAATGGAAGTATGTACAGGACTATGGGTAGAAGGCTGGGGAGTGACACCAGATAAACTGCCTCTTTGGAGAGCCAGCACAACCATGATGGCCTAATGGCCTCTTCTTGTGCTGTTGCTATTTTGAGATTCTGTATGTATAATTCCTTAAGGTCCAGATGCGAGCATCTTGGATGGGATTTTCCGGCTGCACTCGCCCCAAGCTTGGAAAATCCTGCCCAAGGTTAACAGATCTTTCCTATGGTGGGCCAGACAGGAAAATTCTGCCCCTTGACTTTGGGGAAATTGGATGAAAATTTTAGGCAGAGACTTTGCAAAAAAAATTATTTAGATCTTTATCTAAATGATTGCGGTGAACAAAAATATGATGCTTAACATCTTAAGTGCTGAGTGCATTGGATACAAATAACCCATGAGCTATGTGGTGAAGTTTGCTATTTACCTTTTCGTGCGTATTATTTCCCCATTCAATGAGGAATAGGTTATATGTACTGACTGTCTTGCACTGCACAAACACCAGCTTATTGATGTCTTGGGAAAAATGTTAATAATGTAACAAACAAATTCACTCCCTCATGCATTCAGACACACCCACGCAAGATGGATTCTAGAGAAAAGCAGGCATTTAGGTTATTAGCAAAAGGAAATATAGGAAGTAAAACACATGATCAAATCTCAGTCCTTATAAAATGCATGTGTAGCAGGTCTGGGTGGGTCCTCTCTTATGGTTCTTCAGATGAATTCAAGTTAGAAGCCCCTAGATCTCCAGACAAAGTTGTGATCGAGTTTTGTAGAGGTGAAGATTTTTAGATGAAAAGGAAATAGTCCCCTTTTTTCTCACTGCCTGGGTTGACTGCTTGATAGGCAGGGTTCTATTCTTCCCACTGGAAGATGGTTCCTCTTGTCTTGTTGATTTGCAGATTGAAGTGTCAGTCCCTGGTTCTGGGAGTAAAAAAATTGAGGTCTGAAGTTGGTTTTGGTCATATGATCCCCATGGTCAATAGTTCCTTTGTCTACCTAACTGGTTCAAAGTTAGAAGCCACTGTAACACAATAGGCTTTATATACTTACAGTTCACACCTGCTTGTGATAAATTTGTTCCTCTACACCTTTCTTTGTCAAGGGTTGAATTTGTAGACATTGCCTCTAGGAGGGCTTTTGATATTGGTTAGTTTCTGTTTCATGTATAAGACAGTAGGATTCTTCAATGTTTATTCAGTGAGAGATCTTTAGTGAACTGACCAAGATGTCTGCCTCCAGAGGCTGTCTCGTAGCATAGTCACATGTCTATGGAAAACCAGAGGTGTTAGTCAGACTGATTACATTTCAAAATCCAAACAATTTCCAGTCAACAGGAGGTGTAAATGTATGAGTGATTTCATTGTCACGAATGTCTATTCAAGGGATAGCATTCCACTTGATGTCATTTACATTGTAAGATTTTCAGGAGCTTGATCAGGCATCAGTTAATCCTTTGTACAGAAATCACAGAGGGTCACCTGAGCCTTGACAGCCATGTTTAACCAGGATTGTCCATATGCCATGTTGTTCTTTTATGCTTTTGAAGTGAAAAATGCCCATTATCTAAATACACTCATAGGCATCTGAAATAAGCTTGGTAATGTTTACAGAACAGAACAATGCTATTTGGTTCTTCTGGCTGTGCTAATATAGTTCAAAACTAAACTCACTGCGAGGTGTACATCACTTTGAATCTTCACAAACTTTAAATTATCAAAATAAGCACATTCTAAGAAGAATCATGAGGTTTTGACACTTAAAAATTCCATAATTATTAAATACAGAGCATATGGGAGTCTGACTATTACAGTCATCTCCTGAAGGTTGCAGCAATCTGCCATCTAACCCATGTGGAATTAATTGTAAACAATCTATTTGCAATGCAGTGAACAATCAAAACCATTCTGCCTCACACTGTCAGATTCTGCTGAATGTCTGTTGTGAATCAAACTGATGGATCAACAAACTCCAGATTCGGTTACCTCTTCACCTGGACAGAGCACATTGCTTACTCCCAATGGTTTGCAATCAGCAACTCTCACTTTCATCTTCGTACCATTAGTGCAGACAGTCCTGTACGGAGATTCTCCAATCTCATTCATTCCCAGCTGCTACCAGTGAGAATGGAGAATTTGGCACTCAGCCAAAACTCCACTCAATGCAGTGGCACTGGAGAATCCCAGCTGAGGGTAAGGTTGGCGGTTTTTGACGCCAGGTAGTCAAACATGATTCACTTTGAACAAATCCATGCTAACCTTCATTTCTCTGAATGCCAATTAATGTTGTCCCATATAATTACATATTTCCCTACTGCCGATGTTTGGCTGACTGATCTTTAGTTGTCGAACTGAACCTCTCCCCCTTTTTTTGAACATGATCTTGTGTGTGTGTTTTCTCACCTGGCATCTTAAATTACACCCCAACATCATGGGATGTGAACTCATTCCTCTCGTACATTCCACTGGAGGCGGCCTACTCCAGTGTTTTTCAAACTTACTTTCCAGCAACCTGCTTTTACAAAATGGCCACCACTTGTGACCCACTACCCAGACAAGCTGCAGTACTGCTGCTACATTCACAATCTAAATGGGATTTACAATACATTTAAAAATACACCTCCTACCTTTTTATTTCATAAAGTGTATTTATCTTGAACTGTATCAGGCAGTACTAAGCTTTTCCTCCTAATGCTGGTGATGTCATCACCTGAGTAGAGAGATGCTCATTGTCATTTGCGTTTGACAAGCTGCTCGCTATAAATAGAACATCTCGCTTTTCTTTTGAACAGGATCAGAGAACACCTCGTGATGTTTCGAACAACATCACAGAACACCTCACAATGTTTTGCAAAGGACCACAGGACATACCATGTTTTTTTAAACAGGATATTCGATGTCCCATTTTCAACATCATTGCGGCCCACGCGCAGGTCACGACCCTTACTTTGAAAAACCCGGGGCCTACTCTAGGCTTCCTACCAAGAAGTACAAATTAGCACCCGTGCAAGACATTCCTGACCGATCAGCTCTTCTCCCACGCAGAGAGATGCTAGAAACTCTGTTTAGGATCTCCGGCCTCACTTTCCCAAATTTGGGTGGATGCAAAAGTACTTGGTCGAAAGCAATGTTAAAAAATGTGGTGTGTACAGAAATGGGAGGAGATCGAGTAGAATAGGTTCCAGACCTAATGCCCGCTGCTGGCCTCCCAGTACCAGTAGAAAATTGAAATAAAGAGAAAGGAAAATCTTGCTTTATAGATCCCACGCTAATACTAGAAGCTAAACCAGATGTTCTGCTGTTGGAGCCAACATTTATTAGTTAAGGAATGAACCGACACCTAAAAATAGATCGCCTGGCCATTTATCACATCACTGTTGCAATTGCCAACATCATAAAAGTCACTGCACTTCGAAAAATAATTTAAGTCCCAAGTGATTTTCACCCAGATATCCAAAATAATCTGGGTGGAATCAAATGAAAATCTGCAAAAGATGGCAAAAGTTGAAGTGTAAGTGAATTTTGCCCATAATTATATCGCACTTAATTACTCATGATCTTTTAGTCTTGTCCACAGACCTTTCAGCTGAAGTAGAACTCACCCACAAAACAGGTCACATTGCCAGATAGGAAAGGCAAGTTTCTGCTGATTGCGCTATGTGGTTGGGGATGGGATCGCTGTAGGGGTGGGGTAGATATTGTGGAAGGTCAGCACATTATGTATCCATGCATCACGTTATGATTAGATTCTCAAGGACACAGGCACCCATCCCATAGTCACGTGAATCTGGCACCAATCACCTCAGGAGTAAGAAACGGTCAAATGAAGCTACGGAGCTGCCGCCCTCCTATGGGAACATCGATCAGCTGTCAATTTACTGTGTGAAGTGTTCAGAACAAAATAAAAACGTTGCTTCCCTTCTCCAGCTTCACTCTGAAGGGGATTTGTTTTTCCTTGGCTTTGGAACAATTCCACCCTTAGACCTCATGGACCATGGACATCCTTCCAGTAGGTAAGAGGACTTGTGGTAGTGTCCCTACCTCTGGATCCGAAGCTGCGCACTCAAGTCCAACACCAGGGCTTGTTAACCACAGAAGGAGTGATCATAATGTGGTTCAATGGGCTGATAATCCACTCAGGAATTTTTCCATCACTTCCTCCACTATTCCCCAAAGGGTAAAAGCTGTGTGTGTGTGAAGATATACTTTACAAAACCCTTCCAGTTTGGATCAGTTTAATTGTGCTGATTCATGGGACTGATGTTAATTTGGGTATATTTGTGTGGCTATATTTGTATGTAATTTGTGTGGAAACTTGGCCCTGATGAAAGCAATGCAGTGTTGGAAACATTTTAGGTGCAATTTGTCAATTGAAGCTCCAGGCCACAATGTTCCTTTGGGGTGTTACATATTGTGGATTAATGATATGTCTTATTGCTGGAGTGTGGCATTCTTGACATTACCAAATTGTACCAAACTCTGAGAAAGTGGCAGGAAGCAGAAGATGTTATGTGAGATTCTGAATGCATATTATTTCAACTTTAAAAGGTTGGCTGTTAAAAATTGCTTTAATCTCCTTTCCATTAATTTCAACTGGTTGTTTTAAGATATTTCAGAATGAACACTTTCCCAGAACATGGATTATACGCTACACATGACAACCCATAACAGCCTTCCCCTACACTATGACAGCCCATAACAGTCTGTCTCTATACCATGACAACCCATAACAGCCTGCCCCTACACTATGACAACCCATAACAGCCTGCCCCTACACTATGACAACCCATAACAGTCTGTCTCTACACCACGACAACCCATAACAGTCTGTCTCTACACCACGACAACCCATAACAGTCTGCTCCTACACTATGACAACCCATAACAGTCTGCTCCTACACCATGACAACCCATAACAGTCTGTCTCTACACCATGACAACCCATTACAGCCTGCCCCTACACTATGATAACCCATAACAGTTTGTCACTATACCATGACAACCCAAAACATGGCCTATCCCTACACCATGACAACCCAAAACATGGCCTATCCCTACACCATGACAATCCACAACAGTCTGCCCCTACACCCAACCCAAAACATGGTCTGTCCCCACACTATGCTAACAAATAACACAGGCTGTCCTTACACCATGACAACTTGCCCTGACACATGGCAACCGATAACACAGTCTGTCGCGCACCATGGCAACACATAACATGGTCTGTCTCTACATATGACAACCCATAATACAGTCTGTCTTTCACCATAACAGCCCAATACAGTCTGTCCCTATGCCATGACAATCCATAACATGGCCTTGCATCATGGGAACCCAAAACATGGCCTTTCTCTACACTGTGATAGCCCAATACATGGCTAAATCCCACACATTGTTACTGTATATTCTGTCCCTCAGCAAAATGTGCTCCAAATGGTGATAATTTGGCGTTGGGTGGGTGGGAGATGTTGGGGGGGTTACAGAGTTACAGCGCCTTAACAATCAGATTAGGGTGTGCAGGAGCAGAGGGACCTGGGTGTATAGGTGCATAGATCATTGAAGGTGGCAGGACAAGTGGAGAGAGCAATTAATCCTGTGTTTTATTAATGGAGCAAGGACATTATTCTGTGCTTACACAGACTATAGTTAGACCTCAGCTAAAATATTGTGCACAATTCTGGATGCCACACTGTAGGGAGGATGTAAACACATTGGAGAGAGTGCAGACGAGGCTTGCAAGAATGGTTCCAGGGATGAGAAACTTCAGTTACGATGAAATACAGTCATTCCTTCCCCACTGATTTCATTTACTCATTTCTAGCTTCTTTTTCATCTTAGATTCCCTGAGATTCTGTCTTGAATAGCATGATACCTCGCATATATTCACCAGCATTGTCATAATCCGATACTTCATTTCTGTCATATTCCTTTCTCCGTGAATTTAAAATGATTTTAATTGCATAATTGAAGAGTAAGAAGCAGTGGAATCAACACCAACATTTAATGCTACAAAATTTCAATTTAACCGTTTGCGTATAATGAACTTGCTATAAAAGAATTGAAGCAAAGATACACGTAGCAAGTTAGAAATGGAAGAAATGCATCAGCAATCAACTCATTCTCATGACAGAGCATTGACCCGCAGAGAACCCCAGTCCCAATTCCAATATCCACTGACGGAGCATTTTCTTTTTGTTATTTCTCAACTGCGAGTAGTTGGAGATTTGATGAGAATGGAGAAGGAATGGCTTCAGTGTTCACCAGTTAGCTTCATGGGAATCCATCTCCTGTTGGGTAATATTTGGAAATGGTGAATGTGTAACATGAAAAGGAACTCAACTATTGCAGTGTTTTCCTGGCTGGACTCCCATTTCCATAAACTTCATCTTGTTTAATCTCCTAACCTGCACTAGAAATGCAGGAACAGGGAGCAGAGAGCCAGTTGTGTGCAACAAAGATTAATAGAACGTGGACTACTTTCAAGATAGTTTTCTTCCAAGTACTATAATGGTAAAGATATTATATCCAGAAGAACTGGAAAATACCCAGTTTTTTTTTTGAGGAATCTTTGAAGCATAAGTTTAATTTACTGATGTGATGGTAGCAATTTGATAAATAATTTAGTGATTAAAGTGACAGACAAAGAGACAAGTATAGAAGAACCAAAAGACCCTGCACCATCTCTATCTCCCTGCAGGAAATATTTGAGATGGAAGTATCTGCACTTGTCTGGTGAAAATTGTTACATTCGGATTTAGATACTGAAACATGTAGCTCACAGGACCTGCCTCAGCAAAATGTGCTCCAAATGGTGATAATTTGGTGTTGGGTGGGTAGGAAATGTTGGGGGGGGTTACAGAGTTACAGCACCTTAACAATCAGATTAGGGTGTGCAGGAGCAGAGGGACCTGGGTGTATAGGTGCATAGATCATTGAAGGTGGCAGGACAAGTGGAGAGAGCAATTAATCCTGTGTTTTATTAATGGAGCAAGGACATTATTCTGTGCTTACACAAGACTATAGTTAGACCTCAGCTAAAATATTGTGCGCAATTTTGGATGCCACACTGTAGGAAGGATGTAAACACATTGGAGAGAGTGCAGACGAGGTTTGCAAGAATGGTTCCAGGGATGGGAAACTTCAGTTATGAGGATAAACTGGAGAGGTTGGGTCTGTTCTCCTTGGAGAGAAGAAGGCTAAGAGGAACTTTGATGAAAATGCTCAAAATCATGAGGGGGATAGACAGAGTAGATTGGGAGAAACTGTTCCTATTCATAAAAGGATCAAGAACAAGAAGGCACAAATTCAAAGTGATTTACAAAAGAAGCAAGTGTGATGTGAGAAAATACTTTTTCACACAGGGAGTGGTTCGAGTCTGGAATGAACTGCCTGGAAGTATGGTGGAGACTGGTTCAGTCAAGACATTGAAGAGGGCATGAGATGATTAACTGAATAAAAACAAAATGGAGTATGGGGAAAAAGAAGGGGAATGGCGCTAACTCATAGGCTGGAATTTTACCACCACGCCCATCCTCGAATTGGGATAGGCGCGGCTCGCAGAACGGAATTCTCCATTGGCATTGGATGGAATTTTATGAGCTTCACTCGAGCGAGGTTGTAAAATACCGGCCAAAATGTTCATTTGGAGAGCTGGTGCAGACATGATGGGCCAAATGGCCTCCTTCAGAACAACGCTATGATTCTGAAATGGCGATTCAAGAATGATTTTTATTTTCAGGTTCATAATTTACATTCATCTGGAATTACACTTGTAATTCATACGTTTAAATTACCTTCACTTTGTACTTTGTTGTATTTTAATAATTAATTAGAGGATTTCCAAAGAAGATGATCCAGTTTTAATCAGTTAACAACAACTCCTATTTATACCTAATCCATGTCTGTCATTCCAGTTCCCAACAGTTGAAGGAATGGATTCAGTCAGTTTACTGAGGCTGAATTTGATTAAGTTTAATCATAGTGTGCTGGCAACTGTACATTGTAAAAAATGGCAAAGAATGTTTTAGAACCTTAATTTAGAAAACCTGATTTAGAAATCTACAATTTGAAGCTATTATGGTAATTGTGCTTTAACCCTTTAGGGCATTGCAAAAGAGGAACAGACTCTCTGTAAACAGCTGTTAATGATGTGGTAGGGCGCAACCGATCAGTTCGGTTTACGAGAAACATGAACACAGACTGTTTTATCACTTTGATCATACAGCTGCAGGAGCAACGTTCTCACCTTTGGGACTGGCTGACTTATTAGCCTGACTTTGGCTCTGTGATAGGATTCTTGTCCCTGAATCTGAAGTTTGATTGTGTGAATTTGTCACACTATACGGACAAAAACATACCGTGCATAGACTACATAAGGGACGTGGAAAGGAGAGGGTGCAGAATACAGTGTTGCAGTTACAGATAGGGCGTAGAGAAAGTCAGCTTAATATATGATAGGACCATTCAAAAGTCTGATGGCAGCAGGGAAGAAGTTGTTTTTGAGTCAGTTAGTATGTCTTCTTGGACTCTTGTATCTTTTTCCCAATGGAAGAGGAGAGTATCTCTGGGTGTGTGATGTCCTTGATTATGCTGGCTGTTTTTTCGAGGCAGCAGGAGGTGTAGATGGAGTCAATGGATGGGAGACCAGTTTGCATGAGCTACATTCACAACACTTTATGGTTTTTTAGCTGTCTTGGTCAGAACAGGAGCCATACCAAGCTGTGATACATCTGGAAAGGACGCTTTCTATGGTGCACCTGTAAAAGTTGGTGAGAATCATAGCGAACATGCCAAATTTCTTTAGCCTGCTGAGAAAGTAGAAGCATCGGTGGGCTTTCTTAACTATAGCGTCGAGGGACTAGGACAGATTGTTGGTGATCTGGACACTTAGAAACTTGAAGCTCTTGACCATTTCCATTTTATCACCGTTGATATAGGAAGGGACATGTCTTCCATCTGAAGTCAATGACTATCTCTTTTGTTTTACTAACACTGAGGGACAGACTATTGTCATTGCACCATTTCCCTACACTACAGCAGTAATTACACTTCAAATATATTTCATTCATTGTGAAGTGAATTGGAACATCCCATGTGTCACAAAAGTGAAGTGTGCTCTTATAAATGCAAATTCAATTCTGCTTATAGCTGAGTTTAGAATTTTTTTTAATACATACAGTCACCGGCATTCCAATTAAGTTACATAGCAACTAATTGCTGGGAAAATTCCACATAAATCCTTTGCTGTTCATCAAGGACAGAAGAAACCAATAAGAAATAGCAGGAATGCTTTCCCTTTTCCAGAAAATACAAGATGGAAATTTGTATACGGGACATGATGTATAGCCTAAACATCTCTTGGACAAGAGTCAATTTTCTGATATTTACTGCAGCGCTGCCTTTGCTTAAACATAACATTAATTTGTTCATTGCAGCATAATAGCTAATCTACTGCAACTAGATTGCCTGAACATTTTTTTGATAAGGATGCGTTCATTGAGCATGCCAGCAAGTTTCTAGATTGTGTGCTATTTCACAGTTAGTATCCTCCACAAGAAAGCTGGTGAGTTTGAGATTGCCTTGCAAACCTTGCTTCATATATGTGCACAAGCCTTGTTATCTTTAGCAGTTGGTTTGGCATTATCATGATCTGCTTGTTATAAACTATGAATGGAAAGTCTTCATGGCTTATAAACATTCGGTGCAGGTGCCCTCCAGAGGATTTGGAGTGTAAATTGGCAGTTGAGTTTTGTGAGTTTTCTATTATTGCTAAAAGAGTACAGCAAATCCACCTCCAAGATATTGATATCTGTGACCCATTTGGGTGGACCTGTACATAAAGTTTGAGTTTCTGTCTGTACCTGTTAATTATCTCGCAAAGTACAAGAGCTTGACTTCTGTACATAGAACAATTGCAGCCTGATACTGACTGGCAATTTAAGAGCGAATGACATCCAAACATAAATGTAATTTTACAAAAATATAAATGGATTTCATTGCTGTCATCCTTACCTATTATTCCATTATCTGTAAAGAGCTAGAAATTAGTTAGCTAAAAACTAACTGCTATGCATACATGTTCCTGGAACCACTCTTTACAATTGCCCTAGAGTCCCATGTGAAGTACAACAGAACCAGTTCAAACTGGCTGTTCTCTTGTGCAAACCATTATGATCTTTCCGATCTTTCTAAGCTTAAACTCTGATCATTAATAACATCTAGGAAGCAAAAGACATTACAGAAAAGAAAACAGGAATTTGTTCCTACATTGCGAAAATATTCCTGAGAAGATAAAGGCAGAAACTGAACACTGGCTGAAATAGTCCGTGAACTTCATATGTTACGTGTGGGCGGCACAGTAGCACAGTGGTTAGCACTGCTGCTTCACAGCTCCAGGGTCCTGGGTTTGATTCCCGGCTCGGGTCACTGTCTGTGTGGAGTTTGCATGTTCTCCTCCTGTCTGTGTGGGTTTCCTCTGGGTACTCTGGTTTCCTCCCACAGTCCAAAGATGTGCGGGTTAGGTTGATTGGCTATGCCCAGTAGTGTCTAGGGATGCATAGGTTAGAGAGATTAGTGGGTAGAATAATGTAGGGATATGGGGGTAGGGCCTGGGTGGATTGTGTTTGGTACAGACTCGATGGGCTGAAGGGCCTCTTTCTGCATTGTAGGGTTCTATGATTCTATGGAGTTATAAATGGTGGTATTGTGATTGACTTCTGTGGTAACACAAATGGTTACTGCCATCGCCAGATATAGCCAGTTGCCTGTAATAAGCGTGGATAGTGAAAGGAGTGGGAACGATCGGCTCGGTTTTAACTTTCAGAGTTAATTACAGTGGGGGATATTATATAGCGTGATTGGAATAGGTATAATATTTTTACAGAGCTCGACATGGTAGATGCAGAACCGGGGACACAAACTCAGGATGAGGGGCAGACCATTTAGCACTGAGATGAGAAAGAACCTCTTCACTCAGAGAGTGGTGAATCTTTGGAATTCTCTGTCCCAGGGGGCTGTGGAAGCTCAATCCTTGAATATATTCAAGACTCAGATCAATAGTTTTCATTAAAAGTATCATGGGATATGGGAGTAGTGCAGGAAAATGGGTTCACGTAGAGATCAGCCGTGGTCACACTGAATGGCGGAGTGTGCTCGATGGGCTGAATGACCTAGTCCTGCTCCAATTTCTTACCCCTGCTGGAGTCAGCAGCAGAATCTGTAAAGGCTCTCGTGGTAAATGGGCAGACAAAATTAGAAACAGCATTGGACACATCCTTTCTGACACTGACTGCAAGATTTAGGCACAATCTATTGAGGGACTATTGTTAAGTCATTTCTACATTTTGGATAGCACATAGTTTGGAGGATGTTGCAAATCAGGAAGATATTAGATCTTGAAATGACATCATACATTGTGTGAAGACAGCTGTTGAGCAATTTATTGACATAATCTCAACTTCTCAGTATCTTTGCAACAGCTTTAATTTTTCTCTGTAACTTGTAATTGTCAGAAGGAAAGGATTTATTCTTTCTTGTGACATTTTTGTCAACAATGGCTGCTAAATATAACAGGAAATAATGCTCTCCGTACACTGTTTAGAGTCACTGCAATGAGATCAGACCAGATTATAAAGTGAAAATTACTCTGCGATTGAGATGAAAAATTATCGGGTGCTGAACTCTTATACCTATTCCAAAAATAGTTATTTGAGATTGTTTGTGGAAACCTCGAGTGGATTGTAAATATTTATAGAAAGAAACACAGGATAAACATTTGCTGTTCCACTCAGGTGCGGCATTTAGTATACCAGTATACAACACCAATGAGAGCTAGGGAAATAATTTGCCTTTATTTTCCCAGAAATATTTCAGTAAAATTGAGGGACCCAGGCAGTAATTGAATGATTTTTAGTAGGTGCAAAAATCAATTAAATTTATCACCGGATATTTGTCCCAAAACAATATTTGCCCTTGTGGGAATCACAGCTTTTAAACCATAACGTAAGATTGAAGAACATAGAGAGACAATGTAAAATAAAGCATAAAAATCTGAAAGGGATGCAGGAATAGAGGACATGAGTACGTTTGCATAAATCACTGAAAATGCAGGACCAGTTGCAAACGTAGTTAACAGGACATTCCTGTAAGGATGAAGGATAAGTATGGCAAATTTTGGGAACCTTGGAATATGAGAGATATTGTGAGCCAGTCAAAGAAAAAAAATAAGGCATTTGTCAAAGCTAGGAGGCTGGGAACACACAAAGCAAGTGTGGAATACAAGGAAAGTAGAAAGAAACTTTAGCAAGGAGTAAGAAGGGCTAAAAGCAGTCATGAAAAAGCATTGGCCAGCAGCATTAAGGAAAGTCCCAAGGCTTTTTTATACATATATAAAGAGCAAGAGGGTAGCCAGGAGAGGGTTGGCCCACTCAAGGACAATGGAGGAAATCTATGCATGGAGCCGGAGGAAATGGGGCAAGGTATTAAATGAGTACTTTGCGTCAGTATTCACTGAAGAGAAGGACTTGGTGGATGATGTGTCTGGGAAAGGATGTGTAGATAGTTTGAGTCATGTTGAGGTCAAAAAGGAGGAGGTATTGGGGTTCTTGAGAAACATTAAGGCGGACAAGTCCCCAGGCCCTGATGGGATATACCCCAAAATACTGAGAGAGGCAAGGGAGGAAATTTCTAGGGCCTTGAAAGAAATCTTTATATCCTCTCTGGCTACAGGGGAGGTCATGGTATGGAGATGCCGATGTTAGACTGGGGTAAACACAGTAAAAAGTCTCACAACACCGGGTTAAAGTCCAACCAATTTATTTGATAGTAAATCCACAAGCTTTTGGAAACACTGTTCCTTCGTCAGGTGTATGGAAAGTTCTGATCCCGAACATTCCACACACCTGATAAAAGAAGTGTTTCCAAAAGCTTGTGGGTTTACTATCAAATAAACTGGTTGGACTTTAACCCGGTGTTGTGAAACTTTTTCCATTGAAATTTCCATAGAACCCTACAGTGCAGAAAGAGGCCCTTCAGCCCATCGAGTCTGCACTGACCACAATCCCACCCAGGCCCTACCCCCATATCCCTACATATTATACCCACTAATCCCTCTAACCTACGCATCCCTGGATACTAAAGGGGCAATTTCTTAGCATGGCCAATCAACCTAACCTGCGCATCTTTGGACTGTGGGAGGAAACCGGAGCACCCAGAAGAAACCCACACAGACATGAGGACAATGTGCAAACTCCACACAGACAGGAGAGGTCCCAGAGGATTGGAGAATAGCGAATGTTGTTCCTTTGTTTAAGAAGGGTAGCAAGACTAATCCAAGTAATTACAGGCAGGTAAGCCTTACATCAGTGGTAGGGAGCTTAATCTGAACAAATGTGAGGTAATGCATTTTGGGAGGTCTAATATAGATAGGAAATATACAGTAAATGGCAGAACCCTTAAGAGTATTGATAGGCAAAGGAATCTGGGTGTACAGATACACAGGTGACTGGCAGTGGCAATGCAGGTGGAGAAGGTAGTCAGGAAGGCATACGGCATGCTTGCCTTCATCATCTGGGGTACTGAGTTTAAAAATTGGCAAGTCATGATGCAGCTTTACAGAACCTTAGTTAGGCCGCACTTGGAATATAGTGTTCAATTCTGGTTGCCACACTACCAGAAGGATGTGGAGGCTTTAGAGAGGGTACAGAAAAGATTTACCAGGATGTTATCTGGTATGGAGAGCATTAACTATGAGGAGAGGTTGGAGAAACTTGGTTTGTTCTCACTGGAGCAACGGAGGTTGAGGGGAGACCTGATAGAAATCTCCAAGTTTATGAGAGGCATGGACAGAATGGATAGTCAGAAGCTTTTTCCCGGAAGAGTCAATTACTAGGGGGCCTAGTTTTAAGCTGCGTAGGGTAAGGTTTAAAGGAGATGTACGAGGCAGATGTTTTACACAGAGAGTAGTGGGTGCCTGGAACTCGTTGCCTGGAGAGGTAGTGGAAGCGGATGTGGTAGTGACTTTTAAGAGGCATCTTGATAAGAATATGAATGAGATGGGAATAGAGAGATATGGTTCCCGGAAGGGTAGGAGTTTTTAATTAAGTCGGGCAGCATGGTCAGTGCAGCCTTGGAGGGCTGAAGGGCCTCTTCTTGTGCTATCATTTTCTCTGTTCTTTGTTCTTAATAAAGCATAAGAAATTCTCCTAGCTCCCAGCTGTTTGTTTTTTGCTGACAGGAGATAGCGGCTTGTTTGCTAACGGTGGGATTCCCTTGTCCTGACGCTGTCAATGGGAATTCCCATTGATGTCACCCCATGCCAGCAGGAACCTGCAGTGGGGGAGGAGGGGGTGGTGCGCTGCTGGCGGGACTGGAGAATCTTGCCTGCATGAATGGCCAGAGAATTCTGACCATTTTACCTGAGACTTTATTAATAGGGGCATGCAGTATAAGAACAAGGAGGCTATATTGAACAAGTGTAAGACAAAAGGCCACCCTCTTCTGGAACATTGCCTCCAATTCTGGGAGTTGCACTTGAGGAATGATATGAAGGCACTGGAGAAAGTGCAGAATAGATTAATGAGAATAGTTCCAGGGATGAGGAAATTTAGCTGTGAAGAAAGATGGGAGAAGTTAGGATTATTTTCTTTGGAGGGGAGAAAGCTAAGAGGAGACTTGATAGATATTTTCAAAATCATGAATGGTCTGGACAGAGTAAATAAGGAAAAAGTACTCCCACTTGTGAAGGATCATGAACGAGAGGGCACAGGTTTGAAGTAAATGGCTAAAGAAGCAAAAGTGAGATGAGGAAAGTCTTTTTCACTTAGTAAGTGCTTAGGATCTGGAATGCACTGCCTGAGAGTGTGGTGGAGGCAGGTTTGATTGAGGCATTCCAGACTGCTTACCGAAAAGGGAGAATGTGCAGGGTTATGGGGAGAAGGAGGAGGAGAGGCATTAGGAGTATGCTCATTCAAAGAGCCAGAACAGACACAATTGGCAGAATGGTCTCCTGCACTTTAACAATTCTGGATTCTGTGTCAATTTTATAGCAACTGGTTTGAAGATGGAACAACAACTATAAATTATGTGTCTGACTGGCTTTCTGTTGCATACAATTGACAGTTCCATTTTAATTTATGTTGTCAGGTTTTTAAAATCTGGTTCTTGGAACTGTTTATGGAATGTTTAAGGAGAATCAACTGTTCCGTATGAAATTTCCAAAGAGAAAATATCAGTTTGAAACCATTCAGACTGATATCAGCATTAATATAAGAAATGTAAGGAGAATAATCACAATGTATAAGTCATATAATTATTCTTGTTTGTTCAATAAATTAGCTGATTGCTACAATCTCATAGAGATCAATAACTTTCAAAGAAAACAAGGAACTTCCACTTAGCTGGACAGATGACGACATGATTTCACAGTTTAAAACTTTTACTCTAACATAAGACTTAAAGAATGAGTGACTAAACATTGAAGTTTTAAAGAGACATTGAGTAAGATTTCATGAAAAGAATTCTAAGCAGCGAACGAAAATGGGGAAGTTTCAAGCTCATTTTGGGCGAGTTTGAGAATGCAATCTTATGGCACTTAGTGTGAATAATGTGCTGGGATGTGGTTCTCGCCAGTAGGGAGTGGGGTGGAGCCTGAGTTTGTTGGAGAAGCTGCCTGCTGAGCTCTAGGGTGCCATTACACAGATCTCCGAGTGTGTTGGGAGATCATCTGCCCACCCCTCCACCACCCACCCCACTGAAATTGGGACTCCCCCCCCACCCCCCCATGGACATCACCACCAACCTGCTGACTGGTCCTTCTACAAAGCTCCCTTCCTCCCTGATTGCTAATTACTCCCCCTTCTGCAGATACCCCGTCCCTCTCACTGACCTCTCCCTCTTCTGCAGATTTCCTTCCTTCCCTCACTGATCGAAGGGCCTGTTTCCCGTGCTGGGTTGTTCTTTGTTCTTTGATCATTTCCCCCTTCTGCCAAGTTTCTTCCCATTCACCAAATGCCCTCCCTTCTGCAGAGTTTCCTCTCTCCCCAATTCCTTCCTCTGCAGTGTTGCCTCCCTCCTACCTCTGTAGAGCTTCCCACTTGTCTCCCCCCGCCACCCCTGTCATGGCTCTATCCCACTCTGGCACTGACCCCACTCTAATTCTGGCCCTTGGCACTGCCCTGACAAAGTTATGGTGGGCAGTGCCATGGTGCCAGGCAGGCATGGCCAGGCTGGCACTGCCCCATAGGCACAGCTCAGCCCTGTCTCTGATCCCCTTAAATAGCTTAAATAGCATCCGATTTCCCCCTTCCTCCCCAACCCCTGACAAGGCCGTCATATCTGGTTCCTATTGGTGGATACCATATGTGATTCTCATCGGGAAGAACCTTGGCTGGTGAAGTGGTTAAGGTAAGTAAGTCCAGATGGTAGGGTCCAGGAGTCGGTAGTCACATTTAAATAATGTCATTAATATTTAAATTGGCTTCCTCCTGGGCACAAAGTTGATTCTGCTGGCAAGACAGTGCTGGTAAGATCAGAGGAAGTGAAAAACTGGGCACGAACCTGATTTTTCACTTCCCACCCAAAAGTCAGGCGGGATGAGGTCGTAAGATCATAGCCATAGGGTTTAGGTGGAGGCATATAGATAGATATCAAGTATATGAGGGTCATAGGAGGGTGGGGCATGAGTTGGCATGGATGGGGTATAGGGAGTAAGGGGTAGTGAGAGGTGGGGACTGGAGGGCTACTTTTGTGCAATTAATTTGTTGACAAAATACCAGAGCACCAAGGCAGGCATTCCACGCATACCATTTCAGTATCCATCAGCCTTCAAACTCTTTCTGGGGTTGCGTGTCACGATTCTCATTTCCGATCAGCATTCAGCACACATCCTCGCCAACCTCCCCACTGGAATCTGAACTTCCGGGGCACTTTTCTCCACGTTGGGATTGTGGAGTCGGGAATGATCTTGCATCTGCACTCCGTAACAGGGAATAAAGATTCAGACCTCATGCTCTATCCATTGTTGGCACACCCATTAAAGTTGATGATTGCGTTGCATGTGTGATACAGTGTGAGTGCAGGACCCAGAAGTTATCTGAGAGTGATGTGCCTGATCCCAATTTGAAAATCCAGCTCCAGAGTTTCCCCCTTGCCTGTCACCTCTTTTTCCAGCTCCCCTCATGTCCGTTGCTGTTGCCAGCACCATTAGCTTACCTGCACAGCTGGAGCGCATTCCCTTCCAATAATTCTCTCATTTCCTGCCTGGTTAAATGTACATTTCAACGCCACACCAAGACTTACGTTGACTTTAATGCCGCCAACTCTTCCAAGATAATTGCAGCGGAGGCTGCCAAAGGAATCGTGGGAGGTGCAAGCATTCTGTAATCAGAAGGCCATGGTTAGCACTGAGGGAATTTTTTTTATGTCCGTACGAACCAAGACGTGGAATTGTGGAGGCAGAACCAGGAGCCAGCAGACCAGCTCAAGTGCTGAAAATTACAGTCATGACTTTTAGGATGGGGGAGTTTCTTCTCAACATTTTGGCTAAGATTAAGCATCAGATCAAGCCCCAGATGGGGCGCAATGTCTTTTTTTTTTGTCAGCTTGGATTTCATATGTCCCTCTCGTGGGAACCATGAATTGGATTCAATTGGATTTTGAATACTGTTTTTGGAGCAAACAAAGAATGGATTTAGGTTTGTCTGGTCCACACTGAGCATTACCTTTGTAACTTTAAGGATGCGGTAAAAGAATAGAACAAAGGGTTTCTCTTTCCACCATCTTTAGAGTGGGCGGTGACACACCCCCACTGATACTGTCCGCCCTGAAGCAATATTATAAGAACATAAGAACATAAGAAATAGGAGCAGGAGTAGGCCATCTAGCCCTTCGAGCCTGTCCCGCCATTCAATAAGATCATGGCTGATCTGTCGTGGCTCAGTTCCACATTCCCGCCCTCTCCCCATAACCCTTAATCCCCTCGCTTATCAAAAACCCATCAACCCGCTTCTTAAAAATATTTAGCGAGGCAGCCTCCACCACTTCAACGGGCAGAGAATTCCAGAGATTCACCACCCTTTGAGTGAAGAAGTTCCTCCTCAACTCCGTTCTAAACCGCCCCCCTTTTATCTTGAGGCTGTGCCCCCTAGTCCTACTGTCTTTTTTGAGCGGGAAGAGTCTCTCCACCTCTATCCTATCCATCCCATTCATCATCTTATACGTCTCAATGAGATCTCCAATTATGCTCCAATGAGCATTCAGTGGCTTCAATTAGGAGGTAGTCCTGCCTTAGCGAGCTGCCAGTCGATCTGATTGGCCAACAGCTCTATAGTACGTACAGCGCCAGAAGCTTCAGTGGCTAAGACTGGAACTGCCAGCAGTCCCCACAACCAAAGTCCGAGGATTCCTGGACCAGGTAAGATTTGGGGGTCTCTGGGTGGGGAGGGAGGGAAGGCCTAGGGGATGGAAGAAAGGCATTATCATCTCTGTGGAGAGGTTGGTGAAGGAAGGGAGGTCCTTTGGCTACCAGGCCGTAAGGGGGTTGGGTGTGGTAGGGGTGGGGGCTGTTGATGCAGGAGCTCTTTCCTGCCTGAGGCTTGAACCTGATTAATTTTTGGGTGTATGCCACAGGGTCCCACCAGCCTGAAAATGGAGTTTGGGCAGGAAACTGCCCTGAAGTGGTCAATAATTGGCCACTTATGGGCCTCAACTGGGGCAAGGACAGGAAGGCTTAAAATTACATAGAGGTCAGAGCCAGTGGGAAGCCCATCCGAGGAATATTATGCTCACCCATACCTACAAATCTGCTGGCAAGTGGGTGAAAATTCTACTCTACATGTTCTATCTAAGGGGCCATTGGACATAAAGTGGGTATATGCAGGCTTAATAACAAAAAGCTTACGAACTACAGATGTAACAATAATAGAATAATTCAAATTCAAGATTACAACTTCTTCCAGAGTGTCCAGATAAGGGTATTTTAGCTCAGTGTTTAACAGCCCAAGGAAATTATTCCTGATTTCAATTCCTGTTTCAAATTAAACTGAGTGCTGACATCTGGATGCTGAAGTTTCACTCCAGTTTTAGCTTGTTGAAGCCAAAATGTTCAAAGTGCCAAGTGTGTTTTAAACATGACCAATATTAGGTCAAAGTCGGTGAGTTTTGATACTTTTTAAGAACAGTTCTGTTTCCAGGTTGCAGACGACCTGCCAATACTTATGCATTTTTCTTTACAACGATCACAAAAGCGATTGATACAGGATGCATTTTAATCAAACTCGCCTTGAAGTTATGAATAAATACGATTAAAGGTTCCAAGCCAATCTTTTAATGAAAATTGTAATAAGTCTTCGGAGGCAGAAGTCGCTTCATCAAGATCTCTACAATTCCTATAGCAGTACACAGAGCGCTATCAGTCAGCAGTCCCAGAGGAACTGACATTCCCGGTTAAATGTGAGGAAAAGACTCCCTGTTAGCCCATCAATTGACTCCTTAGTCAGAGAGTTCATATTCCGATAGACCAACCTCAATGGCCTGATTGAAGTCATTGCAAAGATCAGGTTCCTAAAACATACAAAATGAAAGGTTAACAACACCTAAGGAAGCATAACAACTGAAGGAGGTAACATACTTAAGAAGCATCAAAATTTGTTGACTTTGTCTGAATACTGGTGATGTCCTAAATCACATTTGGCACTTTGAATATCTTGTTTTCAACCTGGTAAGACTGAAGTGTAACATATATATACTCTTCAAAATAATTTGGGATTAAGTCAAATAATGATGAACTTATTGTTAATTGTTGTTAAAATCAATCTGGTTCACTAATGTCCTTGAGGGAAGGAAATCTGCCATCCTTACCTGGTCTGGCCTACATGTGACTCCAGATCCACAGCAACGTGATTGACTTTAAATGCCTTATGAAATGGCCAGTAAGCCACTCAGTTCAAGGACACTTAGGGGTAGACAATAAGTGCTGCCCCTGCCAACAATGCCCACATCCCATGAATGAATTTGTTTTTTTAAATTAAGTTTTAATACCTGTGGATACATTCTAGGTCTAAATATTTGTTGCACTATAAGATGCAAAATTGTGTGCAATTTAATCAGATGGATATGTGAATTTTTGTTAAATAGATGAAACTATATTTGTTTGTTTTTATAAGAACAACATAAAGCACTGTCAATCATTGATGTGAAAATATTGCTTCATTCACTCCCGCATTCTGTTTTATTTTTGTTTTAAAGTGGAAGCTAACATTTTTTGAGGGATAGGGAATTTTCACGGTTCCTGATCAAAGAGGAATTGAGCACTCTTCACTTTGAGTAGTCAGGATCAGATGTAGCACAAGGAGATGTGGAATTAATCTCTCTCTCCTCTGCCTCATAAGTATGCCTCAATCTTAACCTCTGCTGCACTAATTATAGAATCCCTATCGTGCAGAAGGAGACCATTTGGTCCATTGAATCTGCTCCGATCTTTTGAGGACCACCCCACCCAGGCCCAATCCCCTGCCCTATTCCAGCAACCCAACAAATCCACCATAACTAATCCAGCCACTCCACACACTAAGGAGCAATTTAGCCTGGCCAATCCTGCACACTTTTGAAGTGTAGGAGGAATCTGGAGGATCTAGAGGAAATCCATGCAGACACGTGGAGAATGTGCACCTGGCATGGCAGACTGCTTCCATGATTATCGGTGAGTTGCCTCTGCAGTTGCAACCGACAGTCACCTGAGGCCAGAATTGAAACCTGGTGCTGTGAGAGAGCAATGCTCTGTGGTGGAACGGTGGTGGAATCACTGTGCCATCGTGCTGCATTTTCATCAATCATCCTGTGGTAAAACTGCTAAATGGATACTTTGGTGCTGCAGGCCTTTTGAATTTACTGTCCACAACAATTAAGATTTTCTTTATAAATCAATCAAAGAATACAAAGTGATTGAAAGTAGAATTTTATGATTTTTTTTGTCACAGTATATGCCATGAGTGCATGTGAATGTTGATAATGGATCTATACCTATGATTAAAGATACTATCCAATAGCGTTAGCACCATTTTAATACTGTCTCCTTATCTTAATGCATGGTCAGAAATCCTGGCCTTTAACAAGGAGACAGCTGTATTGCCTCCACCTGGGAAGGAAAGTGCAAAAATGCAAGAGCTGAAATATGTTGGGGATTCTGAGCAAGAGCAAGGGAGATCATTCTACCATTTACCAGGATTTTATAGCAGCAAATCATTGAGGAATTACCAACTGTCCCAAAGATTTCAAATACATTTCTTTTAAAACGTGTGATTTCACTTTCATCGTGTTCCCCTTCCCATTTAGGACCACGTAGGGAAATTATTCATCATGAAATGTTATATCATGTTTGGAGCAAAAGATAATTCATTGTGTATGTTTTAACTCAAGTAATAAAAAATCCTGGCATGTTTGAATCCTAATGCATATGATATCACTGGCAATTTATCACTGTTGATTAGGTTTTAAGTGCATTGGGCCCAAAATGCGCCGTTAAAATTAAAGCACCACTACTATTTAAAGTGTAAATGCTCAGCAGCTTTAGCCTAGGGACCAGGAAGTTGCTGTCAGATATCCACTGCTCTCTTATTAACTTTGTCAAAATGGACACCTTGCTGATGACTCCCCTTTCAAATTCATTGGGCATTAAGTTACTTTACTTTTACTGTAGATGTGGTAAACTTGCTACAGTAAGTTAATTCAAATAATTTCTAAGTAAAAGTTTAACGATGACACTGTCAGTCAGACTTTCTGGCACTGAAAATTAATAATTACGCATGTAGAGTTTAATTCCTTCAGATTTTAATTGCTGTTGGAGAGTTTTTTTAAAATATTAAATTAATGTTTTTTTTCTGCCTCTTTTCCCCTCTCTCTTCACCCAATATTCCTTTCCCTTTCTTTATTTCTCTTTTTAAACCTGATTTAGCATTGTATTCACCCATTCTAAAGAGTCAATTTTAACTCTATGGAAATAGGTGCATTTTGAATCGGTTAGAATTGGGCCCTAAGTTACCTGATAGGTTATGCAGATATACAATTGGTCGTCTTGTTTACTGTGGGGCATGATGCCCTGTAAAGAACATCATACCTGAAGTTGGCAGTGTAAATCATCATGGAGATTAAACATGTCAGGATAAGTTGAACTAACAGATGGTGCCATATTAAATATATTCTAACTGATGCATCCTTTGGTTCTGTCTTCATAAAAGAGGATGCAAATGACACAAGTACCACAAATGTTGGAGAACACAGGGTGTAATGAGGGGGAGAAATTGGAAGAAGTCTGTATTGGCAGGGAAATGGTATTGGGGAAACTGATGAGATTAATGGCTGATAAATTCCCAGAGCCTGATGATCTACATCTTAAAGTACTTAAGGAAGTGGCCCTGGGAATAGTGGATGCATTGCTGGTCATGTTCCAAGGTTCTGTAGACTCTGGAAGTGTTCCTATGGATTGAGTGTCACTACTGTAAGCCCACTATTTGAAAAGGGAGGTAGAGAGAAAACAGGGAATTATAGACTAGTCAACCTGACATTATAGCAGTGAAAATGCTGGCGTCTATTATGAAAGATTTATTAGCAGAGCACAGTGGCAGGATTGGATAGAGTCAGCATTGATTTATGAAAGGAAAATCGTGCTTGATAAATCTGCCAGAATTCCTTGGGGATTTAACTAGTAGAGTTGATGAGGGGGAGTGAGTGGATAAGGTTTATTTAAACGTTCAGAAGGCTTTTGCCAGGGTCCACGTTAAAGATTAGCGTGTAAAATTAAAGCACATGAGATTGTGAGTAGCGTATTGAAATGGACAGAGAAGTTGTTGGCAGACAGGAAACAAAGAGTCGGGATAAACAGATCTTTTTCCAAGTGCCAGGAAGTAACAAGTGGAGCACCGCAGGGATCAGTGCTGGGACCCCACCGATTCACAATGTATATTAATAATTTAGATGAGGGACCTAATCTCCAAATTTGTATATGACTCCAAGTTAGCTGGGAAGATGAGCTGTGAGGAGGATGCAGAGGTACTTCAGTCTGGTTTGGACAAGTTGAAAGAATGGGCAGATATATAACAGACACCATATTATACAGATAAATGTGAGGTTATCCATTTCAATAGCAAAAACAGGAAGGCAGATTATTATCTAAATTGCTATAGATTGAGAGAAGGAAATGTGCAACTCAATCCAGGTGTCCTTGTACATCAGTCGCTGAAAGTTATCGTGCAGATGCTGAGAATGGTGAAGAGAATTCCCTTGCCTTCGTAGCGAGAGAATTCAAATACAGGAGCAAGGATGTCTTGTAGTTATACAGGGCTTTGGTGAGGCCACACCTGGAATATTGTGTGCAGTGTTGGTCTCCTTATCTGAGGAAGGATGTTCTTGCTATGAGAGAGGGCAGCAAAGGTTTACCTAGTTGATTCGTAGGATGGTAGGACTGAAATATAAGGGGAGATTGAGTTTGTTAGGATTATATTCATTGGAATTTAAAAGAGTAAGAGGACATCTCATAGAAATGTAGAAAATTCTAACAAGACTACACAGGGTAGATTAGGAAGGATGTTCCCAATGGTGGAAGAGCCCAGAACCAGGGGCCGTGGATATGGGGTAAAACATTTAGGACTGAGATGAGGAGAAATGTCTTCACCCAGAGAGTGGTGAAGTTGTGGAATTCTCTACCAGCAGTTGAAGCCGAAACACTGTTTATTTTCAAGAAGGAGTTAGCTATATCTTATCGGGCTAAAGCAGTCAAAAGATATGAGGGGAAAGTGGGAACAGGTTACTGATTTGGATGATCAGCCATTATCATAATGAATAGAAGAGCAGGCTTGGAGGGCTGGATGACCTACTCCTATTTTCTATGTTTCGATATTTGTTGACCAGCTAAAATCAATCTTTAAAAAAAAGTTAGAAGTTTATTTATTCATCGCAAGTAGTCTTACACTGACACTGTAATGAAATTATTGTGAAAATGATCAATGAATACTATAATGGCCTTCCATAATTTAATATGTGCATTTCATGCAATATTCCTAGTGACTCCTTAAGGTAGTGGAAAAGATGGAGTGAGGTCCTTATTGACTTTTAATTGGCCACTTAAAGGCCTCAAGAGGCCCAAGGGCAGGCAAACATTTTACCTACCCACCCCTAATATAGAAGACAGGCCAGGAGATGGTAGGAAGGCAGAGGGGCATTTATTAAATCTCTGAACATAAAATGTACACCTGATGCAAGCAGCAATGCGATTGACTGTCACCTTTTAGAACAATGGGCAGGATTTTCCACACAAACTGCTGCATCTTTCACAGTGGAGGCAGCCCGCAGTTGGCCAACGGTGGGGGAAGGATCTTCTGGTCCTACTGTTGTCAATGGGGTTTAATGTTGAATGCATTCTGTGCCACCAGGAAACTCACCAATTCCAGCCAATGTTTGGATTATCATCAAATTCTTAAAATTTTAGACTATTTATTAATACCTTGTGCAGCCTTTGACTATTTAATTACAGACACAGCGCGAGAGAGACAGGCAGACAGCACGAGAGAGACAGGCAGACAATTATAGTGATAGCTGGATGGTTCATGGTTTGTAACTACTGTCATCTCATCTACCCAATTTGGTGCCTTCAATTAATCAATTAAAACTTTCTTCCCTAAGTTTCGTAGGATAGAATCCCTATAGTGCAGAAGGTGGCCATTCGGCCCATTGAGTCTGCACTGACCACAATCCCATCCAGGCTCAACCCCTGTAATGTCACTTGCTTATGCTACTAACCCCCTGGCACTAAGGGGCAATTTAAAATGGCCAATCAACCTAACCTGCACATCTTTGAACATGGGAGAAAACTGGGACATTTGGAAGAAACCCACGCAGACAAGGGGAGAATGTGCAAACTCCATACAGACAGTGACCTGCAGCCAGAATTGAACTCAGGTCTTTGGCAGTCCGAGGCAGTAGTGCTAACCAATGTGTTTCCAAAGGATAGATGCTGGATACATTTTCAATGGAAATAGCGACACTTCAAGGCCAAGTAACTTCTTTAGAAAATGCTGGAAAATCTCAACAGGTTTGGCAGCGTCTGTAAGGAGAGAAAAGAACTGACATTACAAAGGTTTGACAAAGGTCATCTGGACTTGAAACGTCAACTCTTTACTCTCCTTACAGATGTTGCCAGACCTGCTGAGATTTTTTCCAGCCTTTTTCCTCTTGGTTTCAGATTCCAGCATCTGCAGTGATTTGCTTTTCTCAAACTAACTTTTTTATTTTGCGGGGATAACATTTTTAATATAAGTCCTGTCAGAAATAGAATGGAGCATTGTAAGGCAAACAAGATATCCTGGGGTACGTGATGAGCATCGGGAAAATGAAAATCCATGAGGAAGACAACTTGTCAAGGATAGATGATGTGGGATGTAAAGTTTAATGTATTTTCTGGAGATTTCCTTGATTTGCTTCTGAAGGTCCAGTGAGATACTACATAAAAAATATTCTTCAGGAAGTTGAATGGGGCAAATAGAGTCCAGGGGTGAGTTCATTATGCTTAGTCTGCAGGAGGAACGGGCTCAGTGAAAGGAATAACCTTTCTTATCGTTCTGCTCCATTTTTTATCATCTTCTCTTGATGTAAATTTAAATTTTTTATGCCTCACATCTGGTCTGAATTTGTGGAAATAATGTTTAAATTTCCACGTTAATGAGACCTTGTTATTCAGCTGTTGGGAATTCTTTCCTCTGAGCTTCTCGGCTCATTCAACTGAAGACCCCCACTTTCTACTCTTTCCAGATTACTGACTGGAATAATATATATAGAGGGTCCTTGGCTCCAAACAAAACATGCGTTAGTGGTGAATCATGCATTAAGTATGCATATTTTTTAACTCTTTAACCTTCCAAAGGCAAACATATTCAGACACAAAGAAAACCCCCTAGCTTTAAAATGTCTTCTGCCTATTGTGAGCTTTGCCATCTACATTATGGGCTGAATTTTACAGTTGACCCATTTGATTGTAAAATAAAATGGGAAGCCTCGCCTCTGCCTTCCTACCATCTCCTGGCCTGTTGCTATATTAGGGGCAGGTAGGTAAAATGTCTGCCTGCCCTTAGGCCTCTTGAGGCCTTTAAATGACCACTTAAGAGTCACTAAGGGCCTCACTCCACCTTTTTCTACTACCTTAAGGAGTCACGAGGAATATTGCATGACAATCTCCTTCGTTTTGTTGTCCTTGAGCGAGAGATTATTGTCATCGCACCAGTTCACCAGTGGAGCAGAGGCTCTGGCTCATGGACTCCTTGGATCAACGCTGCCAAATAACAGGAGACAGTGAACCCAATGCCTGCCCCCTTAAGGTTAAAAGCAACTTTTAGTGCGGTGTTCGAGTGGGCCAGGGGTGTCTTTGCACCGAATTAGGACACTAATCACAGCTTCAGCTTTTACTATATTTCTGCTCCTGCCTGCCTTTTGTAAAGGCTCATTAAACAGGGATAATGATTAAGGGGTGTGTTTGTGTGCACGTGTGTGTCTGTGTGTGTTTGGCACAAATCTAAACGAGCACATTAAATAACAGCATTCTCACAAAGTGCTTTCCAACACATGTTTGTATTTATGTGGTGTATGGTATGTGAAATACACAGACTTTAATATTTATAAACCGAATGTTACCATGCTGTTTTACTGCTGCTCTGTTTCTTCTGATGTCTGGGGTCATGCTCATTTTCGGAAGTTAAAATGGGGTCACATTGGAAAATAGTTTGGGAGGTACTGGTCTAGAGGGTACACGGTTGAGGCACCTCCAGAATTTGACGGGTTTGATGCAGGAAGTCTTGTAACACAGGGGTAGTGTACATACCTCAGGGCCAGGAACTCTGGGTTCAAGTCTCCCATGAGGACTCGTTAGCTGCTGAAGAAGCATTTATACCATGGCAGCACAGTAGCACAGTGGTTAGCACTGCTGCTTCACAGCTCCAGGCTTGGGTCACTGTCTGTGTGGAGTTTGCACATTCTCCTCGTGTCTGTGTGGGTTTCCTCCGGGTGGTCCAGTTCCCTCCCACAGTCCAACGATGTGCAGGTTAGGTTGATTGGCCATGCTAAAATTGCCCTTAGTGTCCTGAGATGTGTAGGTTAGAGGGATTATTGGGTAAATATGTAGGGATGTGGGGATAGGGCCTGGGTGGAATTGTGGTCGGTGCTGACTCAATGGGCCGAATAGTCTCTTTCTGTACTGTAGGGATTCCATGATTCTAATTGGGTTGAAAATGTGCCTGAGAATCCTTCCACCATCCTCGAACCTTCTCCAAAGGAAACAAAAGTGTGCAAAAAGGCCACAAAAAATGGAATTGATGCGAAGTCCCAGTCTTATGCACTTATTCTCATTGTAAAAACACTTGAACAAGCTATACTTTGTTGAAGAAGGTGCATCTGGGTTTTAACATTAACAAACTTCATAATTACAAATATTTGAAGGTACACATTGCATTATGGCTGGAGCATTGCAGGAGAGGGGCCGTTATACTATCTGCGGTGGGAAGAACCCCTTTCGAAATACCCTCCCCCCTCATCCCTCCACCCCCCACCGTGGCGATGGAATTTGGTTCACGACATTGACGCCTTATCAGGTCGAAAGGTCCTGGGGCCATATTTATAGCCTGCACTATTGCTTCCACCTTTGGCCGGACTCTGTTCCATCTTTGCCTGCCAGCCCCTCTTCCCTTCCTCGGTCGACCTCCCATGCAGCTCGCGTTGCCACCACCTGGCCTCAAGCATAGGCTGGCATTTACAGACACTCCCCAAAGGGGGCACTGCAATGACAACTCACCGGTAACCATGGAAGCAGCCTGCCATGCCAGGTGCACACCACTTACGTGTGGTACTGGCTGGCGCTGCTGAGACTACAGAGCTGCTAGCCAATCTGATTAGCTGGCATCTTTCTGAGGCGGGGGTGGGATTTTACGGCCTTCCTCGAGCCGAAAACGTAAAACCCTGCCCAAGGTCAACGGGCCTTCCCATTATCTGCCCTTCGAGCCCAGATTCTCATAGTGGGCGGGGCGATAAAATTCTCGCAGTGGGCGGGGCAATAAAATTCCGGCCAGGATCTTTTGCCTGATGAGGGGCAGAAGTCCTGCCTCCAGCCAATCAATGCTGCTCAGAACATTAAATGGCTTTGGGGCTGTTGTGATTGGTGGAGGTATTTACGATGTTGACTCTATATGTGGTATCTGTTGCGAAATCCCGCCCATTTAATGCTAGATATAAAATTCAGGATTGCATTTGTCTTTTTGAGATTGTACATGCTACCATCTTCAACAGCCTGTCTATCTACATAACACAGTCTCTAGTCTTCTTTTGTATTTAAAAGCTAATTATTTAAGATATACTTTACCCCCTTATTCTTACCTCCAAACTACACAAATCTGTATTTGCCCTCAAACTTTCAAATATCTAAACCAGATAAGAGAGTAGTTGTATGGGACATCAATGGTGGCCATACATGGTGCTGGTCATTTATTCCAGTATTTTATAAGCTTATTTTCATTTGTTTCAGCACATGATAGATTCAACTCTTTGGGGACAATTTTGAGCCCACGTTCTCCAACTGCGGGAATGGAGGCGCGCAGTCAAGATTTGAAAAGCGCCATTTGCATTGGCAAATTTCTGAGTTCCAATCTTACTGGCCCCTCACCGGTGGAATGATCTGAAACATGCTACAGGGCCACAGAAAACTCATTTTAATACATTATCATGTCATTAGCGAGCACTCTCTTCAGGGCTTCTCCCTTCACTGGACGTCCAGTAGGCACTGGTGTGACGTCACGACAGCCCCCATTTGCAACAGCTCTACATAAGCATAAACCTGGTACCTTCACCTCCGAGGGAAATTTTGGAAGTGAGCGCTCAGGCAGCCAGCACCCGCCATTGTGTGCACAGCTCAGGGGGCATCAGAGAGGACTCAGGGAACACAGATAAGTTCAACTCAGGGCCGGGGGTCCCATAATCACACCAATTCAGGGAGAGGGGTCGAGAGGGGTCACTTGGAGGCCTTACCTTCCCTTCATGTTAGGGTGCCCCTTGCACTAAAGGCTGCTAATGCTTCCTATGCCCACTTTGCTGGGTTCCTGTCCATATCACAGTTGAGGCAGTGCCTTTCCTTAGTGGGGGCTGGTAAGAGGGTGGATGGGACATACACTCCCACCCTCACACTCTACAGAGATGAGGCACCAGGTGAGCGCAGTGTTTCCCCCAAGCATGAACAGACAGGGTTTAGGTTCTGTCGGTGAACAAAGTGAAATTTAATGCCAAACTTGTGTTTTTCCTCTGGGTGTTCTGGATTCCTCCCACTGTCCAAAGATGTTCAGGTTAGGCTGATTGGCCATGCTAAATTGCCCCTTAGTGTCCCAGGATGTGTAGGTCGAATATTGTAAAACGCTTAACAGAGCTAATTGAATGTTACGATGCAATCTGGAATATTATAATTCTGTGCAAATACTCCCAATGGATATCTTCACCATATGGAAACCTATTTCAGAAATGATGGTATGCACTGGCCCATGATTGTTCAACCATTCATTTTGATGATTGAAAGGCTCTTGGGACAGTGTGCATCAGATTCCTGACATGCAAACCCAGCATGTGGTAAACTCCACACCGTAAGGACGCACTTCTAAACTTTTCCCTGGCAAACCTATGAAGTCATGCTAAGGCTTCTTAATGCATTGGTCAGATCATACTTAGAGCACTGTGCTCAGCTTTCATTGCAACATCTGAAAAATAAATATTCAAGAACACACACACAGAACATTTCAATCTTTTTCCCATCTTGGCAACAAACCGGCATCCTGCTATTCGTGATTGCGTGAGAAAATTGGGAGAGTGAACTGAGTCAGGATCATATTGTTTGAGCCTGAGACAATGTCAGTGTGACCAGAGGATCTCCTTACTTTTATAACTGTGATGAAAATGCATCCATTCAAGCCCCATTTTCAGAATATGAGAAGTAACTATTTCTTTACTGAAATCAAGTGATTTTAAAAGCAAAAAAAAATCCAGAACCCTGCTAGCCTTGTCTCCCAGTTTTCTGTCATGCTATGGATGGTTGTCTATTATGTGGCACTGGGCAGTAGGGTGAAGCTGACAGGTAGCTGAGTGTGGGACTACTGTTCTTGACAGAAGTCTCATTGGTACAAACTGCAAGTCAACAAAACAAATCTCATTAGCGAGCACTCTCTTCGGGAGTTCTCCCCTCACTGGATATTCAGTGGGCGCTGGCATGACATCATGCTGCCCCATTTACAACAGGTCTATATAAAGCATAAACTTGGTGCTTTCACCTGTGACGGCACAGTGGTTAGCACTGCTGCCTTACAATGCTGGGGACCCAGGTTCGATTCCTGGCTTGGGTCACTGTCAGTGTGGAGTCTGCATCCATCAGTGCATTCTCTGCATGGGTTTCCTGCCACAGTCCGAAAGACGTGCTAAATTCTCCTTCAGTGTACCTGAACAGGCAACAGAGTGTGTTGACTAGGGAACTTTCATAGAACTTCATTGCAGTGTTAATGTAAGCCTACTTGTGACAATAATAAACTTTTAAAAAATATGCTTTCAAAGTAAATAGCCTACAAGCTAGCAGAGGTATCACGTGATATTTTTGAAATATAAAATTAACATCCTAAATGCAATCCATTTCTCAAAACGCAACATCTGTGAGCTGATGATGTTTTAAAAATCGGGTGTGGAAATTCCAAAACCTTTGAATAAAGTGACTGAATTATAAAATTGTGCTAACCTCAAACCAAGGAGCGTAATTATGAACCCAATAGAAATTCGGACTCTCTCATCTCCATGGATTCCATCAGCATCTGTGATCTCTCTCCTCTTAGCCCTTTTGTATAGCATAAACCGCTAGGCTCTTATTAAAGAGATTATTCAATCCTTATGGAAAATCCAGATCGACTTTCAAAAGACAGCAAACCATTCTGAACATATGGAACTCCTAAAAGAGGAAATTCCATGGAGATGAACTTTATGCTAATGATTAATTGTCTTCTGATGCATTTTAAATGCTACTGCACCAACATTTCAATCGCTTATAAGATTATTTTTGGATTTTTTTTGTGGGCAAGCGATTAATGGCCCTTGAGACTGAAGCACCCAGGAGCTATTACAGGATCAAAATTCGTTACATCCTTATTGCATTTTTTCATTTCAATGAGATAAAGAAATACTTCTGTTGATCTACATTTGGAGTTTAGGTGACACATGCTGAGATTGGACAGGCTTAAGTTGTTTTTGTTGGAGCACAGAAGACCGAGGGATGACTTGATTGAGGGTACAAGATTATGAGGGGCTTGGACAGACTGGATAGAGAGCAGCTATTCCCCTTAGTTGAAGGGTCAATCACGAGGGGACAAAAGTTCAAGGTGAGGGGCAGGAAATTTAGAGGGGAATGTGAGGAAAAACCGTTTTGCACAGAGGATGATGAAGGTCTGGAATGCACTAACTGGGAGGGTGATAGAGGTGGGTTGCCTCACGACCTTTTAAAAAAAACCTGGATGAGTTCTTGGCACGACATTACATACAAGGCTATGGGCCAAGTGCTGGGGAGTGGAATTAAGTGGGAGGTCTTGTGTGCCAGTGTAGAGCTGATGGGCCAAAGGGCTGCTTCAGCACTGTATGATTCAATGATTCTACACGTAACTTTTTTTTAGGACCTACCCTTTCTCTCGGTGTGAGTAAAGCTTTCCTCCTTAAGTTACAGTCTGACTCATGAAGAAACACATATGGGCGCATATAAGTTGACAACTTTCATCCTCAGCTGTAGCTATCCCTCTGACATTCCTCACTAGTGAAAGCAAACAGATGGCACATGTAATGGGTGGTTGCTCTGCCCATGTCAACATGGGAAGATTAACCCCATGTTGTGAATCCCCGATTAGACACCAGATAGAACCACGCACTTCAATAACTTGACTTCAGCACGCAAAGGTGAAGACATTTTGTGATAAACATTGTTACGTGGGAAGCTCAAGGGAATACTCACATGCACTGTCAATCCAACCCCATTCTCTCCAGAGTGAAGTACTATAGGGAAAAAATCTCTGGGAAATGTTTATTTTCTCAGCCCCACAGTCCATCAGGCGAGACCCAGGACGCAACTTTCTGAAACCATCATCTCAGTTAACTCACCTGTCTTTTGTAACATTTGGTTTTTTACCAACACCGTGGGCCAGATTTTCACTCTTGTGTTGGGACCTTGGTCTTGGGAACCTTTCTACAGTCAGACAAACACAGCGGGTGGAATTCTCCCCCAAGATTTCTAAGTGTTGAATTTATGTGAAAACTGGAGTAATTCACGCTGGTTTTCTTCGTGGGAGTTCAGACTAGAATCTCCCACACTCTGTGCAAAGCGCGAATACCATTAAATTTCAGGGGGTGGGCCTATTCCTGCTGTAGAGGTTGAAATTAGTGTGCTGAGTGGGCTGTAGCACATGCACCCATCTGTCAGTGCACGCACTGCCAGTGATCGCTAACCAGCCCCGTGACCCCCACAACGATGGCTCTCCGACCCCTCCCCCCTCCATGGCCTCATTGCCATTTCCAGGCGCAGCCCGAACCCTCCCCCCCCACCACCCCTGCCACTGATTCTCCCCTACGGTTACAGCCCCCCCATCCCCTCCACCACCACCACCCCCCCCCCCAGCATACCAACCACCCACCTCCCCCCCCCACCCCCCCACCCCCCCACCCCCACCCCCCATCCAACAGCATGCCATCCTTGGGCAGTGCCAGGAGCTCAGGCTGGCACTGCCAGGATGTCAATGCCCAGGGGGGTACCCCCCCCTCCTCCCACCACCGCCTAAACCTCTGGGGGGGCCCTGATTATCCTTTCACTCCAGCGGAGTCAGGCCACTAGTTCCCTGAAAGTGGGGAACTAGTGTAATCTCCACTGGAGTGAACCGTTCTGGTGGGGAGGGGGGGAGCTGCCAGCTGGCCCGAAGATTTCAGTCTCGGGCCCGTTCAAGTTATATTCAAATAACCATTTAAATGGTCTTTACGCCTCCCCGCTGATTTCTGGCATGGATTTGACACTGCTGGGAATCTGGCACTGAGAGATGCTAGTGAGGCATGCATGTGCATGCGAACCTGTGAATTGGCTGACACGATAATCCCTTGGCCCGCTGTGCTAGAATATTGAGTCTTGATTTTTTAGGTCTTCAGGAGGTCACAGAGATAGAAGAGAGAGATATGAAACACAATAAGAACATAAGAAATAGGAGCAGGAGGAGGCCATCTAGCCCTTCGAGCCTGCCCCGCCATTCAATAAGACCATGGCTGATCTGAAGTGGTGGTGTGGATATGCCGGCGTTGGACTGGGGTAAACACAGTAAAAAGCCTGACAACACCAGGCTTAAGTCAACCGATTTATTTGATAGTAAATAGTAAAAGCGAGTGAATTTACTATCAAATAAATCGGTTGGACTTAAACCTGGTGTTGTCAGACTTGTTACTGATCTGAAGTGGATCAGTTCCACTTTCCCGCTTTCTCCCCATAACCCTTAATTCCCTTGCCTACCAAAAACCTATCCACCCGTGACTTAAATATATTTAGTGAGGTAGCTTCCACCACTTCAACGGGCAGAGAATTCCAGAGATTCACCACCCTTTGAGTGAAGAAGTTCCTCCTCAACTCTGTTCTAAACTGTCCCCCCTTATCTTGAGGCTATGCCCTCTAGTCCTGCTATCCTTTCTAAGTGGGAAGAATCTCTCTACCTCTACCCTATCCATCCCCTTCATTGTCTTATACATCTCTATAAGATCCCCCCTCATCCTTCTAAACTCCAATGAGTACAGACCCAGTCTATTTAATCTCTCTTCATAGGCTAACCCCCTCATCTCTGGTATCAGCCTAGTGAACCTCCTCTGCACTCCCTCCAAGGCCAAGATATCCTTCCGCAAGTGCGGCAACCAAAACTACACACAGTACTCCAGCTGCGGCCTCACCAGTACCCTATACAGTTGCAGCAAGACCTCCCTACTTTTATATTCTATCCCCCTCGCTATAAAGGCTAGCATTCCATTCGCCTTCTTGATCACCTGCTGCACCTGCAGACTGGGTTTTTGCGACTCATGCACAAGGACCCCCAGGTCCCTCTGCACAGTAGCATGCTGCAGCTTTTTGCCTTTTAAATAATAATGCCTCCTACTATTATTTCTGCCAAAGTGGATAACCTCACACTTGCTAACATTGTACTCCATCTGCCAGGTCCTCGCCCACTCGCTCAGCCTATCTAGATCCCTCTGCAGACTTTCCACACCCTCCATGCAATTCGCTTTTCCACTCTTCTTCGTGTCATCAGCAAATTTCGTCACCCTACACTCAGCCCCCTCCTCCAGATCATCTATATAAATGGTAAATAGTTGAGAATTTTCAATCAGAATTTTCAAATCGAGGCATTGCTGAGCTGGGAGCCAATATAAATCACTGAGTACAAGGATAAGAGCTAGCAAAGCTATCAAGTGTTAGTTTTTTTAGTAGGAGATCACTATAATGCCAACAATATCGTACTTGCCTATTATGCTTCAAAAATTTATGGGTATAAAATTCTGTCATTATATTTTCTGAGTCTGTGGCTGGGTTTTTTTTTTTAGCCCTTTCACCAAGCGCCCCCCCCCCCACACCGAACAGTTAATAGCCATTTGCATTGTTTGCTGGTCGAGCCGCAGTGGGGTGCCACTTTCGGTGGGACCAGAAGATCTTGCCGGCGGGAAGTGCTGGAAAATCCCAACCTCATCAACAGCACACTGAGCATAATACAGCAAAGCTACACGGACCTGTATCGCAGAGGCTTCACCGAGAGGCTTGGACTGCTTAGAAAGTTCAGAAATTGTAATCATTGTAATAATGGAAAAAATTATAATGCTATGCCTTGCCTCAAAAATATTTCCGCCCATTAGCAAGGTTTGGAATTGCCTTGCCTGAAAGAAATGATAGGAATGTCAACCAAAACCCAAATTTGCAAATAATCCGTGTGTATATATTTTTATCAAGGGTCAATTGTACATCACTGAGTGGGAAATTTTGCTCACGAGTTTTACTCCTCATATTCTTGAAATAAGGAGACACTGGTACCATTTATAGCACCAATTTTGGACAAGTCAACTGGAACTTCTCTTGGTGTATAAAACAGTCTTATTATATCCTGCAATTATTTTTTACAGCATTATAAATTCATCACCCATACAGAATAGTTTCTCTGGGAATGAATTACCCTCAACGGCACTTCCAGGTTAATATTCCAAAGGTGAGGCAAGTGATTTGACTTCCAACTTCTGCCTCAGCCCTGGCCACAGACCAGGAATTGGGAATTCTTATCCCAGTCCGAAAACTTGAACCCTGGCATTTAGAACTGATCAATTCAATAGGAGGTTTCTGGCACTGTCTAGTTTCACGCTTTTCATTATAATTCAGTGAAGAGAAATCAATGGAAATGAAAGAAACTGCAAATGCAGGAAATCTGAAATAAAAACAGAAGCTTCTGGACAATACTCAGCATGTCAGTCAGCATCTGGTGCGAGTGAAACCAAGCTCCTGACTCAGGTCAATGATCTTTCATCAGAACTGGAAATAAAGCATTAGCGCAGCGGGTCGGAAGACTCCCATGGCAGCTGATTCGTGGGGTTTGTGCGAGGTTCGTGCCCCGCTTGCATCTCCCAGCACCGGATCTCCGGCAGCACCTGGTTCATACTAGAAATCGACAGGGAGACGTGGAAATGATCAAATAATAATGTGCATATAATCTAAATGAGATTAGCGGGTCTAGGACTGAAGTGTTTGAGCTCACTAGCACCTCCATGGAATGGAATGATATTCACATTTGGAAATTCTTAAACAATCCCCTACATTGAGAAGAAACTGAAACATTACTACTTAAATAGGTTGCCCAATTCATAAATAGAAGTCACTATATGATTCTGCTTTTGATGAAATTAAATAAGAGTTTAAATTCCTAGTGATCAACTTAAATGAATTTTGCAACAAGATTTAAAGTTTTTAGTCTTTTACTGTAACAAAGAGCAACATTGACGAAATACTACTCAGGCAGCACCTAATGTTCTAAACTACAGAAAAGATAACTCTTATTAATGTGTTAACATAACCAATAACTATATGTTAATATATACAATATACAACATGCTCGCCACAGGATTACAGTCTTAACAAAAAAACCTGAACATTTACTCCAAGCTTCTGAATGGTTCACATTTCCCTGTTTCACTGAGTTGTAAAGTCCAGAAACCATCCAAAGTTCTCTCATCCAGTCCGCTGAGAATTCCCAAACTGACTTTCAGCAGAACGTCCAATCCAATGATTTCTTCTCCTGGCCTCGCCAGGACAAATCTCCACATTTTTTGGTTTGCTGTGGGATTTGTTCCTTCGACCAGAGACCATCCTCATTCTGCATACAGCCTGGTAGCTCACAGAGGACTGGCAGGCTTCCTTCCTCTGCTGACCACACCACTCCAACCTTTCCCTCACTTACTGTTGCTCATTCTGTTCAAATCCTCTGAGATGGAAAATCTGTCCTCTGTCAGCTCAGCTGTTCCTGCCTTTGTTTTCAGTTTTGAACATTTTGCACTTTGCTCTCAGCAAATCACAATCTGGGTCCCTGGTCTCTGTAGGACCAAGCTCACAGGCTTTTCATTGGGCAGAACCCACCATAGATCACATGACATTTTTCATTATTCCATTTTAGCATTGATTAAAGAGACAGTTTAAAACATAGCAATCTTTAAAAAAACCTTGTATTCTTCACCTTCTATGTTCCTTCTCCCCTTTGTGCTCTACGAACGGTATGTTTTGTCTGTATAATGTGCAAGAAAATATACATTTCGCAGTATCCCAGTACATGTGACAATAATAAATCAAATCAAATATTTATAATTCTTCTCTTTCATAATGGACCTTCCAGTGTTGAAATCTTAAATGGTTTTACCAAAATAAAATTGATTTATTTGTAGATCTAGCTTCCTTTCCTGGAAATAACAGCAAAGTTTAGAAAGTAACAGCGAAACTTCTTCTCTCACAGAGTGCATTTCTAACAGTATATACCTGCCTCTGTTTCTGTTTATGTTATTTTTAGGCAATCAAAAGAACATTGCGTTGGAGGGCTTTCTACAAATTAATGCAATAAATAAACAATAAAATCCTTTTTCCAGTAGCGGTATGTATACTGTCTGTGATTTGTGTAAAGCAAGTTGAATATTCCAAATAATTTCCCTTCTTTTTTTTCCCTGTTTTCGTTAGATCCTTTAAGCTGCACTCAATACGGCACCTCCTACCAAAACAAAGATGTCTGGAAACCGGAACCCTGTCAAATCTGTGTGTGTGATGAAGGGATAACACTTTGTGATGAAATCACCTGTGAGGAACTGTATGACTGTGATAGACCTATAATTCCATTCGGAGAATGCTGTCCCATATGTCAATCTAGTGAATCAGACCGATATCCTGAAAGTAAGTGACCTGCATTGTTTTAAACCATAAAGATTATTAAACATTTGGAATTCATTTTTCTGTTATGCGCAAGGGATACTGATGTGGAAGCTGAGAATTCTAAAATTTCCTTCTGCAAGCATATTCTGTGATCAACAGTATTATGTACACGCATAGACTAGGGTTGGGAATGTTTTGGACTTTTAGCCACTCTCCACATTTTCCCATCCCACCGCGATGATGCAGGCAGGACCAGAAAAATCCCACCCTCAGAGTTTGAAGTTCCTCTTCAAATAATTGTGCAGTATCTCTGGCTGGAATTTTCTCAGCCCTTTGGAATTGGACATAGCTGAGGGAAGGCTGGCAAAAAGACACAGGTATTTGTCGTGAGAATGGCTGATACTTTCCGCCATAGTGCCCTTTTGCCAACGGCAGGAAAATTAGCGGCTTGAATGCCTCCTCATGGGAGACCTGTTGGTGGGACTCGGCAAACTCTTTGTGGGATGCAAGGGCAGACCCTCCCCTCTCCTTATTTCATGACAAAAACCACCATTAGTGCTCAGCAATCCCTCTTCCCCTCCCCTCCAGTCACTGTGGCCCTTTGCCTGGTGCCAGGATTCTCAAACCCCACTAATGTGTCTTTAAGGACACCAGGCCTTTGAGGCATCCTTTCCTTTGCCTCAGCAATGGACACTGCTGCTGGTGACACTACTGCTATTAAGCAGGCAGCTCTTGGGTCTGAGTCTTTGCTTGTGGCAGGATCTTCCAGTCCCACTGCTGTCGACGTGGTTTCCCATTGTTTGCACCCTCCGTTGTCAGTGTGCCCATGGCAGTGGCTCACCGTCGGTGGGATCAGATGATCCCACCAGAGGGGATAACCAGAAAATCCTGCCCTAACTTTTATTAATTATTGGTCCAAAATAAATGATCATCAGCTACCATTTTGTTCACTCCCTTAATCTAGCGATGCTTCTTTGTAAGTTGACACCCCCAGCGACATTACTTGCTAAACCACTGACCTTTGCATCATTGGCAAACTTGGTTTACGCTGCACTAAGGGTGTGATCTTACCTGCCGTTCACATCACACTCCCGCTACAGCAAGCTCGGAGAATTTGATGCCCATCCAAATCTCTGTTCGCTGCGGTGAGATGAGATGTGAACGGTGATAAGATTCCACCCTAAGTCTTTAAAAAATAGTTGCGGTTCCATGGTAGACCTTACTGGATAGCATTATGAAGGAATGATTTAACATGTAGATATCTTTGGCTTGTGTTCATACCAAAATCAATACTAGCATTGTTTTTAGTGGACTTTGCAATTTCCCCAAGTATGCAGAGTAATCTATATTCTATACCCCAGCTAGAATATGTTAGAAAGTATTGTTAATTATATTAGTGGATGAATATTTAAAATAGCCCATGGAACCATAGAATCCCTCCAGTGCAGAAAGAGGTCATTTGGCCCATCAAGTCTGTACCAATTCTCCAAAAAAGCATCCCACCCAGGCCGTCCCCTCCCCCCTCCTTCCATTCCCTCCCCTCCCCTTCCCTTCCCTCTTGCCCTCCCCTCCTCTCCCCTCCACCTTATCCCATTAACCCTGTGCATTTTCGATGCCTAAACCACCTAACTTACACATCGTTGGACACTAAGGTGTAATTTAACACAGCCAATTCAGCTGACTTGCACATCTTTGGACAGATGACATTGTGCTATTAGCCTGATTTTGGGTGTCACAATGTGCGTGGGTGACACAGTGGTTAGCACTGCTACCTCACAGTGCCAGGGACCCCCGGTTCGATTCCTGGCTTGGGTTTGTGCGGAGTCTGCTCTTTCTCCCTGTGACGTGCTTGCTAGGTGCATTATGTTGTTCAGAGAGGTTGGATAAGTTTGGGTGGTTTTGGTTGGAGCAGAGAAGATTGATGGGCAACCTGATCGAGGTGTACAAGATTATGAGAGAAATGGACAGACTGAATAAGGAACAGCTGTTCCCTTTAGTTGAAGGGTCAGTCACAAAGGGATACAAACTCAAGGTGGGGGGCAGGAAATTTAGGGGGCATGTGAGAAAGAACTTTTTACTCAGGAGATGGTGACAGTCTGGAATGCGCTGCCGGGGAGGGTGGTAGAGACGATTGCCTCACAACCTTTAAAAATACCTGGATGAGCACTTGGCACATCATAACATTCCTAGCTATGGGCCAAGTGCTGGTAAATGGGATGGCCATTAGGTGGGATGGGAGATGGGAGGTCAGGTGTTTCTCACGTGTCAGTGCAGGTTTGATGGCCCGAAGGGCCTCTCGTCCACTATATGATTCTATGATTCATTTTTTGCCAAGATGAAACATTAGATATTGACCTGATACTGATGACAATTAATAGACCTATCTTATTGTGTGCATGTTCATCCTCTTCACATCACAATATCAACCACTTCACCTTGAGCAGTACATATAAGCCCCAGTGGTCAAATTTTTTTATTCAACTGTGGGACATGGCCAGCAATTTTTGCCCATCCTTAGTTGCCCTTGAGAAAGTGGTGGCGAGCTGCCCTTCTTAACTCGCTGCAGTCCATGTGCTGTGGGTGGACCCACAATGCTGTGAGGGAGGGAATTCCAGGATTTTGACCCAGTGACTGTGAAGGAACGGCGATATCTTTCCAGGTCAGGATTAAATAAATTACAACATTTCTCTTCTTCTGGAACAGTTGCCTAAGATGGCATTGTTTTGTAAGCTCAGCAGAGGGCACCTCATGCACTGGTTGTAGTACTAAGGTGATTATAAATGGTGCATAGGAAACAACATTTCCCCATAACATACCTTTTAAATCAATATATTAGTCCATTCAACAATGGTTCACAAATAATTGCCTGTATTCTGTGTACAATCATTAAAATTTAAATGCCAACCACTCAATCCCAGTGGAGAACCTGTTCTAGTTCTAAATTAAGTCTATTTCTACAGTTTATTATCTGGAGAATTATTGATTGGATTATATGAACAAAGAAACAGTTTATCTACAGGATAGTCAAATGTTGCAATAATTCTATGTGCCAAATATTTAAATTATAAACAATGGTTGGGAACTTACTTTAAAAGTCATGCTACTTGTAACCCCCACCATTTTGCCTGGGTTTGCAAAATCCTACAAACTATTCTGCCTTGAGACAATTCACGCCTTTTTAATTTGTGATTGTCCCTCTCTCCAAGCGCACTGTTTGTACCTGCAAAGACTTGACTACCTGTAAAGACTTGCATTCCAGCCATTCTTCACATTCCAATCTGTTACTATCTTGCAATTGTGTCTTTGCCTATATATGCCGTGTTTGTGAGCTAACCTCCACTCACCTGATGAAGGAGCAGTGCTCCGAAAGCTCATGATTCCAAATAAACCTGTCGGACGTTGACCTGGTACTGTGAGACTTGTTGCTGTGTCCACTCTAAAAATGCAACAATGCGGGAGACAAGCCTGCAACATGCATTTGAAAATGAAGGCTTGAAGTTGGCTGGAGACTGTGAGCATCAGGCTGCGTCTCTCTAATACCAGTCTGGCACCACAATGCAGTTCACCCATTGGAGCCTTTGAAAATTCAACTGCTCTAACATGAAGCTGGCCTGAGGGTAAGTCCAACATGGGGCTCCAGCAATGGATTGTGATAAAGCTGGTGTTGCTGAACCAGCATGCCTGCATGGAGGAAAAGGCAGGTTTCCAAATGCGTTCGAGACCAGCTGGCAGGGAAATGAAGTGAAGGAAATTTCTGAACTTTTATCATTAAAATTGATTCTCCCCGATTAATGGAAGGGAAACATTTACTGTAAGTAAAAATAGAACTAAGACTTACCTATTCCTCCGTTGTCTCCAGTGGCTCAGATTTGCGGAACTCGGCATCAGAGTTCGAAAGCAAGCATTATGTTCAAGGTGGGTGGTTCAGGAAACCAACTCTTGCTTTAGGCTGGCACACACTGAGCAGTTCTGGAGAAAACTGAGCGTAAAAAATTGGCCCCCCAACTTCCATTGCTCATTCGGAACGGATATGAACCATTTGCTCTCCATCCCTCCCTCAGAACATAACATCAAGAGCATTTCCCTTGCTTGCATTCCAAAATGTACTACATTAAAATTTATTTGTCTCAGTCACAAACATTCCCATAACCAAACATGAATCTTTGATATTAAAAGAATATGTTTCTAATATGAACCATTTTTCTTTTTCAGTAGGTAGAGGAGAAAAGGTAAGAACATTTTGTAAATATTCTACTGACATAAAAATAAATATTAATTTTGCAATTGTAAGAAGATTGCGATGCGTAACTTCTGTTTTAAAACATTGGATGTAACATCTGTCTCGGGAGGGTAGTGCAGAATGGGCAATGATACACTCTGTCATAGACTAAAAACTGGTTGTAAATGAGATTTGCTGGTGTCCACTTTATGCTATCACTCAAGTCAAATTTCATCACATCGTATTTCGATTTCCAACATCCAAGAGACTACAAAAGACAATCATGCATTTGTTGTTTAGGATAGAAATTGAAAAGGGGATCGGGCAAAGTTTGTGAAAGTATTTTTTATCACAATAATGTTGCCTGCATGAAGATAATTCGATACCAGTGGTGATCATTAATGGAGTCATTTGTGCCAGTTATTTTTTTTTTATTCACTCATGGGATGTGGACATTGCTGGCTGGGCCAACATTTGTTGGCCATCCCTAATTGCTCTTGAGCTGAGTGGCCTTTCAAAGACTATGGATCTGGAATCGCATGCAGACCAGATCAGGTAAAGAAGGCTATTCCTTCCTAAGGAAGTCAGCAAACTAGATAGGTTCTTCACAATTCACAATGACTTCATGATCATCATCAGATTTTGAATTTTAGATTTTTATAGCCACGGTGGGATTTGAACCTAGGTCTCTGGATTACTAGACTAGTGACAATGCTACTATGTAATTGCTTCCTGTAATTGTTCCTCTACAGCTGAATATAGGATTTGGTAAAAGATTAACATTTAATGTGCCCAATCATTTGCTCAGAAAATATCACATATTAAAGTTATGCACCATTTTCAATGTTTATTGAATTTGTGCCTGTTGGACTCTCTCTGTCTTCGTAAATATGAGTGTCAGTGAAGAAATGACTCTTATTACTTTCTCACACTGTTTGATGTTAAAATATTGGCTGATATTTTACGACCTCGTAAAATCCCGCCCAAGGCCAACGGAGAATTTCTGTGAGCCACACCTGCCCTGATTCTGGAGCGGGCCATTAACTCAGAAATTGAAAAGGAAAGATAAGAATGATTAGAGGGGGCAGCAGACTTGCAGCCTGACTTGTAAACATGGAGGTGTAGGGTCACATTAAAAATCCAATTAAAAATCTCAGGCTCATCATACAATAACACCGGTAGGTAAAAATTATGTTCCAGTTATGTATGAAAGGATTACAACTTGCAGATAAAGTACTTGTGGAAACAGATGGTTCTTCCAATCTGAATCAATTCTGCTCTCTCCAACAGGGACAGAAAGGTGAGCCAGGTGAAGTCCGCAGAGTAAGTGATTTAAAATGATTTATTTTAATGCTTTCCTGGCTTATCCATTTTTTGGCCTGTTTGATACATTTGTTTTTGTATTATGTGACACATTTCCGAAGCTATGCAGTTAAATACCTAGAGCAACTCTTTAATGTAAACAACAACAGAATACTTTAGTAACTTTAATGGAAAAAGAAGAATGAGAATTTCAGACACAAGTAGAACTGTTGATACCTTCTACTGTCACTTTGTGGCCTCTCATTGATTCTTTCCATGTTTATCAGGTTGTTGGAATACGAGGACCTCCAGGTGCAGCAGTAAGTGGTACCTTAATATCTTTGTGCTCTCCTAAGTATTAATCGAAAATTGTACATAAAATCACATCTGAGTATTAATCTTCAATAAATCAGATCAACAAAAATATTAACAATTTAAAAATGTGTGTCAAAACTTTCAAACTGGAGTGCTGTAACAGTGAATAGTGCATGTGCATAGATCCCTGAAAGTTGGCACCCATGTTAATAGGATTGTTAAGAAGATGGTGAGTTAGCTTTTATTGGTAGAAGGATTGAGTTTAGGAGCCATGAGGTCATGTTGCAGCTGTACAAACCTCTGGTGCGGCCACACTTGGAGTATTGCATACAGTTCTGGTTGCCACATTATAGGAAGGATGTGGAAACATTGGAAAGGGTGCAGAGATTTACCAGGATGTTGCCAACTGTGATGGGAAGGTCTTATGAGGAAAGGCTGAGGGACTTGAGGCTGTTTTCGTTAGAGAGAAGAAGGTTAAGAGGTGACTTAATAGAGGCATGTAAGATAATCAGAGGATTAGATAGGGTGGACAGTGAGAGCCTTTTTCCTCAGATGGAGATGGCTAGCATGAGGGGACATAGCTTTAAATTGATAGATATAGGACAGATGTCACAGGTAGGTTATTTACTCAGAGAGTAGTAAGAGCGTGGAATGTCCTGCCTGCAACAGTCGTGGATTTGCCAACATTAAGGGCATTTAAACATATGGATGATATTGGAATAGTGTAGGTTGGATGGGCTTTAGATTGGTTTCACAGGTCGGTGCAACATTGAGGGCCGAAGGGTCTGTACTGCCCTGTTATGTTCTATGTTCTATGAAGTCCAATTTTAAGCCTGATTTTTGCATCAGATAGAGAAAATAGTTTAACAAAATAAAGATAATCATTTGTATTTTACTTTCCAATTCCCTTCTCAGGCCCAGTGGTGCACTAAGGCAGATCTTGTCTGTTTCCATTGTTAGCAATTCCCAGAACAGGTTGCTAGACTGTTGCCAGGGGCTTATAGCTTGAGGGGCACCAATCCACATCAAGCATGGCTGATCAGGGGTCTGTCCCACTCTTACAGCCAACCATTAACATGTTGAAAAGGATTTGCAGGTTGACACTCAACCTGTTTGATTGCTTTACGAATGCATCTTCTTTGGCCATCAGGACCTGGGTTGGGAGTCGAATCCGAAGCTTCTAACTCAGGGGCAGGGACATCACCCACTGCACCACAAGACTTCCTCAACTTTGCTTCTAATATATTCTAATTAATTGAAATTTCTGATCGTGACTTTGAGCCCAGTCGAATTTTTGTCTCTATTGCTTGGTTCTTGCAACCATGCTGCTTACTAAAGAACTCTGGATACATGCATGTTTGGATACATGCATATTCAGAGTTGTCAATATCAATTACATATTGAAACATTAGACAATGGGGTAAGGGAATTTCTGTTCTTCAGACAATTATTCTAAGGTCAGATAGGTTTACCAAAGTCCCTGGAGTTTGACACCATACTGCATTTACACCTCCCACGTGATAGTAAGGTAGCACATTACATCTTTCCTGAATATTAGTTCCATTGAAGCCAGCCCTGCCCACAAATCTTAATGGCCCATCCTACACCAAAGTAATGAGCATCGCGTGTTTCCACTGTGACAAATTGGTTCATGGAGGGTTTTATGTACGTGATAAAACAAATGAGTTTGAGTGGTAACTTGAACCATATCTTCACTGCTGCAACCCTCAGCCACTTCAAGTGCAATTTATGCTCATACTGCTGACCGCACCCAAAGCAGAAACCCTTTGAAAAATTCCTTTTACTGTACTGGATTTTTTTTGTGTAGATTTCTGGAGCCAAAGGAAATTCTTGACTATTTCCTTTGCCTGGCCTTTTCAGAGACAGTTTAAGAATCCTTGGAACCCTGGTCACCAGGAGTAGTCATTCACAACGTTCTACAGTGCACAAATCCTTTAAAACACAGAAAGGTTAATATAGTATGCACAGACTGCAGTAATACTACAATATACTGCATTTAAATAAACCTGATCCAGTTTGCATCAGCTTGAACATATGATGGAGACAGGGAACAGCATGAAGCAATTGTACAAGACATATTGATGGTGCAAATGGCTCATCTAGAAAGTGGAGTACGAAGATGGTAAACAGGGTGGTAGCTGTAATATTTGGGAGGGAAAAGGTGACTTTGAAGCTATGGTGCCCAAAGTTCTTCTTCATATGGAATTTCCTTATGTTATGTCTGTATTTTACAGATTAGTTGATCACAGATTAATTTGCTGTTATTAATTATTAACTCATTACCATTGTAACATGCATCTGGTAGGGTGGCAGCAATTTTTCTGTGTATTGATCAGTTTTACCCTGGGTTCATGTTTGATTGATATCCTCGGCACGTGTCCTGTGGACCATGTATTAATTGGATCTTTTGGAGAATGATTGCTTCCAAAAGACCATTGAACTGCAGTGGAGCATTCAAAAATGCACCAACTTGATGCACAGATAACAGAAATGTACAAGAACATGCATTCGCTTGAACATATAATGGAGGTAGAGAACACTGGAAACAATTGTACAAGAAGTATTGATGGCACAAATTGCTCATCTAGAAAGTGGAATATGAAGATGGTAAACCAGGGTGGTAGATATAATATATTTGGAAGGGAAATGGTGATTTTGAAGTTATGATGCCTAAAGTTCTTCTCTACTTGGATTTTCCTTGTTTTATGCCTAGGTATCTTACAGATTAGTTGATCGCAGATTAATTTGTTGTTATTAGTTAATAACTTATGACTATTGTAACATGCATCTGGTAGGGTGGCAGAAAGGGAACCAGACTAATGTCAGTCCTTTTCTCATTTTTCTTTTCCTATATGTTGTCCTCAAAATGGAATTTATTGTAAAAAGAAACTTGTTTATTTTTGCAGGGACCACCAGGTTCACAAGGACCGAGGGGCCTAGAAGGGCCAAAAGGACCACCCGTGAGTAATGATATGATTCTTTTCAACCCACACTCTATACAGAACATGTGATTTGTATCATAGCAAATAGCCTGAAGTGACTCAACCATGACTAATAGTATGCTCCAGAGAAGCTGGTAGGATTCTTTTCATATCCAATATCACATTATGAAATGACAAACTGCAATTATCCTAATATTACAGACATGACTTTAGAAGAGATCAAGAAAAATAGAAAATCATTTAACAATAGGTTTTCTTGGTTCATCCCATGGTTGATTTTGTGCACAAAGCACCATAGTGGTTGGAAATTGACAATTTGTTTGCTGTAGCTCAAGGATAGAGTGAATTCATATGAGAGGAGAGAAAGCAAACCTGGGAATTTAATCAAAGCTTTGCAACTTTTCCTAACACCTTCATTCATTCTTGGAAAACACTTTGTCTGTAGGGCGTGCCTGGTCCACCTGGAAGTGATGGCGTGCCTGGAATTCCTGGAGAACCTGGCCCTCCTGGTCCACCAGGGCACCCCACTCATCCTGGAATGCCTGGTGTAAGTATTTCCAAAGCATAAGCTTTGTCTTTGAGGGTGCTCTGAATTCTATTAACAGCTAATTTAAGGCTATTAGTTAGGCTCCTATTGTCGCTCACTTACACTTGACGGAAGCTACATATATTTGTACTCGGGGAACTGTCAGCTGTAGACATAAGAAATCTGTCATTTTTTTGAATAAATCCAACAATGAGAGACAGTAGATGCTTGGTGTATTATCCATGGCAATGTCTCATCCACTCAGAGCCAACTTGCTAACCAATCAGAATGACTTTTCTCATACAGTGTAAATTGTTGTTCCCTTTGAAATTATGACTGTCACAAGTAGGCTTACATTAACACTGCAATGAAGTTACTGTGAAAATCCCCTAGTCGCCACACTCCAGCGGCTGTTCAGGTACACTGAGGGAGAATTTTGCATGCCCAATCCATCTAACCGGCACATCTTTTGGACTGTGGGAGGAAACCGGAGAGCCTGGAGAAAACCTACTCAGACATGGGGAGAATGTGCAGTCGCTGCACTGACAGCGACTCAAGCTGGGAATTGAACCCAGGTCCCTGGCTCTGTGAGGCAGCAGTGCTAACCACTGTGCCACTGTGCCTCTGTGTCTGTCATTTAAAGGTGAGGTCCTGTAAATAATGGCCTATTCTTTCCTTCCAGTCAAGTCATCTCTCTTTTTTTGTGGCCTAAACACCCAAGATTCTTATTCCTAAAGCACTTTAAGAGTCTGTATTAATAATCAAGTGTTAGCAATATGTCCGTAATTATAACAGTTACAAACTTTTGTGTTCCAGATCACATTTCCAACATTCTGAACATATCTATTAACAAATTAATTATTCTTTAATTGTCTCACAATTAAGGCTTTTCTACTTAACTAACCTAGCTGACGTCCAATAATGCGGGTTTAGTTTTTCTTTCAAAATGGCTTCCGTCAATTTTTAGTTGAAAATGCTCAAGGACATATTAATTCAAATGACAAAATAGTAGTCATACTAAAACTAGTGATTTTGAAACTACCAACAGTGTGCTTAACTGTCAAACCAGTTGGGTTTCTAGTTTCTATAAATTGCTATTCGTGGATTATGTATCAGTTTTTTTTCACTTGTTTTATGCAGCCAACGTTCACTACATTGCATTCACTTCAAACAATGCTATTACATGTTGCTGCATTTTTCACACCAAACCACCTGATAGTCACAGAAACTTTCCACATTGGCATTTTTTTTCATCAGATTGTACTAGTTTCTAGTTATGGGGGATGGCATTTTTTGTTGAATGGAGTTAGAGCCCGATTGTATAAAAGTCGATCGCATGTAAAAGTCATATGATTTTTAGGCTGAAACACATTGTTTTTCATGTACCTCATGTGTGACCAAAGAATAATCTCTATTATTGCATCTAAAAGCTCAATTCATCACTCGTTAGAGCGATTACACATCCCATAATTCCTCCAGCTTGTACTTGTCAATGAAGGTGAGAAGAATATATGGAACTGGTTTTGACTTTTTGGGGGAGAAGCCATAAAAATTGGAAGACAATGATGAACAGTGCACTTGGGACTAGCTTAGGGGTTAAAAAACAGGGGTGGTATGGACAAGTTGGGCCGAAGGGCTTGTTTCCATGCTGTAAATTTCTATGACTCTATGACTTAGAAACAGGATATGGTGCCCAGCTTCCAGAAAAAGCTTTATGTAAATAAATCCCCAGTCTTGAATCCTCTTCAATCATCATCCTTGGCCTTTCCGCACAGCAAAAGGAAGACTCAAGCCTTGCCAATTGTCCCCTTCAGAATGCTGAGTCAATGCAAGCCCTCTGCATTTAGGTCAAGGGCTGGCAGCCGTCAGAATGACATTTTTAAACAGCCCTTCCCTTCCCTTGGCTTCGAACAGTATTTAAACCGCAGATCCAGCTGATAGTGCTGCTTTCTTTCCCAGGGTGTGGGAGTTGGCGGATGTTCCTTAGTAAAAACACACAGAATCCCTTCAGTGCAAAGAGAGGCCATCTGGCCCATTGAGTCTGCACCAACTCTCTGACAGAGTATCTCATCCAGTCCCATTCCCCGTAATCCTACATATTTACCATGGCTAATCCACCTACTTGTCTTGGGACACTAAGGGACAATTTAGCATGGCCAATCCACCTAATCTGCACATCTTTGGAGTGTGGGAGGAAACCAAAGCACCCAAGCAGTGGAAACCCATACAGACAAGTGGAGAACGCGCAAACTCTGCACAGTGTGTTCACGCAAACCGGAATTAAACCTGGGTCCCGGGCACTGTGAGGCAGCAGTGCTAACCACTGTGCCACCGTACCACCTCCCGGTTTTATGCACTCCCTTGCTGCTGGGAAATGTGCAGCAATGGTTTGCTGTTGGTGAGGCTACAAGATCCCGCAGTCAGGAACAGCTTGAAAGTTCCGGGGGATGTATGTATTTGTAGCATAATGCAAGGAGCGGTCGTCTTACAAAATGCTCCTGGAGAACCATCTTAATTCTCAGGAGGTCCAACTTCTTGCTTCTTGGGTCAGTGATATTGGGCTCCTTTTCAATATGGCGGCTGGATATGATGTCACCAGACCGCCCCCACCGGCACGGCGTGCTTTGCAGTGGCATAGGTGGCCCGCCATTGATTGGCGACGGAAGCTTTTAATCCCACCACCATCAACAGGTTTTTCCCTTTGTTGGCACCCTCCACTGCCAGGTAACCTGTAATGGAAAGGGGGGGAGGAGGGGTGGGTGGGGGGGATGGTGCCCTTGGCAGGTTCGGAAAATCCCGCTGGCAGGGACAGCTGGAAAATTTTGGCCAAGAGAACAATGGCACGCACTGTTTATCTCATGTCGGACACTCATAACATACACATAACAGTCATTTTAACTTATTAAGCCTTCTTACTCAGTGTATTTGACTATCATTTTATCATTCGGCTGTCATCCCTGTTCACTGTAATATGCAGCAGATTTTAACTCCTCCTTGCCCTCTTACAGCAACTTATGTCTCAGATAGCTGGCGGTGATGAGAAATCTGGTTTGCGTGGCCATTTAGGAATGGTGCCTGGATCTATGGTAAGACAGTTTTTAAAAGTATTTTGTTGCGTGTTCAGTACATGATAGGACTGCTTAAATTATGGCACAGAATGCAACACACTGTCTGTTCTGTGAAAATAAATAAAACTCGCTATATCAAAAATATATATTAGTTAGCTCGGAAATTGGAAACAGCACTTGTATATCTTACATTTTGGGCAGAGTGTTACGTCCAGCAAAAAAAAACAGCGTGTTCCCCTCTGGAGAAACATGTCAGTTTTTGTCTCCAGATCTTACAACACTGTAAAAATATCAAGGAGGCATGTTTCATGCCATCATGTAAAAGAGCAGGGCCAGCAAATCCCAGCTGCACTGAAATCAGGCATTGTGTTTAAAGGACACCCTGATCAGAGTAACAATAAACTTCTCTCTAGCCCACCACAGAGATCTCAGGGGCAAACTCTCCCCCACCCCCAGTCCCCCGAGATGAATAAAGCTGACTTTCACTTCGAACTCCCCAACCCAATCGTTGGCCCCTCTCCAACCACCTCCTCCAACTTCCCAGTCATTGTCCCCTTTTCCTCACCACCCCCCCCCCACCGAATACAGGACCTGTCCCCCTCCCACTGATCATTGGCCCCTTTCGCCCTAGCCTGCTCCCACCTCCCCCCTTGCCACTCCAAATAGCCAGGGCCAGCATCTCCCGCTCCCCCATCCGCTCCTGCCCATCACCATAGACAACTGAATTCCACTCCACACCCCTCACCCCACGTGAGGCTCCCACTGGGCCTGACCCTTGGCAAAGGTTGGCACTGTCAGGGTGTTGTGCCAATGAGGAGTTCAATAAATTTTGAAAAAATAGTCTGTAACATTAGCTTTCCAAGTAAATATTCAAGAATCACAATGAGCAGAATAAAACAATTTAAAAGTTAATATATTTTCTATCGTGTTCGGTCACGTCCAGTTCTTGAGTACTATGTAGCCTGCTAATACTCAGAAATGTTACCTGAGATTCACATACACGCTCGTATTAGAAAATGTGCTGGACACAATCTTGCCAAAGGAGTTTGAGTGTGTGCCTAATGACTGCCAGCAGCATGCAGAGCAGATTATGAAGGCAGTTAATGTGCACTGATGATTTGATACCATTGTTGCCGGTTTTGAATGCCTCACTCCACCTATACTCTTTCCTAATCTTGCTTAACTTAACATGATATTAAAAAACATAAAGGATCCACACCTCCATTTCCTGGTGAACAAGCCCATATAAATGAAATGAAAATACAAGACATATACCCTTCACTATATTTTTGTGGTTTGCTCCCATTCAACACTGGTGGTTTCAGCAGTCTAGCATGGATGTTTAGCATTGTCAGTCAGTGATGCTTGTACTGTCAGTGCAGCAGGAATAATTTTTTACAACATTATTTTGAAGGAAATTTTATGACTGTTTTTGTTTAATACGGGGCCTATAGACGTCCCAAAGAGGAGATCGTGAGACTTGTATGATTAACTGTTTATTTTTGTTAGAAAATGCTGGAAATTCTCAGCCCGGCTGACAGTATTTGTGAAGACAAAACAGAGCCAATGTTTCAAGTCTGGATGACTCTTCATCAGAGCTCTGTCATCCAGACTTGAAATGTTGGCTCTCTTCTCTCTCCACAGATCTGCTGAGATTTTCCAGCATTTTCCATTTTTCTTTTAGATTCCAGCATCTGCAGTAACTTGCTTTTATCTCACTGTTTATTTTTGTTTGTCTATTAATTTGTTAGTTGGTCTAACTATTTACAGATCTCAAGTTACTGTCTTGCACTGTGCTGCTACCATGTAGACTGATTGCTTACACTGTGTTCTCTCTGAGTTGTTCTCTCAGAGCCTATTACATTGTAACTCTACACATCATACTGTGGGTGCTGTTATTCTCCAGTCCCATGCTAACCCTTGCTCTACCAAGCACCTTTATGTTACAATGGCATGAAGGCACTACAACCCTCTCAGTTGGAAAATTCAAGCTGCAGTGTCCCAAATCTCCAAGGTTGGTTAGAATATTCACATAGTACACTGAAATCGAAATGGATTTGGAATCACAGGATTTGGAGACGAATTAATTACATTTGAATTACAATAAAAACTGGGGCAAGCCGAACTCCTACATTTGGCCCCTGCCACAGGATGGAAATGACTCTTATCAAAGTCAGAAATGACATTTTATGTGACTATGACAAAGGTAAACTTTCCCTCCTCAATCCCTTACCTTAATCCCATCTCAGCCATCTCAAGATGAAACCCCCATCTGTGCCTTTGTTACTTCTCCACTCAGCTGTTCCAGCGCATTCCTGGCTACTCTCCCACATTCGACCCTCCATATACTTGAGGTCATCCAAAACCCTGCTGTCCATGTCTTAACTCGCAGCTGTTTCCGATCACCCCAGCGCTGGCTGGTTTTAAGATTCACATTCTTGGTTTCAATTTTCTCCAGAAGGGGATTCGATGATTCATGGCTTTGCCCCTTGCTATCCCTATAAATTTCTCCAACCCCAAAGCCCTCTGAGTTACCTGTGCTTCCCTCATTCTGGCCTCCTGTACATTCCCAATTATAATTGACCCTTGGTAGCCATGCATTCAGTTGGTGAGGCTTCAACCTCTGCAATTCCCTCTGTACAACTCTTCCCCTGTCTACCTCACTTTCCCCCTTTAAAGCACTCCTTTAAAATCTACCTTTTTGACCAAGTTTTTGGTCCCTGATGTCTCCTTCTGTGGCTCAGTGTATAATGTGTCCTGGTGAAGACTTTGTTTTACAATGTTCCTGTGTAGCTCCTTGGGAGGTGCAATGTTAAAGATGCCATATAGAGAGAAGTTGTTGTTGTAGTCATTTCTCCAGTTAGTCATTACTAAGTATCATAATTAAATACGGTTACACATGAATTTTTGAACTTAAGTATCAGAAAATCCCAATATCACTCAAATTTCTGAATCTAAGTGTGATGCAGGAAACAACTCGTTACTATGCGTTCAGGGATATTCTCTCCAAACCACCAATGGAACATATGTCTCTGACACAATGGCTGGAATTTTACCGTCCCATTCGCCATGGGAATTGGAGTGGATGAGGGGTGGAACCATAGAAAGGGCTGCTGACCTCGGGCAGGATTTTACGTTTTCAGGACAAATGAAGCCATAAAGTCCTGTCCAATAGTCTTTAATCTGCCCTAAATAAACACACCTCCTGAGTTTGTCCTGGAAATGGTCGCTATGATGTAAAGCTAGTGGATTTCCCTGAAAATTGGATTAATTGGATGAATCCATTATCGAGCAGGTGGTTCGCCCAGGCTAGGGTAGGGCCAATGATCAGGGTAGCCAATAATGCTCAACTGAGGCAATTTTTCAAAGCCATCTTGGCTTTTGGGCTCAGATCAAGTGTCAGATCGAGCCCAGGATCGGGTGCAATGCCTCATCTTGTCAGCTTGGATCAAGTTTGTTCCTCTCTCATGGGAACCAGCTACTGGATTCAATTTGTTTTTCTTGGATGGAATAACAATTTACAAACAAAAGAATCCATTATCGTCATAAGACAGACTAATATAAACCTCCTGCATTAACATCTTATCTGTTCATTTTGATGTACCAACTAATTTAGTGTCTTGCGATCAAAATTATATCAGTGCAGCCCAGAATGGAAGAGACTGACTGAAACGGCTTATCCTCTAAAGGAGCCATTATCATTTATCTCCTGCGCTCCTGTTAAATTCCTACTGGTAGCAGAGTCCATTGCTCTCTTAGAAGACTGACAGAGAAATAACCCAAATGAAAAATTCTGCAAAAACACTACCTTGTGTGATAAACCTCCACACAGAATCAATACTCATTTCATTTGTTTCATCACTATTTATGACTTTTGCTTTCTTTTCTAGGGTGAAGTAGGCCCAAGAGGAGCTCCAGGATCCCCAGGACCAGCAGTAAGCATTTTTTGTATTAATCATTTCAGTGTATTCCAATCAGGGATTGGATGGGGCAGCAATTTATGCTTGAACTGTCATGGATTCACTAATGTGAACTAAAGTTGAATGAGATTTGTTTGAAGTTATTGGGTCAGATTTTCCAGCCCCCGCACCTCCTCCCCACCTCCCCTCCCCCCCCCCAACACCTGCCCACCCCCCCACCCCCCGCACGGTGTGTTTTCCAGCGGCGAAGATGGCTCACTACTAATCGCCAGCAGAGCTTCTGGTTCAATTGTGATTGGAGAATGAGGGTAAGGGTTTGGAGTGTTTGGGTTGTTAGGTGTGTAGGTGGAGGTGTGGGTAGAGTGGGGAGGGTGTGTTTGCGGCAGCAATGTGAGGAATGTGCTGCTGCTAGATATGATCCCGGGAAAAAAGGGATAACAAGGGGCAGAATTTTCCAGCCCCTTCTCTCTGGAAGGACCTTCTGGTCCCACAGATGTTGACCTGCAACCCTCCTATGTGGCTTCCTAGAGATCGGCGCACAATGCAAAATGCCATTGACATCGGCGGGACTGGAAGATCATGCCACCAGCCAATGGCGAGCTGGCTTTGCTTCCGGAAAACACGCTGCGGGTTTTGGAGGGAGGGGTGAAAAACCCTACCTGGGGCATCAAGGCCAGGAAATTTCTGGAACTACTTCTTCTCTGTTGGTGTGAGGCCACCAGCAAAAACCAGATTTACATACACAGCGAAGTAATGGCAGCAGAAATGGAAGCAGCTCTGAGGAAGCTCTTAGTCAAAATGATATTATCTTCCTGTGGGTTAAATGGACCAACACAATATGAGTTCTCTTTTGTGACTGCTCTTCACAATATTTCACTGAATTATTGTTAAGTTAATTGCTTTATTGTTTAATTGTCTAGAACTTGTAACTGTAGACATTTGGGTCTCAATTTCACTCTAACATGTTGTCCTGATGTGAGGAAACCTTTTGCAAATGGTGGACTTGACCCTCAGTTGTCTTAAACATGCGGCTAAGTGCTGGGCAGCAAGACCACTGGGGAATCGATCCTCGCTCCAAAACAGGAAAAGTGCCTTCAGCGGCTTACATGCCTGGTAAATTTTGCTGTCAGATAAAGCAGCCAATTGGCCTCCACTCCCGCAATCACCCATGCTGGGAAATTCAATTTAAAACACATTTGCAAGTTGCTGGCCAACACTTCACAGCTCCTCCAACCTGAAGGAGCAGCCCCACAGCCTGCTCGGGAAATACATTCAATAGAACCATGCAAAGGAATGTCACAAACTGATTTTAACAGGCCCAGTATTTACCCGTTTCCATGTAAGAATTTGATTCACCTTAATACTTCAGTCTAAAAATAGCTGCAAGTATTGAAAATTTTTCTTAAAATAAAACAGGAAGCACCAGGAATTACATAAACATTGAAACACCAAATCTATGCTGTTTCCCTGAGGACTCAGGTGACCTGCTGCCAGTTATGTTGGGAACTAAGGATAGACAATGTTAAGGAAAGACATAATAAAGATGTTCAGAGCAATACACAGTTTTGACATGATAATAATTGGCCTATTAAGGGTCTCAATTGGCCTAAAGGAGGGTGGGTCACCCGCCACCTATCCAGTGGGGACAGAAGGATAATGGACACATCACCTTATAGAATCCCTACAGTTCAGAAGGGATCTTCTGGCCATCGACTGTGCACCAACTCTCCAACACAGCATCCCATCCAGGTTCTATCCCCATAACGCCATGTATTTCCCATAACCTACACATCTTAGGACACTAAGGGACAGTTTAGCATGACCAATCCACCTAACCTGCACATCTTTGACCTGTGGGGAGGAATCAGAATGTTTGGAGGAAACCCACGCAGACAAATGTGTAAATTCCACACGCTCATCCCAAGACCTGAATTGAACCTGGATCCTTGGTGCTGTGAGGCAGCGGTGCTAACCACTGTGCCCCACTCTGCTGCCCTAGCATCCTACCCAATTTTATATTTCCCCGATACCCCAGTCTGCACCTGGGATGGGCGTAAAGCTGGCCTGCGACACATTTAGTTGGAACCAGAAAAATATTTGAAAAGAAAGAAGGATGCAGCAAAAGAAGATTTGAGTCAAAGATCGGAATTTTCTCATCCCCCATGCCACAGGAATTGTAGCGGGTGGGACACGGACCATGCAAAGGTCTGTTGACCTTGGGTAGGATTATCAGGTCTTGGGGCAAAAGTGGCCAGAAAATGCCAGCCAAAAGCTTCAGCTGAAGGACTATTACTGACATGGACACAAAAGCCTCCTTCTGTGTGGCAAATTCCATATGATATCTGTTGACTATAGAATCATAGAGTCCCTACAGTGCAGAAGGAGCCAAATGGCCCATTGAGCCTGCACTGACAGCAATCCCACCCAGGCCAACCCTTGTAATCGCACGTATTTACCTGCTAATCTCTCTAACCTATACATCCCTGGACACTAAGGGGCAATTTAATATAACCAATGCACCTAACCCGCACGTCTTTGGACTGTGGGAGGAAACCGGAACATCCAGTGGAAACCCACGCAGAGACGGGGAGAATGTGCAAGCTCCACACAGATAGTCATCCAAGGCTGGAATTGAACCCAGGTTCCTGGAGCCGTGAGGCAGCAGTGCCACCATATTGAATCTTTTCCCTTATCTTACGCTGAATGTAACCACGTGCGGTATTTTGTAAATATACATTAGCCTTGTCTTTAAACATGCTTTCGTTTTGCTCCTTTCCAATAGGGCCCTAAAGGCTTGCCTGGCCCACCTGGGGAACCTGGTGACTTGGGAACAATGGTAAGCCTTCAAACATTGTCATTAAAATGTGTACCATGCAGTGGGAGAACTTTGAAACCACTAACATGACACGTAACCAACATTGTAGCATTACGAGTACTTCAGATGCTTCTGTAAGTGAACGCAGCTGTCTTCCAGCACTGTGGGTAATACTTTTCTTTTCTGTTAAATGGCAGGGTGCAATTGGTAACCGTGGTCCTGAGGGACCAATTGGAAAACCTGGTGAAGACGTGAGTAGATTTAAAAAAAATACATTTATTCAATGCCTTACTGGTTTGCTCTCAAAGATGAAATAAATTCCACAATGTGCCAGTATCATTATTCCAGCTGGTGCACCATTTCCCAGACGCAATAAATAATTTGTGCCATCTCATGCTTAATGGTTGATGTTGTGAACAAAGCTTCACAAGCTAGGGTAAACTGAACTATATGGAAAAGAAAAAATAAACACCAAAGAAGCTTTGAAAAAAGCACATTTGGTGCTGCTAAACAAGTCAAGGTTTGTGGTGCTCTAAGTCACACTCCTGAATGGATATGTGATACATACCGAGCCATGTTTTATTTTTGAATCAGCTAGGATGGAGTCAATGGCCGGAATTTTACCACCTCGCCCGGCCCAGAATCGGGGAGCTTGCAGAACACATTCTCTGTTGGCCTCGGATGGCATCCTATGAGCCTCAGGTGGAGCAGTAGTAAGATTCCGGTGAACTTGTTTTCAGACTTACAGAACCGAAAACACAGTGGTGTGAATTTCCTCAGAGATTGTCCACAAAAATTGTTGGAAGATCCACAGAAACCTAAAAAAAGGGATAAATACAGCCCAGAGTTGGAATTTTGCATTCCCATTTGCCTTGGGTATATTTGGTGACAGGAGCACAAAATCTCACAAGAGGCCTAAAACAGTTACCCATTTAGCGGGAAATCTTGTCATGATCCCCCTACCAGTGACATAACAGAATTCCAGACATTCAGCGCTAGGAACCAGATTAGAATAAATGTAAATCTAATTATCAGGCCTCTATCCTGATAAATACTCTTCCCCCCCCCCCATTACATTATCTGTTCACGCTGGCAAGAGGGCACGATGTGAATTATGACTGCCCATCCACAGTGTGCACCTATTGGGCAGAACCCACCAGAGGGCTCAGCGGGTGAGTGCATCACTCAGGAGTGAGAAGATCACGCCTCGGAAGTACCTGGGCACTGCCCCTGACGTTGCCTCTGATGCTACTGGGGGCAGTACTGGGGGGTGCGTTGAGGATGTGTGTTGGGTGCTGGCCCAGAGGGGGGAAGGTGTGTGGGTGCAGTGTGCATGGGGGAATGGAGGGGTGGTGAATGGGGAGGAGGGCATTCTGCTTTAAATTTTTTGTATCAAGCCGGCTTTTGAAAAGGGTTTCTGATCTTTAAGTTGCAGGCGGGGTGCATTTAATCAGAGCCTGCGGGTGGGCCCCACAACATCAGGGTCCCAGCATGATGTTGTGGGACTCACCCTTGGATTTTATTTTATTTTAGATTTCCTCATGATATGGCGGACAAAGTTGCCATTGTGGCCGACGGTTGCAATACTGCAATAAAAACAGAAAATTCTGCCCCAAATCTCTGTTATTTTTCCAGGTTTCTTGGTCTCTTCCACTCAATTGCCAATGGATGATTGTGAGGTTCCCTCCTACATGAAAATTCACCTTCAATACATACTTGAAGAGTCCGGAGAATATTAGAGTGGGCTGGTGGATAGCTTTGAAGGAATGTTTTAATTATAAAGCAAATATAATGAGTGAAGCTATCCACTCTCATTAAATACCGTGAAGTGACGATTATATTAATCTATGGACTAAATTTCTTTTATTTCCAAAGGGTGATTCTGGAAAGCCAGGGCGTGCTGGTGAGCAGGGATTCACTGGACAGCAGGTAAAGGGGCCTGTCGATTTTAAAAAGTGGCATTGATCACTGGAGCCTGATAACCACAAAATCATTGAAATCAAGCAGCTGGGGCCACATGCAGAAATAGGCCCAAGTGGAGGAGGGATGGCAAAAAAAATGGCCGCCGAACAGCAACGGTGCAAGTCACGTCTTTGTTTCCACCGCCTACCATTCGTGTAAAGTGTGGGGAAGGGTGTGAGGGAGGAAGCCCCCCCCCAACCCGACCTCACCTAATGGGTCACCTTGCAGGATTTTCGCTGGGGCTGGTAGGTGGCTCCTGCAGGCAAGAAGAGGTGGGAACCAATACAAATGTGGGGCACAAGGACAAGATTCTTCTTGACAAGTACGTTAGTGGATTTAAGAATGGCATTGAAGGCATGTTCACGTTGAGGGAGGTCATTAGCTTTGGAGCGTGTGATAGAGCCAGAACAACAGATCCATATAAGAGGCATGTTTTGGGTTGTCATTGATTTTGATTGATTCTCGGTTGGGGAGCTCATCTCTGCATTTTTACGTGCCAGCAGCAAAGGCTGAGACTTGTTGTTGCCAAGGAACTCTTGAAAAGAGGTAGACAAGATGGACCCTTCAGCAGGCCTGCTCCGAGTCTGCTCCCATCTTGTTACCCATCTTGGGATTTCTGATTGAAATGGCAGGTCCAACTCCAGCCCAAAATGGGGCCTTCCACCGGGAAATTCCCAGTGACAGATGTAGGTTTGTGATGCAGAGCCATTCCAGCCTCCCAATTTCCATCTCTGATGCCAAAAACTGATCCCTTGATATTAGATTTAACTGCAAAGAAATGTTTCATGACTTTCAATTTAATAGATCTTGATCTCCATTCTTTATAAAAATAAAAACCCCTGCATTGGAGAAACAACTAAAAGATAGGTGAGCTAAATAAGGAATTAGTTCTAATGAAGCAATACATTAGATTGGTGGCAAGAGTCGATATTTCCATTTTTAAAATGTTGATATCAATAATACCCATAATCTTCACAATCTATTTCATGAGGTTACCAGGAAACGGCACAGTAGCTGAAGTAGTGACCACAGTGATTAGCACTGCTGCCTCACAGCCCCAGGGACCTGGACTCGATTCCTGGCTTAGCTCACTGTCTGTGTGAAATTTGTATTTTCTCCTCGTGTCTGCGTGAGTTTCCTCTGGATGCTCCAGTATCCTCCCACAGTCCAAAGATGTGTGGCTTAGGTGTATTGACATGCTAAATTATCCCTTAGTAGCCCAGGATGTGTAGGTTAACAGGATTGGGAGGTAAATATGTGCGGTTATGGGGATAGGGCCTAAGTGGGATTGTTGTCAGTGCAGACTCAATGGGTTTCTATGATAGCCAGTGGAGTTGTGCCTTGGATCTGGATCTACACAACTAATTTAACAGAGATGGTTCTTTTTGGCAACGTTTAAGTTACAAGGAAAGATTGTTGCTGATGCGGGTAGATAGAAAGGGCTGATAGGGCCATGGAAATTGTGGGAAAAATCTTACATCCTCCTTTCTCCCTGAGATTAAACTGACATTAATCAAAAGGGACCTATCACTGGCCAATTGTAGCTGTGGCCCATCTTGGGCTATACTCCCTGTAAGTATACAAATCGGCATCTTACGCATTCAAAAGGATACAAGGGAATCCCAATTTGGCTGTTATCTTACTGGCTTTATAATCCAGGGAGCTGGACTAAGACTTCAGACAGATGAGTTCAAATCCCACCACATAGTGGAATTTCAATTCAATTCATTACATTAATCTGGGGAGAAGCAAAAGTTAGTCTCGGTAATAAAAACATAAAATATCGAATAAACTCAGTGGTACGTTGGCACAGTAGTTAGCAGTCCGCCTCACAGCGCCAGGTACCTGGGTTCAATTCCGGCCTTGGCTGACTGTCTGTGTGGCATTTTCACATTCTCCCCATATCTCCGTGGGTTTCCTCCGGGTGCTCCAGTTTCCTCCCACATTCCAAAAATGTGCGGCTTAGGTTGATTGGCCATGATAAATTGCACTCTCCTGTGGAGGGTGAGTGGTGGTTGGAGGCCGCACCATTGAATAGTGAAACAAGTAGGCCGAGAGATTGAATGGGTTGCACAGTACGAACCCTTAATTGAGGGCACTTATTGGAAGACTTTTCACAAGGTCATGTTTGAATAATGTAGACAACACCAGCAGGTCTAGTGGCCCTAAATCCTGAGCGTTCTAACTCTTAATGGCTGGGGGGTGTGCGCAGAGTTTCACTCCTGCATTGAGAAGTGGGAGAGAGAATAACGGGCACAACCAAATGAAGCAGGAATGCAAGAGCTAGAGCAGTAGAACCTCATGATGTTGCAAGGGGATGTGGACTAGGAGGGCACATAGGAGCAAGAATAGGAGCAAGGAGCAGTCTAATGCCCAATTGGATCTCCCAATTGGTGAATCTTCACGGCGTTAAGCAGTTAACAGATGCCATCATGGAAGCGAGGACGGGGCAGTACGTCAGATATTGCACCAATGAGGCCAGTCAAGCTGAGAGGGTGATCAGATTCAGGGTCATTATTGGCTTCCCTCAGGTAAAGGGGTAATTGAGTACATGCCTGTGGCCAGCAGGTCTGCAACATAGCCTGGAGCCTTTGAATACAGGTAAAGATTTCACTCACTGAATATTTAATTAGTTTGCAGCTATCTCCCCGGAAAAGGGTCTTGCAGATTGGTATACAGTTCACGGGAAGTTGTTTTGATATTTTTAAATAGTCCCAGGTGTCTCAGCTCTCCTGTCCAGCTGAATGCCCCTATGGGTGGATTCTTGAGCCTCCAATGTGAGACTAGTCTGTGGTTCATTGTGGACAATGATTCCTGGTCATGCCCTATCCTTGTGCTGACCAATTTGCTTCACATCTTATGGCACTATTTATGACCTGCAGGCTGCTATGATAAATGCCATTAGATTGTACCTGGTCATTGACACGTTTCTGGTAATGTATTTAAGCCGTGACTTTCTCAGTGACCTCCAGCCAGGTTTTATTTGTGGACCATGCTCACCTCCTCTCCTGTCTCCTGGGACCAGCACCTCTCTCCATTCCTCCGCCACATACATACCTCACTAAATACTGGAGTTCTGACTTCAGCCTTTCCTGTTTCTCTTGTTCAGCTTCTCCTCGTCTTTTTTATGCAGCTATTACTGGCTGCCCGTTAAATATGGCATCTTCCTCTGACATGCTGAAACTTCCTCGCACCCGCCACAACCTATTGGCTTGTTCTCCCCGACTGTCAGTTGTTAATGAGCTTCAGATGAGAAATGCCCAAGGCTGGCCCGCTACCCACCATTTGTGGCCACGCAAATTTGACTCCATTGTGGTGAATTCTTTTTAATTGGGAACATCCACCCATCACCTTTATCTAATCTGGTCTATTTGTGACTCCAGTTCCACAGCATTGTCATTGGCCCTTAACTACACACTGGAAGGTCTCTCAAGCCACTTGATTGTATTCAAGATGGCAGTTCACCACCACCTTCTCAAACGCAAGTAGAAAAGGGTCATTAATGCTCCCCTTGCCAGCCACACTCTCAACCCATGTAAAAACAAAAATAAAACTATATCCTAACTTACGCAGCTTGCAAATTGCTTGACGGGACAATTTTTGTCGTTCAATATTCATTGACATTGATTACAATATCGTATTTGTGACCTTTTAAAAGAACCACAGGTACCTAGAACTGAGCTAGCATTTTTTTTGTCCAGCTAATTAGGTGCACTGAGGGCTGGCGAAGAAAGATATGGGAGAGGGCTAAATCAATAATAGAACTTCCATTAATCGAACTGGAACCAACCTTGATGCAATAGTAACACATTTTGTCTCCAAGTAAAAGGGTTGTGGGTTCAAGCCCCTTTCTTTAGATTTGAGCACACTATCTGCAGTATTAAAGGAGGGCTATGCTATTGGTATGCCATCTCTTCAGTGAATCAATGAACTATGCTCCTATTGGCAAACATGGGTATAACAAATCCTACATTGACATTGGTACTTGAGTGTTATCTTGGGCAATATTTATTCCAGTCAACATCATTAATGGTTATTTGGTTGTCTATCTTGTTGTTTGTGGGACCATGCTGTGCCCAAATGAGTTACAAATCTCTCTACACTCACGACGGAAGCAATACATTTGCTGTGAAGCATTTTGATCATAAGAATTGCTATATAAACGCAAGTTTGTTCTTTTCAAGATGACCACGAGTCCAGAAAATATCAGCAGTTGCATTTTTTTCTCCTTCTTGATACATAAACAACCTGACTGACTATGTGTTTTCTTGGACATTAATATGTTCCTATGGTTTCAGGGTTCTCGAGGTTTCCCAGGTGCCCCTGGTCTGCCTGGCATCAAGGGTTTGAGGGTAAGTAAGCATAATACAAGCTTAATTTCACAGTCACAATACATCCGTTGACATAGCGATAAGTGTGTGCTGATATGCTACAATAGATTAGCTTGATAACCCATTCCGTAAGAGAGTGATTTATGTATTTTCAACATTTGTTCAAACAACTGATTTTGTTAATATTAAGTATTTGATGGAAAAACTTTAACTGATGATCTTTTGAAAATTATCTTTCACAGGGACACATGGGCCTGAAAGGACATAAAGGTGAAATTGGAGCTCTAGGCCAGAAGGTAACAATTTAACATTAATCTGGCTGAACTGCGCATCTTGTTCACTGAAATTACAATGCAGATCATCAAAGTATGCAAGGGCAATGGATTTGTCTAAAGTTCTTCCCCCACTATTTTAAGAGTTATCAATCAATTTGTTACATTAATAGTGAAGGATTTTAGCCAAACAAACATTTAAGCATTTGTGCATTGGTATCACACAGCAGTTCTGAGGGCAGTGTCCTTGAAACCACATTGGCAGAACATTGCTTAATGTTCTGTTGTACAACGTTTTGACTACTAGGCATTAATATTCCTGAGGAAAATAACCCAATGTTCTGCAGAATGTCAGTTAAAGTTAATACGGTATCTATTCTCCAATCACACAAAAGAATTGTGTTGCTCTTCATTCAATTAATGCAGCAAAATGCCTTTCAACGGTGAGTCTTCAAGAGAAATATTCAACAGAATATTTGAGAAAAGTACATTTTCCATTCAATTGTCTTAACTTAATTTGCAGAAAACAACACTCTGTTAAAATTAAATCTTAGCTGGTAATCAAATGAAGGGATTGTGAGTGAATGTGTTTTTTTTCTACCTTTTGTAGGGTGACCATGGTTCTATTGGTGCAATGGGTGCCCCAGGTTCAAAGGTAAGTTTGCTGTTATATAAGTTTTAATAGAAGTAGGAATTTTATTCAAAATCGGCTCCCTTTCATTTTTTGTAAGAGCTTTCAACTTTTGAATGTTTCCCTTCAATTCATCATCCAGGTCTAGCTGTGAGGGAAATAACTCGGAAGAGCTATGGGGATAGAGCAAGGAAACAGGACTGATTGGATTGCTCTACAGCTTGATGGGCTGAAGGGTTGCATACTGTGCTGTAATGACTGCATGACTGCAAGTTTGCCAGCACTTTGGTGATGGGTTAAGAGACAGGAGATTGTCACAGGAAATCAATGGGCAGAGATTTCCCATCCTGCCCACCACACAACGAGCAGGACAGAAAATTTGGTGGACCATTTAAAGGCCCGTTGACCTTGATATTGGGGTGCATGTGGCTGGAAAATCCCACCCAATATCTTCCCACCACTGTGCCATTTTGTCAGAGACAGGAAGATGGTGGATTGGCCTTCCATCGGGAACCCAATTGAGTCACTTGAATGATGGATCAAGGACCACTTTTTCCCTGTCAGAAAGACCTTGCGCTGCTAGGGGAAACCACCCAGTAACATCCTAGTGAGATGCAGGATAATGGGGGGGGGGGGGTCTCGTTTTTGGGCATACTCTGGCACACAGATGACAGGCCAGTGGCAACCGCCACTCCTGTGGCAATATGCTTCGAGTGGATCACAAAATCCACTCCCCCCCCACCCCCCCCCCCCCCCCCCAACCCAAACACCCCTTCTTATTTCTCTTTGAGGGTGCCTTGATCATTGAAGTACCCTCACTTTGTACCTGTAACATCAGCAATAGCCACCAGTAGGGGTGGTGCCGCTGAGCTGCCAACCCACTAATTGGACCAACAAAACTCCTTAAGGTGGACTGTCATCCTTCATTGAGAGGTACAAAGCTAAGGAGTGAGCTAGATGAGGAAAATAAATACTAACTACATTACTGCAGATGAACAATGGAACATTCATAAATAAAAGGTAGTAACAACGCAGAATAAATCATACCATTAAAAACAAGGTGAATCGATCAAATTTCAGGACACTGTGGATAAATAAAGAGGCTAAAACAAATAAAATGTAGGAAAGACCCTGTAATAATGCTAAAGATAAGAGATAACAAGAGAAAGTAGGTTATAAGAGGGATATCAAAAGTAAGGAGGTAGAATGAGGCAAAGATCTCAACATATATTTCAGATTGGTACTATCATTCAACAAATATACCAATTAAAAGAAAATTATTAAATATTAGGGGGAATTATACATGGTAGAACTAAGATTTATAGGTCTACTTATCTCGAGCCAATATTTAAGTTGATGGCTTCTATAGAAAGTTCAATGGCACTTTTCTGAAGTTATTGAAAAATGGTCAAAACAAAAAATAACCCTCTACCTTCACCCCCAGCCACCCATATACTTCCTAGTCTCCATCCATCCATGCCAACCTAAGTCACCATGTGCCCCACTCATTTCCTCATGCCCCTAAGGTTATTCAATTTCTCCTTGATCACCCTCAATGGACCCCCATGCTCGCTGTGCCAAAATATGCCCACCACTCAACCCAATGGTCGTTTATAGCCCCTATGCCAACTTTTGCCAACACATGGCACCCATCCATGACCCTTTGCCCTTACACTCTCCATGCCAATTCACCTCTATTCTACAACCACTTGGAGATGTCAATCAAACTGTTCATTTAACAGCCACCCCACTGTGATAATGTTAGTTTATAAAAGCAGTCCTGCAGCATAAATCCTATAATGATAGCTGTCAGGTTTAAGTAAACAGAGTGACATATCAAGCACTAATTTTTGTTAAACTCCACACTTCTTTAAAAATAAAGCCCAGCAGAGTTAAATCTCTTGATAGTTTTGACAGTTCCAATAAACTTTGATAGTTCCAGTGAGAGTTTTGACAATTATTTGACAACTTGACGAGTTCCAGTGAGTTTATGATAATTGTCTACATTTAATGATCCCAAAGAGAACCTGATCTGTCCAAAAGGATGCTCTTCCTTTGCCAAAGGGTCCCAATCCATCTACAAAGGAGTACCTTATATCGGCAAACAAATCCGCAAGTTTCAAATCTGTTCTTCATTGCCAGGTTTAATCTGCACACTTTGGGCTTCAAATGTCTGCATCACCAAAATCACACATGGATGGAGGCAGTGGCTGATTGTCATGGGCAGCTGCCTCCATGAACCACAGATGTGTGAGTTATAACCTACCCCCACTCCGCGCCCCCCCTCCCTGCCAACTACAAAAACAGCAGAAGCTGGAATCGGGGTAGGAGTTCCAGATTTGGGTTTCTGAAAGCATTTGCACACAGACAGTGAGCCTCTCTGCCAACGCAAAACTTCAAGCCTAAGGCTCCAAACACTTTTAACAATTTGTGTTCATTTGACAAAGTGATTTATTCAGCATATTTCACTGATATATGCAATGAATTGTAACATCTATTGCCCAGCAGTATATGGCTGAATATTTGAATTCATTTAAAATGGTATTTAAAGGTTTACTATTGTCGGGTAGAACATATTCAAAAACGTTTACAGCAACATCATTACAATGGCCGATGACACATGTTGATGGGAAACGATTGTACTTGCTAGGAACAAGTTCTGAAGCTGCAGCTGCAACCAAAAATAACTTATGCAGAAACCTTAACCCATTCATGATAACATAAGTAATATAGGTCTTCCACTGACAAAGAACAGTACAGCACAGGAACAGGTCATTCGAAGGCTGAAAGACCTGTCCTCAGATTGCACCGAGCCTGATTTGCCATAATAATGTTCATTTCACCAGAAAGAATGGAGAAAACTGCACATAAGTAGAAAGACGTCTGCTTGTTATTTACTTGAAAATTCATGCAATCGTCCATAATAACTAGGGTGGAAGCCATGACTGTAGGAAACTATTTCTGCCATTCTTGCTGGGATTCCTTCTGGAACGTTCCTGCAGTGGAAGCTATGATAGGAGGTTCAGACGCTCAGTGGGAATTCCCCTCCACATTGCCCATGGTATCAGTGATGCCTCTGTACAGCTGTGAAGTTGAGCATCCCAGTAAAAATGTTACCTATTGCAAAGTAAAATAACAGACCATGTTCTCTTATCAAGCTGCACGTAAGAATGAGGCATCAAGAATAAGTTTGAAGCTGCTCTTCACTACTTGCGGAGATAGATCAAAGATCATAGAACCCTACAGTACAGAAAAAGGCCCTTTGGCCCATTGAGTCTGCACCGAACACAATCCCACCCAGGCCCTACCCCCATATCCCTACATATTATACCCACTAATCCCCTCTAACCTACGCATCCCTGGAAACTAAGGGGCAATTTCTTAGCATGGCCAATCAACCTAACCCACACATCTTTGGACTGTGGGAGGAAACCGGAGTACCCAAAGGAAACCCACGCAAACATGAGGAGAATGTGCAAACTCCACACCGACAGTGACCCAAGCCAGGAATCGAACCCAGGACCCTGGAGCTGTGAAGCAGCAGTGCTAATCACTGTGCTACCGTGCCGCCCAATGATGCTGCCATAGATGTTGGTGTACAACACCTAACCCCTGAGTCTGATATCACTGAGTTTCAACTAAATCAGCAATTATCCTTCCTGAAATATCAGATCTGAGGGAAGCAAACCATACCAGAGGAATTGAATTTTTGGTTACCTTTGTTGATAAGCTAGTTTTTAAACCATAGACTGATTAAGGTTATAAATTTTTCTTACAGGGTCCTCGGGGTCTCTCAGGTGAAAGAGGTCGACCTGGACCTCAAGGCGCACCAGTGAGTACATTATTGGAGTTAACTTTTACTATTCAGACCTCAGTTAAAATCTCAATTGCTTTGGTTGTTCTGATCAATTGTGAGACTCTTATTGTATACTTCCTGCTATGTACTGAAATGTTAAATTTATTAGAATTTAGGTTAATCCTGGGTCAAAACTACTGGATAATCTTGGTCTCTATACACTTCCTAATGAAATAGATTAGCAGCTATAAACACTGGACACAACTATAACTCATCTGCAGGAAGTGGGCTGTGTAAGGTGGATGGTGAACACCAGAATTTCTGGGATAACGGTGCCTATTTTAACCTGTCTCAAGAGGTTTTATACCAGATAGCCAGCAAGATTCATGGGCTGTTTGTGTCAGGCAGACAGCAGCTGGAGAGTGGATGGCAGGTAAGTGCAGAATCATTGAGGGATCGAACAGTGTGGGGGTGGGAGAGTGCAGTTGGAAATTCCTTCCACCGTGTTGCATCTTTATGATAAATGCAGCAGATTTCTCTGCAGTTTAAGTGTCAGGGGTTCAACACTAACCACACTAGCTGTCATCTCAGGGGAGCCTTTCATCTTTACCAAGGGTGAAAGGTTAAATTATCATGGGGAATCTCTTGCCTGCTGTAACTTTGGTGGAAGATTTGTGGTTATCCCAGACACCGTGTTACTGTTATTTCTCTGGGGTTTATTACATTTTGTCCCCTAAAGTTACTGAGAACAATGAGGAGAAGACAGTTGAAATGATTGCTATAAGTGGAACTATCCTCTCGTTGTGTTAAAATCTCACTGAAATCAGCCCAAAAATCAATCAGATTTCAAATCGATAGAATTACTTCATATTTTTGACAGAAACGAGAAAATGAACTATTAAATATTTCTGTAGCCCTTTCCCTTTTCACTATGCAATAGCTGATATCCCTATGTATCGATTCATGAGGGTCATGCTTTTCAAATATTGAACTCTGAATGAATCACCTATTAACGAGATGAAACGAATGAATAAAAAACATCAACAGTGCAATTCACCGTGAAAGGACTAAAGCACCAGTACTGCAGTCAATATGTGTTTCACCTTCTTATGATTCAAACTTATGTGACGTTTGAAAGATATTTTAGCAGTGATCATTGGTGTGCTCTGCCTTTCTGAAGTCGTTCAGAACTTGGCGAGTATAGTTTCCCATGTTACTGCTGATCGCATCAACTTTGTTCAGTGAGTGGATCTGATCCAGGGGTTGCAGAGCAGAAAGTGTCTAATCCCAGCCAGAAAACTTAATTCGAGCATTTTGCTGCCAACAACTATCTCCTCAGCACCTGTTCAGCAGATCTTTCCTTTGCCAGTTTCTCTACAGATTACCTTGGACCATTTCCCTATTCATAAGAGCGTATGTATGGAAAGAGGCTGCAGTTTTGTCAGTATCTATGCAGGAGACACCAATGTAGTTTCACACTCCTCAGTGAGCAGATAGATAGATCGGTTCACATGAATAAGATTCTTTAAACAAACTCATCTCACCCTCCCAGAATATGAATCCTATCATCTTCCCATATCAGACAGAAAGTTACTTTAGAGTTTTGTCTAAATGTTGGGAGGAATTGATAAAACCATTGTAAAACATTTTTGGCTTTGTCTTGTATCCCACTAGGTAAATCAACCTGATCCCTTTTGATCCCGGCATCTGAAAATTAATTTGAAACCAGATTGCGTCAGTGTTTAAATTTAGTAACCTCTTGATATGTTTATATAGAAAACATTTCATTCGAAAAATATTTTCTCTTTTTGGCTAATTGTGGCTGAGCTATAGGCTGGAATTTTGCTGTCCCACTCACCACGGAAATTGAAGTGGGTGAGGGGCGGACCATGGGAAGATCCGTCGATCTCGGGTGGGATTTTCCGGTTCTGAGGCGAGCGAGGCCGCAAAATTCTGCCCATCGTATCTGTTTATCTTAGTGGCAGCACAGTACATGTTATTGCAAATAGATCCCCAACAATCCAAATTTTTGGGAAGTTCGGCCAACTCCTGAATCATTTAAATATGGCAGCAGGTTCTGATTCTGGGAATCCTGCCCCCATTCCTGGTTACTTTCTCAGTTATTGGGATGAGGGTGGGCCGAAGCTCTATACCCCTGACCTGGCTGGCTCTACTGTGGAAGTGACCATCTCATTGTCTCCTGCAACTTTCGTGGTGCTGGGCCTGTTTCTCCATAGCCCATCGTTCACAGCCCTTCAGAAGAATGATGAAGCAGAATCTGGATTCAGGAATGTTTTGAAAGCTAAGTTCAAAAACTTACTCATATCAACTCCATGTCCCTTCCATGGTCCCCATGCCCTTTGTGCCATCCCTATGCCCCCTCCTGGAACAAAGTCCCATGGAAGCAGGGTGGTCTTTCTCACCAGCGCCCACATTCAGCAACAAAAGGCAATTCAACGGACACATTTAATGATGGTATGGTGAAATATGCATTTTTTAAAAAAGTGCTTTTTGGCCAAACTGTTATTTTCGACATTACGGAAGGGATTTTCCAGTCTGCCTGCCAAAGGAATCATAGCAGGCAGGGTTTTTTCTGTGATGGAGAGCAACGAGATTCCTCGGTGGTTGTCACATACTTGCCGATTGCCCTTCCTCTTGTAAAGGTGTATGATGGAAGCATCCTTAAGTTCCTGAGGAATGGATCCATGCTTCCAAAAGGACTGGAACAACTCGGTGAGCTTCTCGATAAGTACAGGACCAGCAGCTTTGTAGATCTCTGCGGGTGTGGCATCTGCCACTGGGGCTTTTCCACTGGACAGCTGGCTAACAGCTTTCGTGACTTCGGCTACTACCAGTTGGTTATCCATGGCGCTGTTGATATTGACCTCCATCACAGGAAAAACCCTCGCAAGAATCCTGCTAAATCGTCTGGTCACTCATCTGGAGCTGGCCTGCTTCCAGTGTCAGTGTGGCTTCCGCAAAGATTGCGGGACTATTGACATGATATTTGCTGCGCACCAACTTCAGGAGAAGTGTCAGGAACAGAATCACGAGCTCTGCACAACCTTTGTTGACCTTGCGAAAGACTTCGACACTGTTAGCCAACAAGGCCTATGGAGGATCATGTCAAAGTTCGGCTGCCCCCTGCCAAATTCATTCAGATGGTATGCCAGTTCATGATGGCCAGAGTACCGGATGGCGGAGAATCCTCTGAGGCACTCCCAGTCACCAATGGCATCAAACAGGGCTGTGTGCTCGCACCCACACTGTTCAGCGTGATGTTTGCTGCCATGCTGAATGATGCCTTCCAGGACAGTGTTGCTGGAATCAGCTTCAAGTACAGAGTGGATGGGAAGCTCTTCAACCTGAGGAGACTTCAAACTATTACCAAAGTGAAAGAGCCTGTTCGGAGAGATTTCCTCTTTGCCGATGACTGCGCCCTGTATGCTGGCTCAGAGCCAGAGATGCAAGTCAGTGTGGACAAATTTTCCACAGCTTGTGACAACTTTGGACTCACCGTCAACATTAAAAAGATCGAAGTCATGCACCAGCCTGCTCCTCGTGCACCGTACACAGAACTCATAATCACAATCAAAGGGCAGAAACTACAGGCAGTGGACCAGTTCACTTATCTTGGTAGTGACTCCCAAGCAGTGACTATTGATCCAGAAGTTAACTGCAGAGTAGCAAAGGCAAGCTCTGCTTTCGGTAGACTGCGCTCCACTGTATGGGAACATCGAGGAATCAGCCCAGCAGCAAAACTGAAGGTCTATAGCACTGGGGTACTCGCTATCCTCTGCCTGTGAAACGTGGACTGTGTATCGACGGCGTGCAAGGCAGCTTAATCATTTCCACATGACTTCTTCGCAGAATATTACGCATCAGATGACAAGACACCGAAGTTCTCCCTAGAGCACGTCTACCATCAGTCCACACACAGTGCTGATGAGAGTGCAGACCCAGTGGGCAGATCATGTCATCTGTATGTCAGACAAGTGCATACCCAAGCAGCTCCTTTTTGGGGAACTCTCTGCTGGAAGACGCTCGCATCAAGGGCAGAAAAAACATTTAAAAAACTCAACACTCAAGGCCTCCCTGAAGTCGCTTGACATTGACATGAAGAGCTGGGAAGTGTTGGCACAAAACCGCCCTACCTGGCCCTGCCTCATCCACAAAGGCTGTCAAGCTCATGAAGAAAGGTGCATTGCTGAAGCACAACTTAAGCGTGAGCTGCGCAAGTCCAGGGCCACCAGCACAACAAATACAGTGTCTACACAAGTCTGTCCAGTATGTGCCAGGACATTCCATGCCCGAATCGGCCTGATCAGTCATCTTCAGACGCACCGCATTCAGCCTCAAAATGACCAATGCTGTCAAGGTCCTCATCGACGCTGATGGACAAACAACAGCGGGCAGGGCAGAAAATTAGGCAGATCATGCAAAGGTCCATTGACCTCAGGATGGGGATTTCTGGGATGAGTGTGGCCGCAAAATCCTGCCCAAAAAGTTTTTGTTAGAGAAGGACAGAAAGGGAAAGAAAAACCTAAAATCGTACCAAGAGTTGTGGCCAAATTGGACAAAACTACAAATTAAAATTTCCCATTATAAATGTGGAAATAAACATTTCTAATGGAACAGACTTCCACAAACCAATGAGAAAGGCATAACAATTGGTAATTTATTACGTTATCTCACACTGACAGGAAGTGCGTACACGAGGTTTTATTATAGATGGATATGTAGAAAATGCATATTATAGAAAAATACTTTAAAATTCAGGAAGGTGATATGTGTGCTCTTCCCTCCCCTCAGGGTGTTCGTGGTGCTGTTGGTGCACCGGGTCTGCCTGGTGCTATGGTGAGTTACATTTAATTATTCATCATGAGGTAACACATAATGACTTTTCTGCTCTTATTCTCTCTTTAATATCTTTGTTTTCTAACCATTAGCCTCAAAGATCAGTAGGCCAGTGTACTTTTGGGTTAAATTGAAAATGGCTTGGGCCTATGATGTCAGCTTTGTGCAAGTACACAACTCCTCTCGTGATTTCTTGCATATTGCAGACAGACCACGATGAATGCGACCCCCCCCGCTCCCCCCCCCCACCTTCTCCATCCTCCTTCCCCTCCCCACCCTCCGCCACAACATCAACCATGTCTAGAACTGTTGGCATAAACTTGTCTTACTTTCTTGATTCAGTAGCCTGATTCTATCACCCCTGGAATGGAAGCAGGGTCTGGTAAAATAGCAGGGATCTGCATCAGGACAGCTTGAGGCTGCGGGCCTACTAGGAAGGAGGCTGGCTAAGTTGTGGAAAGACAGCCTGCTCCATGGAACTGAGCCAACTGTTGTTTATAATAAATTTCCCTTTCATTCTGCTTTGATTTTATCTTAAATCCTTACATGTGCATTGATAGAACTTCCCATTTGGAAAACACGGTGCGGGATTTTCAGCTGCCACCTGTAAAGGGGGCAAAATGGTGAGAGTGCCCCCACTAGTGCCAGCCTCAGGGAGCCCAAAAATGTATAATCCATTTACAAAATAAACCATTTAACATGGCTTTTACTTTTTTATTATTGTTGAAATTTTAATAACTTTTTTTTGAACAGGGTCCTATTGGTTTAATGGGTGCACAAGGCTTCCCGGGTCAGCCTGGTACTAAGGTAATTATTAAACCTTGTTATTAACCCTCTTTAAGGGCTGATAGTGATCGTTTAGTCAAGTAAAGCTTGTAGGTCCATGCACTTTCTTCATCCTTCCCTTTTCTTCTCTCATGGACGTGTGTCCACTTCAAGAAACTGGTCTTAAAGTCATTTTTTTTTCAAATGTATTTAATATGTGATGTGCGTTGGAATACAGAAATATTTAGTGCATACTGTGTTGCAAAGGTATAGATGTGTTCAGCTATGAAAGGTGCACAGTGTTTTACATTCTTACTTTCCAGTCATTGTTATCATCAAGGAGGAAATAGCGAGGCATCTTGAGGGGAATTGCTTGATAGAGCAGACGCAGCATGGTTTCGTTAAGGGGAAGTCGTGTCTGACGAATTTACTGGAGTTCTATGAGGATGTGTCTAGGGCGGTGGATAGAGGAGAGCCGGTGGATGTGGTCTTTCTTGATTTTCAGAAGGTGTTTGACAAGGTACCTCACAAGAGGTTATTGCAGAAGGTCAGGGGACATGGAGTTGGGGGTAGGGTGTTAGCGTGGATAGAGGACTGGTTGTCAAATAGGATAAAGTCTGACAACACCAGATTTTAGTCCAACCTATTTATTTGATAATATACTCGCAAGCTTTCGGGTTAGCCCCTTCGTCAGGTGAATGGAGAGTTCTGGCCTCAGACAGAGCATATAAAGCACAGACAGTTTAGAGATTACTGATTAGAATGCGAATCCTTACACCTAACCTGCTGTTCAAGACCTGAAGTGGCTGATAATGTGAGTGGAAGGAGCACTGATCACAGGTTAAAGAGATGTGTATTGTCTCCAGACAGTACAGTAAGTGAGGTTTTGCAAACCCAGGCAAGTCACGGGGGTTACAGATAGTGCGACATGAACCCAAGATCCCTGTTGAGACCGTCCTCATGTGTGCGGAACTTGGCTATCAGTCTCTGTTCAGCGACTCTGCGCTGTCGTGTGTCGTGAGGGCCGCCTTGGAGAATGCTTACCCGAAGGTCAGAGGCTGAATGCCCGTGACCACTGAAGTGTTCGCCAACAGGAAGGGAACAGTCTTGCCTGGTGACTGTCGAGCGATGTTCATTCATCCGTTGTCGTAGCCACCAGGCAAGACTGTTCCCTTCCTGTTGGCGAACACTTCAGTGGTCACGGGCATTCAGCCTCTGACCTTCGGGTAAGCATTCTCCAAGGCGGCCCTCACGACACACGACAGCGCAGAGTCGCTGAACAGAGACTGATAGCCAAGTTCCGCACACATGAGGACGGTCTCAACAGGGATCTTGGGTTCATGTCGCACTATCTGTAACCCCCGTGACTTGCCTGGGTTTGCAAAACCTCACTTACTGTACTGTCTGGAGACAATACACATCTCTTTAAACTGTGATCAGTGCTCCTTCCACTCACATTATCAGCCACTTCAGGTCTTGAACAGCAGGTTAGGTGTAAGGATTCGCATTCTAATCAGTAATCTCTAAACTGTCTGTGCTTTATATGCTCTGTCTGAGGCCAGAACTCTCCATTCACCTGACGAAGGGGCTAACCCGAAAGCTTGCGAGTATATTATCAAATAAATAGGTTGGACTAAAACCTGGTGTTGTCAGACTTTTTACTGTGTTTACGCCAGTCCAACGCCGGCATACCCACATCATGTCAAATAGGAGGCAGAGAGTCGGGGTCAATGGGTGCTATTCGGATTGGCGGTTGGTGACTAGTGGAGTGCCTCAGGGGTCGGTGCTGGGACCTCAGCTATTTACCATTTATATAGATGATCTGGAGGAGGGAACCAAGTGTATGGTGTCGAAATTTGCTGATGACACCAAGATTGGTGGAACGGCAAATTGCGCGGAGGGTGTGGAGAGTCTGCAGAAGGATCTAGATAGGCTGGGCGAATGGGCCAGGAACTGGCAAATGGAATTTAATGTTGGCAAGTGCGAGGTGGTCCACTTTGGTAGGAATAATGGTAGGAAGGATTATTACTTACGTGGAGAAAAACTGCAGCAGGCGACGGTGCAGAGGGACCTCGGGGTCCTTGTGCATGAGTCGCAAAAACCCAGCTTGCAGGTGCAGCAGGTGGTCAGGAAGGCGAATGGGATGCTGGCCTTCATAGCGAGGGGGATTGAATATAAAAGTAGGGAGGTCTTGCTGCGGCTATATAGGGCATTGGTGAGGCCGCAGCTGGAGTACTGTGTGCAGTTTTGGGCGCCGTAGTTACGCAAGGATATTTTGGCCTTGGAGGGAGTGCAGAGGAGGTTTACTAGGCTGATGCCGGAGTTGAGGGGGTTGAGCTATGAGGAGAGGCTGAATAAACTAGGCTTGTACTCGTTAAAGTTTAGAAGAATGAGGGGAGATCTCATTGAGACGTATAAGATGATGAATGGGATGGATAGGATAGAGGTGGAGAGACTCTTCCGCTCAGAAAGGACAGTAGGGCTAGGGGGCACAGCCTCAAGATAAAGGGGAGGGCGGTTTAGAACGGAGTTGAGGAGGAACTTCTTCACTCAAAGGGTGGTGAATCTCTGGAATTCTCTGCCTGTTGAAGTGGTGGAGGCTGCCTCGCTAAATATTTTTAAGACGCGGGTTGATGGGTTTTTGATAAGAGAGGGGATTAAGGGTTATGGGGAGAGGGCGGGAATGTGGAACTGAGCCACGACAGTTTAGCCATGATCTTGTTGAATGGCGGGGCAGGCTCGAAGGGACAGATGGCCTACTCCTGCTCCTATTTCTTATGTTCTTATTATGTTGAATCATTCAAAAGACATGTTGGGCTGGAACTTCCGATGGGGTTAGGATTGAGTTGGGTTGCCACCCCAAATTTAATTTAAAATCCAAGCAACCCTATCTCGCTTGGCTTTCCGACTCAGGCTGGACTGGATCTGTGCAGCGTAACCCCTCCCTGGGGTCAAATGTCAAGGGGATGTCATGTCACAGATGAGAAGGCCACATGCCTTTTTTAACGCCACTAGCTGCTGTAAACCGGGTAGATTTAAAGATCCGACTGGTTTACAGAAGTTTGAGAAGACAAATGAATGAGGTAAGTGGTTGGATTGGTGAGGGAGGGAGGGGGAAGAAGGAAAGGGGGAATCGATTCAGACTTGGAGGGGTTAAGGGGGAATCTATTCAGACTTTGGGGGAAGGGGGAATTCACTCAGACTTGAGGGGGGGGAGGGTGAGGGGGGAAGGCGGAATCCATTTAGACCTGTGGGAGCGGGAAGGGCTTGGGTTCACCTTGGGTAGGTGGGGGTTAGAGTCTCTATGGGAGTGGTGGGGAACCCCGTGGGGAAGTTCCAGTCCAGGTTTTCAGTCCTTTGTGAGTAGTTAGTTGGAATTTGGGGAAGAGGTAGCGGCAGGGAAGGGGACAGTCCAGTGATGAGCCAAATTGGGGTCCTTTTGGGGGTGTCAGTGTGAGTCTTTGCAATAGTTACTCAGATGTTAGAAAGATTTTAATACTTTTAACTTCTGGGTAACTAAAGATATAAAGCAGTTAGATTTAAATTGCATTTTTGGATGGTTCCCAGTGCAGGTCAATTGCCCAGAGGAAGTTTCCACTTCTCATGCAATTGCCATGCAAAACTTATCTGGGAGTGTCTGGGGTTGGAGCGGGTGGTTTTCCAATGCATATGACGTCTTGGAGCTCTGAAGTTATAGCCCATGAAATCACGTCTACATTACTGACGTTTGAAATTTTGTGCAAAATGGATGGATAGTAAAGGCTGCTGCAAAATATTTTCCTGAAAGAGAAATAAATGGAATGGAGATCTAATTTGGAAATTATATGGTAGGATTAGTTACAGAGGAAGCAATTCTCCTGACTGACTTGTTTTGTTTTCCGTGCCAGACAGTTTGAGTGAATGTTTTCCAGTGATGATCATACAGCTTAATTTCAAAAGCGTCTGTTTTTTTTTGATTGGATGTGTCAGCTTGATGCAGTTAGTATCACTCTTGCATCAGTAGAATCAACCAGCTGCGGGTTCAATCCCTACTTCAGAACTTGAGCTGGAAACCTGGCGTGACACTCGACTACACCACTGAGGGAGTGTAGATGTGTTGTCCTTCAGATGAGATATTACATTGAAGCTCAGCCTCCCTGTCTCTGTGACGTTCAGGAAGACAAAGCAACGCCACGAGAAACAGATTAATTTGGCATGCAGTTAGTGGGATCTTTCCGTGTGAAAATTGGTTACTACATTTGTCTCCATGAGCACAAGAAAATGATTTGTACATCCTAAAAACATTTGTGAAAATATGTTAAATAAGTGTGAGATATTTCTTCTAGAGATTCATTAACTTATCCTTTGGTACGAACCTCAGTCAACCCTGTGTCTGTTCATTTAGCTGAAAGCAACCCAATAGAATCTTACAGTTAATTTATACAGTGGGGCTTCTAATATTAAAACAAATTGGATAATTACTTGGAGATGAAGCTAGCCACATGGAATTTTAGCCAGCAGTGTTAGACCACCATGACTTCATAGCAGATGTGGTACAACTGCACTCTGAAAAGTACAGTTTAAAATGTTTTTTATTGCGAGCATGCTCTCTAAGTATCGGTTACCATTTTAGTTAGCAGTTGTTTAATTTGCAGTTGGATGCCACTGAGCTTTGCCGACCTAGAGAGTGCTGTTGGATACTAGGGCATTGGCAGCACTGCATTATGCTTGAGCAGATATTGGTCCAAAACTGGCACTGAGGAATATCTGTGCCAACGATAAACATCAATGGCAGGATGTTTTTACCATAATTAACAAAAACTATTGATTCCCTAGAGGTAGAATAATTTTAATAAAATCCTTTAGTTGGAGATAGAATCATCATGGATTCATTGGAACACAATCTGATTTTAACCTACCCCACAGAAGGGAACAATGAAACTAGGTTTTAAAATGTGGGCCAAGCAGGATGTTGATTAAAAGGTTTGGCCTGATGATGTCAGGACCACTGGACACGGCGATGTGCAGCAAGGAGGCCAACGTAAATATTTGAAATAATTCTTTTGTGAGGAACAGGAGAGTTTTCCCTGGTTACATGATAAATCATTGGGCCTCCCAAAGTTCCCTCTCCGTCTCTGTGCCAGCACTGCCAATGGAAATACCCCACAGGCTGACAGCTATTCCCATGGGGCCTGGAATTCTCTGGCTTCTGTCCCAGGCTCTACTGTACTGACCATCCTTGACATCTCTCCCATGGGAGACAGTGCTGCATTCTTTAACACAGGTCACAGAGTTCAAAAATGCCCAGACCTCTGGCTGAATTCACTGAGGGGGCTTTCCTCTTACCTCAAAAACTCTCCCCCACTGCTCCAAATGTGCTTCAGTTTAAAACTTCAAATACAGATATTGATGTTAACGTCTTTTTGCTGCAGCCAGTTTGTATTAAATCTAAAGAATAGTACATGACGACGTTCGTTCTTGGTTTATTCATAGAATCTCTACAGTGTAGAAAGAGGCCATTTGACCCGTCACCGACCACAAACCCACACAGGCCCTATCCCCCGTCACCTCACGTATTTACCCTGCTAATCTCCGTGACATTAACAGCCAATTTCGCATGACCAATCAACGTAACTCACTTTTGGATTGTGGGAGCAAACTGGAGTACCCGGAGAAAGTCCATGCAGATATGGAGAAAGTGTGCAAACTCTACACAGGCAGTGACCCAAGGCTGGATTTGAACCTGTGTCCCTGTGAGGCAACAGTGCTAACCTCTGTGCCACTGTGCTGCCCTTATTGCAGAAGAGCTGCATTTTATGCACTCAGCAAAATATCATATATTCCCTAAATATAATGATGAGTTTAGATATTCTGGGAATCTCACCTCACACCAGTGATGAACTGCCTACATTATATTCCTCATTACCTGATTAAAACAATAAGGATAGAATTTGATATGTCCTGGTTGGGCACGTGCCCAGCCTGGAGGAGTGTAAAATAGTGCATGTTGATGTGTGATGTGCATCCTGATGTTATCCTGCACTCACACTGGCATTTGAGCTGGTGGGCACAGGCACACAAGATCAACATGCCGACCAATAATTCTGGAGCCAATTGAAGGGGTCATCTGCCCTATTGTCTGAAATATTACATTGCCCATGCAATTTTTAGGTAGTCGCATGGGCAGATTAGGCAGGCGGACAATCTGTTTTTCAATTTTTCTCAATCACGGACAGGATGTGGGGGCTCATACTGAAAGCGCCTTAAGGTTTGGGGCCCCTCCTCTCCAAGCCTGGGAGCTCTGGATCTCCACCCATGCTGGCCTACCTCCAACGCTGCAATCACCTTCCTCTGACCTCCCACCTCCCCCAACCGTAGCACACTGGGGATTGATCCCAGGAGTCAGTTTCAGACAAAGTGCTGCAGTACCTCTTCTGGCCACTGCAGCACAGAAGGGTTGAAGAGGTGACGGTCAATCAGATTGGCTGCCAGCTCTTCAAGGTGTGACCTCCTTCCAAAAGCAGATGGAAATCTGATCTACTGTCAATCAACACTCAATTGAACATTAAATGGCAGTGGGACTCTGAGAGAGTTGGCAGGAGTAATGTCAATGGGTCATTATACGCCAACACCCGCCAACCTAAGAATTCTATCTTAAGAATATTTACCACCAAAGCACATAGCCATTAATGTTGAAATATAACTTTTATTGGCAATGAGTGTTCACCTAGCCCAGCATATTTAGTTTAGTATTCAGCTTCTACTAAAAGTAGTCAAATTCTAGTGTATCTCTTTTGTATAACAAGTACTTGAACACATTAGAAAAAAGAAATTGCCAATGACAATTACTCTTCAGCTGTACTTAATCCATCAAAATAATTAGGAGCACAAAATCAAGGATAGAGAATGAATGAGGATACGTTTATCAATATCTTAAATTGAATTGACTAACTATTTGCCTGTTTATTGTGTAATTTATGTTTTTGTTCCATCATGCATGCACAAACAAAACGGCCACTCAATTTGACAGGTCTCTTTTCTCTGGTAATTATCAATTCCTCTTTTACAAAATGAGCAGAGTGATTTCATTGCTGTTGGGGGTGCTTGCTGGATGCTGGTTGGCAGCTTTCCTACTTGTGTGCAATGAAAATGGTTTTTTTGAGGAGTTCATATTTTGGCTGCCTAATCCTCAGCAACCAGCCAGCTGTCTCTTTCTGCCCATATTGAGTGGGCAGCTGAATAACCAAATTGCAAACATACAATAGACTGGATCTCCTCAACGGTTCAGCTAAATTCCTCCTTTACAAACCAATCATGTTGAAGTGGACTATCCTCCTCCAACCTTGATCACGTTTTAAAATTCCCACTAGAGTCGGGAAGCATAAATTGATACTTGCTACTTGCTCAACTGCACTGCGCTTTCTATGCCAATGGGTCATTTTGCACATTGTGGTACAGATTTTTGCTCTCAAATGCGGATAGTGTGAATCGGGATATTTCCCAGCTAACCCGTTTTCGGGAGAAAGTATCCAATGACAGGTTCTTCTCTCTGGGGTTAGTTAAAGAGTTAGGGCACGGGATGGAGCCTCTGGATGTAGATGGAAAGTGGCCACAGACACGACTGAGTGCCAAAGTGACTCAAAAGCCTGCCTCTATATTCTGGGACTTTGCCCCAACTGATTTGTTAAATATTAGGCTGCATGCCCTATCTATGCCACTTCATGCAAACCCATGTCACTACCCATCTCCAGTGCCCCTCATACCCTCTACATCAACTATTGCCTTCAACTCTCAATAACTTCTCATTTCCTCCATGGCAACTCAACGTCCCAACCACCCCATGGATCCTTAAATGTTCCTATGCTAACTTAGTACCAACTTCTACTCATCCAATACATAGAAAACTAGAAAATAGGAGCAGGAGGAGGCCACTCAGCCCTTCGAGCCTTCTCTACCATTTGTTCTGATCATCCAACTCAATAGCCTGATCTCGTCTTCCCCCCCATATCCTTTGATCTTTTCATCCTAAGAGCTATTCTTCTGTATAGCCCCATGCCAACTAAATGCCAACTCATCCAGTATCCACCATGGGCATACTTCAGTAGCCATGTCAAGATTTAATAAAATGAAGGTCTAAATACCTATTAGTACCTTTGCTGACCAAAAGTACACTCCATTCATGAAAACCCATTCAAAACATTTAAATTGCTGTCGCAAAAATGGTGTCTGTTTGATCTTGGCCCTAGTTCAGATGGCCTGGTTGAGATCCACTTTCCCTCATGTGTGTTACTTTCCCCATGCCTTTCCTGCCCTGATGCAAATTGGATCTGTTGGAAGTGGAGACCGGACTTCCTACTTGGGGATTTTTCCACCATTTCGGAAGTTCCATGAGCCTCGCAAATATCTGGACCTGTAGATGCAAAGGCAATAATACAAATGGGGAATAAAATAAGAAATAGATATCTGGCTACCTTTCACACTTTTTTAGTATTACCAAAGAACTGATATCTTATGCTAAAATTTTAAATAGCACTTGGATGCCATTAAATGGGATATTGTAAACTATTAGCTGTGAACGTTGACTAGTAATCTAGAGGACATATATTCAAATACTTTTGTGATAATTTGGGGGCTAGCAGCAGAAAGTAGCCTGGAAAACCACTGATTGAAATCCAAAGAATTCACTGAAGTCCTTCAGATAAGAGATCCAGCCACCCTTGTCCTGCTTGGCCCATGTGTAACTCTTGTCTCATATCACATGGCTGACTGTTAATGTCTTCTGGGTCTTAAGGGCCAACAAATGCCATCAAGTCAATGCAGACTCAATGGGCCGAATGGTCTCCTTCTGCACTGTACGATTCTATGATTTTCTAATAGAATAATATGGAGTTGGGAGTAGCACAGTGACATTATTATAAACAGACACAAGAGTCAAAGCAGCATTTGAGTTTAACAGTGCCATTAAATAGGGGAAACTGCTCATTGCAATGAGTTGATATTTTCAGTGAATATCTTGGGTTACCTAAAAGAACTGCTCTTCTTGTGTGGCAATATTTGGATACATGCAATGCTTGCTCCTTTTACCATCATGCAGAATAGAACAGCTTGGGTGAAGGAATCATTTATTTTCCTTTCTAAAGTCTGGTCAAGTGTTCATTGCTATTTGGACTAATTGGAGAATCAGACTAAAGAATTAATCATAGTGCGTGGAGTGTAGGAAAACATTAGCTGTTTTGGCAGGGCTGACGGCGATGATTCCTCAGTGATTTGACAAACAAGAAAACTAGCAGCCATTAAACTTCACATCATTATTGGGGCTTTTCCATGGGGTGAGCAGCTGTCAAGGCAATGCTGCCTTCAGTCTCTTCAATACCGCAGATTTGGGTGCAGATGTTTACTCTGTGAAATCATTGACACACTGGAAACATAAGCAAATTTGGCTTATTTAGTGGGAAAGCTGAGCAGCATGCTTAGCTGCTCAAGAAACAGTTTCCAGCTGTGAACATGATACCTTACCATGACACTTTTAATAAATGTTTCTTCATCTCCCAAAGCACCATTCCAGAAACATTCTGGTAGCTCAAGTGAAAAAAAGTCTTTGTTCTTCTCTCTCTTACCTAGTTTTCCTGCAGTGCTTAATATCCAGCAGAATGTTTGTTTGGTTGTTTCCTGTAACAAAGCCCCTCACGATTATTGGCTTGACCTAAACAAAGCCCCTCATTATATGAAGGAGCCTTTGGCTTGACTTACTATTCATTACAAAAACTTTCTCAATGTAACAGGGGAATGCTGCTAGTCCACTTAACTCCAACTGCAGGTAAATAGCCAACTGGATGTCACACCACTGTTCAGAGACCAAAGCTCTTACCTCTTTTTATTATAATTTTATGGGTCTTGAAACCATAACCATCCCATTCTTAGGCAAGAACCTTACTCAAAGCCCTACTCGATCTGCAATACATATACATATAATATATATCGCTTCATTATAAAGATAGGTAAAACATTAGATGTAGCTGACTTCACTTAATACCTGGCCACTTACTTTGAGATGACTCAGTCAACTGGTCCTGTGAACAGTAAGAGTTTTGTGATATTGTTTACAGCAATGATTGAAGGAGTAAGTACAGACTTGCGGGTGATTGAGCAATAAATGTAGTGAAACCTACTAATCGACGATCAGAGTGACTGGTCTTTGGTGCTGATCTCCAAGATGAAAATTGAAATATTCTAAATTTAATGCATTAGGGAGAGTGTTCAGGATTCTCAATGGTACAGTGAGTAAGTACACTGTTCTGTACAACTGAACAAAGTAGATGAGGAGAGTTACCTATTTGGTCCCTTATCTCTACTGAATTAACTGATTTTCGAGAAGGCAATGGCTTAGTGGTATTTCACCAGACTATTAATCCAGAACCTCAGCTAATATTCTGGGGACCCAAGTTCAAACCCTGCTGTGTCAGATGGTGGAATTTGAATTCAATAAACAATATCTGGAATTAAGAATTTACTGATGATCATGTAACCATTGTCGATTGCCGTAAAAAGGACTAATGTCCTTTAGGGAAGGAAATCTGCCATCCTTATCTGGTCTGGCCTACGTATGACTCCAGAGTCACAGCAATGTGGTTGACTCTCAACCGCCTTCTGAAATGGCCAAGTATGCCACTCAATTAAAGGGCAATTAGGGGTGGGCAATAAATGCTGGTCAGCAGCAACGCCCATGTGTAAAAAAAAAATTAAATGGATAGCACTGGGTTGGGTCAGAATTAAAGGGAAAATTTTCAACAGTTTGCTTCTGATTTAGCATGAAGCATCATGGAAGGCCATTGTCTGTGAAACTATATCCACCAATGAGTCAACACCTTCAGAGAATGAAGGACTCAGAGAAAATATCGGAGAAATATTTGTTAAAAAAAACACACTTTTGGTTAAATGCCAAATGTACTTAAAAGTGCCAAAGAGTAGGTGGAGAAACTTTAATTTTTGCATGGGCTTAATTCTAAATTATAGAAATTCCTTAGATTGTTTGGAAAAGTTTCAATTACAAGGAATATTTTGATATCACATCATTGGGTAACTTACTTACTTAGAATTTTACTTAGAATTCAGCTCATCAGACAGAGCATTTTACACAGACATATGCCCTGCCCTATCCTGTAACTCCATGCATTTACCCTGCTACTCCCCCTAATCTACACAATTTAGGACACTAAGGGGCAATTTAGCCTGACTAATCCACCTAACATGTGCATCTTTGGTCAATGGGAGGAAACCAGAGCACCCAAATCTCAAGCAGATACTGGGAGAACATGCAAACTGCACACACACAGTAACCCAAGGCAGGAACTGAACCCAGGTCCCTGATGCTGTGAGGCAATAGTGCTAACCACTCTGCCACCATGTAATCGAGTGTTGTAATATTACAATAATATTTAATTTTCAATTAATTAATTTAATTTTCATTCATCCACCACTCCAATCTTGCTTATCTTTTGTCATGATTTTATTCCATTTCTGGTCACAGAGTTGCAAAGTGTGAAGCATAGCTGACTCCACACGTTGGAGTTTAAATACATTTATATACATATAACTTATTCAAGTGCCTTCATTTGTTATACTTCAATGATCTATAATATCTTTTTAAAGTAACATTTTATAATGGGAAAATATAAATTCCATGGAATCGGTTGCGATGGAGCATTAATATTCAGCCCTGGAATGATTTATTACATTAGTTTTGGCAGTCAGGCAATGGAGAAAAAAAGTAACTAAGGGATTCCAGACATGATCACATTGGATGCGGCGAGGACCAGCTTGAATTAGTTAGCAAGGTCGTTTTTGCCTTTTATGAGAGTCAAGAGTACATACATTCTGACAGTTTGATAGAGAATATTGAGAGGATAGGTGTTAATCCTTTAGGTGATTATGTTTTAGTATTTCAGCTATAGGAGCAGACAATCACCATTTGACCCATCGAGTTTGCTCTGCTACTCAATGAGATCATGACTGATCTGATGTGATAATCCACAAGTCCACCTTCCGTCCTTATCTCCATAATTATTGATTCCCTAACTGATTAAAAATCTTATCTACCTCAATCTTGAACATATTAACCACTCAGCCTCTACAGCCCTCTGCAGTTAAGAATTCCACAGATTCACTACCCCCTGAGAGAAGAAACCTCTGCCTTAAATGGGTGACCCCTTATCTGACACTCTGCTCCTAGACTCTCCCACAAGGGGAAACAACCTTTCAGCATCTACCCTGTCAAGCCTGCTGAGAATCCTATGGCTGGGATTTTCCAACCTCGCCTGCTGCTGCTAATCTCTGGTGCCATTGCTCCAAATGGAGCTTTGGCCAAGTTCCAAATTCTCCATTCTTGTTGGCAGTGATGGGAGGGTGAACAAAATTGTCCCCAGTCCATGTGTTTCAATAAGATTGCCTCTCATTCTTCTAAACTCCAATGAGTACAGACCCAACTGAAATACAGTATCAATAGTCTCAATGCCCAGTAGCGAATATGGATATTTTAAGCAAGTTAATTACTTCCCTTGAAATACCTCAGATAGAAGTTTTGACACAGAAACATTGAACAGTAGCACAGAGAAGAATGTTAGGTTGAAATTTAGTGCCAGGAAGTGTTGTTGCTTAATTCATTAAAATGAAAAGGAATCACTTCCTGATGTCACTCTATATCAATGAAGGTTGTGTAAACAAATGGAATTAGACATGAATTTCCCTGACAGGAGAGATTGCTGCATGCATGTAACTTATAACTTATATCTTATAATTTTTCAAAACATTTAAAACCCGTGGGAGCTTATAAAGAGTAAAATAAGTTCAACCAGTGCTTTGGCACTTTTAAAAAACTTTTCCAGTTATAGGATGGCCTATCTTAGAGGCTCTCATCTCATACTGCCCGGCTTTAACACTGTCCAGACTCTAACCAAAGTTATGCTGTCACCTTCAACAGAATTTCTCCACATGAAGTTGCAATATAATGACATCCATCCTTGTTATTGCAAGCGGGTTTAGAGGGAAAGTCTATTTGATAATATATAGAAAGGTTTTTTTGATGAAATGTTCTTTGCAGTATTACTGTAAGTTATACAAGGGAGCTATAATATAACATAACACAGTCTAGATTTTAATGCTGCCTAGCCAGCAGGAATAGCTGGAAGGATAAGTATATTGATGATTGACTGCTCCTGGTTGTATCTGCATCCCTGCAATTCTAACTGAAGAGTTTCCAGCAGCAGAGATACCATTCCACTCAGACAATGGAGACCTCATTCATTTTAAATGTTACCAGTGAGATTGAAATCAGATTCGGATGGGCTTTTACCTGGCAGGAATACTCAGCCTGGAAATGAAATCTAGCTGGAGACATGATTTTCTCCAGAAGAGGCTCAGGCCGGTTCAATTTTCAACATTTCTTTAAGGTCTCCTTGTTGGCCAAGAGGAGCAGGAGTATTCTAACTGGACCAAACAAAGAATCATTTAGCTTTCTTTGGCTTAGGTTTACCTCAGAATCTCCTAATCACGATTGCTTTGGGACCCCCAACCCTCTTCCCTAAATCGCCAATTACATTATGCAGGCCGCTGTTCACATGAGTGCTCTGTAGCTTCCAGCTGTATAGGATCCAAATCCTGCCATGGACCATCTCCCCATTCCTGCTGCTTTCAGCAGGGGTGCTCATTGGAGTGTCAAATTGAGGCCTGGAATCCACAACAGCAGCAAAATGCCTTTCCCATTTAGCCAGGCCCTTGCATGTGGAAGAGTTAGCATGAATGCTAAGTATTCATCCCAGGGCAATTGGGTGGGCTAACCTGACAAAACTTCAAGCTACAAAGTATACTCTAAGGTGAAAGTCCAAACTAGACAGTTTTTAGTTTATTCAGCATTGGTTGTATTTATTATTGCATATTGGTAAAGAACTGGCTGTAATTTTGCTCATTGTAAGTATCTCTGATCAGTAGGAGTCCTTGGGATTTAAAATTGACTATGAGGCACAATCCAGAAATAATATCAATTCATCATTTTGTGCCTTTAAATATATTGATACCAGTGATTGTAGCAACATAGAAACAAGGAAAATAGGAGCAGGAATAAACCATTCAGCCCTTCAAGCCTGCTCTGCCATTCAACACAATCATGGATGATCCTCTTTTTTAATGTCATACTTCAGCACTCTCCACATACCCCTCAATCTATTTCGAGTGTAGAGATATATCAATTTCTTTCTTAAATATATTCAATGATTTGGTCTCTACAGACTTCTGTGGTAGAGAATTCCAGTTCACCATCCTCTGAGTGAAGAAATTTCTCCTCATCAAAATCCTAACTGCCCTATCTTGTATCCTGAGACTGTGAACCCTTGCTCTAGAACCCTCAGCCAGAGGAAACAACATCCTTGCAATTGTAACAATCACAGAATGACCTACTCATCTTCTATTCTTTTTTCTTCATTTGTTCTTAGGGTGGACCTGGTCCAACAGGTGTTCGTGGACCTGAAGGACCCCAAGGGCAACGTGGTTCGCCTGGTCGCCAGGGTACACCAGGACCTGTGGGCATCATTGTAAGTCTGAAAAGTATACTGATGCTCAAAAACTTGATCCATTGTGGACATCCGATCATATTTAACTGCCTTTTTTTATATGTAGGGACCAACTGGTATAGATGGAACTCTTGGTGTCAAAGGCCCATTGGTATGTTTTCTTAAGTTATTCTAATTTGCCACTTCTAGTTAAGAAGCCAACTTGATCAGTGAAGAATTAAATAAACTTGTTAATATAGCTGGATTAAATAAATTAAATACATTAAATACTAGTTTCTTTCCACTGTTTTAATTATTGTTCTGTTATTTTAATGCCTTCTATGTTTAGTTCTGCTTTCCTTCTAACAAGCAGTTGATTCTTCTTTTTTCTATTTTGTTATTTTTCTCTGGCACAATGACCTTTCTCATACTTGCCATTGTTCTTTCCTTTGTTTAATCTGTTGTCCTCAAAAACAAGCAAGTACATGTTGGAAACACTGCTGCAATTCTCTAAAATTTCATACATTGAGAATGTTTCCCATCATACATGAAGAACTCCAAAGTGCCTTGTCGCAATTTAAACACATTTCTGTTTTGGAGGTGCACTGTACAATTTTCCAATTCTATTTTGATATAGGATTGCCTATTCTTTTGAGAAAATTACTTAATGTCCCATGTTAATTTGGGATGGGAGGACAGAGAGGATGCAGCAGGGAGGAAAAATGACCGATAGACTGTAATCTGGATAAATGTGAGGTCTTGCATTTCGCAAAGTCTAATGCAGGAGGGAAGTGAAGAGTAAATGGTAGAACCCTTAGAAGCATTGACGTATAAAGGGACCTTGGCATACAGGTCCGGAGTTCTCTGAAACTGGTAATACAAGTGGATAAGGTGATCTGGAAGGTGTATGGCATGCTTGCCTTCATTGGTCGGGGTATAGAGTATAAAAATTGGCAAGTCATGTTGCAGCTGTATGGAACTTTAGTTCGGCTACCTTTTGGAATATTGCGTACAGTCCTGGTCGCCACACCACCAGAAGGAGTTGAGATTTTGTAGAGGGGGGTACAGAAAAGGTTTATCAGAATGCTGCCTGGTTTGGAGAGTATTAGCTATGAGGACAGATTGAACAAACTTAATTTCTTTTCACTTGAACATCGGAGGCTGAGGGGCAACCTGGTCGAAGTTTATTAAATTATGGATAGAGTAAATGGTCTTTTCCCCAGGGTAGAAATGTCAATTACTAGGGGAAGTTTAAAGGAGACATAAGAGGCAAGTTTTTTTACACAGTGTGTGATAAGTGACTGGAATGAGTTGCCAGAGGAGATAGTGGAATCAGATACAATAGCAACATTTAAGAGGCATCTTGACAGATCCGTGAAGAGGCAGGGAATTGAGGGAAATGGACCACATAGAGGCAAAAGCTCTTTAGTTTAGAATATCATAATGTGTCAGCTCAGACTTGGTGGACAGAAGAGCCTCTCCCAGTGTTATACTTTCTTTGTTCTTTGACACCACACTGTTGTCTATATATGCTTAAAGAATTTGTTATTCTGTTACCTTCAAATCTAATGCCAAGCCAATGCTAAAGGGGTAGAGTTTTTACTAGTTCCAACAAATATAGCACTTTTTTAATGTGATGCTACCTTTCTCCTTTCAGATTTGGGAGACAATGGTGTACTGGTATTGAAATCCAGATAATATTGTGGGGGTCTGGGTTGAAATTTCACCATGGCAGATGGTGTATTTGAACTGAATTTTAAAAAATCAAGAACTGAAAAGTCTGATGATGACCATGAAAGAAGTGTCACAACACCACGTTAAAGTCCAACAGGCTTATTTGATAGAAAAAGCCACCAGCTTTCGGAGCGCTGCTCCTTCATCAGGTGAGTGGGAGTTCTGTTCACAAAAAGGGCATATAAAGACCAAACTCAATTTACAAAATAATGGAAGGAATGTGAGTCTTTACAGGTAATCATGTCTTACAATGTGGGTGGAGAGAAGGTTAAGCCCATGTTAAAGAGATGGGACATCCTTTCCTGCAGCATATCAGGTAGACAATGTTGGCCGAGTTGCAAGTATATGTACCGTGTACCTGGTGGATGGTGTTCTCATGTGACATGATGGCATCCGTGTCGATGATCCGGCACATCTTGCAGAGGTTGCTGTGGCATGGTTGTGTGGTGTTGTGGTCACTGTTCTCCTAAAGGCTGGATACTTTGTGGCGGACAGTGGCCTGTTTGAGGTTGTGCGGTTGCTTGAAGGCAAGAAGTGGGGGTGTAGGGATGGCCTTGGCGAGATGTTTGGTCTTCATCAATGACATGTTGAAGGCTCCGGGGAAGATATCATAGCTTCTCCGCTCCAGGGAAATACTGGACAATGAAAGGTACTCTGTCTGCATGTCCCATGTTTGTCTTCTGAGGAGGTCAGTGTGGTTTTTCACTGTGGCATGTCATAATGAGTCAAGCGCCATATCCTGTTCTTATGAAGGCATCTTTCAGCATCTGACGGTATCTGTTGCAATTCTACTTATCTGAGCAGATCCTGTGTATGCAGAGGGCTTGTCCATAGGGGATGGCTTCTTTAATGTGTTTAGGGTGGAAGTTGGAGAAGTGGAGCATCGTGAGGTTATCCGTGGGCTTGCAGTGCAGTGAAGTGCTGAGGTGACCATCCTTGATGGAGCTGCGTGTGTCCAAGAATGTAACCGATTCCGGAGATTAGTCCATGGTGAGTCTGATGGTGGGATGGCACTTGTTGATGTCATCATATAGCTGTTTCAATGACTGTTCATCATGAGTCCAAAGGAAGAAAATGTCATCGATGTATCTGGTGTGTAGCGTTGGTTGAAGGTCCAGTGCGGTGAAGAAATCTTGTTCAAACTTGTGCATGAAGATGTTGGCATATTGAGGTGCAAATTTTGTCCCCATGGCTGTTCTGTGTGTCTGGATGAAGAACTGGTTGTTGAAGGTGAAGAAATTGTGGTCCAGGATGAAGTGGATGAGTTGCAGGATTACCCTGTGCTTAACCCTCTCTCCACTCACATTGTGTGTACCTTTAAGATTTGATTACCTGTAAAGACTCGCATTCCAACTGTTATTTTGTAAATTGAGTTTGTGTCTGTATATGCCCTGTTTGTGAACAGAACTCCCACTCACCTGATGAAGGAGCAGTGTTCCGAAAGCTAGTGGCTTTTGCTACCAAATAAACCTGTTGAACTTTAACCTGGTGATGTGAGACTTCTTACTGTGTTTACCCCAGTCCAATGCCGGCATCTCCACATCATGATGACCATGAAATCATTGCCGATTGTTGTAAAATCCCACTTGGTTCACTAATGTCTTTTAGGGAAGGAAATCTAGCACCCTTATCTGGTCTGCCCTACATGTGACTCCAGACTATCAGAGATGTGGTTGACTCCTTGACTGTCACCCCCTGAATGGCTGGAAGGCCACTCGGTTCAAAGACAATTAGGCGTGTGCAATAAATGCTGGGTAATAAACGCTGACCCAGCTAGCGATGCCCAATCCCCAAATAAATGAGGAAAGTGTGATTTCTAGCCACTTCAATCAATGGAATCATCTGGCACCAGGCAATAGCATCATAACTGGATCTGTTTGGCATCCAGACATGCAGACTCAGTAATCAAATCAAATCGAACCCGCAGGAAATATTACAATTGCAGAGCACATTCAAACCATCAGCTGTTGACAGGTTTGTCTTTATCTCCCTCAGCCATTCCAGCAATGATTCCCATTATGCAACTTTACCATTCTTTCAATCAGAATTACATTTTTTTATACTTAACGTTTAATCTCATTGGATGAGATTCTCCAGCCTCCCAGATGCGCGTTTCCCAGTGATGGCGGATTGTGTGTCGTTTGCCGGTGGCACTCCACGCGGGGCCAGAGAATCCCACTGGAATGAACGGCTGGAGAATTCCAGCCATTATTTTAATTTAAATTTTAAATCTTAACATTATTTTAATCAAAGGGCTGAATGGCCTACTCCAGCCCTAATTACACAAAATAGCAAGTGCGTGCCTTCTAATCTACTAGATGCACTGCAGCAACTCACCAATGCATTTTTGACAACTCCTTCCAAACCCACAAGCAACGAGTATGAGGTTAAAATAAAGTCTATTACTTTATTTTTACATGAAAATAAATCATTTGCCAAGCAAATGTAATTTATGTCTCCTATAAAAGCCAAGTACTACCTCTCCTGTATATACCTGTGGTCAGGTCCTCCAGGCTCTTTGCTCTAAATACCAGAGATGGGATATATATTTTTGTTTCCTTTGTTCCTAATCCAAAACGTGGAATTTGTTTGACAACCCCTCCAACTCTATGTACATTGTACCTCCTTTGATTATTATGTCCAGCCTACTACTATGCTGATTGCCCACATATTAAAGGAATAGATTTTGCTTGGCAGCCACTTTTGACATGATTGAATCCTTTACACTGTTCCGCTACTTTTTTCAGGAGGTCGAAATGCTATTAACATAGCAACTGATTCTGAAGGATTCTCTTTCTTGCAGATAGATTGGGAGTGTGTGAGTCAAAGTTGGATATTGCTTTCATCCTTTCTAATATCGTAGACCACCCCTACATTAGTAAAATGTAACTCCCAAGATGATTTTTCTGTAATTGCTTTAAGGTTTCTGCTGGTTGCGTTTACATGAGTGAAAAATTTGTTTATTATGTTCAGCTTGTTAATGTGGGACATTGCTGAGCTAGAATGGTTGCCATGTGAGCTTTCATAGCAATTGCTGCACTCCCAATTATTTTTTATTCTTTCACCAGATGTGTGCACTGCTAGAAAATCACCAACTGCCTTTGAGAAGGTGATGGTCAGCTGCCTTCTTCAACTACTGCTATCCACCTGGTGTAGTTACAGCCGTAGTGCTGTTCGGGAGGGAGTTCCAGGATTTTGACTCAGTGGCAGTGAAGGAATGGTGATTTAGTTTCAGGTCAAGATGATGAGTAGCTGGGAGAGGGGGGCTTGCAGATTGCTGTGTCTCCATGAATCTACCTGTCCTTCTGGGTAGTTGAGCTTGTAGGTTTGGAAGGAGTTTCAAAGGTGCGTTGATGAGTTGCTGTAGTGCATCTTGTAGACTAGAAGGCATGCTCTGCAGCCACTGTGGAGAGACTGAGTGCTTAAGTTGGTGGACAGGGTATGACTCAAGACAATTGCTTTGTCCTGCATGATATTAAATATTTTGAGTGTTTTTAGAGCTCATTCATTCAGGCAAAGAGAGATTATTCTATCACATTCTTGACTTGTGCCTTGTAGATGATGGATAAGCTTTGGGGAGACAGGAAGAGAATTGCTCACCACAGAATTCCCAGCCTCTGTCCTGCGCCTTTAAGCACAGTATTTATATAGCTAATCTAGTTCCGCTTCTGTTCAGTGGTAACACCAGTGTGTTGATAGGAGGAGGTTCAGTGAAAGTATTGTCATTAAATGTCAAGGGGAGGTTGTTAGATTCTTTTTCATTGAAGATGATCATTGTCTGGCACTTATGTGATGTGAATGTTGTCACTTATTAGCCTAAGCCTGGATTTTGTCCAGGTCTTGTTGCATATGGACAAAAACTGCTTCAGTGGTTGAAATGTTGCAAATGGTACTGAACATTGTGGCATTGCCGAAAAGCATTCTATTGATCGTATGATGGAGGGAAGGTCATTGATGTAATAGCTGAAGATGGTTGGGCCGAAGAAACTCCCATGAGAAATTCCTGCAGCGATGTCCTGGCACTGAAATGATTGGCTTCCAATAAGCACACCATTTTCTTTTGTGTTAGGTGTTAGTCCAATGAATGGATAGTTCTCCCCTTGATTCTCATTGACTTCAGTCTTGTCAGGTCTCCTTGTTGCCATTTGGTTAAAGGTTGCTTTGATATCAAGAACTCTGTCTGGAGTTTGCTGTTTTGGCCAAATCTGGCTCAAGGCTGAATTAAGGTCAGGAATTGAGTGACCCTGGCAAAACCAAAACTGAGCATCAGTCAGCAGGTTATTGATAAGAAAATGCTTCCTGATAACATTGTCAATGCTGCCTTCCATCATTTTGCTGATGATTACAAGGAGAAAGATGGGGGAATAATTGCTTAGATTGAATTTGTGCTAGTTTTAAGGACAGGACGTATATGGGCAATTTTCCATATTGCTGGATAGATATCAGTGTTATACTGAAACAGCTTGGCTAGGGGAACGGCTAGTTTTGGAGCACGAGTCTTTTGTAGTATTTCTAGAATATTGTAAGAATCTATAGCCTTTGCAGTAGCAGTGCCATCAGCCATTTCTTGATATATGGAGTGAATCAAATTGGCTGAAGACTGACATCTTTGATGCCGAAGTTCTTAGGATGAGGCTAAAATGGATGTCCACTCAGCACGTCAAGCTGAAGATAGTCCAAGTATGACTAATTGTAGGAATCTCATAGAGACATTGAACTAACTTGTGAAGCACAACATTCACATTCTTACCTATTGATAGATTTTTTTTATAATTGATAATAAGTTAGAGGCTCAAGTCTCCAACAAGTAGTATTTTCCTTTTTTAGTTCCCCCCTTCTTTGTTTCCAATCTTTGAAGTATCATGACCTTATTGGAATATTTCAGCACAAGTAATGCTATTTAACAGCATATAGGACACCCTATCCAAGGAAATGATTCTCAAATTCCCCATGGAGAGAATTCCAGTCATTTGAAGTGAATATTCATATGCAAATTATTATCTTGTTGTCTGCCCCACACAGATATTGCTCTAGAATGATTTTGGCTTAAACCTGATGTAAATAATGTCCTGAATGCTTAAGACAAACTTTTGACACCAATTTAGGAATTAAGCCATCTAAAATTTGCATTGTTGATTCCAAAATGTGTTCATGAAACAGAATTCTCGAGAAGTGAGCACGAACCTTTTCACAGGATTGTTGGAATTTTCAACATAAATGCCACCCTCTCTCTGCAGGCTGTCTTGCCAATATAAACTGCCCTATTAGATTCCTCTCTCCATGCTGCTACAGCCTAATTTACAATAATAAATCAGAGGAGTTCATGAAATTCTTTGTCACCAAGATTATGGCAATCTGATCAGTTGCTGTGGCCCTCACTCTCTCTAGACAACCAGTCACCTGCACTCATCCTCTGAGTCCCCGTTTGCTCTACCTCTCAACTTGCGCCTTTTTTCTAGTTTCCCTCCTATCTCTTCAAACACATCTTGTCCATGAGAGCCATCTCCCTGCTGTCTTGACTCTATTCTCACTAAAGCACGCATCAGCCAAATTCCCTTCCTACTCTTGTGTGAGCTGACATTTTTTTTTAAGAATGTTTTTATTGAAAGTTTTCCATTTTACCACAAAATGCCAACAAACCTCAAAAATCCATTGCAGCACAGAGTAATCATTTTTCTGTATGTTTATATGGAATAGACCAACAAATAGTCATACAAATGGTTTGAACTATCAATCATTGCAATCATATTCGGCCTGCGTACAAATAAAAAAAGATACCAGAAAGACTGGGGGATCTCAGAAAAGTAAGAAGTCTCACAACACCAGGTTAAAGTCCAACAGGTTTATTTAGTAGCACAAGCCACAAGCTTTTGGAGCACTGCTCCTTCATCAGGTGAGTGGGAGTTATGTTCACAAACAGGGCCTGTTGTGAACACGACTCCCACTTACCTGGAAGGAGCAGTGCTCCAAAAGCTAGTGGCTTGTGCTACCAAATAAACCTGTTGGACTTAAACCTGGTGTTGTGAGACTTTTACTGTACTTACCCCAGTCCTACGCTGGCATCTCCACATCATAGATCTCAGGATAACAAGATAAAACATAGAAACTCAAAGCAGGAGTAGGCTATTTGGCCCTTTGAGTGTGCTCCACTATTCATTTTGATCACGTCTGATCATCAAAATCAATATCCTGATTCCACTTTCTCCCCATATCTCTTGATCTCTTTCGCCCCAAGAATCAAATCTAATTTCTTATTGAAATCACACAGCGTTTTGGCCTTGTCTACTTTCTGTGCTGGTGAATTCTACAGTTTCACCACTCTCGGGTGAAGAAATTTCTCCTTACCGCAGTCCTAAAAGGTTTACCTCTAGCTCTGGACTCCCCAACATCCACATGCTATCTTGGGGAGAGGTATGACTCTCCTCTTACCAACAAGATAAAGGAAACTCTTACTATAACTATTAGATTAACTATAACAAGTCAGAGCCTACATCAGTACCTCACCTACGCGGATAAAGAGAGAGGGGCATCAGGATTATCCAACTGATGCCATTTGTGATCTTTCAGCGTACACTTTCGCAGGAAGGATGCCAGGAACAACATAGCATTACCTCACAAGAAATAGGGCACTGTTCTACCGAGGGGGCCCAATCCTCAAAAAGGTGGACAGACTGGAAGTTTCTATATAAGACCACAGGGAAGAGCTGACTCCTCCAACCAGCCCAATCTCCAACACTAGAAAGTCTTCAACAAAGCTGAACCAAAGCACCGGACTCTGGTCCAGCGGCTAATAGGATACTACATCCCGAGGGGGAACTAATCTCAGGGAAAAGAGCAGTCCAGAAGCCCCAGAAGGGGATGACTTGCAGAAAGGCAACTTACTCCCCTGCCCAACATAGTCTCCGTTTGACCCAAAAAAAAACACTACTGCCCTAACCTACTTATCAACACACCAGAATAAGGGCCAAGAATACTTGTATTAACTTATACATTAAACAAAGTAAACTACTCCTGTCTCCAGGCACCCCAGATGTGCCATTTAGGCCCCACTAACAATGGAATTCAACCCATTTCCTCTCAGCAGAGAATCTCTGAGAGCCAGATAACATTCCCAACTAATCAAGGAATCACTGTAACTACCTGCTTAGCCAAGTCAAAAAAGAAGACAACCTAACTTGGCTAGATGTCCAAGTATTAACCAATCATGCTTGGTGTACACCAATACATAGTTCTTCCAGTCTAACAACACCAGAGATGCCAATAACAAAAGAAAAGAACCCAGTCTTTTCCAGGATGCATGATCTATCTGTACCTTCAAAGGAAACAAGAAAGGATTCCTTATTCCCAAAATAATGGAAATACAGAACAAAAACCCAACCCCAATAGTTCTAATGGGGATTTTCCTCACTTGCAATGAAGGCTTATAAGGCCATAACAACCATTTCTACTCCAAACCACCTACCCATCTCTCTGCTCTGGCATTCCTCATCTTATCTAAAAAATTAAGTGAAAGGTAATAAAAATTGTACTCCCTTGGTGTAAGTGCAAGAATTACAGCACATAGGGAAAAACAGGTAAAGACTGCACAATCCTCATGTCTTAAAACCAAATCAGCAAACAATCCCCAAACAAGGAAATATCTCCATATTGAAAACACTAAAACACAAGGTTTAGCACTTGACACAAGGCCAGAACCAAGGTGGCCGGCAGACCCTCCTATTTGCCCCGTGCCCCAGTATCAATCATAAAAACCATGAGTGAATGCAATCGGCCATGTACATTAGACTACTGTCTCTTCCGCAGTTGGAGCATGCGATGGATGAATACCATAAAAAAAAAGACAATCCTGATTTTTGCCATATAACAGGATAACAGGTGACAAATGCCACTGTGCTCGTATATCATACACCCTTGTAAAGGACAATCACCGGAATTGTACCGCTCGACATGGGAATCGGAGCGGGCAAGGGGTGGAAAATGGGAAGCTCCATTGACTTTGGGCGGGATTTTCCACTCTTGGGTTGAGTGAGGCCGTATCACATCTATACCCGCCTTGCTTCCAGCAAGAATGGAGAATTTGTCACTCAGCCAAAACTCCACTCACTGCAGCGACTCTGGAGAATCCCAGCCTCAAATGAGGGTAGAGGTTTTTGGTGAATATTGTATAAGCACAAGGGACGAATGTTCAAGGTTGATGATGAACTGCAGGATAATATGACCAACAGCAAAGCTTGAAAAGGCTCAAGCCATGACAAGATCATTAAGCAACATTCAGAATCCATCCAGAGTTTTACTCTGCATCTCCGCCATGTCATCATCCCACAGCCTCCGTGAAGAAAAACCCCGGTGGGTGGTGTGGGCCCAACATGTCCGACCGCCTCCAAAACTTCCCAATGAAGACTGAGGACAGTGGTCAGGATCTTTGACTGACCCCACGTCTCGAAGACTATATACAATGTGCTCCATTGAACTTGTGATGCCCAATCCTCAAAGTCAGACTTTGAAAGCACAGCAACCAGTTCTCAAGTTCGGCTGGGAGTTCATCCCCAGCTCCCCTCGGGAGACAGGGCACATGAATACCCCTTCTCCAGTCCCATCTGCCCAAATCAGCCAGGATGTTCAATATAACCATGCAGCAGGATTTCCAAGGACTGAAAGTGAGCCTTCACCGGGGAACCTGCCCTCTTGATGACAGGATTCGCTTCTCCACTTCATGTAGGATATCTCGCAATTCATCAATCTGAGCACCAGAAATCTGTGCAGGGGAGCTGGGACCGTTGTCCACACCTTCACACATAATGGCAGCCATCATCTCGATGCCAACAGCATCACCAAAGCGTGAGCCCATTCGCCAGCGAAACCACCTGTGCAGAATAAGCCGTCTCCAACTACCTTAACCAAGAAAGGATTTTCTTCATTTATTCTGCTTCCCTTTGCCAAAATTCAGCCAGGGTCTTTACACTTCAGGATCAGCTAATTATGAGTTGTACACCAGGATGAAAAAATGGATTAAAACATGAATAATGCCAGACCTTGTGAAAACACAGTTGCTCCCATGCTTACATCAGGTGACCCCCAAGTTGACACTGCTAACGGTTCTCTCTGCTCATCTACTCTTCTCCTGTCCTTCAAATCTACCATTATCAACTTTCAACTAAGCAAAACAGTCCTTGACCCTTCCTGTCCTTGAAAAATATTATCCCAGCTCCTCCCTTTGCTCTCCAAATTCTTGAGTGTGCTGGTGTCTCCCAAATTCATGCTAATCTTTCTCAGAAATCCTTACCTGAATCTCTTTAATCAATGGCCCTTACTACTGTATCTCCATGACTATGACAAAGCTGAACTATTCCCCTGGTTTTCTGGATTTGTCTTTGACATAATCGATTATATCCTCCTCCTCCTTCTCTAATACCTCTCCACTTTAACTGGCTGGGTAAGACTGCATTCTCATGGCTCTTATCTGTCTAATCATAGCCAGAGATTGACCGGCAATACTTTTCTCAGCTCCTTCTCTGCTGCCTCTGTTATCCTCTCTGTGAATCTACCCATGGCCACTCCCTGTGTCTCGCCTGCTTGCTGCCTCTTGGTTGCATCACCTGAAAATGCAGCATCAATTCCCACATGGATGCTGGTGACACCCAGTTGACTGTCATCTCTCTCGACTTCTTCACTCTCTCTTCACTCCGTCCGACTGCTTTCCCAACATCCAGTACTGGGTGGACAGAAATGTCATCCAATTAAATACAGCTTGGGTACACTGCCACTTACCTGTTCCCCTGGACTCCATCACTGACAGTGGCAACTGTCTGAGACTGTTCATAGCTTGGTGTCATATTTGATTCCAAGACAAATTTATAACAGTATCCTCACACCAACATTCCTATTTCTTATTTAAAAGGTGCAAGAATAAAAGTGAGTTAAACAGCCATTCTGTCAAATGAAAGGATCTGGAGAATTACAGGAGTTGTCAATCTAGAAAGAAAGTTCAAGAGCAATCAATGTCTATTCCAGTTTCTGAGTGTATCCAAAATGGATCATTGCTACATAATGATGGGTTTTGTGACCTTGTAGGGACAAACCAATGCTGGCTCATTTGCATCTCACCAGCAGAGTGTTTTCCTCAATTGATGTTTATTCTTGCTGTAAAAGAGCTATAAACCTATGAAACTTGTCCAGCAGAATAACTGGAGCTTCATGATGAAACATCTTTTTTTATTCATTCATGGGACATGGGCATAGTTGCCTGAAGGCAATTTAAAGTCAACCACATTGCTGTGGGTCTGGAGTCACATGTAGGTCAGACCAGGTATGGTTGGCAGATTTCCCGCCTTAAAGGACATTAATGAACCAAATGGGTTTCCCTGACAATTGACAATAGTTCTATAGTCATCAGTAGAGTCTTAATTCCAATTTTTTAATTGAATTCAAAATCTGCCACTTACAGTAGCGTGATTTGAACCCAGGTCCGCAGAACATTAGCTGAGCTTCTGAATTAATAGTCTTGTTTTAATACCTTGCCCTAACCCATCTATAGCCTTATAATTTTCTGGGAGAGGCAAGCAACAAAAAAGCTCCAAGGATCATGCTCGGAAAGAATACACAGGGAAATTTCTCTCTGACTACTAACTGGACTTCCCCCCCCGTCAATATCCCATCCACCCTCCCACCCCAAAAAAAACCCATCCAGTTGCTGAAATCAAGTGAGATCAGTGTCTCAAAATCATAGAGCCTCTTCAGTGTTGGGATTTGCAACAGGCCTGTTTGATGCCCCAAAATCTTAAAAACCTATCTAAATAAGATGAGTCATTGTTCAAGCATTTAATGTACTTCCTTCCATTGCACAGGGCTCTCCAGGAACAAGTGGTGCTGCAGGGTTTCCAGGGCCTCCTGGATCCACTGGCCCTAGAGGGAACACTGGGCCTACTGGGATCAAAGGTCAAAGGGTACGGGATTTATTTATTCAAATAATACAATATCATATGCCAATTTTAGCATCAATTTATTACCTCTTTCTCTAGAGATAAAATGAAGTTCTGTGTTAAAAGACTTTGGTGGCATTAATGTATGCATTTATGTTGTATAAAGGGGCAAACAAATGCCTATATTCACTATTCAGTTTACTTTTTTGCATTGAATAATGTTTATAAAATAGGACTACTCCACATCACCATGAATAAACATTGTGGCATAAACTAACAATATATTTGCAGCATGGCGATCACATATCAATTGAAAAAAGTCATTTAATTCGTGAAGGTTCACCATCAGATTTACCTCAGGATCTCTGGCAACAAGTGGTTGAAGAGTGTGAGGTCTGACTAAACCCCCCCAAAAGAAATAGAAAAAGAAAATTCTGGAAATACCCAATGAGTCAGGTAACATATCTGGAGAGGCTGGAAGAAAGTTAACAAATCAGGTTGGTGACCTTTCAACAGAGCTGGAAAAAGTTCAGAGATGTAGCCCGGAATGTTCCAGCCATTCATGCCCCAACGTCGCGTCAGGTGAGGACGGAGATTTGGGCACACAGCCAAATCTCCATTCACAGGACCTGACAATCCTGCTGGCATCATCGGCCAGACGCTTTTTAAGCAAGAACAGAGGTAGAGAATCATTACAAAAAGAAAATACTGTCAATACTACAGACCTGATGTAAAAACAGAAAATGCTGCAAATGCTCAAATCAGGCTGCATCTATGGAGAGACATCTCATCTGACTTTCAGAAGAATGGGGAAAAAGTTAGAGATGTAACACATTTTAGTCAACTGCAGAAACTGAGAAAGAAGGGAGGGATGTGAGAACGAAAGGGAAAGTCCATGATAGGGTTAATGCCAGGACTAATTAAATGTCAAATGGGATGATGCTGTGTAAAAATAAGTTGTGATTTAGAACAAGTCAAGTATTCCATAGTTTATTTTACAGAGACAACATGCAATGTAAAATCAAAAACTGACAAACAGGACACTATCAAACCCAATATCTATGACAATTTCTTCCAGCAGGGATTAAAATTTGCAAACCTGGGGCACCCATTATATCAGAATGTTTTCTCAGCAGATAGAGAATGCATTGGCTGAAGTTTCGGTGAGATTGTATTGTTCTTTTCTGCACCATTCACTCAAAATCAGCCAGTCCAGTGCAAAAGATTGCAGATATTTTAGCCCAGGTTACATCTAGTGCAATCTGAGTTTCCACCTTCTTTTGCGCTGGTTTAAAAATTGAACTAGGAGTGGCCTTGCCCATTAGACTGGGCCCAACTTCAGCGAGTTAACTAAACCGATGAAAATGAAACCTGAGTTATTCTTGATATAGGATGTTGGTAGGTGAATGAAGGTGGGTTAGTGAATGGAGCAGTGTATGAGGCTAATGGTTCATTTGTGATGCTATGGCTCTTGATAATGCATTCACTGACCTTGACCACTCGAGGTCATTGAACATCTTGCTGTGTTGCATCCAGGCTTCTTGCATTGAGTGCTTTGGCTATGTGCTTTCACTACCTTCTCTATGGGTGTCTGCAGGGCCACCTTGCCCTCTGTGGACAGAGGATCTCTCTCTTCCTAATCACTTCATGCAACAGGTCTCCAGGCCTGCATTAGAGAACTGTATGGCCCACTGTATGCCCATTTGATTCCAAGACAAAGCACTATTTCTCAGAGTTCTTCCTGCCTAGGCACTCCTTTGGAACCACTTCCAGTATTTGCTAAAGCCTGAATGCATTTTTAAGGAGTGCAGGTTAGTTTTAAGGAATGCATGCTAGCTTTACATGAGGCGAGCCTCAAGTAAATGCTGTCCCCCCTCCCCATATAGTAATGGCCCGTACGGCACTCAAAGAATTGAGCGGTCAACACAATGTTGCCTGAATTGTAAGGAATGCAATGGTCGGTGCAGGCTTGGAGGGCCTATGCTGTAATTTTCTCTGTACTTTGAATAGGTGAGGATTAACCTGCAATTCCATGTATATTTGTGGGGGCAAACGAATTTGTCCTCACGGAATCCTAGAGCATTGAAGGAGATCTTTCACCCCTACATGGTTGTGTTGGCAATCTGGAAGCGTTAATCACTTAATCCCATTCACTTCCCTTGCCCGTTCCTTTCAAAATGTTTATTTTACAAAGATTCCACTTTAAAAAGCCATAATGGTTTCCAAAACTGTTCCTGACAGGGTCTTTCATGCCCTAACAAATCTTTGGCTGGAATTTTCTGACTGTTCACGCCAGCGAGATTTTCCCATCCCGCTGCAATGAATGGAGCTTAGGCTTGTCGCCAAATTCTCTGTCTTCGCAGCAGTGGGGAGATCAGGCCCTTTGTCTTAAAATTAATTCTCCTTCATTGATTTTGGTAGAGTTCCTAAATTTATGCTCTCCGTTCGTTGACTCACCAACCAACAGAAATCCTTCAGAATTCTCAAAGCATGGATATGTTTTTACGATTATGGATGTAATTCATTCTATTACATAGAACAGCATTGACATGTTGGGCTGAAGGACATGTTTCCATGCTGTATATCTCTATGACTCTAATAGAGGATAATAAATAAATCGATGAAGAGACATGTTCTTCACAAGTTACTGATGAGTTATTTCACTGATGCTCACAATATTGTTTCCTTCTTTCAGGGAGAGCCAGGACAATTAGGCTATAAGGGAGAACGTGGATCTAAGGGCGAGCCTGTAAGTTGCACTATCTTCCACTATCTTATTTTGTTGTAAAGGGGCAAGGGATATTATAAAATGGAATCAGAAATTGAGCATATTTTTCATTTTTTTTACTCACCTTCCTTTATTTCCCCTCTCTTCAATCACCCATCAAATATATCATTGCTATGCAATTCAGCAAAATTGGAGTAAAGATTGTGTTTTGTTTCTGAATGGACAATTTATTTGCAACAAAGTTAGAGAATGAGAAGCATCAATTACCTATGTTGGAACGTGATAGTGTAGCTTTAATGGTGATGTGGCTATAATATAGACTGTACAGGAAATTAGATATTCTGAGCTATAACATTTCTAGGATAGAAAATATTATTATCAAAATTCTGGTGCTGCAATTCAAAGCCTCATGCCCTGTTGCTAAAAAAATGTTTCCCCTGGTTCCTATTCCAAATCTCTTTAACTAAGGGCAGAAATTTTCTGCAGCCCTCCTCATGGTGTGTTTTGCTGTGGCAGAGGAAACCCACCACTGGCTAGTGGCAAGATCACCTGGTCATAGAGTCCTAGAATTCGTACTGTAAAGAAGAAGGCCATTCAGCCCATCGAGTCTGCACCGGCCACAATCCCACCCACATCCTATCCTCGTAACCCTACTTATTTACCCTACTAATCTTCTGATATTAAGGGACAATTTAGCATGGCCAATCAACCTAAATTGCTTATATTTGGAGTGTGGGTGGAAACTGGAGCACTTGGAGGAAACGCACACAGACATAGGGAGAATGTGCAAACTCCACACAGACAGCGACCCAAGCCGGGAATCGAACCCGGGTCCCTGGCACTGTGAGGCAGCAATGCTAACCACTGTGCCACTGGTCCCATTGCTGGCAACAGGGTTTCATTGTTCTTTGTAGCCGGGGTGGGGAGGGGTGGTGGGAGGAGTGTGGATGCGGAGGGATTGTTATCAGCAGGGCCAGAAAATCCCCCTGGCGGGTACAGCTGGAAAATCTCACCTTTGGTATCAGTGTCACCTTGAGCTGTCAACCACACTATCTATTCATTTTGTCACTTTAAAGTCGAAATTGCAAAGAGAAAGGTTTGGAGAAATTTCATTTGGAGTGGATTGTTGCAGTTGGGATGTTTACCAAGGCAGGTGGTTGACGCAGAGATTATTGTTTTATTTAAGGAGAAATTAGATAAATATTTAAAGCAGAGAAAGATACAAGACTTTGAGGTGAATCATGCAACAGAGAAGGAGGCTTTTTGACCATCAACCCTGTGCTGATTCTCTGAAAGATTAGCCCCATTCTCCTGTCCTTTCCTCATTTCACTGATTTTTGTTTTCTCATTTTTAGATAGAAATTTATTTCACTTTTGAAAGTCACTATTGAATCTGCTTCCTCTACCCTTTTAAGGAATGCATTCCAGATCATGACAACTCAGTGAATTTGAAGAATAAGTCTGTGTCTGTGTCCTCTGGTTACCAAACCCTGTCAGCAAGAACAGTAGCTCCCTCTCGTCTCTAACTAAATACCTTATAATTGTGAACACCTCTATTAAAAGTACCCCTTAACTTTTGACATTCTAAGAAGCGTATTGCTGATTTATCTGGAATCTCGACATGATATCATTCTGATAAATTGCCTCTCCAAGACTTGGGCTGGGATTTGCCCCAGTATTAGCAAAGGCCAATATCAGGCAGGTAAAACAGCTTTGAAGCCATCAGTTGCCTTGACGGATTTCTCCGCCACATAGTGTGGTACTTTGAATAAAATCTGTTAGTCCTGGGTCCCGTGATGTATTGCTGGCAAGCAGCCTATAATTCACCCCCCCCTCCCTCCAGCAATGCACAGAGGCATAGAATCCTATTGTGGAGAAGGAGGCCATTCTGCCCATCAAGTCTGCACTGACCACAATCCCACCCAGCCTCTCTCCCCATAACTCCATGCATTTACTCTAGCGAGTCCCCCTAACACAAAAGGGCAATTTAGTATGGCCAATCCACCCAACCCGGATATCTTTGGAGTGTGGGAGGAAACCGGAGCACCCAGAGAAAACCCATGCAGACATGGGGAGAGTGTGCAAACTTCACACAGACAATGACCTGAGACTGGAAATGAACCTGGGTTCCTGGCACTGTGAAGCAGCAGTGCTAGCCACTGTGCCACTGTACTGCCTCTGAAACCTGATCTGGGATGCCATTTCTAAAGGCCGCCCCAGCACACAGTGAGCAAAGCAGTTCACCCAGACGTCCCCATTGGCAACCCCCCCTACCCCCCCACCCCCCACCTCCCACCTCCTGGCTCTACCCAGGCATCACCCTGGCTTCAAGCTGTTCTGGCCTCAGAATTAGGACAAGTCTCCTAGAAGTGATCATGTCAAGGTTGCACTTAGCTTCCCAACCTGCTCTTTACATTAAATTCAACTCTATGCCTCTGTTTATAAAGATAGGTCATGTATATTTTTAATAATGTCAACTTTTCCTGCCACTTTCAAAGGTTGGCATATGTCAGCACCCTCTTTAAATTTATACCACCCAGTTAACACTGCTTATAGAAGAATCATAGAAGCCTACGGTGCAGAAAGAAGCCCTTCGGCCCATCGAGTCTGCACCAACCACAATCCCACCCAAGCCCTTATCCCTACATATTTTATCCACTAATCCCTCTAATCTACACATCTCAGGACACTAAGGGGAAATTTTAGCATGGCCAATCAACCTAGCCCACGCATCTTTGGACTGTGGGAGGAAACTGGAGCACCCGGAGGGAGCCCACGCAGACACGAGGAGAATGTGCAAACTCCAGACAGATAGTGACCCAAGCCAGGAAGCGAACCCAGGATGCTTCTCATCAATCCTTCTTTCAAATGCATCTCTTCATGCTTTTCTGTATTAAATTTTATTTGCCATGTGCCTGTCCATTTCACCAGTCAGGGATTTCATTTTGATGAGCTATTTTAAATCACTTCAATCTCGTAAGAAGGATCAAGTCTGCAAGGGATTTTCCTACATAGCCTAAGATATGAATGTACATCAAAACATTACAAGGTAATGCAATAGGTAAATTACTATTTTGCTTAGAAATAATCCAAAGAAATGGTGTAAACTGATTTAGAATTGTATTACCTATCTGACCTATTCTTCTCTGATCCATCCAGGGTCCACCTGGTCCACAGGGAGCTCTTGGCCCAATGGGTGAAGAAGGCAAGAGAGGACAACGTGGTGACCCTGGCACAGTGGGTCCTCCTGGTGCAGTGGGAGAAAGAGTAAGAACATGAGGAGAATTACATTATAGCTGAAACGTAACTGAAAAATATTAATAATGTTTGAAAAGTCCTGTAAAACCCTTTGGAGACTATCAATAAGATTATCATCTAACCAGGATGTGTGTTTTTAAATTACTAAATATTGCACTGTATTGAAAGATATGGTACTTAAGGTGGCGTATCAATAATTAGTAGACAGTTTGATGGGTGTCAGCTATGTATTTCACTGAATTATCACTGAGGGATCACTGTTGTAATGGCGACATTCAATCACTGTGACTCAGGGTGAGGCAACAGTGAAAATCAGTTAGAGTTCCTTTCCCGATCTTCATCAATGTGCACTAAAAAGTAAACATTTGGGCATTGGTGAGAGCAGAATTAGGACAGACTGTGACTCTCAAATTACATTACCCATGCTTGCCAATGAATCATAGGTTCTTGGGAATTCTACCAAGAGGCATTGCCTATTGATCTGAGTTGGAGCAAAAATGGGAGGATAAAAGAGAGTGTGAAATTATCTATTCACTGTCAGTCATTTGTCATTAAATTCAGAGTCTTTTTTAAATTTTAACTAGGGTCCTCCAGGAAATCGGGGTTTCCCAGGTCAGGATGGGCTACCTGGGCCAAAAGTAAGTGCATAATTGTTATTTTTTTTAAAGCAATTCAACGTTCTTAGAAATGCCATTATTAAGATTGGAAACTCTTAGAAAGGACTTTTTGTCAATACTAATGAAGGATATGACCTTTACATCATAGGGTGCTCAAGGTCATCGTGGTATAACAGGTCCTGCAGGTCCTAAAGGATCACCAGGTGATCCTGGTCGCCCTGGTGATCGTGGCCTCCCAGGTGCAAGGGTAAGAATGTTTACTTGGATTTGAATAGTAACAGTTTCACTTTGATTAGTGGTAATTCGAGGATACTATATATTTACTCAGACTGGTTGCTAACTTGCTTTTCTATACCCAGTTTATCAAAGGCCAGTTCAATAGCTGGTGTAGAATTGGTAATTATAAATATTGCAAAATAGGAACACAAATGCCATGGAAATAATATCCAAAGAAAAACTGCCACAACGTGAAATGCCAATTTTGAATAGGTTTGACAATTTATTGGAATACTTTCATTCAATTCTAATTTTTCTATCGTGAATTGACATCAGAACGGGAATTGAAAATGTAACACTGAATCTTTCTGTTGTATTTAAAATTGCAGTTCAAACTCCTGGCATTTTTTTGCGTTTCATTTTTTTGTGAGTTTAGTATTCTTCGACATAGAATTAAAATACTTGTTTGTGGGGATTCGGGAAGATTCAATATAGTTCATTTTCTGTTGATACCCAATCTTATTACACATTACTTTTGTGTAATACACAACCAAACTTGTATAACACAGGTAGTCTCTGATGGGTCGCTAAGAATGTTAAAGGCTACAGGTTTTTAGTCAGTAAGGGAATCAGGGATTATGGGGATAAGATGAGAAAATGGAGTTGAGGATTCTCATTTCAGTTTAGTTGTGATCTCTTTGACATTTATGTCAATAATGCCCATTGTTTGGTCATGATGGGTGTTGGTTTTAACCCAAATTGCATCTGAGAAGCATGCGCACCCTTTTGGGGAGAGTTGTGTTGGACCTAACATTCGTTAGAACCTTGGCATAGACAGAGTGAACCTCCACCCAAAATACGCAGACTGAGCTGATCATAACATCATTCATCATGCAACCTGATCTGACACTGCTGCAATTTTGCAACTTTACACTCAGCTAACACTTCTTAACACCATCTGCAGGGTGCCATAGACTGCATCTGGTTGCCACATGTCAACTCTGCCCTATACCACAAGCAATAAGGAATCGGTTTCCTTATGCCTAACTGCTGTGTGATCCTAGGAAGTGAATCACGCAGGTCATTGCCTGGCATCCTGAGCTTCATAATGTCTTCATTCTCCAATAGCAGGACTTCTGGTCCTAGACTGTCCCACAAGGGGAAACAACTTCTCAGCATCTACCTTGTCAAGCCCTCTGAGAATCCTGTATGTCTCAATATGACTGCCTCTCATTCTTCTAAACTCCAATGAGTACAGGTCCAACTTATTCAACCTCCCATCATAAGAAAATCCCTCCATGTCCGGGCTCAACACAATGAACCTTCGCTGGACTGCCTCCAATGTCAGTATATCTTTCATTAGATAAGGGGGCCAAAACTCTTCACAGTATTCCAGCTGTTATCTAATTAGTATTTTGTGTAGTTTTAGCAAGACGTCCCTAATTGACCTTTCCCAAAAGGCACATAGCCTCTCCAAAATGTTCCTAGACTTTCCAAAGGATCTCTCTAAAATGATACCCTACTTCTCCAAAATGATTCCCCCACTTCCCAAATAATCCCAGCAGCTTGTGGCCTTCTCCTGCAAAATCTAATGTCCACAAGTGTAAAGCCCACAAACTAGCTTCCTTTCTGAACATCAGATGTGCAAACTACAACCCACACCTATTCCTCCCCCCCCGATCCGACACCCCCCACACGCCCATCTTTACGAATGTCAATTCTGAGTCCTGATTGATGGAGCTTGTTGCTGACTGAGCGAATGTGTTGTGGCCAATGGTGCAGTTGGTAGGAAGTGGCATTAGACAATGTATTCACTAACCTTGACCACTCATCTGAGGTCTTTTGATTTCTTATGGCATTACATCCAGATCCTTAGGGCTTGATACCTGACACTTAACTGCGTGGCTATTTACTTCCACTGCCATCTCAATCTGTGTCTAGAGGACCTCCTGACCCCTGTAGATATAGGACATCTCTCCTCATTTTCATTTCTCCTGCAAAAGCTCCATACAATATCTGAAAACTATGGAGTCTCTCTCTGCTATGTGGTGGAATTTTCCTGTCTTTCCCTAAGTCAGGATTTGTTATAGAATGACTTCCAATACCTGCTGTATCCACGGCACAACTCCTTGTTGAAAGACACTGAATGGCTTTAACTGGTGCAGGTAAACCTTAACTCATGCTAGCCCCCTCATGATTTTGGACCAAATCCTGAAGTGCAGTCATTCAGCAGCACAGCTATCACACACTGCACTCTGCGATAATGTGAACCAGCAAGTACCAGAAAGTGGGCAGCACAGTGGCACAGTGGTTAGCACTGCTGCCTCACAGCACAAGGGTCCTGGATTCAGTTCCGGACTTAGGTGACTGTCTGCGTGGAATTTGTACATTCTCCCCATGTTTGTGTGGGTTTCTTCGGGTGCTCCGGTTTCCTCCCACAATCCAAAGATGTGCGAGTTAGAATGAATGGCCATGATAAATTGCCCTTTAGTGTCAGGGGATTAGTAGGGTAAATATATGGGGTTATGGGGACAGAACCCAGGTGGGATTGCTGTTGGTGCAGGCTTTAATGGGTCAAATGGCCTCCTTCTGCACTGTAGGAATTCTATGATTCTATTATTCTAAGTTGACACCCTGCCTGAAAAGCATTGAATTGATGTGGGTTAATCATGCATTCCCACCCCATGCCTGTTTTGGTGGGGATGGGGAATGACTGGACTCATCCCCCTGCATCTCTCTGGAAAATGTAATTTAATATCTCTGATATAAAAAGGGAGTTCTAAAGTATGTTTCAGAATACCAAGATGATGATGAGCCAGAGGACAAAATACATAGAAACAAGAATTGCTAGGGACAAGATCCCTTCGTCTGCTCTTAATGAGCGATTAAAAAAGCACTGGATAGTGTCCAATAATTAATTAATGAGAGGAATACAATGCAACAGCACAGAAAATCAGATGTATGAGCATGGATGAGCCTATAAGGCATAGCCAAGCCTTATTTTAATTAGAAACTCTTTTGAGAATTTGCAAATTAATTCCTGCTCGATAATTTTATCGAGTAACAAACCTCATTAACTCCTGGCAATAATATATTCACTGAAATCAGAGAGGTAGGAATGGTTGTGATAAATATATTTATATTAAAGAAATTCTTCATTATTACTTTTGGACTAAAAATAGTAATGCACATGACTGTTATTGGCAAACTTGTCACACGTTTATGGGTTTCAGCTGCATTTGGTTACAACATTTCTGTGAATATTTTAATCGTAAATGTTAACCAGTAAACTGATGTAATAAGTTTTCTTTAAAATTCTAGGGCCTTACAGGAAACCCAGGAATCACGGGTGCAGAAGGCAAACCTGGAGCTACGGTATGTATTCAGATTGGGCAATGATTTAAAAAGGAATGATGGATCATAGTGTCATCAGATTTATTTTTGTTTTGCTTCACTTGAATTGACACTGACTGTTATTTTGACATGTAATAATTCCTGAGGGAAAACTTCTTCCCAGTGTCTTGGCCAACATTCTTCCTTCAACCAAAAGAACAAACATTCTCTGTTTGTGGGATCTCTGTTTGTGGCACAACTCGGTTGCGACATTTGTACACATAGTAACAGTGAGCAGTCCAAGAAAAAGTAATTAATTAGGTGCCAAGCACTTGAGATGTCTTGGGGAGCAAGTCTCAACTCACCAAGTGCTGAATAAGACATTGTGTGAAGTCAAGTTTGTTTCTCTTTCTGTATTGTGATGTTGGCCTCTTGGGATTACGAAATAGCGAGCTAAATTTTGGACTTTGCATGTTCTCCCTGAGTCTGCATGGGTTTCCTCCAGATGCTCCAGTTTCTTCCCATTGTCCAAAGATGTGTAGGTTAGGTGGCTTGGTCATGCTAGATTGCTCCTTAGTGTCCAAAGATGTGTAGGTTAGAGGGATTAGCTATGCTAAATTGTACCTTATTGTCCAAAGATGTGTAAATTAGAGGGATTAACCATGGTAAATGTGTGGGGGTGGGTCACGGGTTGGCCAGGGTAAGATGATCTGTCAGAGAGTCGGTGCAGACTCGATGGGCCTAATGACCTCCTTCTGCACTAGCGGGAGTCTATGAAATTGCCAAAAATTACATTGCAACATTATTGGGTAAATGATAGAACAAAAACTGCAAAATGCCCAATTCCTACTGTTGTTTCACTGATGACATTCTTGGGTTCAGATTTACTCATGCTTACTGTCTTGTCAGCACATTCCCAAAGAGTAGTAAGTACGGAAAGAAGATTAGAGTGATGTGAAAATTGTAGAATATTAATGATTCTTATTTTAATGAATGCAGAGTCCTTTGATGAATTAGATTCTGAATGCAGTCTCATGCAAAGTCCGACCACTAGATTGTTCTTTCTTGTGAAAACGTTACCCAGTATGATAGGTGCTCTTTGATGCAGTTAAGATTGTTTATCGGAAGGAAACAGAAAATATAAACCCTCTCCTATACACTTCCTGCTGTGACAAACAGGCATTTAGTTTGTTTTTCATTGGTAAAACTAGAACATGAGGGATAATATCTAATAAAACCAAAACAATTCTTCTACTGTGGGATGAAAGCAAAATACTGCGGATGTTGGAAATCTGAAATAAAAATAGAAAATGCTGAATAAACTCAGCAGGTGTGGCAGCATCTGTGGAGAGAGAAACAGAGTTAACGCTGGCATTTTACCAGCCTGCCCACCACGGGAATCAGAGTGGGTGAGGGCTGGATTATATGAAGGCCCATTGACCTTGGATGGGATTTTATGGTTTCGGGATGAGCAAGGCCATAAAATCCCACCCAACGTTTCAGATCTAAATGATTATTTTACAGAACTGAGGTAGAAATGCACAGAACTATACTGTAGGAATTCTACTATAGGAATTATTTATGATTTTCACCTCCCCTACATTGGGGTTAGACTGGGATTCATGGACTTGAATCCACATTTTGAAAAAAAGCCCATGGGCACACTATCTCCAAGGGTTACATGAGAAGTTTAATTGCCTAGTTGACCAGCCCTTCCAAGTTTGTTAAATCTTTAGATGCTTTCTTTCCATTAGACTAGAACCTGTCAGCTCTAGCTCACTGCAAGTTCTAAAGCTATTGTTGCATTCTTTGTGTTCTCATTTTCTTTGTGATTTTCCCATGAACATTTTAATGATCAGTTCTTTCAGACAGATCGATGCCTTTGGTTATTTTTCTTTCTTGCATAGGATGTGAGCATCATGGCAGATTTCCTTCCCTGAAGGGCATTAACAATCCCGAATGGATTTTTACAACAATTGATAATGGTTTTGATCTCACCTTTACTGAGAACAGCTTTCAATTCCAGGTTTTGTAAATTGATTCTAAATTCCATCTGCTTCCTTGTGTCTCCAGACAATTGGATTATTAGCCAATGACACGGCCACTACGTCACCATCTCCATCATGTTCATGATTACTTCAAAGTTCAGTGGTTACTTCATCATGTGTGCCACTTGTTGAGATTTACTGGCATTGTATCTCAAGACTGTAATTTTCTTCTACTAATCCCACAATAGCCATAAATCGCTAATTGCCTCATTTGCCAGATAGGGCTGGATTTTCATTACCAACATGAATTGCTCAAGTCAGGAATTGTTAGAACCACCTCGATATAATGAGCCCCATCTCAGGCAATCTTTGCACTGGGGGAACAGGGGCAGGAACAAGCCCAGAAGCAGATGACTGGTGGCTACAGTAGACATTGAATGTGGAGGCAGGTGGGTTAGAAGGCCCTCCTCAGTTCTCTGGGATTTTGCCCCTGTTGTTTAAAAACTGTAAGGCTGAGTCACCCTCACTCCCTCATGTCCATGCCAACTTGTACCCTCCTCCCCCTTTGTCCCATGCCCAACTAAACCTCTGGTCACATCCATGCTGACTTAGACCCCAATGCCACCTCTATAGCCACTCACTCAGTATCCACTAAAGGCAGACATCAGCAGCCTTGTGGAAGCAAATTCTTACAATCTAATTCTTCTGACTTTAATTCATGAAACCCATTCAAAGATTTTAAATCCTCTCAAGCCATCAATCTGTTAAAAAATGACAAACAAACATCAATTCAGTAACCAAGTCAGGCAGCTAATCCTTTAATGCCCTTTTTAAATTGTCAATAACAATGTGAACTCAGCTCCATCCCCTCCCCCACTGAAATGTGCTTTTTGAGCTTTTGAAACACAGCCAAGGATTCACAACAGTCTTGGCTACAATAACCACCATCCTTAAAACCTATCAACAATTAACATTTTTGAAACTGTAGGAATTGACTGTGATATTTTTTCCTAATCTATACCAGATGGCCTATCAATCAAGGCAGTTTTTAAAAATACTCTAACTAGAAGCTGCAGCCTGTTTTTTCCCATGTTTAAAGGGCTGGGAATTTCACTGACTTCAGATCATGACACTTAAACAAGCCTTTTTCACTCTTCAAGATTATGTGTGTCTACTCTGTAAATTTAGGACTTCTACCATGTAGGTTAAACCCTTGGAACAAAAGAAAAATATATATTTCAATCCTGCACCAATTTCAAATGTCCTTGCTGAGTTCTCAAATTATTTCTGCCTATTTAATTTGTTAAGTCTACAAGAAGATTACAATCTCCCACAATAATTGCATTATGTTTGTGACAAGCTCCTCCTGTTTCTTGATTCATATTCTGTCCAATAGTATTGTGGTTGTTAAAGGGGATATAAACTACTCTCAACTGACATTTTCTGATTCTTGTTGTTTCTAATTTCCGCCCATAATGATTTTATTTCCTGTTTTTCTGAGTTGAGATCCTTCCTCACGACTATCCTTATTTGTTAATAGTAAGGCTGCCCCACTCCCAAGCCACTATCTCGCATAACTTTTTCCACTGTCCTCTTGAAAAAAGTACCCCGGAATATTTGATTCCCAAATTTGCAACCATCTCTGTACTATGATTATTAGATCAACCCTTTTCCTTTCTATTTTTGCAATTAAATTGTCTCTTTTATTAAATGTTTCATGCATTCGACTGAAGTGCTTTTAATTTTACCTTTCCAGATATCATCATATTCACTAATGCACTACAATCTTCAAAGATTTGTCATACTCTACTTATATTTACCAACATGCTACATTTCTCTGTGACAACTTTTCTCTCTACGTTTATATAATCCCCTCACATAAACCCATTAAACCCACCCCTGCCCTTTCTTACATTAAAGTCATATCTACATGAAACCATATACACTACACCATTTGTACTGTACGTCTTATCATCCTTGGTTGCGGTTGTGCACACTAACAAACTGTCAAATATAATTCTCATATTTCTGTATTAAAGATTTGCTAGGTTATTAATAAGTTTTCTGGAAATGTTCTGATTTATTAAAATTAATGAAATGAATGCTGCGTAAGTTAGGATTTACTTACACTAGAATTACTGTTAGTTTCAAGGCATTCTTTCACGACTGAACTAAACTGAACCATGGGTTGGCCGGAAAAAGACTAGGTGGGAAACCTGGACCAGTGCATTTGCCACTGCTTGCGAACCAGACACTGCTGTCCACGTCTTCTGGGATCTACTGAGAAATGGGCGGTGGCCAATGTAATAAGTCTTTGGAGGCAGAAGACCTTTCACAAAAATCCCTTTATTTACAATTCCAACAGCAGTACAGAGTGCTATCAGTCAGCAGTCTACCTTTGGGAGTGTCAGGGATGCTTGCAGTTAAATACAAGCAAAAGATTCCCTGATTAGCCCATCAATTGGCTCCTTAATCAAGGAGTTCATATTGCAATAGGCCAATCTCAGTGATCTGACTGAAATCATTACACCCCATCTCCCCAAGAACTTGGAGGAAGAAAGGACATGCTCCCTTTTTACAGCACTGGCTGTCTTATTCTGGTAAATATTCGAAGGTCCTGACTTTTAGTCTGAGAGTGGGTGGGTGGGATAATTCGGTGAGTTGGGTAGCCCGGTCAGGGTGAGAGTTGATCTAGTCGCAGGAAGACAGGGATAATCAGGTGGCTGGAAGGTAGTTGAGGGGTAGGTGAGTTGGGGGCTGATTAGTTGTTCATGAGGGTAGTCGGATGGTGGTTGATTTGGGGAGAATGTTGTGGAATAATTAAATCTCTCTTGGGAAAGTAACAAAGTAAGTTGTGCAGATGTATTCTCATTCATTCAGCAGGAGCAGGAAATTGCCTATCGGAAATTTGAACTTTCCGTGCAATTTCCATGTATGTCTATACCTTAGGACTTCTTTAGCGTCGTACTGTGTATCTTCCGTCATGTGTGTGCCTGCAATGATCTGGAAGATTTGGGGCAGATAGAGACAAACAAAATAATTAAAATAGCGCATCTTACACAAAGACCCAAGTAATTTGTCATTTCTTTTGTCATTTTCTTTTACTTCCTTTAATGAACTTTCTTAGTGACTATGAAAATACTGAAGGAAACAGCTAGGCTTCACAATTAAGCAAAATCTTTAACACCAATGCACAGAGGAAGATGGAACTTTTCACATCCTGAGAGCTCCTGAACTTTCACACAAGATTTTTTTAAAAATAGACATAGGTTGAAAATAAAGTAATTCTTCAACTTGTCGTAATGAAAGGGGACAGACTGTTTTCCTCTCCTCCATTATAGATTAGTGAACAACTTCTGAATGCTTCTCCCTTGCCAGTCAGTCAGCCATGTGATCACTGTGCTTAGAATTAGGTCACACATTCTTAATTTAAGCTGCATAAAGCAGTATGAATTTTCAGCTATACTCCAATTACCAAAACCAGTGACTTTGAAAAGCTCAAATTGATATAACATTTTTCACAGTTGCACAAATAAATTTTAGTCAAAATAAATCCACGCCAGTATATTTAACTTAAATTTGCCATTCAAGTGTTTATTGTAGTTCTGGTTGAACAATCTTAAATTGAAATTAATACATTCAATCAACCATATTCACACCTTCATGCAACTTAGAAATAGATTCCAGTAATGAATTACAAATTCAAAGTTCCACATTTTATGTGATATTCCCAAATCACGAGACTAATTAATGTAAGCACAGTTTACAATCAGCTTGAAAATGAAAAAGAACATGACTGATGCGTTGCGCAAGTAATGCATAAAGTTATAGAATAAAAGTGCCAGAGCAACCAACTAACAAGCTCCAACCTACATCTGTGGGAAAAAGCATTCATTAAAAATGTTTCCAATATCAAATACAAACCCACCGAGAGTTAAATGGCGTTGGATCTGTTAACAGTATTGTGGGTGGTCCTGACACAAAAGAGAAATATAACACAGACAATTTCTTTTCAGACAGACTTTCATTTGCAAGTCAAAGAAACTTGACATGTTCGCATGCACCCTCAAGAACTTATAACAGACTGCATTTCCTTTCTTGAAATAAAAGCAGAACATGTTGAAAACACTTGTATTTCTTTCTCACTGCAACTTCATCTTTTGCTGTGGCTTTTTTTAACTGGTTTATCTTTTTCCGAACCTTTGTTACACGTCAACTGTCCTATACAGGCTTTTCTCTTATGGAACTCATATAAAACTTTGGTATGCTGAGGAAGATGTTAACTCTTGTTGATATTATTTCCAGGTTCTTCTGCACAATCTCTTTTCTTTCTGTGATGCACAGTCTCAAGTCCCCTTTCTACGTAATTCCATCATTATTTGCCCTCACATTCAGCTTTTCCAGGTCCTCCACAGTAACTGGCACGCACAGCCCTAATCTACTATTATATTGCTTGGGTTGATAGGTGGCAAGTGACATTCATACCACACAATATAATGGCCATCTCCAACAAAACAGAATCTATCTACCTCCTTCTAATACGCTAGGCATTCCCATCATTGGAACCCCACAATTAATATCCCAGGCATTAGTGACCCAAATTATCCACAACAAATCGGACAATATTGTTAACAAATTGTCATAGAAAGTCATAGAGGTTTATAGCATGGAAGCAGGCCCTTTGGCCCAACTTGTCCATACCACCCTTTTTTTAAATCCCTAAGCTAATCCCAATTGCCCGCATTTGGCCCATATATAGACCCATTTATATACATAAACTCTAAAGATCTTATCTGACATGCTGTTGTTTATCATGATACTGATTCCAGTTGTGCAGAGTACATGCCATTTATGAGATAGCATCACAATCATTGCACTTCTTATTTATTTCATTGTTCCTATTACCAGGGTCCTCCAGGTGAGGAAGGACGTCCAGGCTCACTGGGACCAATAGGGTTAAGAGGCCCACCTGGTTCCATGGGTTTAGTGGGACCAAGAGGTAACAGTGTAAGTAAAAATTTTATCATTTTATGCGGGTTATGTTGGCATGAAACATCACAAAGTTACTCGATTGAATTTCAGTCAAGAGTCATTAGCAAGATAAATGTGAGGGGCTAAGGGAATGGGACCTGGGTAGGATGTGGTCGGTACAGACTCAATGGGCCAAATGGTCTCATCTGTACTATAGGGATTCTATGATTAACTTTAATGAGTGAAAATCCAAAAGCCTTGTGATGGCCTATTTTGCACTGTGCCAATGGGGAGCTTGTTGTGTGTGTCAGGACCTGTCGCTTCCCACTTCCAATCAATGAATATCAGCTAGCTCATGAAGAAAAAGCACAATTATGATCAATCCTATTAAATAACTTGGCAATTATGTAAACATTAAGTGGAAACCTGTAATGCAGTTCTAGATTTGAATCTTTAACATGGGGTTATAACAATTGCAGAAAACAAAGCCCAGGAACAAAAGTTGATCCACTTGTGTACCTGTGCAGTAATGGTGGCATTCTGCTACTACAGTTGTACTTCGTCTATTTTGTGAGTTCTATTAATATCCTTGTACTTTTACTATAGGGTGATCCTGGTAAGACAGGTGAGAAAGGTCCTTCTGGTGCCCCAGGTCAGCGGGTAAGTAATATATTCTTAATGATTTACAGAATATGCTCACAAAATGCTACCATAATGGTGTTAAAATAATGGCCATTCATTTTTGAATTCTGTTTCTTTTTCCATTCTCATATTAGGGTACGCCTGGCAAAGATGGGGAAGCTGGACCTCAAGGTCATATTGGGCCAACAGTAAGTATACATCTTTGCAAGGGATTGTGCATCCACGTACCTTTAATGCAAATACTGGGTAGATATCAAATTTGCTTCTAAACAGAAATCAGTTCATCACTTTTCACAAAATCAAAGCTGTAGTTCTCTTGCCAATATAGTAGGACAATAAAAAATTGAAAATAATATATCATTCTCTTTGTTTTAAACTAATGAATGCAATGACTTTCTTATAAATGCTGCTTTACGAATAGATGCTGTAGTTTTCTTCAGAATGATATATGCTATTAGAACATGATGTTTATCATTGTCCTCTTAGGGCCTTACAAAATAACTAATAGGATATGAATTTTTCAGATGAGGTGTTTATTTTTAATAAATATGTAAACAATCTTGCTGTTCAAACATTCGATGAAACCAAATAGGACCTATTTTACCAAAAGTATACATTTTTCTTAATGCCACAAACTCTTAATATTTGTAAGAATGACATGCAATCCAATTTCAGGAATACTGGGGATGATTCTCCTAGCCCACTGCACTGCTTGAGAAGCATAGCTGGTCAAGAGACATCAGTGCTTGTTCATGGGATTCCCGCTGGGCATCATGGCCTCCGCGCTTCTCCCAGGCAAAGATTTCTGATGTAATCAGCTCTGCATTGAAAATCAGCGTGGAGCTGATTATCATGTGGAATTGTCGTGGCAATTGACATTTCCAAATCATTAGTGGGCTCAGGATGGAATTCTCTGAGCCCTCCAATGCCTCCCCACCTCCTGCCAGGAGTGGTTTCCTCCAGCGGGCTTTACAACTGCTCCGTACTAATGAAGAATAGGCAGCCTGACCCTGCAGGGAGGAAAAGAGACTATTGAGGCTCCCCTGGGAGGTCGGGGATAAGGGATGTGCTCCTTGGACCGTGTCCGCCTGGCACCCTTGCATTGTCCTAGGGGCACTTTGGCACTATCCGCCAGACACTGGCAATGCTAAGGGGGCAGGGCCAGAGGGGGCAGGGCAGGGCTATTGGGGGATGCAATCGATGGGGACGACAACCCACTGCCAGTCTTCACTGGGACCAGAGGGACAGAGAGGGAGTGAGGGCGATCGGGACTGGCCATCTGGCTGTGGGGGAGGTGGTCAGGGCTGCTGGGGGAGTACGGTTGGGACTGTCAGGGTTGAGATCGGGTCTGGCTGGATGAGGGGGTCAGACATCAGAGCTGGTCATCAGGATCGGGTGTTTTGGCGGGGGGGGGCGGGGGGGGTGGGGGGGGGTGGGGGGGGGGGGTGGGGGGGGTGGTGGGGTGGTGATGTCGCAACTGTCCAAGAAGAGGCTAGCCCTTGGAGGTTCGGGAGGCCAGTGATCAGGGGGCGGGGCAGTCAGAAGGCCAGCGATGGGGGTTTGTGGGTTTGGCCAGCGATTGGCCTGGCCAGCAATCTGGAGGCTGGCAATGTGGGTGGGGGAACGCACTGAGCATGCGCCGATCTCAGCACTGAAATGTGCTGGCATATTGAAGTGGCCTGTTCAGCACTCTGCTACATGCCTCTCAGATGCGAATAGGCCCCGCACCCTATTTTTCAGAGGAGATCCTCCGAGAGTACTCTGTGATACACGGAGTGTCAGAGATTCATTCTGGAAATCACACTGAAGAAAACCAGTCGTATTTTCTCTCATTTTCCTGCACGTTGGGGACTTTGAATATTTTTGGGAGAATCCCGGCCATTATGTTTCCAAACAGCTTTTCCACATACCCTTTCAAAGGAAGCATGTGACCCATTTTAAATAGTGCACAAAATCAATCATCCTTCTGATGTGTTTTTGGTGTTACTTTTCTCAGGGTCAAGCTGGAGATAGAGGAGAACAAGGCCCTCCTGGTCCACCAGGATTCCAGGTATGTAGAAGGAATCCACTCTGTTGGCAGTTCATTGTATAATTGTGGGGTCCTCCACTAAATGCTTAAAATGTGTAAAACAGTATTTAAAACAGAATAGTTCTACAAATTGATCAGGCCTAGATTTGCATTCTATAAATCTTGTCAGCTGTGGTTCAGTTGGTCACACTGTCACCATTGACAGAAAGTTGTGGGAATAAGTTCTATCCTTGGAGCTTTGTACAACAAGCTAGATGGACACTCCCGTGCAGTACTGAGGGAGTGTCACATGGTCAGTGACTTTATTAGATGAGACATTAAACTAAGGTCTCTCAGATGGATGTTAAAGATCCCATGGCGCTATTCAAAGTAGAGCAAGAGTGTTTTTCCCAGTGGCCCTCACTCCAGATCACTACAATAGATGATCTGGTCATTGCTGTTAGTGAGATCTTGCTGTGCACAAATTGGCTGCCATGTTTCATATATTACAAAAGTCACTGGTCTTCAAATAAGAGCTTTAGAATGTTCATTGGTCATGCAAATCTTTCCTTTCCTCTTGTTCAGAAAATATCAACCAACTCATCGCAAATGTTTAACCTTTCAGCGTAAGAATCTTTTACAAACAAGTATTTGCTTAACAGAGTCTGTAAAAATGTTGGTTATTAAATATATTTGATGAAATCCATTGGCAGTGATAACCAAGTTGCACTAACTGTGATTTTAACTTACACAGGGTTTGCCTGGACCTCCGGGTCCTCCTGGTGAATCTGGCAAGCCTGGCAATGAGGTAAGATAAGATCTGATTCAAAATGATCAAAGAAAATCATCCTCTACATGATCTGCAGTGCTACCTGGTACACTCCCATGGGCGTACCCTCTTGAGAGGTGTGCCCACACAGGCATACCTGTGTGCACCAGAAGGAGCTGTGTGCATGCAATCCTGGTGTCATATAGTCCTATTGGCTAGTGACATTCCACATCCTCGATCCATTGAATAGGTTTGTGTATCACTTCACAGTGAACAAGTTCTGTCATTGAAAATGCACCCTGCGCAAATGCTACTTAAAGGGCCAGGCACCCAGCATGGATTTACAAAAGGGTATCTATTAGAATTCTTTGAGGATGTAACTAGTAGAGTTGACCAAGGAGAATCAGTGGATGCAGTTTATTTAGACTTTCATAAGGCTTTTGACAAGTATCAGACTATTATGTCAGATGAAAGCACAAGGAAATGCAAGTAATGTCTTGAGATGGATAGAAAGCTGGTTAACAGATAGGAAGCAAAGAGTTGGTATAAATGGGTCATTTTCTAATTGGCAATCAGTGACTAATGGAGTTTCGCGGGGATCTGTGCTAGGACCCCAACTGTTCAGATTACATATATCAGAGGGAACTAAATATATTATCTCCAAATTTGCAGCTGATAAAAAATTGGGTGGGAGGGTGAGCCATGAGAAGAATGCAGAGATGAGGTGGACAGGCTGAGTATGTGGGCATATGAATAGCAGATGCAGTATAATGTTGGCAAGTGTGAGGTGGTCCACTTTGGTAGGAATAATGGTAGGAAGGACTATTACTTACGTGGCGAAAAACTGCAGCAGGCGATGGTGCAGAGGGACCTCGGGGTCCTTGTGCATGAGTCGCAAAAACCCAGCCTGCAGGTGCAGCAGGTGGTCAGGAAGGCGAATGGGATGCTGGCCTTCATAGCGAGGGGGATTGAATATAAAAGTAGGGAGGTCTTGCTGCAGCTGTATAGGGCATTGGTGAGGCCACAGCTGGAGTACTGTGTGCAGTTTTGGTCGCTGCACTTACACAAGGATATTTTGGCCTTGGAGGGAGTGCAGAGGAGGTTTATTATGCTGATGCCGGAGTTGAGGGGGTTGAGCTATGAGGAGAGGCTGAATAAACTAGGCTTGTACTCGTTAGAGTTTAGAAGAATGAGGGGAGATCTCATTGAGACGTATAAGATGATGAATGGGATGGATAGGATAGAGGTGGAGAGACTCTTCCCGCTCAGAAAGGACAGTAGGACTAGGGGGCACAGCCTCAAGATAAAGGGGGGGCAGTTTAGAACGGAGTTGAGGAGGAACTTCTTCACTCAAAGGGTGGTGAATCTCTGGAATTCTCTGCCCGTTGAAGTGGTGGAGGCTGCCTCGCTAAGTATTTTTAAGACGCGGGTTGATGGGTTTTTGATAAGCGAGGGGATTAAGGGTTATGGGGAGAGGGCGGGAATGTGGAACTGAGCCACGACAGATCAGCCATGATCTTATTGAATGGCGGGGCAGGCTCGAGGGGCTAGATGGCCTACTCCTGCTCCTATTTCTTATGTTCTTATGTTAATGTGGATAAATGTGAAGTTATCCACTTTGGTAGCAATAATAGGAAGACAGATTATTACTTTAATGGGTGTAAATTTTGAGAGGTGGATACTCAACGAGATCTTGGTGTCCTTGTGCATCAATCACTGAAAGTAAGCACGCAGTTACAGCAATAAAGAAGGCAAATGATTTGTTGGCCTTCATAGCGAGAGGATTTGAGTATAGGGATAGGCATTTTGCTGAAATTGCATAGGGTTAGGTCACACCTGGAGTATTGTGTGCAGTTTTGGTGTCCTTGTCTGAGGAAAATGTTCTTGCTATAGAGGCAGTACAGAAAAAGTTTATCAGGCTGATCCCTGGAATGGCAGCTCTGTCATATGAGGAGATACTAAGTCGGTTAGGATTATATTCACTGGAGTTTAGAAGTGTGAGAGGGAATCTCATAAAAACTTATAAAATTCTAACAGGATTAAACAGGGTAGATTCAGAAAGAATGTTTCCAATGGCGGAGTCCAGAATTAGGGGTCACAGTTTGAGGATAAGGGGTAAACCTTTTAGAACTGAGGTGAGGAGAAATATCTTCTCCCAGAGGGTGGTGAATGAGTGGAATTCACCACCACAGAAAGCAGCTGAGGCCACAGTGTTGTCTGATTTCAAGAAATTAGATATAGCTCTTGGGGCTAAAGAGATCAAGGGATATAGAGAGAAGGGGGATCAGGGATATTGAATTCAATGATCAACCACGATTAAAATAAATGGCGGAGCAGACAGCTCGAAGGGCCAGGTGGCCTACTCCTGCTTCAAGTTTCTATGTTTCTATAGTTAATGAACTACATTAGATAAGAAACCATGAAAGTGCTCATTTCAAAAGTGCTGTGATGCACAGGGGCTAAATTAGATTCCGATGCAACTTTGAGCAATACTAGAAACCAACAAACTAACATTTCCACTTGAGACCCCGAGTATAATTCTGACCTATGCGACCCTGTGGAATATGGGAAGATCCAGTTGAACAGTACTTTATACTCAGTGTCAATGTTCAAGTACGGTTGCTTCATAGCAGCTCACTTTGGAAGCATTGTATTCTATTCCCCACAATGAGGTATGAAATTTATGAATGGCGCTGATAGAAACTTCTTTACTGGTCGAAGCCAATTAGAGATCACACTGTCATTGAATGGGGTTAGGTCTGAGCAAGAAATGCCTTTTTCTTCAATTTCAAGGATGTATATTCACAGACAGCATGGTAGCACAGTGGTTAGCACTGCTGCCTCACAGTGCCAGGGACTAGGGATAAGAACATAAGAAATAGGAGCAGGAGTAGGCCATCTAGCCCTTCGAGCCTGCCCCGCCAGTCAATAAGATCATGGCTGATCTGTCGTGGCTCAGTTCCACATTCCCGCCCTCTGCCCATAACCCTTAATCCCCTTGCCTATCAAAAACCTATCAACCCGCGTCTTAAAAATATTTAGCGAGGCAGCCTCCACCACTTCAACAGGCAGAGAATTCCAGAGATTCACCACCCTTTGAGTGAAGAAGTTCCTCCTCAACTCCGTTCTAAACCGCCCCCCTGCTTTATCTTGAGGCTGTGCCCTCTAGTCCTACTGTCCTTTCTGAGCAGGAAGAGCCTCTCCACCTCTATCCTATCCATCCCATTCATCATCTTATATGTCTCAATGAGATCTCCCCTCATTCTTCTAAACTCTAACGAGTACAAGCCTAGTTTATTCAGCCTCTCCTCATAGTTCAACCCCCTCAACTCCGGTATCAGCCTAGTAAACCTCCTCTGCGCTCCCTCCAAGGCCAAAATATCCTTGCGTAAGTGCGGAGACCAAAACTGCACACAGTACTCCAGCTGCGGCCTCACCAGTGCCCTATACAGCTGCAGCAAGACCTCCCTACACTTATATTCAATCCCCCTCGCTATGAAGGCCAGCATCCCATTCGCCTTCCTGACCACCTGCTGCACCTGCAGGCTGGGTTTTTGCGACTCATGCACAAGGACCCCCAGGTCCCTCTGCACCGTCGCATGCTGCAGTTTTTCACCATGTAAGTAATAATCCTTCCTACCATTATTCCTACCAAAGTGGACAACCTCACATTTGCCAACATTAAATTCCATTTGCCAGTTCCTGGCCCATTCGCCCAGCCTATCTAGATCCACACTGGATCAATATTGGCCTTGGATAATGTCTGTGTGGAGTTTGCACAATCTCCTTGTGTCTTCATGAGTCCCCTCTGGGTGTTCCAGTTTCCTCCCACAGACCAAAGATGTGCAGATTAGTTTGATTGGCCATGCTAAATTGCCTCTTAGTTTCAGGGAGATTAGCAAGGTAAATAAGTGGGGTTATGGGGATATGGCTGAAACAGCTTGATATGGGTCTTGCTCTGCTGAAGATCACAAGAAACCACAAAAGGTCGTGAATCCATCATGCAAACCTGCTATCCGTCCATTGACTCTGTCTACACTTCCTGCTGCCTCGTAAAAGCAGCCAGCATAATTAAGGACCCCACTCACCCCAGACATATTCTCTTCCATCTTCTTCTCTCAGTAAAAAAGTACAAAAGCCTGAGGTCATGTATCAACCAACTCAAGAACAGCTTCTTCCCTGCTGCCATCAGACATTTGAATGGACCTACCTTGCATTAAGTTGTTCTTTCTCTACACTCTAGCCACGACTGTAACACTACATTCTGCACTCTCTCATTTCCTTCTCAATGAACGGTATGCTTTGTCTGTATAGCGTGCAAGAAACAATACTTTTCATGGTATACTAATACATGTGACAATAATAAATTAAATCAAATCAAATCAAAAGGGCCTGGGTGGGATTGTGTTCAGTACGGGTCCGATGGGCTGAATGGCCTCTTTTTGCACAGTAGGGATTCTATGATTCTACGATACATCAAGATTTCAATTATATGGTTACACGATGAACATATTATGCACTTCAGGTAGTTGTCATGTCTATACTGGTAAAAGGCAATTGAAAATGTTTGTGCATTCTTAATGTCTGGGTTCGGTTGTGATGCGCAAATGAATGAGTGGCAATTTGCTTTATATAGCGGGAACACGAGTACATTGAGTTTATTAATAGAATTCTTCAAAAAATATCAGATAGAAAAATGTCTACAGACAAAAGCATAATTCATGGACAGAGTCTAAATTTTGTGATTAAGGAACAAAAGTCCAATCCTTGTTCCATTTTCTCCTAGAAAGGGAAAACTTTTCTGTTTCCTTAATTGAGATATTTTAGATATAAAAACAAACAACTTAAAAATAACTTAGGAATGTCTTGGATAATGACCAATAAAATGAATGAATAATAAATAATTTTAACATTCCAAGTGAGCCAGCAAAAGGTAGAATGGTCTACGTGTAATATGTACAAATCCTCTTCTAGCCATTAAGGACTAACGTAATGGGAAAAGCAAATATCCTGCAGGTAGGTAAAAGGTCCTCTCTGATACACAACAACTTGCACAAAACACCATCTTGAAGGCACAAGACAGGAGGGGATGGAATGAATCCCATTTGCCTAGATAAGTGCAGCTCTAATGGAAATCAAGAAACTCAACACCATTCAGAACGTCACCGGATCCTGAGCATCCACTTAATTGGTACTCCATCCACCACCACCTTAAACAGCCCCTCCCTGCACCGCCGATGCACAGTGGCAGCAGTGTGTACCATCTACAAAATGCACTGCAGCAACTCTCCATGGCTCCTTCGACAACATCTTTCAAACCTGTGACCCTACCATCTAGAAGGACAAGGGCAGGAGATGCATGAGAACACCACAACTGGCAAGTTCCACTCCAAGTCATTCACCAACCTGACTTGGAACCATGTAGCTGTTCCCACATGTTCACTGCATCAAAACCCTTGGACCCTCTTCATAACAGCAGTGTACATGTACCTACCCACAATATACTGCAGTAGTTCAAAAAGGTGACTCAACACCACCTTCTTGAGGGCAATTAGGGATGGGCAATAAGTACTGGTCTAGTGAGCAATTCCGGCATCTCCTAAACAAATAACAAATTACATTATTTCGGGTCTTAAAAGAAACATGAGCAATTTCAAGCTGCAGTTCTGAAAGTCTAAGGAGTAAAATATTTTGTTTGATTTTACAGAGAAGAATAATATTAGAAAATGCTATGTTGTAAATGCAAAATGTTGATATCCTTTTGTCTGAATTTATCTCTTGACAGGGCATCCCAGGTGACCTTGGTCCATTAGGCCAGTTGGGTCCAAGAGTAAGTACAATTGCAGCTTACTGTAAAACGTGTAGGAAGTGATTTGCGATAATAGTGCACGGCTAATATTTCACAATGAATTATTATAGGGTGAACGTGGAATTCCAGGAGAACGTGGCTTGCCTGGCCCTCCAGGTCTTCAAGGACCAAGAGGTATTCCGGGTGCTGCTGGCAAAGATGGAGCTAAGGTATGGTTAAACATTGATTATATCAGCCAACTTTCACTCATCTTCTCACTCTGACTGTACATCTTAATTGGATGGGAAGCAGTTTGGGATATTCAGGGACATGGGAGAGTTCAGTATAAAGAACAAAGAACAGTACAGCACACAAGCAGGCCATATTGCCCACCAAGCCTGTGCCGACATGTAACACCTTTCTAAACTAAAGACCTTTTGCCTCTATGCAGTCTGTATCTCTCTATTACCCGCCTATTCATGAATCTGTCAAGATGCCTCTTAAACATTACTATCTATTGTATCTGCTTCCACCACCTCCTCTGGTAGCACATTCCAGGCACTTACCAGTCTCTGTATCTTGCCTCTCATTTCCCCCCTTTTACCTTAAACCTACGTCCAGAGTAATTGACATTTCCACTCTGGGAAAAACTCTCCGACTGTCCATTCTATACATGCCTCTCATAATTGCAGGTTTTCCTCCTGACTTGCTCCACTCTTTCCAAGATAACTTTAACTTGTACCAGAGAAGCCCACCGATATTACTAATGCTTCGTATCTCACCCAACTGCTCAGTTTCCATGTCTGATTCCAGTAAACGATTTGCACGAGGCATCAATAGCTGAGCTCAATCCTCTCCTACTTGATGTTAATATACCCAACCTTACCACTATAGTTACTAGAGAAAGTTTCCTGAGATCTGGAATCCTTGCTGATATTTATTTTCCAGTCTGAGTCCAGGGATGCTGAGGCAATTTGTTGAACCCCTACCTCACCTGATGAAACAATTCAGAACAGACCAAGGCTTAAACCTTGCCCTTTGTAATCAGTACCACTACGAGCTACGTCTTGACTCACAGTGGAATTGGAAATCACTTTCTTACTTGTCATGAACTAATTTTAATTTGAAAGGGATCATTACACTGGTCTCAAGATAACACGTTGGCAGAATAGGCAGTAAATGTTTAATGTGAACCATAAAAATTCTGTCAAATAATTGTTAAGTAACTACTCTGTTAACTGACTTGTAAACAATGACTCCAAAAGTTATTCTAATATCCTAACAATCAGCACCTCGTTTTGGTGATTGTTTCCATGATTGTAGGGTCTTCCTGGACCTACAGGAAATCTCGGCGATCCAGGTCCTCCAGGTCTTCAGGGAATGCCAGGGGAACGAGGAGCTTCTGGACCTTCAGGTCCTAAGGGAGAAAGAGTAAGTAAGCAATCTCTCACATTGAATGTATGCATGCATATTTAATTCAAACTATTTGGTGCCCAGTTCCTGTCTCATTGCTTCTCTTCTCATCTGACAGGGTATTGGAGGTGAGAAAGGATCTGAAGGCAGTATGGGTAATGAAGGTGCTCGAGTAAGTAAATTCTTCATTTTACTTTTCTTTTATATTTAAAACTAATTCAAGGATGTTAGCAGTTACCTACTCATCATCTCAACTGAATTGTGAACATCTGTACAAAAAAGGAGTATAATGAAATGTATTGATATAGCTTGGGGCCAGGGTTGTGGTGGTGGGAGGGTGATAGGAACAAGACCACCTCACCACTGTGTACAGGACTCTTCCTTACAGCCGCTGGGATCATTTCTGCTTGCTCCTTCCTAAGCTGCTAATTGCAACTGGTGGCAAGACATGAGCCCTTTGTAGTCAGCACCACAATGAGCTTGACTCACTGTGGAACTAGAAATCACCGCATTGGTCTCAAGATGACACCATGGCAAAATAGTTAATAAGGCTGGAATTTTACCATCCTGCCCACCACAGGAATCAGAGTGGGTGAAGGGCAGATAATGGGAAGGTCTGTCAATCTCAGGCAGGATGTTATGGTTTCGGGATGAGTGAGGCCATAAAATGCCACCCTAAATCTTTAATGTAGAGCATAAAAAGTCTACCTAGCAATCCAATTAAGTTGTTAAGTGGCTACTCTGTTAATTGATGTGCAAGCAATTACACCAGAAATTAAAACAGATTAAACTTGAGCGACCAAGGGGGTTGTCCGATCCAACTGTTTGTCTCTCTACCTTGGCTACGTTTGCAGCCCAGGTGACCCTGGGGAGGAGCACGCAGAATCCACACGCTCCATTGAGGCTTTTCATGCCCATTGGGCTCTGCAGGGATTGGAGTGTATTATTGGCCTCTTTAATCACATTGTGGTTTGATGTTTTAAGTTTCCTTTATGCTTTGTCTTTTGTTTTGGACAGTTCCCTTTTTTTCGGGAGTTGCCCTTCTTGTTTTGTCCCTGAATTTGACTGATTTTGTTCACTTGTTTAGCACAAGAAGAAATGCACCAGAAGTTATTACATTATCCTAACAATCAGCCTTTCATTTTGGTGATTGTGTTCATGATTGTGGAATCCTCAGTGCATTTTCCTTCACTCTGCTTTTGAGAATGCTGCATCCTTGGAGTCACCATGTGGAGGCTAGATGATAGAGAAATGGACCGACAGATATATTAATATTGAGACAAAGTAATGTGGAAGGACATTCATATGAAGTGTAAATACTCTGATCGATTGAGCTGAATGGCCTCATTCTATATTATAAATGTTGGTGTAACTCTGTGAAGTGTTGCTACTGGCCCCCACAAGGAAGAAGCAGTTTATCTTCCCACAGTTGAACCCAGACTGTGCAATGAAAAAGGAATCCTGTCATTGAATTTGGCAGAACAAATGAGAAATCTTTACAACCACATTTTCCTGAAAATCCCCATGCCATTTTCTCCACCGCTCCCCTTTCTCCCCAAGTTCAAATAAATATTGACACCAATGTTGCTACGAAGTCTGCTTCAAAGGGAGAAACCTCCAATGCCTTGTTGGTTGTTATCTACTATGATATCAAATGGTATCACTTATGGTATGACTTATTCTTCTTTCCCACAGGGTCTGCCTGGCTCTCCTGGTCCACCTGGTATTGCAGGTCCTGCAGGGGATAAGGTAATTAATAATCAAAATTACTTTGTGTAAAATAATATATAAATTGCACCATCCTCGTGATCGTTTCTGTTACAAATTAAGTAGGCTAGTGTAAGACATTTAAATAGTGTCACTCCCCTCTAAGATTTGGACCCCACACTAGGTATCGATGACACAACACAAACTTTGTTTACAAATTTCCACTTCATGTGGAAAGCCTTTATTAACCTATCAAGCGATAATATATACATATAACAGTAGCTGCTTCGTAAAACATGCGACCAGGAACTAATTCCTGGGTGCTCAGTCTGCTGACTGAAGTCTTCCACATGACTTCCCGTGTATGATCAAGTCACGTTTCCCAGGCTGTAGTGACAATGTCCTTGTGGGCTGTGCCTTTATACCTCTTTTTGACTCTGATCCCTCGACATATAAGGAAATATCTCGAATCGGGTCATCCGATTCAGTCTCAGCGCCTTACCAATTCCATCGTGCTTGTGCAAGATCACCTGCATGTGGCCATTTCCTGCTGTCAGTTTGGTAGGGCTGAGTGTTCCCGGGTGCATGACAGAAATGGATGTCATATCTGCATCTTGGTAAAGGATGAAGAGAGCCATTGACACATGCTCAGAGAAGCCACTGTTTGTGAGAACTGTTGTGGACTGACTGTCTGATGGTGTAATTAGTTTGGGTCACCACCTTAATGAAGAAGGTCTTGTGCCACAGTCTCTGTCTCAAAGCCAGAAGCCTCAGGCTCGGGTTCTACCTCAGGACATGATAGTTAAGGAGGGTGTAAGACTCAGTCAAACAGGTTGAGTATCAACCTGCAAAATCCTTCCAGCACACACCAATGGCAGGTGATAAGAGCTGGATAGTGAGACATGTTTGATGCACAGTGACACCCCTCAAGCTATAAGCCCTGGAGACAGGCTAGTGTTCCAGGATAAACCTTGCTATGGGAAGAGATGGAAGTCTGTCCTGTGCACCACTCGGTGGTGGAAAGAGAAACAACAACAACCACTTCAATGACATGCCAGCGTGTGTGTACCTGTTCAGTTAAAATTATCTTTTTCTTAATATGCCCAATATGAGCCCCAGAATTCTCCCTTTGCCTTGATGTCCTCCAGACTCCATGTTCATACCTCAAGGTGAGCCACACCCACTGGTCCACACTACAACTGGTTACTTTTGACTGACAAACAGAAACACAAGAGATATTGAAAATGCCTGACTAGGCCTGAATATTGAATTTATTGTATTTTCATCTTATTTATGGTAACTTTTTCTTCTAAACACAATGTAGGGTGAACCTGGCTCTATTGGACCTCCTGGCCCTCTGGGTTCCCGCGGATCTCCAGTAAGTGAAATGTATAAATGTGAAATGTTTCAGAAAAAAGTGCAATGGAGATTGGAATATTACCTTGTTCAACACTGGAATCTGATTTCCAACATTTTTAATCATTAGCTAAAATCCACAAAGAAACAAAGGCAGCACTCTCCATTAGACAGAAACAACTAGTTATATGTATTATAAGTGTGGGACAAACTGAGGAAGCAGGCCGCTATGACATATCACTATTTTGGCCGTCCAAACTAAGCCTAGAAGGATGGATTAAAAATCTCTCTTCTTCCTCTGGTGGGTACCATAGGTGAACCCTATCATTAATGGTGTGGTGATGCAGCATTAGACTAGGGTAGGCACAGGAAGAAGTCTCACAACACCAGGTTAAAGTCCAACAGTTTTATTTGATAGCAAGAGCTTTCGGAGCTTTCTACATTAATCATTAATGGGGTATGAGCACACATCACAGATATGCCCCCAAAATCCTGACACTAACCAATTCTGTAAACTTAACTTTGAGAGGCCCAAAACTAAATGCATGACACATTTGTTGAAATATTGAAAGATGATTTGTTCTAATGGCTGTGTGTAGTAATCTTTCTAAATACATTCTGGTGTCACCACACATGTGTAACACAGAGGGTGGCATGGTGCCACAGTGGTTAGCACTGCTGCCGCATGGTGCCAGGGACCTGGGTTAGATTCCCGGCTTGAGTCACTGCCTATGTGGAGTCTGCATGTTCTCCCTGTGTCTGCGTGGGTTTCCACCGGGTGCTCTGGCTTCCTCCCACGGTGTGAAAGGCGTGCTGGTTAGGTACATTGGCCATGCTGAATTCTCCCTCAGTGTATCCGAACAAGCGCCACAGTGTGGCAATTAGGGGATTGTCACAGTAACTTCACAGTAAGCATGAATAAATAAACTTTTTAAAGTAGCAGAGGAAAGAACATGGAAAAGAAAGACATAATGACGATGAAGCACTGCTAATCTTGGATATAAAACATATATATATTATATGTATACATATACAAACAGATAACTTGTCAAGAATTGGGTAAAATGTTTTGTAGAAAAGGCTTGTTGAAGAATTAGAATTCGATTTCAGATTTGAAAGTATGTTTTCTGGATTTTGAGCTCCCACCAAGGCCAAAAAATTAATTCATGGGATGTGGGCATTACTGGCTGGGCCAGCATTTATCAACCATCCCTAATTGTCTTTGAACTGAACTGTTCGCTAAGCCATTTCAGAGGGCATATGGGGGTCAACCACGTTGCTGTGGATCTGGAGTCACATATAGGTCAGATCAGGTAAGGAGGGCAAATTTCCTTCCCCAAAAGACATTAATGAACCAGTTGGGTTTTATGACAATTGACAATAGTTTCATGGTTCTCAATAAGACTTTTAATTCCAGATTTTAATTCAATTCAGATTTCACCAGGTCCCCAGAATGTTACCCTGGGTCTCTAAATTACGAGTCCAGTGACAATACAACTCCACTACCAGCTCACGGAGAATGGAAGGCAGTAAAAGTAGTGCCATCAATCTGAGTACCAGTTCCCATGCCGCATCCTGATCCTGGACAATTTTCTGGGAGGTAGGATGGAGGGGAGAAGGTCGGCAGGGCTTTTGCCTGGATGTGGCAGAAAGCTGATTAAACTGAATTAACATCACTTAAAGCCAATTGTAGGAGGCTGTTAAATCTCTCAGTACTGAGATGTCTCCTGAAGAACTACTCCGCAGTCTGGTGTCAGAGAACACAGATCTTTATTCAGTCCACTCGCTGCACACTCCAAACATTGATTGCCTGCTCAGGGCAGTTCCCAACTAGCTCATCTTATATGCCAGTGGCACGATAGCAGGGGCGGCACGGTAGCACAGTGGTTAGCACTGCTGCTTCACAGCTCCAGGGACCTGGGTTCGATTCCCAGCTCGGGTCACTGTCTGAGTGGAGTTTGCACATTCTCCTCGTGTCTGTGTGGGTTTCCTGCAGGTGCTCCGGATTCCTCCCACAGTCCAAAGATGTGCGGGTTAGGTTGATTGGCCATACTAAAATTGTCCCTCACTGTCCTAAGATGCTTCGGTTGGAGGGATCAGCAGGTAAAATATATGAGGGTAGGGCCTAGGTGGGGATTGTGGTCGGTGCAGACTCGATGGGCCGAAGGGTCTCTTTCTGCACTGTAGGGTTCTATGATTCTTTGATGAGATCATGTGACCAATTCTCTTGGGGCTAAAGGGATATGGGGCAAAGGGTAGGATCAGCATATTCAATTTGATGATCAGCCATGATCAAAATGAATGGTGGAGCAGGTTTAAAGGGCTGAATGGTCTGCAGCTCCTTCTAGTCTTTATATTTCTATTCTCTTAAAGAAGCTATGCCCCAACATACGTAGTAGAGACTTACTGACATTTCCCAATTAGTCTTCAGTTTGTTAGAAGTAACCAGGATTAGGAAGTGCCCTCCCTGCAGCAGAGCAGGAGATGAGCGTAACAGGCAGGTTTAGATGCTTTCCCTGCCTCCCTGGGTGTAGCTACACTTTAGAGGGCTTCTGGAACCTACTCCTCCACTCAGAATCCCCCAGTGGTGACTCAGCTGCGAAGGCTATTTTATGTTTTAAATTTTAAAAGGTTGGCGAAAAGGCGTCCCCATTTTGAAGCATATTCTCCCTCACGTTTCTTGAATGGCATCCTTTTACTGCTTTAAAAGTGTAAGGCCCCCTCGCTGGCTCTCCAACGTCAGAAACCAACCTGCCGTGTCTGATTGGATAGCACACCCAGCTTCTGGTTATCAATAGGCCACTGTGGGAAAATCACAAGGAGTGACAATTTCTCTCAGTGCATGTTTCTGACCCATATTTGGGCCTGACAGATATCCCGGAGTATTGAAACCTTCTGGAAAACCCAGGCCTCCACATCAAATTTGAGTCCATCCCCATAATTCTACAACACCTAATAATAGGGGTGGCACAGTGGTTAGCACTGTTGCCTCACAGTGCCAGGGACTTGATTCCTTGCTTGGGTTACTGTCTGCGTGGACTTTGCACATTCTCCCTGCACCTGCATGCGTTTCCTCCCACAGTCTGAAAGACGTGCTGGTTAGGTGCATAGGCCATGCTAAATTCTCCTATAGTGGATCCAAACAGGTGCCGGAATGTGGCGACTAGGGGATTTTCACAGTAACTTCATTGCGGTGTTAATGTAAGCCTACTTGTGACACAAATAAAGAAACTTAAAGTTAACTTAGTTTTTAGCTGCTCTATCACTTCCAAAATGCAGACAATTTACTTACCTTGGTTGGTTATGGTTGCCCTGTTAATCTCAGCAGATTGGTTTAGTTACCATGAGCTTCAATGCTGCACTGAACAAGCATGAAGTTAAAATGGGAAATTTATATTGTCACAATTATTTTACACCCTGGTGTAGTCTGTAGAGAAAAAAATATATTTTATGTTTTACAATATTGAGATTTCTAATGATTATTAAGAAGTTATATACATTTCCAAGATTTGAAGGTTTGGTATGTTCATATCTTACCTATATTTGAATTGGGGAGATTATGGCAAATGATTTGATGTCCAAAGATGTGCGGGTTAGGTGGATTGATTATGCTAAATTGCCCCTTGGTATTGGGGAATAGCTCGGGTAGACACATAAGATTATGAGGATAGAGCTTGGGTGTGATTGTGGTCGGTGTAGGGCTAAATGGCCTCCTTCTGCACTGTAGGGATTCTATGATTCTATGATTCAAATATCCATGGATCCGAGACCAAATAGGAAGTTGGGACTGAGAAGAAAAGACAGATAAAACTCTTTTCAAACAAATAAATTGTGGAGAGGTCGTTAGCAAAGGCCTTTGAAGTGAAAAGTGAAAATGAGCTCAAGAGGCAAATCGACCAAGTTCTAATGAAAGCAATAAATATGGTAAGGACTGGTAGATCCTAGAATCGTTCAAATAATAACCGGGTGCAATTCTTGTACTTAAAACTCAATAAAATGTGTTTTAGAATAGCACAAACTTTAGGATCAGGAAAAGGTTATGTAATAGACGCTTATAAATCTCAAATCATTCTGTGAAGTTTTGTGATAGTGAATTCCATCATTGTTTTTCAGGGTTCTCGTGGTGAGACTGGTCCCACTGGTGCTGTTGGATTTGCTGGACCACCTGTAAGTTTCCTGTGACGGAAAAGTTCACTTTAAATAACATGCTTTCTTTAAGATACTTTTCTAAAGACAGTTGCATTTGTGAAACAAATGACACATCAATCACATGTATTCAGTTACGTGGGTGCGCATTGACAAAAACAAATGGAAAACATGAAGGTTGATATTGTAAACATTAGTAACAGCGTGTACTCATTCATTTATACCTCCATGTTATGGGGATGAACAACATGAAACTGTGGAATGGCCAGAGTGTGCTTTTATCAAGCAAGATATCCTAGCCTATATAGTAATGAGTGGATTGGGATGTCTAACCAAATAGTGGGATAGTCTCAATTCTTGCTTTTCCTTGTTATGTATTCAGCTTGTACCACTAGTAAACCCATATATCAAGGATTTGTTAAATATGAAAATTAGGGGAAAATCTAATTGGGAAACTGTACTCATATTGGTGGGCTATTGTAATTCAATAAATGGAAATATTATCCGAACCTACTGCTTGGAAAACTATAACTCTGGTATGAGCGTAATTACATTGTGAAAAATGTATAACTCATGCATAAGGTAATCTTGTTCTCTACCTTCTAACATAGCTCCCTATTAAACTACCTGATTTCATTTGAAACAGGGCACTGATGGACAGCCTGGAGGTAAAGGTGAAACTGGTGAGCCTGGTCAGAAAGGTGATGCTGGATCTCCAGGACCACAAGGTCTAGCAGGATCCCCTGGTCCACCAGTAAGGAAGTTACTAAAGCATTTACTAGCATGAAATGAATAATTAGTAGTTGTTTATGATCATGGATAACGTACTGTTCAACTTAACATTTCCCAATTCATTTCTTAGGGACCTGTTGGAGTCCCAGGTTTAAAAGGTGGACGTGGTACCCAGGGACCACCTGTAAGTATGATCATTTGAATTTTGTGGATGAGATTCTTTGGCTTCCCCGCAGTGAGTTTCCCAGTAGCGAGAGGTGGCTCGCCATTGGCCAGTGGTGGGATATTTTGTGAATGGGATCTCTTATTGAATCCGCCCACACCACCTGGGAAACCTGCGGCAGCACTGTGCCATTGGCAAGACCAGAAGATCCTGCCGTGTGAACAGCCGGAAGGTCTCGCCCTCTATCTTTTTTCAACTTCTCGCTTATATTTAATATTTCAATCCATCGCTTCTTTCGTAGGAAGTGTCTCAAATGTATTTAACAAGAAAGTTGAAAGAAAAGTTTTGAATTTTCAAATGCCTTCTTTCAAATGCACTTCACATTCAATGAATTACTTCAAAGTGGAGTTACCATGCATGGGATTTTCCATCCCTGGCACCAATGGGCATTGTTGCAGACGGGATGGAAAAATTTGGAAAGTCAGTGGCCATCCAAATTTTCCACACCCAAAGACAGTGATGCCTGCAAGTGTGGGGATGAAAATTAATAGTCTGTGAATCCATACTTCCCAATAATTTTAAAATGTACTCAATGACCTGGTCATAAACAATGCTTGAGAATTTTAATGGATGCAGGCATCCAAACATCAGTACAAAGTAGATCACATTGGTTGCAATGGGTGACATTGGTAACAATGTACTTGTTATCCATCCTGAGAAGGAGGCTTCTTGAACTGCTGAAGGCTACTTGATGATGGTTCTCCCACAATAGCTCTAATTAGTGATTCCCAGGACTTTGACCCAGTAACATCAAACATGAACAGCATACATTCAAGTTAGGATGTTGTGAAAGTTGGCAAGTAATTGCAGACCACGTGACTTGACAGAAGTAAACCATCCCCCCTACCGCCTCATCATTCCTCACCTATTTGCAGCCCTTGATATGGCTGATCACACTAGCTACGTCTCTCCACTCTCATCTAATCGAATGAGACTGCTCTCACCTGGTTCCATTCTTATCTAACAATTGTGAGGGTATCACTCACAATGACTTCTCTTTCTGTCCCATGCTGTTACCACTGGTTGCCACGCCACCAAGGATCTATCCTTGGCCCCTTCCTCTTTCATATCTACCTTTATCTTTCAGCAGCCAAAAGCATAGCATTAGTTATGACTACAGCAGACCACAACTTGACCTCCAATTAGTTGAAAATTCCCTCTAAAGACTTCTTTTTTCAACATCCGCAGTATTTTGCTTTTATATATTTTTTCAACCTGTTGAGTAACAAAAGTTTAAACATGGATAGGATAAAATGTTAAATCATTTTTACACATCAAACTAAGCTTCATTGCTATTAATCATACTGATAATGTGGCTGTTCTCAAATATTCCAACCCATATATACCAGAGTGAGAATTAAAGAAAATACTATTCACCTGTATGAGGCCAAGTCTGTGGATTTATCTTGTTAATTCAAAAATCTTTACTTTTTTATTACTGACATCAGCACTTTTCCTGAACTGTTCACCAACAATTAAGATATATGTTATCCTAAATATAAAAAGAGTCAACCAACTCTGCACACTTTACAGTTTAGGATTTTTTGAATGGTGAGGTTTTTGTGGAATGTTAACTCGCTGGAGACTGGATTTCTTCCCCTCTCTTGCGAAAAAAATCCTGCCTCAGGGAGCTGCCGGTTAGTCTGCCTGGCCAAGCACTCTATAGTCCCAGCAGCGCCCCTGGGAGTGGTGGCCATTGCTGGGACTACAGGCTGTCCCAGGATTCTCAGACAAATGTAAGTTTGGGAATCTCACGGTGAGATCGGGGGTGCGGGGGGGTTGGTGGGAGGCGGCTGAAGGCAGCCCTGGTTGGAAGTGTGAGGAGGATGAGTGCCATGTTGGAAAGGTCAAGGGGAGAGATTATGGGGTCCCTTTATTGTGAAAAGGGCTCAGTGATGGAGGTCCTGCTCCTTTGCTCACCTGAGGCCCAGGCAGCTTATCTGCAGGCCTCCCCCCACAACACATGGGTCACTGACCTCTTTCCGCTGACTCTACAATTGTGAGTGGGTGGGGGACAGCCTTAACTGACCAAAAATTGATGACTTAAGGGAATTAATATGGGTAGGGGTTGTCTGATTTCCCTAGGCCTCACCCAATCTCCGTCAAACTTTCACCAGATCAGGATCAGGCAAGTTCAGAGAGGGCCACCTGGAGAATTATGTGGGCCTGCAAACTCACTTTTGGATGTAATTTTCTGAGTATTGATATAGTTTGACTTTCTTATAAAATGGTCAACTAACATAACTGAATTCCTTTGGTCAGGCACTATAGTTTCCATTATCATTATAGCGCTCTGAATATCAGATAAATTGGATGAAAAATGCCATTCAGCTCACCCACCCAGCAAAGCTGATAATCACAACAGCAATTCCCTCATAAATGAATCCTCAAAAAACATCACACTTGAACTGAGCTTTCATCAGTTTGAACCTGTGAACTACTGCCCCATTTGGGTTGAAGTGGCACTCGGGATTTCCCTGTTCTATAACAGTTGCCATCCTACACAGTTCATTGTTGTTCTGTGCACCATCTTGTGCCTTGCAGCTCAAAATTAAGACTGAACTCAAGATGTTAATTTGAGTGTAGCCCATATGGTTTCATCAGCCTTGCTGTCCTGCCTTGTCTGGGCCTGCTAGGTGTTTAAGTATCTAGATCTCACCTAGTTTAATGCCATCCAGAGTTGGTATACTTCTTTTATTCCCAATTTCACAATTATTGACATCTCATCTGTTACCGTTCTTCCCATTTATGGACTTTTAGGATCACTGCATAGAATTTTGGTTCATTTAAAAATGACAAAGATATTAACAACAGATTTCACATAGTTATCAAAGCACACTCAGTCTTGGCTATAACTTATCAACATTTCCCTCTGTAAATAGGGTGCCACTGGCTTTCCTGGACCTGCAGGTCGAGTTGGACCACCAGGAGCAACTGTGAGTAAAGATTCCCCAGGGAATAACTTTTAATTGGTTTTCTTGTGGAAAATGCCAATAATAAACACTGTACATAACCTTCCCAGAATCAAGAACAGAAAATGCTGCAGGCTGCAAGTCTGACAGCATCTGTGGAGAGAAAGGATTGCCAACATTTCGACTCTGGATGACCCTTCGCCTGAGCTGTGTTTTTGTTTCAGATTCCAGCATCCGCAGTATTTTGATTTTATTCTCCTTAGAACAATTCTTGACTTTTATTTATGCTTCATTTTCACACAATCATAAAAACAGCTCTGATGAAAGGTCTGGACTTGAAAGGTTGGCTCTATTCTCCCTCCACACCTGCTGAGATTTTCCAGCATTTTTCTGTTTTTGTCACAGCAACAATGTAATGATTGGTATTAGCTTCAATCACAACTTAATGTTTAAAGGATGTTCCTTGGAGCTGAACTCGGTTCAGCTACACATGAGGCTGTTCGAGAAACAAAATGATCAGGTACCCTTACTGGAGGGAATCAAGTTACTGTGGGCTTTAAGTTATGGATCTAAGGTTAAATCTCGGGTGACAGGCTAGAGTAATGTTAAGACCATCATAATACAAAATTGCTATCTTTTAACTCAGTTAATCTGATGACACGTGACTGATGGAATATGAAGATTTTGGTGACATTTTTCAGTTTATTACCTAGAAGCAAATAACACTGCTGAAGAAAGGATTCTTGCTAAACAGAATGCAGTCAGCAGTGTGCCAGCGTTGGGTATCCCATACATCAATCCCACCACTTTGTGATCTATATCCGTATATATCTAATAAAATTGTAACTTGGAGCACAAATAAGGAGTAATCGATGCAAAATAAGAAGTGAATCTTTCCTCTCTCTTTCCCAGGGTGATCCAGGTCCTATTGGTCCATTAGGTGCTCCTGGAAAAGAAGGTCCTCCAGGTCTTCGGGGTGACACAGGTCCACCTGGAAAGACTGGTGATCCTGGCCCTTCTGGAACACCGGGAAGCCCTGGTGATAAAGGTGAACCTGGAGATGATGGTCCAACTGTAAGTACAATTAGACTTTAGAAAAATCATACACTCAAAATGGATTTGTATAGACTCGATCTCATGACATTATAAACATTGCCATGACATTAATATTTCAGCAGTTAGAAATAAAATCCTTATTTTGTTTGCTTTTTAGCATTGAAGCGGATCCATTCTGCAAATAGGCAGAATGTGCGTAAGATGTATTTCCAACATTGCACACACATACACACACAGCTGAATTTTAACTTTTGGACTAAGTGCACGATTAAAGTGTGAAAAATCTATTTCCTGACTCAAACTCACCCATTTATGGCTTTATATAGACTGGAAGATGGGCTTGCATCCAACACTCTCTGAAGAGGCAGGTTTGATCTCAATTAGACCTCGAGTCAAAAGTTTTCAATTTTAACTCTGCTTCCTGTGGTTCAGGAATCAGGCAGCTTTATCAGGGCAACGACTGAATTCAGGGAGTGATTATTCTACCTCCAGGATCCAAGTGCTTGCCTGATTAGCCTCCATGTTCAGTCACTATTCCCCTCCGCCCCATGACCATTTCCCTCCTCATATCGCAGCAACAACCCTGATCTTCCCACCAGGCCCCTGTCGCACTCTGACATGAGGTTCCGACCCTCCCCACCCCCACCAATCATCTCCATAGGCTCTGCCTCTAATAGACCCCATCCTCTCTGGCCCCACCCCTTTAGCATTGCCCAATGCCCAGTGGGCAGTGAAAAGGTGCCTCTTGAGCATTGCCAGTTTGCCCCTTGGGCAGTGCTAGGGGGCCAGATTGGCACTGCCTAGAGGGCATCCCCCCCTTGCCCTTGATCTCCTGGGGATGGGAGGGGGGAAACTTCCATTTCCTCTGTTCTTTCCAGTGGGGTTGGGCAGCCTGTATTCCCTGGTCGTGGGGAGCTGTTGTAAACCCTTCTGGAGGGAACGACTCCTACCCAACCCATTGTACTTCTACAGCAGCACACCAGACTGGGAGAATCACCCCCAAGGTCTCCAACCCACCTGAAATTTGACTTCTCCAACTGCCTGCGTTGTCTAATTTCCATCTCACAGACGTTTATTTCCTGAGATGGTGGTGAAGGGGTAATATCCCAAGACTAACAATTCAGAGGCCCAGGCTAATGCTCTGAGGGACATGGGTTCAAATTCCACCGCAGCAGCTGATGGAATTCAGATGCAATGACAAAAATCTGGAATCACAAATCTTGTCTCAGTCATGGTGACCATGAAACTATCATTGATTGCTGTAAAATTTGGTGTGGCATGGTGCCATGCTAAATTGCCCTTTAGTGTCAGGGGGATTAGCAGGATAAATATGCAGGATTGCAGGGAGGGGGCCTGGGTGGGATTGTTGTCGGTGCAGGCTCGATTGGCCGAATGGCCTCCTTCAGCACTGTAGGGATTCTATGGTTCCCTCTGCCCTGGCATCACCATAAGGCCTCAGATTTACTACCAGCTGTTTGACTGCACTCTCCACCACCACCACCACCACCACCCCATTCCCTCCCCACTTGGCCACTGCAAAATCCAGTGCCACTCCACCCATCCAATAGAGGACCCACCCCCATTCCGAACCCCCTACTTTTTCTGTCCCGATTGAAGTGTGCATCTTCTCTCCCTTACTAGGTTCACCTCCTGCCTCCCTGCATCCATGATAGATCTATCCCTGCCGGTCCCTGGCGCAAACTTATCTATTGCCATGGACCTCACTGGCCAGCTCCTCATCCGAGGTTCGGGTTGTTAATCGGGGACTAAGTCTAAGCTCAGTGATGTTGTGATGTGTGTCAGAGAATCCCGAATTGTGGGTTCCCCAGACTTTCTGACTAGCTGCTCCTTTGGGAGTGCAATAAATAAAACAAAAAAACCCCTTAATCTCCAGAAAAGTTTCATTTATCAGTTGCTTTTTCTTGTTACCGGCACCATAATAAATATGTGATTAATAAATATTGAACAGACAAGTGAACATGACTGCTGTGAAAATGTTTAGATTCTTTAACTATCTTTAAAGATTCTTTAGCCACCTAAATCCCTGGCATTATAAAATTATCTATTTAGCCACTTAAGATGTAGCAATAGGAAAGAAATAACCACCTATAGTGCTATTTACATGTATTATTTAGGGAGCTCATAAAATACAGATTTTTGCAAACAATGATCATCTCTTGAAGTGCTAGAAATCTAATAAAACAAGAGCTTTTAGTCCAGCTAAAAGTGTTTGAAAAGATAAAATTAAAGGAAGCATAAGCATAGAGAGGTTTGTTGTTCTAAAAGAGGAGGGACAAAGCTTCCCATCTTTCATGAAGAGGAGATTTGATGAGCATTGCCAATGGGTCCTGAGGGAGAATTGTAGAAATATAATGCTCAAAGATATGTAGGTCATATCTTGTCATGTTCATGTCGGTTAGCATAGGATGTCGAGAATAATCACCAAAGGAGACGTGAAAGATTGGTGTAGCTTCAATGAGAATATAAAGAACGGGGACAGAAAGAGAAGGATGCCAGTTCGAGAACAAAATGCCAATTCCAGAACAAGGTACAATTCCAGGATGAGATGCCAAGTCAGAATCACAGAGTTCTCATTCTATAATTTGATAATTTAAAACATCTACTTGGTGGTTACATTCCAACTGAACATATTAGATATGTCAATAAGGATTAGTTCATGCCAGGCTAGATTCGCTTTACGTTATGCGGCACTTCTGAAAGACTTTACTTGCCGTTCATGCCACACTTCCACTGCAGCAAAGTCAGAGAATTTGGCAGCCAGCCAAATCTCTATTCACTGTGGCGGGATGGGAAATCCCACCGGCGTGAATGCTGGTAAGATTCCAGCAAATGGTTCTTTGAGTAAAAAAGATGAAAATGCATTGCAGTAAAGCAATGAACAGTTAGCTTAGATCTGATGACTTAGAATAGCACTGCCTCCTGTATGAGCTCAGCAATTAAATAGACGTAGGATGGATCACTGTGTGAGCTGGGCCAGAGACTTAGAAAATAAATGATTTGCTTTGAAGTAATTTCTTGATGAAAAGAAGCAGAGGTAAACACATGCACGGGTTCATAAAACACCATCGTCAAGATTTAGGGATTAGTTTCAACTGCGGTGTTAAACACAAGGAAATTTTATTTTGGTTGTACTGGCCACTCACATCCATTACCAAAAGTTGTAGTCTACAGTCAACATGGTGACCCTGAATTTCCTTAATCTCTTCACTGTCAAAATTACATCAAAATTTATGTCGATTCTTCCCATGGGAACTCGTGTCCATATTTCCTGCACAGATACCGAAACGTAAAGATCAGTGTGAGACAAGAATCATATTCAGCAGTATCAATCAGAGAGACTAGTGAGTGGGTTGCTGTCTTCAACCACAGTACCTCACTTTCAGGCACTTGCCTCTCCTGCTGTTATTCTGTAGAGCAGGTGTGGGACCCTTTGCATGGTTTGCTTTAGTTGAAAGACTTAATTTTAAGATTTTTCTGCCTATGTAACTAATTATGCTAAGCTTTAAAGCTAACTTGGCCACATTTGAAAACTTACCTGGGAATTCTGGGATGAGCTTAGAAATTGCCTTCATTCTTTGAAAATATAATGTTAGCAGAAATGACTAAATGAAGCTTTTCACAGCTACAGCTGCCAATTGTTTATGAAAGTTAGGGGCCTAGTTTGCACCAGCAATTTCAATAACACAGATAAAAATTTATATATTGCAGTAATAGTTATCTGTTTACTTAGTTTAGCTGAATGCAAGGTTTGAGTTCAAGTCTGTACAGGGCCTGGCTGTGAAATCAGTCCCCAAATTCTCTTGCTCTCTCTTTGCTTTTGTAGTATTACTTATAAGTTTTATTCAATAAAGAAAATTATCTTAAATCAGTCCCCAAATTCTCTCGCTCTCTCTTTGCTTTTGTAGTATTACTTATAAGTTTTATTCAATAAAGAAAATTATCTTAAATCCATACCAAGTGCTGCCCATGTCTATTCTAAAGAATGAATGAACCCCTACAACAGGGATATACTCATTGGCATGACCATTCCAGCTGCTGAACGTTTTGCATGCAGGAGGGAGAGGAGGTCTGAAAACTTTAACATTTTAGTTCCGTATCATGGTGAGTTCAGATAAAATATAAAAAAGAAAATGCCGAAAAAAAATCTCGATCAAACTCCAGAAATCTCACTTGAGCCTAAATTAAGTGATTCTGCACCTCTCAGTCTCTAAATTTGTGTGTGTAAATTTCTACAGCATGATGGTGTGAATGCAAAAAATCTTTGTGAGCTGCTCTTTTGCATGTGAGCAGCAAAAAGATTTAGTAGGAATGAAAGTTCAAGGAAATTTGTACTTAGTCGTGTCTTTATGTAATGGCATTAATCAGCTTTGCATACATTTTCTCAATAAAAAATAACATTTCACCACTCTTAAGCCATAGTTACATTGAACCGTTTGTGCTGATTGGAAGCAGTGAGCTACAGCTGTTTTGGACAGTGTTCCACAGGGTGTTAGCTGCAGCTGGAACAACCATGACAACCCTGCTTTCGTACTATAGCTATTTCTATAATGGTGCCTTAATTGGTATCTCTATGATCTGTCTCTGTTGCAACTTATAGGGCCCAGATGGTCCTCCAGGTCCACAAGGTACAACTGGACAAAGAGGACTTGCAGGCCTGCCAGGCCATCGTGGAGAAAGAGGAATGCCTGGCTTGCCAGGCCCTGCTGTGAGTACTACTTCATTAACCTCTTCATTCCCTTTAATGTTTTAATTGTTGGTACCACACTCCTGAAACTATAAATATATAAAAATAAAACTATAAATAAACTGTATTTTGGTGAGACAACTGCGATAAATTAACGAACTTCAGCTTGCTGCAGTTATTTAACTCAGAGGTCCTCACTTTCAATGCCCCTACATTGAAAATCTCTCGATTATATCAAATAGAAAAATTCAAACTGGTTTACATTTTGGCACTCTTTATGCTGTTGCTTAGCAGGAACAACGATAAACAGATTTCTCAGGCATAACATATTGGCATACGAAGTAATTATGGGAATGTGTCGAGTTAGTGTTAAGCTTACTCCAATTTTGTAACATTGACATTCATATCAAAGCCTTTTTGCTTACCACTTAAATTCAAATAGAAAATGGTGCCTTCTCAGTTTTAGTGCCTGTAAACATAAGTACTGTTAGATGAGAAAAGAACAAGTTTTATCTGAAACAAAAGTGTAAGGTCCATGAGTTCACCTTCTGCCATCCTGGTGGTTGCATGATGCAATGATAATCAGAGCACTCATTCTCTATCAATTAGTTTACAACAGAGCCAGACATGTGGCAAAGAAGCCCCAGTGGTGAGACTATAGATCCAAAGTAACTTGTTCATTCTGAACATTTTGCGCTTACCACTGTAACAATTCTATGATTCTATGTCCTATCTCAAATTTCTAATGCAGTACTGCACTTTCCACAGTTAGTATGGAAGCAATTATAATATTTATCAGGCATAACTTTTAACCACAGGCCCATTTAATTTTTTTTTGACCAAATGTTTGCAAAATTGCAATATTTTAATTACTAATAATTGGCATTGGAACATTGTTTTTGGCAATTTTGCGTTCTCATGTTACCCAAGTCCACTGTAATGTAAATGTTAACCTTTATGTGCACTTGATGAAGTTGATTTTTGCACGCTGGATCTGCCTCATGTCTGTGCTCCTCTAATTCTGGCCTCTTGCACATCTCTGTTTTTACTAACTCCCAACACCAGCTTAAAGCAAGTTGATTGTAGCAAATGCCACAAGCTTTCAGAACACGCTGTTCCTTTGTCAGGTGGGTGGGAGTTCTGATCACAAACAGGGCACAAAGACACAAACTCAATTACATGCATAATGATTGGAATGTGAGTCTTTACAGCTAACCAAGCCTTAAAGGTACAATGTGAGTGGAGAGAACATTAAGCACAGGTTAAAAGGATGTGTATTGTTTCCAGACAGGAAAGTTAGTGAGATTTTGCAAGTCCAGGCAAGTTGTGGGGGTTACAGATAGTGCAACATGAACTCAAGATCCCGGTTGAGGCAGTCCTCATGTGTGCGGAACTTGGCTATCAGTCTCTGCTCAGTGACTCTGCACTGTTGTGTGTTGTGAAGGCTGCCTTGGAGAACGCTTACCTGAAGATCAGAGGCCAAATGCCCGTGACTGCTGAAGTGTTCCCCAACAGGAAGAGAACAGTCTTGCCTGGTGATTGTTCATTCATCCATTGTCGTAGCGTCTGCATTGTCTCCCCAGGGTACCAAGTCTCGGGACATCCTTTCCTGCAGCGTACCAGGTAGACAACTTCGGCTGAGTTGCAAGAGTATGTGCCATGTATCTGGTGGATGGTATTCTCACGTGAGATGATGGCATCTGTGCCGATGATCCGGCACATCTTGCAGAGGTTGCTGTGGCAGGGTTGTGTGGTGTCGTGGTCACTGTTCTCCTGAAGGCTGGGTAGTTTGCTGTGAACAATGGTCTGTTTGAGGTTGTGCGGTTGTTTGAAAGCAAGAAGTGGGGGTGTGGGGATGGCCTTGGCGAGATGTTCGTCTTCATCAATGACATGTTGAAGTCTCCAGAAAACAGACCATTGTCCACAGCAAACTGCCCAGCCTTCAGGAGAATAGTAACCACGACACCACACAACCCTACCACAGCAACCTCTGCAAGATATGCCGGATCATCAACATGAATGCCGTCATCTCACATGAGAACACCATCCACCAGGTACACAATACATACTCTTGCAATTCGGCCAACGTTGTCTACCTGATACGCTGCAGGAAAGGATGTCCCGAAGCATGGTGCATTGGGGAGACCATGCAGACGCTATGACAATGGATGAATGAACACCGCTTGACAATCACCAGGCAAGACTGTTCTCTTCCTGTTGGTGAACACTTCAGCGGTCACGGACATTCGGCCTCTGATCTTCGGGTAAGCATTCTCCAAGGCGGCCTTCACGACACACGACAGCGCAGAGTCACTGAGCAGAGACTGATAGCCAAGTTCCACACACATGAGGGCAGCCTCGACCGGGATCTTGGGTTCATGTCACACTATCTGTAACCCCCAGAACTTGCCTGGACTTGCAAAATCTCACTAACTTTCCTGTCTGGAAACAATACACATCCTTTTAACCTGTGCTTAACGCTCTCTCCACTCACCTTGTCTGTACCTTTAAGACTTGATTAGCTGTGAAGACTCACTTTCCAATCATCACTCATGTAAATTGAGTTTGTGTCTTTGTGCCCTGTTTGTGATCAGAACTCCCACCCACCTGACAAAGGAACAGCGTGTTCTGAAAGCTTGTGGCATTTGCTACAAATAAACCTGTTGGATTTTAAGCTGGTGTTGTGAGACTTCTTTCTGTTTTTACCCCAGTCCAACACCGGCATCTCCACATCTTTAGTAACTCCACCACTGGCAACTGGGCCTTTTGTTTGGGAAGTTCCTATTGTTTTCAAAGCTGACTCCATATTGATAACATGTAGGTTTGAACACACTTTTTCTAATTGTATCAAATGAGAAATGAATCCAAAATAATAGATGTCTGTGGGTGGGCCAAGGTGTGAGTGGGGGAAAGAGGGATGGTTCAGTCGCCTAGATAGCTATCATGTGGCTGAGAGGAACAGTAACATCACAAGGTTCAGCTGCTATGTGGGCTGAGGTACAGTTGGGGCCCATCACCTCACCTTCACATCATCAGACTCAGCAACCATTGGATAATCAGGGATGCACCCTGGACAAGAGGAAGGATTGATATCTAGATTGCAATCATTATATTCAACTGCAATCTAGCAAAGCTTGATGTTGAAAAATAGTAAAAGAGAATTATGTTTGACTATGTTTCATTTATTCACACAGACATAGAAAGAGAGAAAATAGGGCTGTAGACAGTTCTAAGCCTAATTCTGCCCATTTCCCCTTTCCCCTAATAATACCAGGTTACAAGGTGAATCACAAATTACAGCACAACAGGAAACCATTTGGCCCATCATGTCTGCACCAGCTTTCCAAATAAGTTAATTCATCCAGTGCCATTCCTCCATCTTCACCCCATTAGCAGAGATTGATAGATTTTGATTAACAATGCAAAGGATTATGAGGATATTGGGTGTAAAAGGCACTGAAGTGTCAAATCAGCCATGATTTGACATTTCAAATCATGGGCTTGATGGGCTGAGTTGCCTCCTCCTGTTTTTTTGTATTCCTGGATGGCACAGTGGTTAGCACTGCTATCTCCCAGCGCCAGGGACCCAGATTCAATTCCAGCCTTGGGTGACTGTCTGTGTGGAGTTTGCACATTCTCCCCACGTCTGTGTGGGTTTCCTTCGGGTGCTTTGGTTTCCTCCCATACTCCAAAGATGTGCGGGTTAGGTTCATTGGCCTTGCTAAATTGTCCCTTAATGTCAGGGGGTTGGGCCTGACTGGGATTGTTGTCAGCACAGGCTCATTGGGCCAAATGGCCTCCTTCTGCACTATCAGGATTCAATGATTTTATGTTTCTGCCCTTCCTTTTTAAGATAACAGTCTAATTCCCTTTTGAATGCCTCAATTGAACCTGCCTTCACCATACCCTCAGGCGGAGCATTCCAGTCCCCATTCAGTCGCTGTGTGAAAAAGTTGTTCCCCATGTTGCTTTTGCTTCTTTTGCCAGTTCCATTAACTCTGTGTCCTCTCGACTGTTTGGTGTTCTTTTTCATAGCCAACCTAAACCTTGCGGTACAATGATCACTACACCTACCAGAAGTCAACAGACAGCTCAAAGCTGTGTATTTTTTGAGGAGCAGTCAAGTTAGAGAAAAGCTCTTTAAACACTTCCAATTTGCAATCACTCAAAGTAAGCTCATGTTCTCCCACAGCTGTTATGGCGAGAAGATTTCAGATTCCCATTCTAAACCTCTCCTTCTTCCTTTCAGACACTCCTTTAAACCCACCCCTCCGACTAAGCTTTTGGTCATCTGCCCTAATATCGCAATTGGCTCGGTGTCAAAATGGTGTTTGATTGTGCTCCTGCAAAATGTCTTGAGATCCTTTGCATTATTAAAGGCAGTATATGAATACAAGTTGTTGTTGTTTAATATATTCCACAACTTATGTCCAAAACAAAATTACAGATACCCATGCGTTAGCTAACTGTCTATTTTACCTTACATAAAATGACTAGAATGTTATCTTGACTGTCAAAAAAAAAAGATTTGTTGGCGAATGTTGGTAATGTATCTGTGAAACATATATATGGATATCTTATGTTTAGCAGCTGAATCAAGTTCACAACCTAAGCTGGCAACTTTTTTTATTGATTGGAGGAGTGAAAATATACTGGATGGAATTTTACATGTCCTCTTCAATGCATAAGCCCATTGCCAGGAGGTGGGTTCAGGATGGCGCCAACACTGTGCCCAATGGTGCCAGCACATGCCCTACTCACTACCTCTGGTATTTACCAGCAGTGGAGGGTGCATCAAGTGGCCTGTTTGCTAATGGGTCAAATGAGGCCCTAAGTCTTAGAATCATATAATCCCTACAGTGCAGAGGGAGGCCATTCTGCCCATTAAGTCTGCACCAACTCTCGCTGATAGAGTACCTTACCCAGGTCCTTTCCCCCATCCTATTCCCGTAACACCACACATTTACCATGGATAAACCACCCAACCTAATACCTTGGGACACTAAAGGGCAATTTAGCATGGCCAACCCACTTAACCTGCACATCTTTGGACTGTAGGAGGAGACGGGGCACCCGGAGGAAACCCACACAGACACGGGGAGAACATGCAAACTCTATACAGTTACCCAAGGCCAGAATTGAACCCAGGGTCCTTGGCGCTGTGAGGCAGTAGTGCTAATCATTGTTCCACCGTGTCACCTAAGTCATCAATTAGTGGCTATCAGGGGCCACCACCTACTACCAGTCGTATTTTACCTGGCAGGTGCCTGGCCAAGTGGGCAAGATTGGCAGCTTTGTTTACAGCTTGGATGGATAGGGGTGTGCTTCCTGAATGGGAACGCCCACCCCGCCTCTCCCCCACTATGGTTCTACCACCTCATGCCCAGGAGAACCTGGTCCCCCAGCCCCCTTGTAGCCAGGCCTTGTTGAAATCTTAGACTTACCTCTGTATCTGAAAGTGGAGTTGAGATTACAGTCAAATCAGTCATGATCTTATTGAATGGCAGAGCAGGCTCGAGGGGCCAAGTGGCCTACTCCAGCTTCTAATTTGTATGTTGCAGCTTGGGATAGTGATACTTCACCATTCATTATGGCAAACTCTTTGTGCAATACATAAATCTTAACCAAGATAAAATTTGGAATTATAGAATCCAGACAGTGCAGAAGGAGGCCACGCGACCATTGAGTCTGCACTGACTCTCCGAAAGGACATCTTCCTTTGATCCACATCCACATTACCCCACACATTCACCATAGCTAAATCCACCTAACCTACACATCTTTGGAAACTCAGAGGCAATATGCTTTGGCCAATCCACCTAACATGCACATATTGTGGAGGAGTCTCCAGATCTGAGAGTGGAATATAATAACATTCATGGGTCTGGTGGTACAGGGGCTCATTTAAAAGGAGACTCATTTCCTACATCTGGCAAGCCACTTAAACCTCGCAGCTTACATGTAGCCCGCAAGTTAACAAGAGCTCATATCTATGAACTGCCTTTGGATGACAATTGTCCAAAAAAACTCGAAACTGGCCAATATGATTCACTCCTCCATTCTGACAAGCATGCTGTCTGATATATTTATTTGTCCTAATGAGATTTTGACAAAAATGATAAGTAACACATTAATAATCTCAGTTTTAATTACATTTTGTGAGAAAAATATTTTAACACGTTTAAAATTTCAGTCTCTTTGCATTTAGTTTTGTAATTTAGTTTACCCAAAAATGTAATTATTGAAAATTGTAATACTTTGTGTTATCCACTCTGTTGTACTCCAATAAAATTGACAACAATGTGACAGATTTTGTTGGATTTTCAGGGTCAGCCTGGGAAACAAGGCCCGACGGGATCTCCTGGTGAAAGAGGCCCCTCAGGCCCAACAGGTCCTCATGGTGCCCGCGGCCCACCTGGTGAAGCTGGTCAGGATGTAAGTAAATATTCGCACTGCTTGAATCTTAATCTTTAAACACGTTTAAACTTGTAAAGTTCCAACTATTTACCACATCCATTCTTTTGAAAGATAAAAGAAAGAGTTGGATTGACATCTAGCAGCTTTCACCACCCCAGGACATCCCAAAGTGCTTTACATCCAATGAAGTACTTGTGAAGCAAAGTCACTGTTATAATGGAGGAAGCTTAACTGCCAATTAATGCACAGCGAGACCTCATTAACAGCAATATGATAATGACCAGATTATTTTAGTGATGTTGATTGGAATAACTATAGACAGAGTGGGAAGTTCTCCACTGTTCTTGCTATGGGATGTACTATAGAAAGGCCAGATAGGGGACTGTAATTTCACCACATTTCCTGACTTGGCAGACCTGATTCCATGGAAACAACCCATATACATATGATTTTCACTCCATGAAGAAGGGCTGGGGGGACTGATGTTTGAGAAGACAAAATTGAGTCAGACCTGCCCCTGCCAGAGGCAGTTAAATGTGGCCATGGAAGTTGGAGAGTGCCAAGATAAGCTGGTTAGAAGGCCGGTTTCAGTTCTTGGAGCCTTCAGTCCAGTTTTATAAAACTCTGTTAGGGTCTCACTCCTCAGCAACCTGCCCACCATGTCCCCTCATATGCTCAACCCAGTTCCATATTCCCTCATTCTCCTCATGCTAGCTCCATGACCACTTGTACCCCAAAAGCCACCTCCATGTCACCTTATACCCCTTTTCCACCTCCATGCCAACTCATTCCCCCATGTCACCTCCATGCCATCTCATGCTCCCATGTCAACTCATACTCCCAAGCCATCTCCATGACCACTCAACCCCATGCTATCGCCGTGGCCATTCACACCCTAATGCCAACTCCATGCTATTTAATAATATCATGCAAACTCCATGGTCTCACATTCTTACTCATGCAAACTACAAAACAACTCACCCAGTATTAACTATGAACAGACCTCAGGAACCATCTGGAGTTGAAAATATTAAACTTCTAACCACCCAAGAGAATTCTCACTCATAATCTAGCTACATAAAAAACTCTCATTCATGAAATTCATTCAAAGATTTTAAATCCTTCAAAGAGTCAATCTGTTGTAAGAACAAGCAAACTGCTATTCAGTAATCATATCAAAAACATTTAATCCTTCAATAGCCTCTTAAAACTGTCAATCAGAAGGTTAATTCAGCATCCCGATGAGCTACGTTGTTTTGGAGCTTCTGAAACTCAGCCAAGCATTCATACTGAACTCAACTGTAAGAACAACTCTTGAGAAATGTCAACAAGGATCTCTATTAAAACTATAGAAACAGATTATAATGATTTCTCAAAATATACCAGATGGCCTGTCAATCAATGCAATCAAGCAACATGCATTTGTTTTTGTACTTCAGATGAAAACTGTAGCTTGGCCATTTTCATGTTTAAAGGGCGAGGGATTTAAATAACTTTAGATCCTGACACATAACATTCTTTATTTGCACTTCAGGAATGCTTATGTATTCCACATAAATTTGTGACTTCAATACTACTGCTAATGTCCTTCGACTTCTGAAAATGTGGACTGTTTTAACTTGGCATTAATTTCAAATGACCTTGCTGAGTTTGGGTTTCCCACATGTGTGACTCAAGCCCTGTCCCCTTCTTCCCAGCGTGTCAGCAAAAATTGTATCTGCTGGAATTGGGATTGGGATTTCTGCAGCTGACCATTTTTAAAGGCCTCTAGAGTTGATCCATCACTGCAAAAATCTGGCCCAGCGTCTCAGTTTAAAATCTCATCTGATAGCATTCCCTCAGTACTGCACTGGGAATGTCAGCCTGGGTTATAGACTCAAGCCTTAAGAATTGGAATTGAACCCACAGCCTTCTCACCCAGAATCAAGAATGCTACCACTGACCAGCAATTTAGCAACTGGAGGATGTGTTATATATTGTACTTTTGATAATTAGTTGTTCTCTTTTCTTCTTAGGGTGTGCCAGGAACCGATGGCACTCCTGGACGTGATGGTCGTGCAGGGGAGCCGGTAAAACGAATAAATTCCAAATTAAATGATAAACTCTAGCAAGCTTCTGCTGTTATATTTTCACTGTGCACGCAAGGTCACATGGAAGAGTCTGAGACATTTTTTACTGCACATTTTCATATTCTTCTGTTAACCAGCCTTGGATTTTCACAAGCATTTGACACAGTGTCTGCAGGCAATTTTGTTCCACAAGTTTAGGGCTCAGAGGGTTGTGGATAATATAGGGTGGATAGAGACTTGGTTAAAAGCCAAAAAAGAATGGGATTGAACAGTTCATTTTCAGGTTGGCAGAGAGTTATCAATGGAGTGTTGCAATGATCAGAGCTGCAGACTCAGTTATTTACAATCTACATCAATAGAAGATGAGCCTAAGTGTAATGTATCCAAGTTGGTACAGTTGGGAAGGTAAGCTGTGAGGAGAACATTTGATTTGATTTATTATTGTCACATGTACTGGGATACAGTGAGAAGGAATTGAGTTTAGAAGTTGGGAGATAATGCTGCAGCTTTATAAGACCCTGGTCAGACCCCACTTGGGGTACTGTGCTCAGTTCTGGTCGCCTCATTACAGAAAGGATTTGGAAAGCATAGAAAGGGTGCGGAGGAGATTTACAAGGATGTTGCCTGGATTGGGGAGCATGCCTTATGAGGATAGGTTGAGAGAGCTCAGTCTTTTCTCCTTGGAGAGACGAAGGGTGTGGGATGACCTGATAGAGGTGTATAAGATGATGAGAGGTATTGATCGAGTGGATTCTCAGAGGCTTTTTCCCAGGGCTGAAAAGGTTGCCACAAGAGGACACAGGTTTAGGGTGCTGTGGAGTAGGTACAGAGGAGATGTCAGGGGTGAGTTTTTCACTCAGAGGGTGGTGGAGTGGGTGCGTGGAATCGACTGCCGGCAGTGGCGGTGGAAGCGGATTCGATAGGGTCTTTTAAGAGACTTTTGGATAAGCACATGGAACTTCGTAAGATGGAGAGTTACAGTTACGCCTAGTAGGTAGGGACATGTTCGGCGCAACCTGTGGGCCGAAGGGCCTGTTTGTGCTTAGTTTTTCTATGTTTCTATTGTTTCTGGCAAGCGAGACAGACAAAAACATACCCTTCATAGAGTACATAGGGGAGAAGGAAAGAACAGGGTGCAGGAGATAGTGTTATAGTCATAGCTAGGAAGTAAGTTTACTCAACTGGGGCTGAGATTTTAAAAGGACTAGGAGGTCCCAACACAAGGCAGGCGGGATTTGAAGATCAGCGATCCGAAGGTTTCTTCTGGATCCTAATGCTGCTGGGACAATTCTGAATTCTGAATAGGGCCAGTGTAGAGGAGGAGGGAGTGACAAACATGTTTGCTGCCAATTAATGACTTCTTGAGCTAATTAAGGCTCTCGTTAGGAGACCTATCCATTCATATTTGGAAATATCAAATTGTATCCTGGTGAGCTCGTGCGAGCTGATGCACACTTGTCAGGTTTGCCAAGGGCCAATTAAATCTCCGTGCAGGTGATTTTATTTCCAGTCTGGGGGCTGAACTCATGCTGGTATGAGTGGTGCTGCTAATCATTCATGGACACTTTCCACCTCGTTGGATCTCCTGCCTGTATATTAGCTGCTCTATTGCATCAGGCAGGCAATTCCCAGAGGGGTTTGGCATCTCCAATTGGGCACCAGCTCACTCCTGGTTAAGTTGCCCATTTAAAATAATATAGTGTTAGCCATGCAGATCAGGTGTGGGGTCATCTGGATGAACCCACACTGAAAATTTGGCTCGAAGCATTGGCAAAGGGATATAGATACGTTAATTAAGTAGCAAAAAGTAAACCAAATATTATGAGAAGATATGGATTGCAGCACAGACTGCAGCGGTTCATGGAGGCAGCTCACCACCACCTTCTCAAGGGCAATTAGGGATGGCAATAAAGGCTAGCAAAGCCAGTGACTCTCATATCCCATAAATTAAATTTAAAAAGTAATAGAGCATGAAATGGTGTGAAATTATTCATTTTCTTAGGAAGGATAGATATACAGAATATTTTCTAATTGATAAGAAGGTATTAAGAATAATTTGGGTGGCATTATATATAAAACACAGGAAGATATCATGCATGTAAAGCAAGCGAAATGGAAGGCAAGTGATCGGTTAGCCTTTATTGCAAGAGGGTTTGAGTAGAAGAATAAGGACATCCTGCTGCAATTGTACAGGGTTTTGGTACAATCACACTGAGAGCACTGTGAACAGTTTTGGTTTCCATACCTAAGCACAGATATACTTGCCTTAAACAAAGTGCAGTAAATGTTCACTAGATTAATTCCTGGGATGAGAGAGTCATCCTACAAAGCCTGTTTGAACAGAGCAGGCCTGCATTCTGGAGTTTGGAAGAATGAGATTTATTCTGATTGAAACATAAAGGATTGTGAGACAGCCTAACAGGCTAAATGCCGATGGAATATTTACTCTACTTCTCTATCCCAGAGAGCTGTAGAGATATGGAGGTTGGGCAGAAAAATAGAGTTGAGGAAAGGTCAGAGCAGGTTTGAAGGGCAGAATGGCTTACTCCTGTTTCTATTCTCATATCTTCTTATGTTTTTGTGCATAGGGTGATCGTGGCGATCCAGGGCCTGCAGGTGTTCCAGGTGTACAAGGTGGTCCTGGGGCTCCAGGTCCCATTGGTCCAACTGGAGAGGCGGGTGCTAGAGGTGAAACAGTAAGTTTCCTGTTTAAATATTTAGCTGCAGTTTTTTTCCCCCTGACTGCTTTTCCCTGGCAGGAAGGACAGATCACTGTTTTACTCTTTGCTCCAAAGAGAGGAAAATGGCAGCATCTTAAAACTACATTATGGTCACATTGTCACTTTATTAACATTAACAAATGGAAGGGAAAATAGTCTGAATTCTCTATCAAAATATTACTGATAATTTCATGGATAGTGTTGATCAAGAATTGACAATAACTGTAGATCAGAAACCTTGGCTGCAGAATGATTACCACTAAAACCACTGAGCCATTGGCATACACATGAATAAAGATGATGTGGACATCCCTGTTTCTTTGTTGAATGGTTATCCCATTAACCTAACACTAGTACAATCCTCGACTTTACCAACCATTGATCCTCTATGGATAAGTCAGTTTAGAGTCTATTACTTGCATTTTTTTTTGCATAAAATGGAAGTTTCACCTTAATTAATTGCCATCATAATATGTGTTCAGTAAGTCTACACGTTGTTTTGAAGTTGTGACCTCAAGGCCGGAATCTTCCACCCCCTGCGGAGGCAGAAGTTACTTGCTATTGACTGCTGGTGGGAACTCCCTGTCCTGCTGAATTCGGTGGCTGTTGTTTGTGATGGCCCCTGGGGAACCCACCTTGAGGGATTGCTTTCTGTGGGACCCACTGGCGGGAAGGTCTGGTAAATTGCAGCCACAGTTTGGGATACATGTCAAAAAAAAACTGCACAGAGGAACCTGAAAGGAAACATGAATTAACTGCTGTCTAAAATTATGGGGTAGATTCGAACTTTCACCAATGAGTGGGGAACAGGCTGATTGGACTTCCACTCCCATTATGCATATTCATTTTCCTTTCTATTACACAGAAAAGGAGGACTAGATGGGTTTGAAAACAGGCACTTAATGCATTACCACCCAATGGCAAATATTACAAACAACCTTATTGAGGGTGATCTTACTGGTTTGTCATGTTGCTCAATTGAGGTGGTGAGCCAGTAAGATTGTGCGAAAAGCAGAGGTCCTCACTGGCAAGGTTGACATGTGGTCCCCCACCAACGGACTAGACATGGTGGCCTCACCAGTGGGACTGGAGGCAATTAAGGCCTCCTGGGCAGTCTGGGACAGGGATATGCAGTGCCCCTTGGGTAATGCCAGCCTGGCATCTTAGCACTGTCAATTGGGCATTCTGGCACTGTGAGCCTGGCACCCTGGCAGTACCCACCATGCACCCTGGCAATGGGCAGTGGGCAGCGCTAAGGGATGGGGCCTAAAGGGAGGAGAGTGCCTGAAGGAGAGGCAGCGCATGGGAGCGCCAGGACAGTGATTGACCAGGGGAGTGAACGGGCATGGTGATCAGCCAGTGGGGGGGGCGGGGGGGTGGTGGTGGTGGTGTATAATCAGGAGCAGTGATTGGAAGGGGGGGCCATGATCTAGGGGATGACGCAGGGGTGCAATCTGGGGAGCAATTGGAGGCGTAGGGTTGTGATGTCCAGGGGAGTGGGGGAATAACAATCTCTCAGTGCGTTGTGTATTCTTGACATTGCACACTGGGAGGTCAGGCGCATGAGCAATAGCATCCTCTAATGTCTGCAGTCAGATTCCTGGCAAGAATAGACTCTGTCCACTCCCCTTACTGGTGAAAATCACAGTTTGTCTCATTATTTTTTGAGCTATCATTAGATTTGATATTTTCTCTTGCTGAAAAGAAAGGTCTAAAACTCTTGCGTTTTCATGGCCGTTCAGCACTTAGAATTTTTTTGGTAAGATTGTCCCATTGTGTTTTTGAAACTTCCCTTCTATTTGATGTATACATCCATTCAGTAATGCCAATATTCTTGAATGAAGAAGTTTATCTATGGTAAAGATAACTCTTTCTCTCTCTCTTCCTCAAAGGGTTCTCGTGGTCCATTGGGCACCTCTGGTCGAGCTGGGGGACGTGGACTACCAGTAAGCTGTTTCACTTCTTATTTACTGTTTGTACAATGAATGCGGGGTTTGATTTATATTCTATCCAGATGCTGTTTCCATTGGTCCAGGATTCATGAAATGTAATTTGATATTACTGACCTCTGCAGTCTCAGCATGCATTTAAATCAAATGCAATCTTCAATATCAGGCAGAATATATTTGCTATCTCTGATTTGACCATGAACATATCACACTTAAGGGGGTGTTTAGAAAAATGTGCATTTTTCACGTAACAAAAACAATGGGCTAAATTTAATGGCTGTGGCAATCCATAGGCTGGAAAATTGGTGATAATCCAGCTATTTCTAGGAACTCTAAGGGATTAAATACCAATCAGGCATTTAACTACCTTCCATCTGGGTTTCTGTGCCTTTAAAGGCAAATAGCATTGCCTCCAAGAGCTGCGGGCCAAGCGGAGAGTTGGCAGCCCTTCATATCCAACAAAGAGCATTGAGTGATCTCTGCTAAGAGTGTAGCAAGCCCCTGAGCAGCAGCCATGAAGCAGGCTTGCTGGGCCCAGACAAGGGGGCTCTCATTGGGGGGGCCCAGGGATGGAGTGGTGTATTTTTTAGTTGGGGTGACCCATGCCACCAGGGACACAGAGTACCTGAACTAGAGGGCATCCCCATCTGAGTCAGCAGGGAGGACGCCAGAGTATACCCACGTAGCAGATGGTGCCCTCCTGCCCGCTGCTGGCAGTGTGGTGGTAGAAGGATGAATTGTCTACTTAAGGGTCTCAATTAGTCTCCAAGTTGGAAGGCTGACCTCAACTTTCTCTGTCCCTGACTTAAGTGGAGGAGTCCAGGAGGTGATGGGCTCCTGCAAACCCAAACCTTCCCATCTGATCATATGGCTTCCTCCAAGCTCCCAGCCCACTGGCTGCAGAGGTGGGGGAGACATTATCTTACACCCAATGTGCCTGGTTATGACAAGAATACAAATCATTTCACCTTTGAGACTTGTGTGTGAGGCTGAGGTTGAGTGGTAGAGTGCTGGTCACATCTATCCGCTGTGTTTCAATAGTCACAAAACAGTGGAATGAAAGTCTATTCTATCTGAAAAATATCATGGTTTTACTTAGATCATATTAATCTCGTGTTGGAATTCTGCAGCAGTTTTGGAACAAAATTACAAACAGAAAACCATGAAAATGCACACCTGGCCTGGCAGCTTCTGTGGAAAAAGACAGGCAGAGTTAACCAGCAGGATTTTCCTGTAGGCATGGGCAGGAATTTTGGCCTTCTCCAAGTTTTTCTATCTTGCCCATGATGGTGCCCACCACTGGCGGGATTGGAAAATCTTGATCAATGTTTCAGGTCAAGGATCAGGCCAATGATCATCGAATTGGAACATTAGCTCTGTATTTCTCTCTATGTACCTTGCCAGTTCTACCGAATGGTGGTTCCAATATATTTTGTTTTTATATTTCCACAATCCTTTGCTTTTGTATTAGTGACGAGCCAAAATGTTGGTTTATGAATATTCATTATGAGAGCTAATGTATAACATTTATTGGCTAACCAGGTCTTTGCCATTCACGTGAAAGGAGCTGATTATGAATGAACAGCCTTTCACACAGTGCCCACTGCTCTTCTTTATCAATTAAATAGAAATGAGAATCGGGCAGGGTGTAAAATACAATTCCAGTTCACTCTCAGCTAATTGTGCGCTGCTGGCAAAGACCAATACTATTGTTCTTTAGGGCACATGTAATTAAAACTGATGTTGAATGTAAATTGATGATTATTTAAATAGCAAAATCAATAATAGAACAAATGGAAAAAAATTAGCTCAAATAAAGAGCACAGAAGTAAAGTATGAATCTTCTCATTCAAAGATGCTTTCAGGGTCACGAGCAACCCCCTTGAGCTTTCATATGATTCAAAGATTTGTCCTGAAATTACAGCAAGGTATACAATTGCTTCTTGCAGCATTTCAAATTACTCGAATTCCTGTTTCATTGAGGGATGGACACACTTATCATAAATAGGTTATTGCCATTGCTAATGTAGTGGATATGAATTTCAGGTGGATGCATTAAGCTGTTTTTAAGAGATATTCCAATGTATGTATAAAGCTATGCATTTGTTACAATACTGGAAAGCAATCAATTGGTAAGATGTAAGGGGCCAAAAGCATATTTCTGAATAAAAATCCCCAAATTCATGCTACTTCCAAATTGGTAGATTGTAATAGAGAAATAGAAATGGAATTATTTTCTTCTGTCCTTTTTTACCTCAGTCATATGAAAAAAGTTACACTTTGGGCACGATTAGTGACCCGGTTGTAAATTGCACTCAGAACGGTGCCAATTTTAACAACTGTTTTCTTTTTTCTCGAGTTTATGCTTAAACTCATTTGCATATTGTCAAATGGAAAATCTGCCATGGATCAGTGCAATTGGACAGCATTTTAGAGCATAATTTAAAAACAAGTGTGCGTTTAAAAATGACTCCTTCATGTATTTAGCCATCTGATTAATACAGTTTAATTGCATTCGTTGCAAAAAATAAGTATTTTTAATCACCTGTGAGTAACCTGATTTTTAAATTGAAAATGGGTGGCACAGTAGCACAGTGGTTAGCAATGTCACCTGACAGCACCAGAGATCCAGGTTCAATCCTGGCCTCGGGTGACTGCGTGGCATTTGCGTGTTCTCCCATGTCTATGTGGGTTTCCTCCAGGTACTCCAGTTTCCTCCTACAGTCCAAAGATGCACACGTTAGGTTGAGTCACCATACTCAGAGGGGTTAGCAGGGTAAATACATGGGGTTACAGGGGTAGGACCTGGTTGGGATTGTTGTTGGTACAGGCTCAATGGGCCAAATTGCCTCCTTCTCCACTGTAGGGATTCTGTGATGCTAGAAATAAAGAAATCTATACAGAACTATTTATTCATTGCATTTGGTTACAATAGTCATTTTCTTAGTAAAATGTTTTAAAATGTAAAAAGCTTCAGCATCAGTCACTGGAAGAAGTGCACACTTACAGCAGGCAGTAAAGAAGGCAAATAGTATGTTGGCCTTCATAGAGAGAGGAATAGGGATGTTTTGCTGCAATTGTGTAGGGTGTTGGTGAGGCCACACCTGGAGTATCGTGTGCAGTTTTGGGTGTCCTTATCTGAGGAAGAATGTCCCTGCTATAGAGTACAGCAAAGGTTACCAGGCTGATTCCTGAGATGGCAGTTAGCACTATATTCATTGGAGAGTAAAAGAGTGAGAGGGGATCTCACAGAAACTTTTAAAACTCTAACAGGGTTAGACAGAGTAGGCTCAGAAAGAATGTTCCCAATGATGGAGGCGTCTGGAACTAGGAGCCATAGTTTGAGAATAAGGGGTAAACCTTTTAGAATTGAGGTGAGGAGAAATTTCTTCATCCAGAGAATGATGAATGGGTGGTATTCGCTACTACAGAAAGAACATAAGAAATAGGAGCAGGAGTAGGCCATCTAGCCCTTCGAGCCCGCCCCGCCATTCAATAAGATCATGGCTGGTCTGTCGTGGCTCAGTTCCACCTTCCCGTGCTCCCCCCATAACCCTTAATCCCCTCGCCTATCAAAAACCTATCAACCCGCGTCTTAAATATATTTAGCGAGGCAGCCTCCACCACTTCAACGGGCAGAGAATTCCAGAGATTCACCACCCTTTGAGTGAAGAAGTTCCTCTTACTCCGTTCTAAACCGCCTCCCCTTTATCTTGAGGCTGTGCCCTCTAGTCCTACTGTCCTTTCTGAGCGGGAAGAGTCTCTCCACCTCTATCCTATCCATCCCATTCATCATCTTATACGTCTCAATGAGATCTCCCCTCATTCTTCTAAACTCTAATGAGTACAAGCCTAGTTTATTCAGCCTCTCCTCATAGCTCAACCCCCTCAACTCCGGTATCAGCCTAGTAAACCTCCTCTGCACTCCCTCCAAGGCCAAAATATCCTTGCGTAAGTGTGGCGACCAAAACTGCACACAGTACTCCAGCTGCGGCCTCACCAGTGCCCTGTACAGTTGCCCTGTACAGTTGAAAGTAGTTGAGGCCAAAACATTGTCTGATTTCAAGAAGAAATTAGCTACAGCTCTTGGGGCTAAAGGGGCCAAAGGATGTGGGGGGCAATAATCAAGATATTGAATTTGACGATCAGCCATGATCAAAATGAATGGTGGAGCAGGCTCGAAGGGCTGAATGGCCTACTCCTGCTTCTAATTTCGATGTTTTTATGTTTTGAAAGGTGCCGTTGGTATCCTTCAATCAAGAAAAAACTAAAATCTCTTGAAGGCTCACACATCATTGCAATTAGTAGAAACTTGCATTGTGATTCAATTCGATCTGGGCGGGGCCATTTTACTTTAGGGGCAGGTTTTTGGTGTGATCTTTATAAAGTTGAAACAGAAGATCACTGAATAGAATCTATGCTTGTATCAACCAATGGCCGATTTGACCAATTTTGTGCAAATTTCACTGAGCAAAAGGGTGTATCCTATTCCAGTTGCTCAAATGTTATCAAATTATGCTGGATTTTATTATTAGGGAGACTTATCTTCTTCTTTTTGGATTGACTTCCATAGGGTCCTCAAGGTCCCCGTGGTGACAAGGGTGAAAATGGAATTCAGGGTGAACGAGGTCAGAAAGGTCACCGTGGATTTACTGGTTTGCAGGGTCTTCCTGGTCCTCCTGTAAGTAACTGAACACCTAGTAATCATTATTTCGCATCACCTCAAAGGAGATTTTACTGTGTAAAATTCATTTGTATTTAATATAAAGCTTTATCTTACTCTATAATATTTTCTTTGTATTATATTTAAATTGATAAATATAGTAGGTCATATCTTTCTGCTTTTATTTGCATCTATCTATGATATTCCACCCATTGAAATGAATGGGAATTTCGGAGTATTAAATGCAGAAATAGAAAATCCTGGCCAGGATTCTTCTACTATTCAAAGGATTAACCAAATCAAATTCTATTTTCTCTTTATTAGGGTCCATCTGGCGAGCAGGGTGGTCCTGGAATTCCAGGGCCTTTTGGTCCAAGAGTAAGTATATTTCAACACCTACCAATTCAATAGCACAACCAGAGTTCACCAGTAATCATCTTGTGAGTTTCCTTAACCATGACTCAGAATTTCCTCATAACTTGTGGTACGCTGGCATTTCTGTTCCAAGGCATACAACTGGGATTTTTAGGATATTTTGGCACAATTTGGACCCAGGAAGTTTAAGGCCCAGAGTAGTTACCAAATTTCCTATTTGAATCAAGTCCATGGGCCAGAACTCTACCACCTCATCCCCCACAGAATCGGAGTGGGCGAGGGTCCTACAACGGAAAGTTCAGTTGAACTTGGGCGGGAATTTCTGGTCTCGCCCAAGCGAGGCTGTAAAATCCCGCCCGAATTTTATCTATATATATATACATATCCTATAAAACTCCTTTCTTTAAACTTTGTCATAAGCTAATGCCAACGGTGACAAAAAAATGTATGAATTAATCAATTTGTGTGTTGTAATCAAATCAGTATAACACAGGCAAATAGTAGTATTGTTGTATGGTGTACATTTTCCAACTGTGTCTATAAGATTATGGTACTAAAGGTAGGCAGTCAACCACTTGTTAGTAATTTTAAGATTGTTTTTCAAAAAGCAACAGTTTATGTATTAATTAATGAGTAAAGAGTATACGGTCTGTGAGAGCAGTTTATTGATCTGAGAGGATGAATGGAAGGCTGGCTCAGAATGCGTTGATCTCAGTAGCTTGTGCCGTCTGGTTGAAGTGTTAGGGAACCCTTCTCTCGGTCTTTCTCCTCCATGTCTTGTTCATCTTCCATCTGAAGACAAAGCATAATGATGACTGCCAGCGGAGCAGGACTGCTGCTGATCCCTGAGCACTTGTTCATATATCATTTTTCTTGGGGCTGATAGCTTTACCCATTACCAATTCCAATCCTCCTGACCAGTGGACACAGGACAAGTACCCAGGATGCCAGTGTGATCACCCCCAGCCCCCACTTCCAATCGTCACCCTGCTTGGAGTCAGCTTTTTAGTTTCTGTCATGCTGAGGGTTGTTTCTTTGCCTCTTTCCAAGCACTTACTTAGATAAGGGGGTTACACAAGCAAGACATCATCCTACCAATTTAGAAATTTCAACAGGGGGTTTCCTGAATTAAGTGAACCTAATGTTTCCAGGGACTGTTTCGAAATTGTCTTTCAAGAATGAGAGAGTAAATACTTTGTGAGCTAATCTCATAAGAATTCTATACCATGCAGAAAGTATCATGTACTAAAGGCAATCATTTCTTACGGTTTGGAGCAGAAGCCATCAAAGGCGGCATGGTGGCACAATGGTTAGCATTGCTGCCTCACAGCTCCAGGGACCTGGGTTCGATTCCCGGCTTGGGTCACTGTCTGTGTGGATTTTGCGCATTCTCCCTGTGTCTGTGTGGGTTTCCTCCAGGTGCCCCGGTTTCCTCCCACAGTCCAAAGATGTTCAGGTTAGGTCGATTGGCCATGCTAAATTGACCCTAGTGTCTGGTGGATTAGCAGGGTAAGTATGTAGGGTTATGGGAGTAGGGCTTGGGTGGGATTGAGGTTGGTACAGACTCGATGGACCGAATGGCTTCCTTCTGCACTGTAGGGATTTTATGATTCTATAAGTTTCTATTCACGTAGCATCAAATTCCTGTATTTTGTTCATTATTATTAAAGGTGGCACGGTGGCAGAGTGGTTAGCATTGCTGCCCCACAGTGCCCAGGACCTGAGTTCAATGCCTGTGACGGTCTGCGTGGAGTTTGCACATTCTTCCTGTGTCTGCATGGGTCTCCTCCCACAATCCAGGTGGATTGGCCATGCTAAGTTGCCCCTAAGTGTCAGGAATTAGTGGGGTAAATATGTGGGATTATGGGGATAGGGTCCTGGGTGGGCTTGTTGTTGATGCAGATTCGCTAGACCGAATAATCTCCTTCTGCGCTGTAAGGATTCTATGAATTCTTGTGTCCTAGTATCTGATTTATGTTGCTGCAGCCTAATAAAAATGTTTTTTGTAATGGTAATGTTTTTACCTTTGTGTGGCTGGGACCGTGTTGTGAAAGTTAGCCCTGAGGTCTCACTGAAGTGGCTCAGAGTTGACAGGAACATTTGCTAACCCTGTACTTCAGTTGAAAGTTTCAAGGACATTCACAATTCTGCAATGTGTCATTTTCTTTTAGGGACCTCCTGGTCCAGTTGGTCCTCCTGGAAAAGAAGGTCACTTTGGTTTCTCTGGGCCTATTGGGCCACCCGGTCCACGTGGATCTCCTGGAGAAACTGGCCCTGAGGTAAGTGTGTACAGGAATGCATCTCCTCAATATATTTTACCTGGCCACTCGCTTACTGACCTCTTTGCTGAACCATAAGCTAAAAGCTAATTGAAAAACACCAAGGAAGAGAATTTGCAATTAGCATTAAGTTCTGTAATTGTAGTTAACATAAATTATATTTACGATGGGTCGAATTTTGCCCAGATTTTAGAGTTGTCTGTAACAAAAGTGAATGATCAAATGGTGTTAATCTTCTGCCTGGTGTATCACAGAATATTTAAAAGTCCCCTGATTGGAAACTTCCTGAAAGACCACGATAAAGTTAATTTTAACATTCAAATTGCTGGTATTATCTGGCTGTATTGCGTAAATACATTAGAATTTTGAGGAATCTGGCATTTAATCCCAATTAGAATTTGGTTCAAGTATCAAGTTGACTCAATGATAATACTTCCACTTGAACCAGAAGGGCATGGGCTCAGCTTGTCCTCTGGGACTGGAGCAAGTAGATCCACTTTAGCAGAGTACTCGGAATGCTGCAATTATCATCATTTGAGTGAGATGTTAATCTACCTGCTCAGATAGATATAAAAGACATTATTAAAAGAAAAGCCTGTTGATTACTATTTATCCCTCACTGCTCTTTTGGGGTTTTTTGTGTGCGATTTGTTTGCTGCATCAATACAAGTATCAATTCAGTAGCAAGCCACTCCAAGTCATTCACTACGCTGACTTGGAAATATATCATTGCTCCCTCATTGTTGCTGGGTTACAATCTCGGAACTCCCTCCCTAACAGCATTGAGGGTGTACCTACACCACAGGGGCTGCAAGCGTTCAAGAAGGCAGCTCCCAGAAGCAATTAAGAGTGGGCAATAAATGCCCAGTGACACCCGCATCCCATCAATGATTTTTAAAAGAATGTAGAAGCTGCGAAATATCGTGGGATATTTTGAAGTTGTGAAAGATGCAATACAAATCCAAAGAGGTAAATTTTCCAGTCCCGCACTCCACGGGAATCATTGCGGGTGGGATGGAAAATTTGACGAACGTTTAACGGTCCATTGACTTCAGGTGAGAATGTCTGTACTTGGGGCAGTAGCGACTGGAAAATCCTGCCCAAACGCTGGAAATTTCTTCACACCAGCAGGGTTTTCACATCCCAAAGTAGGCAACGGAGATTTGGCTTGTTGCCAAATTCTCCAGATTTGCTACAGCGGGAGAGTGGCGTGAATGGGTGCCAAGATTGTGGCCCAAGTCTTTTTAATAATAAAATTAAAGCTAATGGGCAGAATTCTCTGGCCGCCCTTGTCCAAAAGCTGGAAATTCCTGCCCCACTGTCAATGGAGTTTCAGATTCACCGCAACACACAGCGAAGATTTCAGTGGCGGGTGACATGGGAGAATTCCGGCCAATATCTCTCTGTGTAAACTAAGCGTAAATATAAAAGCTCAAAACTGATTCTTCAATTTCCTGTTAACAGGGTCCTCCTGGTGAGGAAGGGCCACCTGGTCCTCCTGGCCCCCCAGGTCCTCCCACTGCTGCCTACGAGGATATTGTGGGCCGTTATGAGATGGAGCCAGATACTTTGGATATATTCAATGCCGACGAGACCTCTGATAATCTTCCCAAGACCTCAGGAGTGGACGCTACCCTCAAATCCCTCAGCAGCCAGTTAGAAACCATGCGTAGCCCAGATGGTTCTAGAAAGAACCCAGCTCGCACATGCCAGGATCTTTTATTCTGTCACCCAGAAAAGAAAAGTGGTATGTATTTGGACAGGAAGTATTCTGTCCTGTAAGAATTTGGATAATTCTTTCAGGAAACAGTAAACATTTCTTTTTGACAGAAAACCCAGTGACCACTTAGCACAAAGCTTTGTAGGCTGGGTGGATGGTTGGGCTTCTGAAAAATGGACTTAAGAACATAAGAACATAAGAAATAGGAGCAGGAGTAGGCCATCTAGCCCTTCGAGCCTGCCCCACCATTCAATAAGATCATGGCTGATCTGTCGTGGCTCAGTTCCACTTTCCCGCCCTCTCCCCATAACCCTTAATCCCCTCTCTTATCAAAAACCCATCAACCCGCGTCTTAAAAATATTTAGCGAGGTAGCCTCCACCACTTCAACGGGCAGAGAATTCCAGAGATTCACCACCCTTTGAGTGAAGAAGTTCCTCCTCAACTCCGTTCTAAACCGCACCCCCTTTATCTTGAGGCTGTGCCCCCTAGTCCTACTGTCCTTTCTGAGCGGGAAGAGTCTCTCCACCTCTATCCTATCCATCCCATTCATCATCTTATATGTCTCAATGAGATCTCCCCTCATTCTTCTAAACTCTAACGAGTACAAGCCTAGTTTATTCAGCCTCTCCTCATAGCTCAACCCCCTCAACTCTGGTATCAGCCTAGTAAACCTCCTCTGCACTCCCTCCAAGGCCAAAATATCCTTGCGCAGGTGCGGCGCCCAAAACTGCACACAGTACTCCAGCTGCGGCCTCACCAATGCCCTATACTTGGTGGCCTTTGGCTCAGGCTGGGATAATCTAACTCAACCTGATTATAGTCAGTCCACTCCCTACACAGAAAGACTGGGAATAGGGCACTGAGAACCATCAGACCATTGGCTGCTCGCCAGCTTGAGGGTAGGTGGCAGCAAAGGGGTCGTTTTTGATCTCTCAGAAGAGAAGGGATAAGTCTGGGGAAAGGAGGGCCACAGCTTTCCTTGTGGGACACAACTGTGCAGTCTTGCTTTTCCACAAAGGAAAGTGTTGAACATTCCTGAAAACTTTTTCTGATGTGCAGTCCTGCCTCAGCCTGTTGGGAAAGCTATGGTAACTTCTGCACTCAGATTCCAGTTGAAATATAATTGGGATCACAAAGGAGCAATAGCACTCTACTTTGATAAATCATGAAAACCCCTTCTCCTTTAGGCGTGTGCTTGATGCATCTTTGGATTAAGATTAGATTTATTTATTAGTCATAAGTAAAGTTTACATTAACACTGAAATGAAGTTACCGTGAAAAGTAGTGCAGAAAGATTGAATTCTGAGAGGATCAGTAAACTACTTGTTTCCAACTGCCCATTCTTCACAAGGTGGACAGGGCTAACATCAGTATCTGCCTTCTATATTGGAGGTAAGAAGTCTCACAACATCAGGTTAAAGTCCAACAGGTTTATTTGGTAGCAAAATTCACTAGCTTTTGGAGTGTTGCCCCTTCGTCAGGTGAGTGGGATTTCTATTCACAAACAGCGCATATAAAGACACAAACTCAATTTACAAAATAATGTTGGAATGGTTTAAGGCTTGATTACAGACAGTGTGTGGAGTGAGTGTTAAGCACAGGTTAAAGAGATGTGTGTTGTCTCCAGCCAGTTAGTGAGATTTTGTAAGCCCAGGCAAGTCATGGGGGTTACAGATAGTGTGACATGAACCCAAGAGCCCGGTTGAGACAGTCCTCATGTGTGCGGAACTTGGCTATCAGTTTCTGCTCAGTGACTCTGCACTGTCGTGTGTTGTGAAGGCCGCCTTGGAGAATGCTTACCTGTATATCAGAGGCCGAATGCTCATGACTGCTGAAGTGTTCCTCAACAGGAAGAGAACACTCTTGCCTGGTGATTGTCGAGCGGTGTTCATTCATCCATTGTCGTAGTGTCTGCATGGTCTCCCCAATGTACCATGTCTTGGGGCATCCTTTTCTGCAGCGTATCAGGTAGACAACGTTGGCTGAGTTGCAAGAGTATGTATCGTATATCTGGTGGAAGGTGTTCACACGTGAGATGATGGTATCCATGTCAGTGATCCAGCTCGTCTTGCAGAGGTTGCAGTGGTAGGGTTGTGTGGTATTATGGTCACTGTTCTCCTGAAGGCTGGGTAGTTTGCTGTAGACAATGGTCCATTTGAGGTTATGCATTTGTTTGAAGGCAAGAAGTGGGGATGTGGGAATGGCCTCGGCGAGATGTTCGTCTTCATCAGTGACATGTTGAAGGCTCTGGAGACGATGTCATAGCTTCTCCACTGGACGACTAAGGGTACTCTGTCCACCGTGCCCTGTGTTTGTCTTCTGAGGAGGTCGAAGCAATTTTTTGCTGTGGCGCATCGGAATTGTTGATCAATGAATCGAGCGCCATATCCTGTTCTTATGAGGGCATCTTTCAGCGTCTGGAGGTGTCTGTTGCGATCCTTCTCATCTGAGCAGATCCTGTGTATACAGAGGGCTTGTCCGTAGGAGGTGGCTTTTTTAACGTGTTTAGGGTGGAAGCTGGAGAAGTGGAACATCATAAGGTTATCTGTGGGCTTGTAGTTCAGTGAAGTGCTGAGGTGACTGTCCTTAATGGAGGTGCGTGTATCCAAGAGTGCAACTGACTCCGGAGAGTAGTTCATGGTGAGTCTGCTGGTGGGATGGAATTTGTTGATGAGGTCATATAGTTGTCTCAGTGATTGTTCACCATGACTCCAAAGGAAGAAATTCTATATTGGAACACAGCAACAGGAATAGGATATTCATCACCTTGAGTCCATTCCACCAGAAGCTGACATGCTGGAAATGATAGAAGTACCAAGCTATTGTGTAGATACTTCTGAGCGAGATTGTTTTCCTTATGAATTACAATACCAGTAATATGTAATCCAGTAAATGGTGTGGAGATGCCGGCGTTGGACTGGGGTAAACACAATAAGAAGTCTGACAACACCAGGTTTAAGTCCAACCAATTTATTTGATAGTAAACTCACAAGCTTTCGGGGTTTGCCCCTTCGTCAGGTGAATGGAGAGTTCTGGCCTCAGACAGAGCATATAACAGCACAGACAGTTTACAGATTACTGATTAAAATACAAATCTTTACACCTAACTTGCTATTCAAGTCTCAAAGTGGCTGACAATGTGAGTGGAAGGAGCACTGATCACAGGTTGTGTACACATCTCTTTAACCTGTGATCAGTGCTCCTTCCACCCACATTGTCAGCCACTTTAGGACTTGAACAGCAGATTAGGTGTAAAGATTCGCATTCTAATCAGTAATCTGTAAACTGTCTGTGCTGTTATATGCTCTGTCTGAGGCCAGAACTCTCCATTCACCTGACGAAGGGACAAACCCCGAAAGCTTGTAAGTTTACTGTCAAATAAATCGGTTGGACTTAAACCTGGTGTTGTCAGACTTCTTACTGTGTTTATCCAGTAAATGGCCCAGAGTAACAACAGTAACATCTTTGGCTCTTATCCTAGCGGGATATTGATCAGTATTCAAAGCAATATTAATAGGTATGTTCCAATCGATATGTGGATATTGTGAAAAATATTTAGTGTGCAAACTAGTAAAATGCATTTGTATGATACAGTCGGAATTATTTCTGCACCATTTTTTGGACAATATCCCTTTGAAATGTCACAGACTAAAAGAGAGTCAGAGAAGACTATCATAGAGTCATCGAATCATACAGTGCAGAAGGACACCATTCGGCCCATCGAGTCCATACTGACCACAATCCCACCCAAACCCTATTTCCATAACCCTACGCATTTACCCTAGCTAATCCCCCTGACACTAAGGGGCAATTTAGCATGGCCAATCCACCTAACCCGCATGTCTTTGGACTGTGGGAGGAAACTGGAGCATCCAGAGAAAGCCCACGCAGATACGGGGAGAATATGCAGACTCTGCACAGTGACTCAAGCTGGGAATCAAATTCAGGTCCCTGGCACTGTGAGGCAGCAATGCTAACCACTGTGCCATCCACCATCCTTTAAAGTTTGAAGTCATGCCGAAAAGTTTATAAAACAGGAGTTGTTTACATTGAGGAAATTAATATTGGTTGAAATTTTCCTGCCCTTCCTGCTGGCGGGATCTTCCAGTCCCGCTGATGGTAACACCCCCCCGCCAACCCCATCCCTCCTCCATGGTATGTTCACTGGCGGCAGAGGGTTTGGGCACACAAAACCCATTGATATAGGCAGGCCCAGAAGATCCCACCCTGGCCAATGATGGGCTGAAAATCCTGCTCATTTACTGGAATTTTACCGCTCCATTCGCCATGGGAATCGGGGTAGGTGAGGGACGGACCATGGGAAGATCCGTTGACCTCGGATGGGATTTTACAGTTTCATAGAACATTAGAATATTACAGCGCAGTACAGGCCCTTCGGCCCTCAATGTTGCGCCGACCAGTGGAACCAATCTAATGACCCTCTAACCTAAACTATTCCAATGTTATCCATATGTCTATCTAATGACCATTTGATCGCCCTTAAAGTTGGCGAGTCCACTACTGCTGCAGGCAGGCCATTCCACGCCCTTACTACCCTCTGAGTAAAGAACCTACCTCTGACATCTGTCCTCTATTTATCACCCCTCAATTTAAAGCTATGTCTCCTTGTGTTAGCCATCACCATCCAAGGTAAAAGGCTCTCACTGTCCACCCCATCTAATCCTCTGATTGTCTTGTATGCCTCAATTAAGTAACCTTTTAACCTTCTTCTCTCTAATGAAAACAACCTCAAGTCCCTCAGCCTTTCTTCGTAAGACCTTCCCACCATACCAGGGAACATCCTGGTAAATCTCCGCTGCGCCCTTTCCAATGCTTCCACATCTTTCCTTTAATGTGGCGACCAGAACTGTACGCAATACTCCAAGTGCGGCCACACCAGAGTTTTTTACAGCTGCAGCATGATCTCATGGCTCTGAAACTCAATCCCTCTACCAATAAAAGCTAACACACCATACACCTTAACAAACCCCTATCAATCTGGGTGCCAACTTTCAGGGCTCTACGCACATGGACACCGAGATCTCTCTGCTCATCCACGCTACCAAGAGTCTTTCCATTAGCCCAATACTCTGTGATCTTGTTACTTTTTCCAAAGTGAATCACCTCACACTTTTCCGCATTAAGCTCCATTTACCACCTCTCAGCCCAGCTCTGCAGCTTATCTATGTCCCTCTGCAAACTGCAACATCCATCTGCACTGTCCGCAACTCCTCCAACTTTAGTGTCATCCACAAATTTACTAACCCATCCTTCTACACCCTCATCTAGGTCATTTATAAAAATGACAAACAGCAGTGGCCCCAAAACAGATCCCTGCGGTACACCACTAGTAACTGAACTCCAGGTTGAACATTTCCCATCAACCATCACCCTCTGTCTTCTATCAGCTAGCCAATTCCTGATCCAAACTGCTAAATCACCCTCAATCCCATGCATCCGTATTTTCTGCAGTATCTTACCATGGGTAACCTTATCAAATGCTTTACTGAAATCCATATACACCACATCAACTGCTTTACCCTCATCCACCTCTTTGGTCACCTTCTCAAAGAACTCAATAAGGTTTGTGAGGCACAACCGACCCTTCACATTCTCTCCGTACCTGCATGGACAAGTACGCATGCAGATACGGAGAAAATCTCCGTATGGGATGTCGTCCCACTCAATGGATGGGACTTTACTACCTTGCTTGGACGAGATCATAAAATCCTGTCCAAAATCAACCAAGTTTTTCATTATGCGAGTGGTCAAATTCCGGCCATTGAGTCTGTATAGCTCCCCTAGTGGTCAGCCACATTAACCATTGAACGGCTGAATCGGATGGATTCAAGACATTTCCATTTTAGTCCTTGATGTGCACTGAAAACAGAACCTTTAACATGTTAAGGGGCATTTCAAATTTGATGGATCTTGAGTTACTTGTAACATGAGCAAAATGAGCAAAGAATTGTAATCTTTTGAAAAAAGCTTCCCATCAGAATGATTAAATATTGTGCAATTAGTTGTTATTAAAGGAACCAGTAAGTATTTGCTTCAGAACCAAATTTCAGGTTAACACAAGTACAGTACTACACCAAAGAAGAGTTATACACACTCAAAACATTAACTCTGTTTCTTTCTCCACAGACGCTGCCAGACCTGCTGAGCTTTTCCAGCTTTTTCTGTTTCTGTTTCCGATTCCAGCATCTGCAGTATTTTGCTTTGATGCGTTTATTAATATGAGCTGTAATTACAAGGTCTAAATACTGATGTTCAGGAACACGATCAAATGAGTGAAGGGATTCGTAAGGTCTCAAAAGCCATTAAATTAATTTTAATAATTTATCAAAGAAATCTTTATCTTCACTACCTGACTGTAGGCTCAACCATGCAATCCGAAAATCAGAATAGGTATCATCACAGTTATAAAATTCTGCATTAAAAGTCTCAGACCCGCTGGGACCATTGGAATAAATGTCAGATCAAAATTGATTTTTTTATTCATTCTTGAGCTGTGAATGTAAATGACACAGCCAGCATTCATTGCCTATTCCTAATTCCCTTGTAAAGGTGGCAGTGAGCTGCCTTCATGAACAGCTACAATCCATGTGGTGTAGGTACACCCACAGCGCTGTTTGGGAGAGCTTCGGGATTTTGATCCAGCAACAGTGAAGGAAGTCAGTGAGTCGGAGGGGAATCGTAGCATCATAGGAACCCTACAGTGTAGAAGGAGGCCTTTCAGCCCATCGAGTCTGCACCGACAACAATCCCACCCAGCCCTATCCCACACATTCACCCCGCTAATCCCCCTAATCTATGCATCCTGCGACACAAATGGGCAATTTAGTATGGTCAATCCATCTAACCCGCAAATTTTTGACTGTGGGAGGAAACCGGAGCACCTGGGGGGAAGACCTATGCAGACACGGGGAAGATGCAAACTCTACGCAGACAGTGAGCCAAGCCAGGAATCAAACCTGGAGCTGTGAGGCAGCAGTGCTATCCACTGTGCCTCCGTGCTGTCCCAAACTTGCAAGCCCTGGTGCTCCTATGAATTCGCTGATCTTGTCCTTATCAAAAGTAGACATTGTGGGTTTGGAAGGTGCTGTTGAAGAAGGCCTGGAAAGTTGTATTCAGTGCATCTTGTAGATAGTACCCACTGCTGCTACTCTGCGTCAGTGGGTGAAAGGAGTGGATGTTTAAGACAGTGGATCACGTGAGCTGCTTTGTCCTGGATGGTGTCGAGCTTTTTTGAGTGTTGTTGGAGCTGCACTCATCCAGGCAAATGGAGAGCGTTTCATCACACTCCTGAATTGTGCCTTGTAGATTGTGGACAGACTGAAGAGTCAGGAGGTGAGACACTCACTGCAGAATAATATATATTCTCTTAAAGTGAAAGTCTCATGCTTTGTGCATCTCTCTTCTTGGATTCGCTTTAAGATTTTCCTCTTGAGAGGGGTTTATCTATCTTCCTTTAGAGAATTAAATAAAATATGTGAAGGCTGTGGCAGGACAAATTAAATGTGAGCTGCTCCGGTAAGAAGGCCAGTTGAGAGAAATGGTCTTCTTTTTCAAGTTTTGTAATGTCTGACACAGCCTCAAGATAAGGTGGGGTGGGGTGGGTGGGGGGGGGCGCCGCCGCGCAGTTTAGATCGGAGCTGAGGAGGAACTTCTTCACTCAAAGGGTGGTGAATCTCTGGAATTCTCTGCCCGTTGAAGTGGTGGAGGCTGCCTCGCTAAATATATTTAAGTCACGGGTAGATAGGTTTCTGATAGACAGGGGAATTAAGGGTTATGGGGAGAAAGCGGGAAAGTGGAACTGATCCACTTCAGATCAGCCATGATCTTATTGAATGGCGGGGCAGGCTCGAAGGGCTAGATGGCCTAACCCTGCTCCTATTTCTTACGTTCTTACGACAGGCACATGTATGAGAATAGGACAGTGCTAACTTCATGTGTAAAATTGTTGGCGGTTACCTTTAAGTACCTCGATATCTGAATGTGGATATGTTTCACAGGGGAATACTGGATTGACCCTAACCAGGGTTGTGTTGAGGATGCTATTAAAATATACTGCAATATGGATACTGGTGAGACCTGTATTCTCGCCGACCCAGCGGAAATCCCACGTAAAACCTGGTGGAGCAAAAGGAATGGCGATGATGGTGGCCTCTTATGGTTTGGTGACTCCATGAACGGTGGATTGCAGGTAAGTAAAATGACACAGCACATCATGGCGCAACAAATATATTTTCCATTCGTTTTGTAGCCAGGATCAGAACAAGTGAAAACATTGGCCCAGATCTTCCAGTTTCCAAATCACCGGAGATCAGGCAGAGGCCAAGGTGAACGGCGGGACTCCATGGAAGTGTTGATGGTCCGGCCTCCGTGGAAATTGCCTCCCCCCCGACGCTCAGTTACTCACACTGACCTCTTCCTGAACACTGCCGTGTGTGGTTTTTGAGGATTTTATATTCTTACAGTTCGGGGGTCATATCCTTCAGAGTCCATTGATAAGTATGATTAATGAAAGTTAACCTCACCAGTTGAGATCAATATTCTGGATAATATAAGAGGAATAGTTGTGAATATATCTTAACACTGCAAAGGAGCACTGTCATTGCTGAGATATAGAACATAGAACATAGAACATTATAGCGCAGAACAGGCCCTTCGGCCCACGATGTTGCGCCGACCAGCTTTTTAAAAAAAAAACAACACTAACCCACTAATCTAAACCAATCCCATTTCGTCCATAAACCTATCCACAGATCTCTTAAACGCCCCCAAACTAGGCGCATTTACAACTGCAGCTGGCAGGGCATTCCAGTCCCTCACCACCCTCTGGGTAAAGAACCTACCCCTGACATCAGTCCTATAACTACCCCCCCTTAATTTAAAGCCGTGCCCCCTCGTGCTAGATTTCTCCATCCGAGGAAAAAGGCTATCACTGTCCACCCTGTCTAAACCTCTAATCATCTTATATGTTTCAATAAGGTCCCCTCTTAGCCGAGGTTTGTGACACTTCACCATTTGCTTTACCTCTTTTTCAGAAGCACATTTTAAGAGCTTTATTTGTTACACATTTAACACTTAGAATGTATTTATTTTTCCATATTTTTAAATAAATGATTCCATGTAATTGAGTAGCAAAATGTGAATCTACACTGACTGAAGAGAGAGCAGAGATGTGTTGTCTTATGCAAAGTTCCCTGAAGTGTAGCAATTCACAGCAAGCGAGCAACATTGGAGAGCATCAGGATTGAAGATGATCAAACATTTTATTCAGTTATTATAAAGGAAGAGTGATATTTGTTTGGTGTAGACCCACTGCTTTTTTAAAACAACTGTAAGCATAAAATCATTGCCACAGGACACACTTTTAACAGGCTGTTGCAGGTTCCTGATACAGTGAAAGCACGACACATTTTTATTATTCATTCACTGAGTATGAGCATCGCCAGCGAGGCCAGCATTTATTGCTTGCCCTATTTTCCCTTGAGCTACCTTGCCGAATACAACTGAGTGGCTTTTTGGTTATATAATCGGTAGGTCTGGAGTCACATGTGGCCAGACTGAATAAGGAGGGAGGCTTTCCCACCCAGAAGGACATCAGTCAAGGAGACTTTTGTTTTAAATGACAATCAGTAGCTTCGTGGTCCCCATTACTGATGGTAGCTTTTTATTCCAGATTTATCTTAATTACTGGAATTTAAATTTCAGTGGTGACGAGATTTGAACTTTTATCCCAGTCAGTCCAGGTCTCTTGATTACTAACCACTATGCTATCATTCCCTACAGAATAAAATCAGGGAACAGCCTGTTAATATAGTGGGCAGAGAAATACAGAAGTCTTTTGCCTGCTGGTATCTGACATTGAGATTTCAGAACCATTGCAAATAACCAGATTGGAACTCTCCCCCGTTGTGAAGCATGGAGTGAGAAAGAATAAAAAATCACCACCTTGTGAATATTTGGAATGAATGCTCTTTATTTAAAAATAATATTCATCTGGAGACATCTTTCAGCCAGCAGATGGTGATATTGGACTGTATGAGATTTGCAGCACTACTTTATGTAGTGCAACACTGCTCCCTAGTGATAGAAACACAACACTACAGGCTTGGGTAAAACTGAGAAGGTTTATCCATTGTACCTTAAGATACATTCCCTTTGAAGGAATACTTCACTTCTATTATTACTACTTCACTTCTACTACTCCTAATTCCTAATTCATGCTTTCATTAAAATTTACAACCACAATTTTCTAAATACAGTGATTTTCATTAAAATTCTGCTCAAATACTTCACCAAGTGGAGAAAAATCCATATTCCCTGTAAGGTGGATTCTGACTGTGTTCAGTAGAAAGTTTTCAACTCCCAATTATAACGGCAGTTTGCTTCACATTCACCAGCCTCCAAAGGTACCCTAGTTCATTAAAATTTGCCACTCAGGTGCAGCTAACAATTTTTTTCATCCATCCCATAATTGCTCTTGAACTTGCTAAGCCACTTTAGAACCACATTGCTGTGAGTCTTGAGTCACATGTAGGCCACGCCAGGTAAGGATGGCAGATTTCCTCCCCTAAAGGGCATTAGTGAACCAGATGGGGTTTCATAGCAATTAGCAATGGTCATCATAAATTTTTAATTCCAGATTTTTATTGCATGCAAATTTCATTATCTGCCACAGTGGGATTTGAACCCAGGTTCCCAGAGTATTTCCTAGGCCTCTGGAGTACTTGTCTAGTTGATGAATACAATTACACCATCATCAGTACTTAACTTGTTGGCCTTCACCACAAGGGGATTTGAGTGCAGCAATAAAGCACTTGCTCGATGAGACCTCCCTTGGAGTACTGTGTAGTTTGGTCTCCTCATCTAAGGAGGCATACCCGTCACTGAAGGAGTGCAATGGAGGTTCACCAGATTAATCTCTGGGATAGTGGGATTGTCCTGTGAGGTAAGACTTGGGGATACTAGGTCTGTATTGTCCAGAATTTCAAAAATTACAAAGCTCATTGAAACTTTCAAAATTCTTATAGGAGCTGGCAGGGTGGATGTAGAGGAGATGTTTCTCTTAGCTGGTGAGTCTAAAACCAGGGGACATAATCTCAGGATAAGAGGGAGGCCATTTAAGACTGAAATGAGGAAGAATTCCTTTACATGGAGGGTGGTGAATCTTTGAAATTCTCTACCCAGAGAAAGGCTGTGGAAGCTCAATCCTTCAGCATGTTCAAAACAGAAATTGATAGATTGTGCAGACTACCGATATCATAGAGGTTTACAGCATAGAAACAGGCCCTTTGGCCCAACTTGTCCATGCCACCCTTTTTTTTAAAACCCCTAAGCTAATCCCAATTGCCCGCATTTGGCCCATATCCCTCTACACCCATTGTACCCATGTAACTATCTAAATGCTTTTTAAAAGACAGAATTGTACCCGCCTCTACTACTACCTCTGGCAGCTTGTTCCGGACACTCACCACCCTCTGTGTGAAAAAGTTGCCCCTCTGGATACTTTTGTATCTCGCCCCTCTCACCTTAAACCTATGCTGTATAGTTTTAGACTCCCCTATCTTTGGGAAAAGATATTGACTATCTAGCTGATCTGTGCCCTTCATTATTTTATAGACCTCTGTAACATCACCCCTCAGCCTCCTACAGTCCAGAGAAAAAAGTCCCAGTCAATCCAGCCTCTCCTTATAACTCAATCCATCAAGTCCCAGTAGCATCCTAGTAAATCTTTTCTGCACTCTTTCTAGTTTAATAATACCCTTTTTATTATAGCGTGACCAGAATTGCACGCAGTATTCCAAGTGTGGCCTTACCAATGTCTTGTACAAGTTCAACAAGACATTCCAACTCCTGTATTCAATGTTCTGACCGATGAAACCAAGCATGCTGAATGCCTACTTCACCATTCTGTCCACTTTCAAGGAGCCATGAACATGTACCCCTAGATCTAAATCAATGGATACAGAGATAGCATGGGAAAGTGGTGTTCAGCAGTCATGATCTAATTGAATGGTGGAGCAGATGTGATGGGCTGAATGGCCTACTCCTGTTCCTGTGTATACAGTGTATATTTAATGTTGCAAAACATTCCTTGAATCATTTGCTGAAACTGCTCTTTACTTCTCCAGTTCACTTACGGTGACAAGCAACACGCCCCGAACACCGTCATGATCCAGACAACATTCCTCCGCCTTCTGTCCAAAGAAGCTTCCCAAAATATTACCTATCACTGTAAGAACAGTGTTGCTTACATGGATGACCAGGCTGGCAACCTTAAGAAAGCATTGGTTCTTAAGAGTGCCAATGACATTGAGATCAAAGCAGAGGGAAACAACAGATTTAAATATGCCATACTGGAAGACGGCTGCACTGTAAGTATTAGGAGTTGACTTATTTCAGTAACAAGGATGTGTAGCAACAAGTTATCAATTCCGTGGAGGGAAATTGTAACTTCCAAATAGGCAGCTTTGTTCAGATGGGTGGTTAAAGCGCTAAAACTTGAACCCTGACCCCAACTCACTGCCAATCTGCCCAATTCCTGTTAAGATGGAGGTAAGGCAGGGCTGTGAGTGGGTAGCCAATTGTTCACAAGAAATATGTTGTCAATTTAAATACTATAACAAAGCAGTATCGTATCAATTCACTATTTCAAGTTGAACTCCGAGGGTAAAGGAAGGTGGGGATTGCTGGAGCCAGAGGTACATTCCTTTCAGTTTACATACAGGGTCCTGCGTACCTACCTCATAATTACCCCCATAGATACCCTCTCCCCCCCACAGCCCTTTCGATCTGCTCCTGACCTTTCCCTTATAAAACCTCTGATTCCCACCCCTCAGTCTCTGATCTCTCATCACTCCCCCAAACCCAACACAGTCTCCAATTTCCCACACTCAACCCCTCTGATGCCCATCCCTGCCTCTGATGCCCATCCCTGCCTCTGATGCCCATCCCTGCCTCTGATTCCCTGCCCCTGACGCCCGTCCCCGCCTCTGATTCCCTGCCCCTGATACCCTGCCCCGATACCCATCCCAGTCTCTGATACCCATCCCAGTCTCGACACCCATCCCAGCCCCTGATACCCATTCCAGCCTGATACCCATCCCAGCCTCGGATCAGCAAGGCTCTTGGCTTTTTATCTTTCACATATCCCAATTTCTGATTTTCCTCCCCACCCTTCAATCTCTGTTCAAAATGCTCCAACATATGAGAACTACTGGCCCTTACCACCTGCTCCAACCACCATCACTCCCCTGTAAAACAAAATGCCTCCTGCCTTCAAAGGCCACGAGTAGAATCTGTACAACAGGGAGTCCAGAACCAGGGCGTCACAGTCTGAGGATTCAGGGTAGACCATTTAGGACGGAGGTGAGGAGACATTTCTTCACCCAAAGAGCGGTGAGCCTGTGGAACCCAATACCGCAGGAAGTTAATGCTGGAATGTTGAATGTATTCAATATATTGAATACATCCAGAATGTATTCTGGATATAGCGCTATGGGTGAACGGGGTCAAAGGTTATGGGGAATAAACAGAATTAGGCTATTGAGTTGGATGATCAGCCATGATCGTAATGAATGGCAGAGCCCAAAGGGCCAAATGGCTTCTTCCAACTCCTATCTTCTATGTTTCTAACAGCCAATCAGTCTCCCAATCTGCAAGGCTGCAGTCTGGGTAACAGATAAAGAACGAGTTTATCAGATCCTGCTGTTAAATTTGTCAAAACCTGCAAGAAATCTCTTTTTTTTCCAGGTTTCCCAACCTCTCCTGCTCTCTCCATTCCTTATCTCAGACTGAGATTAAATAATGACAGATTTGTTTACAATAGCTACACTGTGTCAGGGCACAGTAGATTTTTGCTGATATTTGGTGTTTGTTCACATGAGAGATTAAAGTTCCTATTAGATATCAGAATTACTACTTTCATCTGATGGGTTAAACATTTCATTGTTTTTCGCTCTCTCTCAAAAGCAAATTATCAGCCTTTAATTTGTGGTCAGAGATGAAATGACAATGATTGTCACTGACCTTGAAGAAAGCTTCACTGAGAGTCTAGCAATCTCTGTGAAGAGAACATTATCTCTCTCCCTCTTGACTGCAGCATTGCTTTTGTGAACTTTTTATTTGGTTTCTAACAGCAGGAGAAATGAAGAAGTTGATTGATTTCACCATTGTGGGCTCAGTCAGGGAGCACCCACAATGTAGCCTATAGTGACTGACAAATCGCTGCTTCATGTCTTTGTTAATTTGCACTTGTGCTAAAATTCTGAAACTGTGCTCAGACGCTGACCCCCAGAGTTTATGAGATAGCTTCCTGGCGAGATTAGGTTCTGGACCTCCCCCTGCTGGCAAGAATTACATTGTGGCTTTTTTTTTGGATGAAATGACGGAAGATTTCATTTTTCAACTGGCTGTGAAAAAACAAGTCTGAAACTCTTCTGTTTTCACGTTTGTTCAGCACTTAGAATTTTTCCCAAAAGATCACTCCTTATGACCCTATGAAGGATAGTGACTATGTAGCAGTGATCGATATAAACATTACTGTCATATCACATTGCAAGTGGCATGGTTTGCCACAGTAGGTTTTTTTATTGTACTGATTCACCTGAGTGTGTTTTCTCTGCAGAAACATAACAATAATTGGGGCAAGACGGTCTTTGAATATCGAACGCAGAACACAGCCCGCCTGCCAATTGTGGATATTGCGCCTGTGGATATTGGTGCTCCCAATCAGGAATTTGGCATTGAAATTGGCCCAGTTTGTTTCTTGTAAAATAAAAGGACTTGGAGACTTTGAAGACATTCCTGGACTCTTGAATTAATAGCTGATCCAATCAGCACTGTATATATAAAGTACTTCGAATTTCCAGCCCTTCACAACAATTATTTATTGTTCATATGAACCCAGTTAGTAAAATTAAGATGTGATTAAAAACTGTGGAAGATTCTGGGCAGTTTTTAGTTTTATTGGGTCTTACATGACAGGAATGAAAACAGTAAGATTTTCACTCTAAAACCTAAAGAAAGAGATACAAAATATAGTGTTCACCTCTAAGAATGTTCCATCTAATAGTCGTTGGGGATAATCTGGTCCACTGACCTGAAGCCTGGATTGGAGTTCAGGCTACACATTTGTATCCCAGGCTCTCTGACCCACACTTCCTGCGAGCACTGCCCCCTGGATGTGAGTGTGGAATCTCTCCTTTTATCTCCTAAATAGAATATGCTCCGATATCAAGCTTACCTACCGCACGTTTAAATGATGTAGTTTAACAAAAAAAAAGGCTCCCCACGTTTCAGCTACCTCATCTCTGTCAGAAGCTAGGATACAATGGTGCTTGTTTTTATTAATTTGTTCTCCAGGTGCTATATTTCCAGGCTTCCTTCTGTGTTTGTTTACAAAAGAAACAGGAGACAGAGGAAAGAAATGATGGTGCTAGTTATAAAGATCCCATTCCCTGCAAGCTTTTGATGAAGTAGCAATAAACCCACAACATTACTGGCATGTTGTTGTTCATTTTGATATTACTGTCGTGTCAACTTCTTCGAGTGTGAATGATGTTCCTGATCTCTCAGTACAATTAGTAATAGTGAAGTCTGCATGTCTTGAAGAGTTAAAACATGTAGGCAAGTCCATTTTGCAATGTTTCTTTCTCTATCTCTTCAACGATGTTCTTTAATTCTCCAATAAAAAGGACCGTTTTACAAGGAAACCAGAAATACTTTTTGGTTGAATTGATTGATTTCCCCACCGTTCCCCCGCCCACCGGCTCTCACCCCTCTGCCCCGCCAGTAATGATTGCAAACTCATAAACCTCCGTGGCTGTCTGATCATGGCATTTGCTAAGTGTCTTTCACTCCAATCTGTTGCACCGCTTTTAAGCAGTATTGGTCTAATCAATATTACAATGAGTCCATTAGATGGGAAGGCATCTTTGTTAACAGTGCACAGATCTCCAATTTATTTTAAAGTGCTGGGGAAACATCCAGCATCCAATACAGAGAAAATAAAATATAATTTATGAAAAAAATTGTATTTACATCAATAATATCAAACTGTTACAGGTTATATTCAAGTACCAGATTTATTATCTTTGCTATGACTGATAGGGTGACCCCAGTTATTTTATTTGCATGATTATTTCTTTGACGTTTCAATGGTTTGGGTCCTTACCTTTTGCACATTGCCTTTCGAAATGTTACAAGAAAAGTGATGACAGGACCTGTATTCAATTGCATGACTAATCGGTCGATTCAGATCGCAAAATGCTTGTAGTTGGCCATTCTTCTTGATTCATTATTTTGTAAGATTGCGCTTCTTCATAAATGCTATTTTCTTTTCATTTCCCAACATGTTTTCCTGCTACTTGTTTTACATTGTGGTAACTTTTTTTTTTGCTTTAATTTTGGTACGCTTTTAAACAGCATTGATTTGACTTAAGGCTAACTGAAGGTATATTGTAACTCAAATGCTTCTGCAACATGTTATTTGAAAAGGTTTTTGTGCTAGATTAATGAGATGGAATGGCAATTTATATTTCCAGATGGCTCGGAGTTATTATATCCATGTGTTTTTCTCTTTATTCTTAGCCACAGAAATCACTCCTGTTGGAGACTTGTATAGCACTTTGCCTGCGCTTTAATGGAACTGCTCTTATGTAACAGTTAAAATGATTGGGAAAATTAAATGTTGAAGCAATTTTATAGTGTTTAAACTTTTATTGTGTTTACTAATGAAGTAAACACTCAATAGAACAAAGGGTTAACTAGTTTGCTTTAACTAAAGAAACCTGGTTTATGTGGGTTGCTTGTTCTAATGTTAATTTAGGTTTAACTGGACATTCTTGCACTTGGAACACCCAACAAAATCTGAATGCCGGTCCATAAAGAAGAAATATTTACTTTTTATGTAATGTTTTATCACATCTCAGAATTTTCTTTGCATTTTAAAGAATGCCTTTGGAGTGTAGTGTTTAATGTTATGTAAACAATAGTGACTACTGTTTCTGTTCCCTGTTTATAGTGCTGTACATAAATATCATGAAATGAGGAGCCAGTTGCCTGCTATTTTGTTCCTTTGACATGAGCTGAGATCTATGCCTCAAACAGGCAGTCATGATGTGGAGATGCCGGCGTTGGACTGGGGTAAAACAGAAAGAAATCCCACAACACCAGCTTAAAGTCCAAACAGGTTTATTTGTAGCAAAAGCCGCAAGCTTTCGGGACAGCCTGTCCCTTCGTCAGGTGACTGGGAGTTCAGGCAGGGCAGAAATGATGAGAAGGGTTAAATTAGTGAGCTTAAGTACACCAATCCCATTCATGTTGGTTTAACCTTTCATGGACCCAAATCATTCCAATGATGAGGATCCCACAGAACGCACACTGGATGCCTTTTGATGTCCCCACTTCAACTGAACTGTCAGTCAGGGAAAGTTCGTGCTGTTGGTTGTCAGATCCATGAATGGAGTAAGTAACTGACCAATATAGAGACCAGACTGTCTCCTTTTGGCAATCGGTAGAAACCAGGAGAAGTGAGGGGAAGCAAAAATATTAAAATACTAGAAAATCTCAGCAGGTCTGACAGCATCTGTGGAGAGAGAGTAGAGGCAATGTTTTGTGTCTAGATGAGCCTTCATCGAAAGGTCATTTGGCTCAAAACATTGGCTTTATTCTATCTCCACAGATGCTGTCAGACCTGTTGAGATTTTCCAATATTTTTCTGTTTTTGTTTCAGATTCCAGCATCTGCAGTACTTTGCTTTTATTATAGAAAGGGGAAGCAATGGCCGAGTGGTATTATCACTAGACTATTAATTGGGGTCAAACCCCACCACAGCAGATGGTGGAATTTGAATTCAGTGAAAAAAAAATCTGAAATTAAGAATCTACTGATGACCAGGAAGCCATTGTTGATTGTCAGAATAGTCAATCTGGCTCACATGTCCTTTAGGGAAGGAAATCTGCCGTCCCTACCTGGTCTGGCCAACATGTGACTCAGCCACATCAATGAGGTTGACTCTCAACTACTCTCTGAAATGGCTGAGCAAGCGATTCTGTTCGAGGGCAAATAGGAATGGGCAATAAATGCTGATCAGCCAGTGATGCTCATTTCCCATAAATTAATAAAGAAAAAAGTACTGCCCCCCCCAAGCCTCAGAGAAATATTTGCCTCTCTTCCTCCATCCTTAAAAACAATGTAAAATTTCGACCTTCTAACCCCTCACCTGCCCTCTCCCCTAGCTGTATGTTTATGGCATGAAGCCTTGCTTCCATTAAATTTGGGGTCTGTATCCAGAATCCCTGGTTATGTCCTCCTCTCACTATTTGCTGCTTGTTCCTGGTGGCCAGACGATCAGTCTGACCATCGGGTGGAAGTCTATTCGAATGGTGCTGGCTGGATTCCTCTGCTACCTTTCTGTTAATATTGAAGCCAGCCAGAAAAAGCTGCTTTTTTTGTTGCATTAAAGATGCCTGATGCTGACGCTGGAGCTCCCAGTACATGGGTCACGTGCAGCCAGCTGCAATCTAAGAATAGATTCACAGAGATTGGCTAAAGGTGACATATTGGATTTTTCAAGCTGCTAATCTTGACAAATCCTGCAAAGTTTACTGAAGGGCTTGGATTCAGGGCTATGAAGCCTGTATTTTAGGAATTAGAGCTGGGAGTAGCTGAAGAGTAGATAAGCAATTGGCAGCATGGTGGCATGGTGGTTAGCACTGCTGCCTCACAGCACCAGGGGCCTGGATTCGATTCCAGCCTTGGGTCACTGTCTGTGTGGAATTTGCACATTTTCCACGTGTCTGCGTGGGTTTCCTCTGGGTACTCAGGTTTCCTCCCACAGTCCAAAGGTGTGCAGGTTAGGTTGATTGGCCATGCTAAATTACGCCTAAGTGTCAGGGGGATTAGCAAGGTAAATATGTGAGGTTCCAGGAATAGGGCCTGTGTGAGATTGTGGTCAGTGCAGACTTGATGGGCTGAATGGCATCCTTCTACACTGTAGGGATCCTATTCCATTCTCTGGAATTCTTTCTTCCCAGTAACAGTGCCAGTTTCTTTTCCATCACTTCCTCATGCTTGCCACAAATCTTATATGTTGATCTATTGATTTGTATCAGATTTATTTATGTCATTATGCATCCTGTCTACTGGACTGGTAATCCAGAGACTAGGATGTGTAATCCAGAAAGGGTGGCATCAAATCCTCCCATTGCAGTGTGAGAATTTGTGTTCACTTTGGAGAACTTAAAGTTCTACAAAAATGTTGTTGCCTCTCAGCTGCCCTCTGGAATGGCCAAGCAAGCAGTTATGTAAAACTTCAGAAGTTTGAGAGAAAGGTCTGCTCCCTTTAGTCAATAAATGGTAGCATTGTCATCAATGTTCACATCTTAAGAGTAAATAATGAAAAATATGAATCTGTGGCAGCCAAGATGCGTATCGATAAAACATAATAGATGAATGTTTTGAAATTTAGGAGGCAGGGCATTTGGTTTCTTATCAAGATAGGAATTCAGAGGTTTGTCGTGTGGAATGTTTTGTACACCAAAGTCAGGCATTTGCAGGTTATGATCTGGGATGCAGGATCACATAGTGGACACTGTTCATCACTCCTTAAAACAACAATGGAATTTACTACCCGTATCATCTCTTTGAAACTCAAGCATCTGCATGAAGTGAGTTTGAACTCAACATGGTTCTATTACTCAAGGATACCGTGAGGCTCTGATCACTCTCCTGCTTGATTTCTTCCAATACCAATGACTTCCTCCACTCACCAGCCTCCTCATCCAACTATTGACTGATTATTTTATTCTGCAGCTATGGCTGTAATTCTCTGGTCTCTAACACCCCACCACCACTGTCAGTGAGAATGGAGAATTTGGCGCTCAGCGGGACTGGAGAATCCCAGCTGCGAGTGAGGTCAGAGAATCCAGCCCCTGTAGTGCAGAGTTTCAATAGACAACATAGTGGCACAGTGTTTAACAGTGCTGCCTCACAGCGCCAGAGACCTGGGTTCAATTCCTGGCTTTTGTTTGCATGTTCTTTCCATGTCTGCGTGGGTTTCCTCCGTGTGTTCCAGTTTCCTCCCACAGTCCAAAAGATGTGCCGGTTAGGTGCATTGGACATGCTAAATTCTCCCTCAGTGTACCTGAACATGTGCCAAAGTGTGATGACTAGGGGATTTTTCACTCAACTTCATTGCAGTGTTAATGTAAGCCTACTTGAGATACTAATGAATAAACTTTAAACTTTATTACTTAGTTGAGGTTTCTACTGTAAGCGAGTGATATTATTATATGAATGCAATATAAGTAATCGTGCTATGTCAACAACCTCTTTTGGATCATACACCCTTACTATAGCTGAATTTGTTCCTTTCCAGTTCAGTGGCTTAACTAGTTCACCTTGATTGAATAATGGGATCAAAATTAAGGATTTGCGTTCTAAGTAATAGGGCGAGATTTCTCACTGACCATGTCAGTGGGATCCTCTTCAATTTTCTGGCTGAAACTGCCATTTTGCCAAGATATTAGAAGCTTCCGCCCAACATTCCTACCAAATAATCACTAGCGACAGTCTTGGGTAATAAATTTTCTATGATTTGTGAAATCCAAGATTAATAATTTCAGTACAAATGAAATGGAAGCATAAAATTGGATCAGTGAACCTCATTGCAGAAGCACATCTGTTTCAGTGAAGTATGGAGAAATGTAAACAACTGAGGTTATTTTGGAGAAGTTGGTGAACTGATGACAGGAAATTAAATATATTTTCAATTATCACAAAAATAACAAAGCCATCAGGTCTATTAACCTTTGGTAAAATAAGAAAAATTAATTATCGTGAATAAACTTGAGTATTTGAATAATAGTCTAGAAATATCAATCAACATAGATTCAAAGAAAAAATATTTTCTGAACCAAACTTCTTAACTTTTTTGATGAAATAACATCATAAAAAGACCAAACTTTCTTGTTTTCGATTAACACAGTGGGTTAGAAATCATTATTCCCTTGTCATTGACTCTATCCATCTTAGTGGGCAAGAACCAAGCTTTGTGAAACCTTAGTGTCACGTTTGGTTTCTTGGTCATCTTCCAGCCACATATTCATTAGGTACCGATACCACCTATTTCACCTCTTTAAAGTCTCTCACCACTGTCTTGCCTCAGCTCAGCTGTTGCTGAAACCCTTATGCACGCCCTTGTTACCTTAAGACTAGATTACTCCAGTGCTTTCCTGACCAGCTCTTTATCTTTCAGCCTCCATAAGTTTAAGATCATCCAAAACTCTGCTGTCCACATCCTAACTTGCACCAAGTCCAGTTCTGTTATCGCTTTGTGCTTGTTGAGCTACATTAGATCCCAATGCCTCGATTTTAAAACTCTATTGTTTGTTTTCAAATCTCTCCAAGGCTCTACCTCACTCCATCGTCCTAATCTTCTCCAGCCTTGCATCCCTCTGAGATATCTGTACTCCTCCTATTCCGGCCTCATGAACAAGCCCAATTTTAAATGTTCCAGACTGTGCCTTCAGCCTAAGATCTGGAATTCCCACCCTAAATCCTCTATCTCCCTAAATCTACTTCCTTAAGGGTTAATCTTTTTAATGTTGTCACCTGCTGGTTGGCTGCTATGAAATGCTGCAGGATACTTTACAACACTAAAGGTGATACATCAATGCAAGTTGTTATTTTTGTAGAATACAGGGGTGTCCAGGAATCTGGGAGAAGGATGTGAAAAAGCAAATATTTGTTGAGGTAGATGTTGAGTGTGGGGTGAAGCACCGAATAGTCTCTGTTGGTTGGGAGCTTTACTGCTATGAATTTACATTATAACATTAATGCAAGCTACATAGATTCATGCAGGCGAATAAGGTTCCTGCTGCACAGGAATCACAATTTGAGAGCACTTGTTTTGTAATAGGAAATGTTACTGGTATCGATCCTAGTGGTGATGAGGCAGCTTTAATCATCGTCGAGCAGGTTTATTATGTTACCAGAAAGATTGCACTTCAAGGCACAATTATTTTTTTCTAACAAATTGCAACAATTCCAATTGCCTGTCCGTTTGAATACAAATGATTTTTACATGACACAAACCAACAGGGTATCTATAGAATTTGTAGCATGCTTGGTTTCAGGAATGGTGTCTTAGATTGAGGCGCCAGTGTTATTTTGATGCCTAATTTAGTTATTTATTAAGTAATTAAAATAATCCAGGAGTTAAATCATAATCTAATCACTTATTGATTTCGTACTGGATTTCACTAATAAATCACCCCAACAGCTCCCAGCTATATCTTTATTGTTTTGAGTTGTCAAACTGAGTTACACATTATGTCAGTTTGGCTTTTGTCTGGTACTAGTTTCTTACCTGTAAATAAATTTAAACTGGTAATTTACTCTGACAAGGTGAAGTTTCATAGCGAGTGTTCAAATATACTGGAATTTTACCGCTTCGCCCACACAAGGCTCGTAAGGTGCCAACCGAGGCTAATGGAGAATGTCATTCTGCGATCCTCGTCTGCCCCAATTCTGGGGCAGGCGAGGAGGTAAAATTCCAGCCTACAGTCTCCAGCAAGTGGTCTCTAATATTACACAGTTACCTCTGAATCAACGGAGTTTGCAGGGGCCAGTAGCTTAGATTCCTTCACGGTTCAATTGGACAAGTGCCTTGAAGAGAAAAGTATTATTTGTTGCACTGCTGGACATCAGGAACATGAATGAAAGGAATTTATGATATTTTCTGTCTGTGAAATGTTCTGTTTCTGTCCTAGGCTTATCTAACTTGTACAACGTATAATCGTGCAACATAGGAAAGCCACTGGAGAGAAAATTTTAATTGGAGAAAGATGGCCAATTGAAGAATTTCAGTTTTCCTTTGGAGAAACTGGACCAGAAATAGCCCCAATTCTCCAGCCTGCATTCCCAACAAGCTCTGATGATCACAGCAAGCTTGAGATCAATGAATCCCCACCTGAGGTTTAGTCACGATGGATCATTTTGATCTACTTGGAAACAATTTCCATGCTCTTCAATGGGGCAATGATAATTTTGTTCTTTTAATTTCTCTGGGGACAACTTTCTTCCTGTCTCCTGAAAGTCTAATCATCGGCTGGCACACTAACTTTGATGGTGCCACTTTTAAAGTTTCTTTATCTATCAGCATCCTTGGCTACATTATATTCTCTTGAGGTTAAAAAGCACTTCATTAGGATGCAATAGTGTGAGAGGAGGCTTGAGCACAGCATAAACATCAGCAAAGAGCTGTTGGACAACACTTAAAGTTTATTTATTAGTGTCACAAGTAGGCTGACATTAACACTGCAATGAGATTACTGTGAAAATCCCCTAGTCGCCACGCTCCAGCACCTGTTCTGGGGGAGAACTTTAGCATGGCCAATGCATCTAACCAGCATGTCTTTCAGACTGTGGGAGGAAACTAGACTACCAGCGCTGACCCCCCCACCCCCCCACCATCCCGAGCGTCCAGATGTCCAGCCCACCCACCCTCACCCCGGCAGACCCTCCCCTTCCCTCCCAGGGTCAGCCCCCCCAACTCGGCAGGCAGGCAGCCCCCCAGCCCGCCCCAATCACTACCCACCCTCCATCCCAGACCAATCGCCATGCAGAGTAGCAGCGGGACTCCCCAACCCCACTGGTCACCCTTAGACCCCACCCACAATAGGTCCTGGCCCTTGGCACTGCCTGATGCCTGGTGGGCAGTGCCAAGGTGCCCCCAGACATGAGTACTTTTCTCCTTGAGCAGTGCCGGGGGCACAGGCTGGCACACCAGAGTGCCCATTCCCAAGGGCATCACCCCCACCCCCAACCGCCTGACCCTCTGGCGTGCCCCGATTGCACCCCTTCATCCCGATGGGGTCTCCCACTAGCTCCCCAAATGTACAGAGCTAGCCTGAACCCTAATGGAATGAAGTACGCCTGACAGGGTGGGAGATTCAATTGGGACCTGTAAGTACACGATAATTACATTGAAAATACATTTAAAACATATTAAAAAAAAGATTGAAATGACTTCCTGTCAGTTTCCAGCGTGGTCTGGTCTCTGATTGTTCTCCGGCTCTGGGAGATGCACATGTATTCCCAGTGTATGCACAAATCCCAGAACAAGGCTGACGACACGCATCTCCCACCCCGAACCACCAGAAAAATTGCGGGTCAGGATGGGAGAATCTCCCCCAATGTTACTAACAGATATTTGAGATAATGTATGCATGGATCAATGGATCTGACACCTGTAATAAGTCTTCAGAGGCAGAAGTCCCTCCGCTAAAATCACTTTAATTAAAATTCCAACAGCAATACACAGAGTACTCTCAGTCAGCAGTCTACCTTCGGGAGTGCCAGAGGAACTGACACAAATAAATACTGGGACACTCCACTGCAGGCTGGACAGCTGGTTAAGATGGTGGCAGACCATGGGCCACAGATTGTACAAATGAAAGCTCCAACATATTTCTCTGAATTCCTTGAAAATAGTGTTAAAAATTTACATTGGCGAAGTGGTTCCATCGGTAAGCCTGTGTTGACATATATACAGAGGGAGGATTTGTTCTTACACATAATCAAAGGAAATTATTAGGCATTAATGGCTGGAAAAGATCTGACTAAAGTGGGCCAAAGTAAACTTAAAGACCAAAACAGAACCAGGCCTGACCAAAATCCCAAGAAACGCGCTGCTTTTTTGGACAGTAGTCTGGGAAATATGAAGGACATCACAGTGAAGTTGAAGATCAGAGAAGGGAGTCCAACAAAATGCTTTTGAAGGCCAGGTCAGTACCCAATGCAATCTGACTGAAGGTTGAGGCAGATTTAGAATGACTGGTAAAAACAGGAGTCCTGGAATCTGATAACGTTAGTGAATGGAGTACACTAATGATACCATCTATAAAATAAATGGGTGCGTATGGATTTGTGGTGACTTCAGAGTAACTATTAATCTTCCACTTTGTGCACTCTACCCTTTATTAATGATCTGTTTGCAGGTTGGCTGGAGGCCAATATTTTAACAAAGTCAACCTAAGTCAAGTATATCTGCAAATGAATATATATCAGGAGTCACAATTCCTGATGATTGTGACACCTAAGGGATTATATTGATACAGAAGATTACCATTTGTCACGACTTCACCTCTGACCTTGAGCAATGGACGAAATTTTAAGTGGGCTAAGCAGTGTCCGGTGTTACCTGGGTGACATTCTGGTTACTGGAGACAAAGAGTATCTTTGCAACCTGGATGCAACTGTTCAAAAATTAGAGGATTATTGATTGAAAGTCCATAAGAATAAATGCAAATTCTTCCGGTTCTCAAATGAATATTTGGGACATGTAATCAACTCCAAGGATCTTCACAAGTCTCCTTCAAAGGTTAAAAACAATACTGAGGCTCTGGCGTCTCAGATTGTTAACCAACTTTGATTTTTCTCAGGATTACTAAATTACAATGGAAGGTTTGTTCCAACCTCGGCAGAGGGTGTGATTTTAATCTGGTGTTATGAGACTTCTTACTATGCCCACCCCAGTCCAACACTGGCGTCTCTACATCATGGATACATGAATAGACAGGGAATGGATGGATATAAATCATATGGAGGTAAAAGGTTTTTAGTTTAGGAGGGCGTCATATGTCAGTGTGATGGACCAAAGGACTTGTTCCCGTGCTGTATTGTTCTTTGTGCTAAGAAATGAGCTGCACCCTCCTGAAAACCTGACAATAACAGAACCGATCAGGGAAAACATCTCAATTGTAAATCAAAAACCAGGTCAACCTCAGGTCACAATGTCAACTTGGTTAAAACAACCACTGATGACATTCACATGCAAGAAACTTCCTCCTCACTTCTGCTCTGGTCTTTTTGCTAATTATACCATGTTCCTGCCCTGTGGTTACCAACCCTAAAGCCAGTGGAAGCAGTTTGGTTTTATCTACATTATTAAGAACTTTCAGCGCAGATACTTTCTGAGCTACACACACACACACGTATACACACAGACACACACACACATGTATACACACAGACACACACACACACACGTATACACACAGATGCACACACACACACTCACACGCACGCACATAAACACACACACACACGTATACACACAGATGCACACACACACACTCACACGCACACACATAAACACACACACACATATACACTCAGATGCACACACACACACTCACACCAATGCACACACAGAGACACACGTGTACACACACAGACACACACACATACTCACACAGACACACCCACACACAGACACGCACACAGACACACACACATACACAGACACAAAAGAGAAAATGCTAGAAAATCTCAACAGGTCTGGCAGCATCTGTAAAGAGAGAAAAAAGCTAACATTTCGAATCCAGATCACCCTTGGTCAAAGCACACACATACACACATGGATGCACACACACACACACTCACATGCACACACACACACATGTACACACACGGATGCACACACACACACTCACATGCACACACACACACACACATACACACATGGCTGCACACACACACACACACTCACATGCACACACACACACACACACATACACACATGGCTGCACACACACACATACACATACACACATGGCTGCACACACACACACACACATGCACACATGCAGAAACACATAAGAAATGCTGATTTGTATTGAAATTACCCAGAGTTTTTATTACCCGTGATTTCTTGCTGGTTTTTGACCATGAAAAAAATCACAGGTTTTAAGTCATTAATGACAAGCAACTTCGTGTAAGCAACATCCTTAGCAATTTTTTTTTGTTTTCATTCCAATTCAATCCAATCAAGTCCAATTTAGAGTCCCAACAAGTTGGGACATTCCCGATCCAAGCTGACAAGACAGGGTTCTCACCCCCTGCCTTGGGCTTGATCTACATGACCCAAGCTGATTGGAGTAGGCATAGATCCTCCCCCAAGGCTTGACCTCATTTGCATCTTAGCCAAAAGGCCGAGATGCCACTTTTAAAAATTGCTTCAAATGAAGCTGAAATGTAACCTAATGACTTCAACCAAGCACAGCATGTCAGAAACTGATAATACACTTGATCTTAGCCAAAAGTGTAAGCAACATCATTAACAATGTTTTTTGTAAACGGTTGCTTAAGCTTTCTGATTGTGGTGTCAACGCTAACTTGTTAAGATGGTTTACTTACACCTTTACGATGTTATGACTGGAAAACCTAGGGCATGTGTTTCATATCTATAACATCAGGGGACACTGTGGTACGGAGCTAGACACCCACAGAGTGGAGTGTGCTGCACCTCCAGCCTCTCCTGACGTGGCCTGGTCCCATTCTGAGAAGGCCGCTTGCATAGGCCTGTATGTCCAGAAACCGCTAAAATGATACTGTTAGGATATCACCCAACCTGCTGGATGATTTGATGCTCTAATTGAGAATATAAAACATTCAACATATTTGCTGCTGCATGGGCAGCATGGTGGCACAGCGGTTAGCAACATTGCCTTACAACGCCAGGGATCTGGGTTCGATTCTGGCCTTGGGTCACTCTCTGTGCAGAGTCCGCACATTCTCCTCGTGTCTGCGCGGGTTTCCTCTGATGCTCAGGTTTCCTTCCACAGTCCAAAGATATGCAGGTTAAGTGGATTGACCATGGTAAATTGCCCCTTAGTATCCAAAGATGTGTAGGTTGTGGGGATGTGTAGGTAGGGGGTAAATACGTAGGGTTATGGGAAAGGGCCTGGGTGGGATCCGCTGTCAGAGAGTTGGTGCTGACTCAATGGGCCAAATGGCCTCCTTCTGCTCTGTTAGGGATTCGATGAAGAGGAACCCATTAGCACTAACAGTATTTGAAGGCCGAGACACATTCTCTGGAGATACTGTGGTGCTATTGCGGTATAAATTTCCAAGAGAGTGTTGTCACAGGGAGGGCAGAGGGTGACCAGTAGCTGCACTGGTTCAGCAAACAATAGGGAGTTGAAGAGGAGGTTATGAAAGGAAAAGATTTGCATGATGCCCTCTGCCAAGTGGGAATTTCTGCTCTCAAATGGTCAATAGTATTTAGAATTCTCTCTCAGAGTCCTGCAGAGATTGGGTCATTATGTATGTTCAAAACTGAGTTGGTCTGATTTTTGATTGATAATTAAGGATTATGGTGAACAGACACAAAAGTGGCATTGAGGCTACAATCAGATAAGCCTCAGTCTTATTGAATGGCAGCAGAGTAGGCTCGATGAGCCAAATAGCCTGTACATTTCAGCTGACCTTATGAATTGAACTATTCCATGCATAAGATGATGAATGGTATGGATAGGATAGAGGTGGAGAGACTCTTCCCGCTCAAAAAAGACAGTAGGACTAGGGGGCACAGCCTCAAGATAAGGGGGAGGCGGTTTAGAACGGAGTTGAGGAGGAACTTCTTCACTTAAAGGGTGGTGAATCTCTGGAATTCTCTGCCCGTTGAAGTGGTGGAGGCTGCCTCGCTAAATATTTTTAAGAAGCGGGTTGATGGGTTCTTGATAGGAGAGGGGATTAAGGGTTATGGGGAGAGGGCGGGAAAGTGGAACTGAGCCACGACAGATCAGCCATGATCTTATTGAATGGCGGGGCAGGCTCGAAGGGCTAGATGGCCTACTCCTGCTCCTATTTCTTATGTTCTTATGTTCTTATCCAAACAGTGACAGGAGATTATCCAGCAGGCCAGTTAATACAGCAAGCGCCTCAGTAAACATCCTCATCAGTGTTTCCCTGTATGCCACCTCATCAAGAGCCTCGCCTGAGTCCCCTATTGCAGAATACATCTGCAAGCTTGCCCCCTCCCGATGAGATCACCCTCCCGAGTATGATGTGTTTGGGTTGCTGGCAGTTTCTGGGTGGCTGAGATCAGAAAAACTGAAAGGGGAAATATGGACTGAGGGAGGAGAGGTGGGCAGAAAAGCAAGAGGTCAAAATTCACACCATTTGCCGCTTGCTCATCTTACTGGACAGCAGGAGAAAGGTGGGACAAACTGTCACTCTCGATCTTTTCAAAGACATTGGAGGCCACAGCCTGCCCTGTGATGCAGAGAATCACATCCTCTGTAGGACTGAGGAGATGCAGGCATTCTTGCCCACCACCAGAGGGCATATGATCAATGATATTGCACTGTGTTCAGGTGATGTGCCTTTCATAGGTAAATAGCTGGAAGGATATGAGTGAGATGAGTGAGAACCCGGCATCATTGGAATGTGCCTGAGAGTGAACTAGAGTATCTGGATGTAAGGCATGAGTCCTCAGTATCGAGGACAACTAACAGACAATTGATGGAGATGCATTAAGTAACAAGTGAGGCTGATGAGACACAGCTCCCCTCTTTAAGACTATCTTTAAGAAGAGAAGATGAACTATACCGTGGGCGGGATTTTCCAGCCTTAGACGAGCGTGGCTGGAAAACGTGCTCAATGGACTTTTGTATGGTCCATATCCTGCCCACTATCATTCCCGTGGCGGGCGGGACAGGAGAATCCCACCCCATGTGTTGACAGTATACGCTGCACAATCAACTGAGGAGTGCTCAGACAGCCAGAAGTATGGGCCCTACTCAGATTTATGCTACAATGAGCTGTGTGAGAAGGCAGCGCCGAATTTGCATTCTGCTTATCTCCAAGGCAATGGGAGCATGCAGGTTACAAATCACAACTGCTGCCTTCACAAAATGATGAGGACAAATTTCTACTCCCAGACTGTAATGGTTAAATTCTGATCTCAAACTGTCATTCTCTATTTTACCTTTCACACATGAGTTGTCCCTTTACTTCCATATAAATGACTTATTAAGCTGACCGGGTGTATTCAAGTAGTTACTCCCAATAGTTTTATCTTTTTTCCCCTCAATACTGATTGTTGCCTTGTGCATTCTTACCATTTTCTGGTTTTGTTCTGTTCTAATCTTGTTTTAAATCATGGGCAAACATGCAGATATTAAAAAAATGTCTGTGGTATCGTTGAATATCTCAAATGAATATTCATCAATTAATGATCTTTTGAGCATTGGGCGTCCCTCACAATCTTTATAATTGAGTAGTCAGAAATTTGCATATACTCCATAATGAACGTTGATAGATATTACTTGCGAATGCAAGATATTTACATATTTTCATCAATTTTAAACAATTGCTTATAATTACTCCTGCAAAGCTTTACTCAAAATATTCATGGCTTTCCATTGATATTGTGCACGAACCTTGTCATGAATTCCATTAACCTGAAGAGTCCCATTTGATATGAATAGGTGTTTTGAAAGAGATTAGAAGCTGTTGTGAATACTGATCAACAGTACTTTGAAAATTAATTATGAGTATGTGGTTATTTTGTTGAAAATGTGGAAAAGTTCATATTCCTTTTGGTAGCTTGAAGGGCAACCGTACAAAGCTGACTTAAATGTGAAATGTCAATATTTTCATTCATGTGTACCTTATTATTGGTTCCCGAAAGGAACAAAGAATCGAATGATAGGGAAGCACTTCACTCTTTCATTCTGGTAAGCAATATTGCACCATCTTTAAAGCGATAATTAACTTATCTGTGAGAAAGTTCATGAATGTTTGAACGTCCCTGTAATGACTTCAATTAGGCCATTGGGGTTGGCCTATTGGAGTATGAACTCCCTGATTAAGGATCCAATTGATGGGCCAATCAGGGAGCCTTTGCCTTGTATTTAACTGGGGGTCTCAGTTCTTCTGACACTCCCAGAGATAGACTGCTAATAGCTGGCACTCTGTCTACTGCTGTTAGAGTTTGTAAATAAAGGGATTTTTGCCTCCAAGGAATTATTACACTTCTGATTTTACCAGTCTTTCCCAGAGGAAAAGGAGGCCAGTTCACAAGGATAGGGCACACAGCCTGGTTGTTATTGGTTATGCAGCCCATATTACTTTTAAGCACGTTTTTTTTAAGCACAATCTGGCAACTTTAGTCAGTTTTTTCCAGTGCAATGTCACAAATGACCGTGCTTACTGAAAGAAATTTCATAATTAGATTTAACTAGGCATTTCTGGGTTGCAAATCCAGTGGCAGAGTTCGTAGGGTTAGGTGACAATTATAGAATAGAACCCTACAGTGCAGAAAGAGACCCTTCGGTCCATTGAGTCTGCACCAAACACAATCCCACCCTGGCCCTACCTCCATATCCCTACATACTTTACCTGCTAATCCCTCTAACCTACACATCTCAGGACACCAAGGGGCAATTTTATCATGGCCAATCAACCTAACCCGCACATCTTTGGACTGTGGGAGGAAACTGGAGCACCCGGAGGAAACCCATGCAGACACAAGGAGAGTGTGCAAACTCCACACAGATCCAGGAATAATCTTGGTAAGTTGTTGCAGTGAATCGCATAGATGTTATACACTGCTGCCTCAGTGCTGGAGATGAGTTGGGGTGTAATACACTGAGTTAACGAGCAGGGTGTTGATCAAGCCACCTAACCCAATCTGAATTTTGTTTTGTCTATTTTTTTTTTGCTCAGACTGGACCTGGCAGACCCGAAACCATCCCTTTGCTTGCTCCAAAAACCAAATTCAAATTGAATCCAATTCATGGTCCCCACAAGAGAGACACATAGGGGGGGAGTTCTCCTAACTCCCAGCCATGTGTTTTTGGGCGGTGGTAGGTGGTGCATTATTCATTGGCAGTGGGATTCTCTGGTCCCACTGCTGTCAATGGGATTTCTCACTGATGTTACCCCACACCACTGTGAAACCCATGGTATGGGGTGCTCTGTCAGTGGGACTGGAGAATCCCACCAGCATGAATGGCCAGAGAATTCCTCCCACAAGATCCAAGCTGACAAGAAAAAGCATTGTGCCCCATCTTGGGCTTGATCTTAGCCAAAAGGCGAGAAGCGAGATCAAGCTTGCTGATCATTGAATCTCCCCTGCACTGTTACTATGGTTGCACTAACATAGACAATTAATGAATGTTCCATTACACCTCCTTTTAAGTTGCTTTTCACTAGAGTTCCTTGGTGCAACACTTGGAAAATGCTACTTTGATGAATAGAGCCATTTTATTTCCATTAAGCTAAATCTTTTAAGAAAACTGCAAAACTAGGATTTCAGAAATAGTATTTTGTATGTATCCTGTAGAATGAGAGTATCATTTCAGAGTTTTGCAAATTATATACGTGCAGTATCATTGGATATCTTTCCATAGGGAAATCTAAACTTCAGTTGATCTTGTATCATGATTAAAAAAGCTGATTGCTTTTGCTGAGTAATATGTTATCAGTTTGAATTATCTTTCCGAGCTCTGAACTATAATGGGTTAAAAGAACAGTTCTGGTTCCCAATGATTTAAATATAACTGTTCCTCGGTTTCTTTTTTCTGAAATAGCAGACAGATCTTACAAATGCAACACATTGGCCAGAATTTTCCAGCCATTCATGCCCCACTGCCACTGCAAATGAGGACAGGGAATTTGGTGTTCAGACAACTCTCCATTCACTGCAGCGGGACGAGAGAATCCTGCTGGCATGATCGGCCTGAAAATTCCGGCCATTATGGGTTTAGCTACTATCAGAAAAAAAAATTTCAATTGCTTTAAATGTAATCATTGCATTTTAACCAGTAAATGTTTGCTGTCTCAAAGTGATCAATATAGTTAGGAGGAAGCTTACATTGTGTACATCTATTTATAAGGAATACTGGTCTGAGCTTCTTGTTTCTAAACTGGGGGGTAAAACAATTACATTATAGAATCCTCTGTGTTAGTCAAGAATTTAAGGATAGATTTAGAATACATTGGGGCAGAAATAGTACTAATTGAATTGTGACAAAGAGCGTGAACACAAATGGAAACTTGCAGTGTCTTTTCGTGCAGTTAACTCGACAGCAAAGATGGTATAGAATTACACTGAATATACAGAAGAGGAATAAGCCATTCAATCCACGCCATCCTCCACTCATCCTTTCCCATCACTCCACATCTCTCTATCGGCAGCACCCTCTATTCCAGTGGTGGCAGCCTGCACCACCAGGGACCACATGCAACCCATCTGCTTTCTGATGCGGCCCGTGAAGCATTTTGTTGAATGTTGCCAGCGAGCAGGGTTGCTATATTCCGCTCGCTTCCAACTGCGTAATTTTTTTCCTACCGGTATGACAGAAGTGATATGCGCATAAAGCAAGGGCAATTGAAGCGAGGTGTGTGTTGATAAAACACAAGATTAACTGTGAGAGCGGTGAGCTCCCTCGGCGTCCAACATGTAAATATTTGCTTTTGCTTTTATCGTTTGAAGTTGATGCAAATGATTAAGCATTTTTCATGACTCGTTATGAAATATTTGGTATGTATTAAATGCCAAGGGAGCATGAGCTTCCTCGGCGTCCAACGTGTAGATATTTGCTTTTGCTTTTACAGTTCGAAGTTGGTACAAATGATTAACTATTCTCCATGACTTGTTATGAAATATTTGGCACGTATTAAATGTATTCATGGGGCCATGATTAATGAACCAGCCTGATTTCAATGTACGGTCCACTGAGATGGAGGAGGACTGCTCATATGGCCCAGGTTGCCCGTCACTGCTCTACTCCATTCTCCTGAACATGCTTAGCCAGCCTCACCACCCCGCACCCTACCCCCCAACACCCTCCCCCAATATCATAGAATCATCATGCAGAAGGAGGCCATTTGGCCCATCAAGCCTGCACCGAGAACAATCCCACCCAAGCCCTGTCCCTGTAATCCCTTATTTGCCCTGCTGATTTACCCTGACATTAAGGGACAATTTATCATGGCTAATCAACCTAACTCGCACATTTTTGGAGTGTGGGAGGAAACCGGAGCACCCGGAGGAAACCCACGCAGACACAGGGAGAATGTGCAAAATCCACACTAACAGTCACCCGAGGCCAGAATTGTACCCAGGTCCCTGGCACTATGGGGCAGTAGCATTACTCATTGTGCCACTGTGCTGCCTGCAAATACATCTGTATACTATTCCCTTCAAATATTCCTTCTATTAACGTGTCCCAATTTCTCATCTGTCAGGGAAAAGATGTTTCTTCTGAATTTGATTTCCTGGTGACCATCTGATGTTGATAATCTCTGGTTTTGCCCTTCCCTGAGTAGTGGAAACTCGGTGTTTAGTCCACCAAAACCTTTCATTGGGCTCCAGCCCTCCTCCAACAGTGGTGATCCCTCCATGCCTCCCCCAGCCTGGCAGACAGCCCCACTGAGCCCCCTCACCTGGGAAGCAGATCCCCCCCTGGCAGAGCCCCCTCACTGACCACTCTCTAAGAGGCAGGAACCCCACCCCCTCACCACCAATTCTGCCTCCATCACTGGACTCCCTCCAATCTCTATCGGTCCCAATGCAGAGTGACAGCAAAACCCCAACCAATAGCCCCTAGACCCCACCCACAATATGTCCCATCCCCTTGACACTGCCCACAATAGGCCCTACCCCATTCCCCCTTCCCTTGCCCCTTGGCCCTGCCCCCAGGCCATTCCCCCTTTGGCTCCACTCCCTTGGTACTGCTCGATGCCCAATGGGCATGGGAACTTTGCCCCTTGGGCATTGCCAGGGGACATAGGCTGGCACTGCCAATGTGCCCATGCCCAAGGGGCACAACCTCCCCAGCTGCCTGACCCCCTGGTGGCCCCGATTGCCCCCCCGTTCAATTTGGCAAGTTCTCCCACTAGTTCCCTGCAAGTGGGGAGTTCCTCTAAATCCTTCCAGAATGAAATACTCCTAGCAGGGTGGGAGATGAAATCGGGCCCAGAGAATTCCGTGTCAAGCCTGATAACGAAATTAAAAATATATTTAAAAAAAGATTTAAATTACTTATCTCTCTTCCTGCGGGTTCCAGTGCAGTCCCAACTGTGCCTGTTCTCCGGTTCTGGGAGATGCTCACACATCAGAAACGCTTGCATGAATCCCGGAAAGCAGCCGACATGCAATTCTCCCATCCTCACATGCCAAAAAACATGTGTGTCGGGATGGGACAGTTGCCCCCACTAATTAAGCTGAAACGTAAACTGATACCATGGTGGGATCTTATGGCCTTGATCATCCTGAAACTGTAAAAATCTGCCCGAGATCAAGAACCTTTCCATGGTCCCAACCTTGCCTACTCTGACGCTCATGGGGGTGAGATGGTAAAATTCCGGTCCTTATTTCTAATACTCACAATACAAATATCAATTATTTAAGATACCACTACTTCCTAACACTATAGTGATCCAAACTGTACACAATATTTCAAATGTGGTCCAAACAAATTTTGATAAAAGTTTTGCGTAACTTCTCAACTTTTCAGTTCTACCCCTCTATAGTCCATACAGATCTAGTTTCTTGGTAAAGTTTTAAAATTAGAGTTTATTTATTAGTGTCACGAATAGACTTACATCAACACTGCAATTAAGTTACTGTTCCCTAGTCACCACACTCCAGGACTTGGATAAAAGGTTTGACAAAGGGTCATCTGGACTCAAAACATCAGCTCTTTTCTCTCCTCGCAGATGCTGCCAGACCTACTGAGATTTTCCAGTATTTTCTCTTTTGGTTTCACACTCTGGTAACTGTTCAGATACACTGTGGGAGAATTTAGCACGGCCAATGTACCTAACTAGCACATCCTTTGGACTGTGGGAGGAAACCGGAGCACTCGGAAGAAGCCCACACAGACATGGGGAGAACATGCAGACTCTGCAAGACAGTGACCCAAGCCAGGAATTGAACCCAGGTCCACAGTGCTGTGAGGCAGCAGCGCTAACCACTGCAACACTGTGCCACCCACAACAGTACTTGACTATTGCTGATAAAAGAAACAGATTGTTGAAGCTGACCAAACCTTTCTCGCAAAGAAGCTACTTGTGCAGTCCGCACACGTTGCGATCACTTGCCAACTCATTCAGTGAGTGTGTCAAACTCACATTTCTTTGCTAGAATTTTTAAAGTGGCAGCTAATAACTGAATACTCGTCAAACCTTTGGTTGGTTGTATTGAATGCATATCTACCCAGTATGATGTTCTTTACTGGCATGCATATGTGCTTGAATTTTTCCAACAATATTTCAGGATCCCCCTTTTCTTCCTCCATTTGAAAAATAAAGGGTTGAATTTCTTGACTGCCTCGACCCCCATTAAATTTAAGAGAGTACACATTTGTAACTTCCTTGATTTAGAACATAGAACACTACAGCAGAAACAGGCCCTTCGGCCCACAAGTTGCACCGATCATATCCATACCTACCAGGCCTATCTATAACTCTGAATCCCATTAAATCCCATGTATTCATCCAGAAGTCTCTTAAAAGACCCCAGCAAGTTCACCTCTACCACTACCGACAGCAGCCGATTCCACTCACTCACCACCCTCTGAGTGAAAATCTTACCCCTGACATCTCCTCTGTACCTGCTCCCCAGCACCTGAAACTTGTGTCCTCTTGTAGCAACCATTTCAGCCCTGGGAAGTAGCCTCCGAGAATCCACCCTATCTATGCCTCTCAACATTTTATAAACCTCTATCAGGTTGCCTCTCAATCTTTGTCTCTCCAGGGAAAAGAGACCTAGCTCCCTCAACCTATCCTCATAAGGCATGCCTCCCAAACCAGGCAACATCCTTGTAAATCTCCTCTGCACCCTCTCAATAGCTTCCACAACTGATAGGCCAGCACCACAGTAGAAACACAACTCTTGCTTGAATTTTGTCCAGTTATCTGCAATGTTTTCATCAAACACGAGCGGATCAATGCGGCAAATTCCCTGTGTCATTCTGCCGATTCCTGATGCCATGTAGAAGTGCTGGGCTGCAATAACTATTGGCTAGGGACTAACAACAGTAAATGTTTATTGACAGCTACTGAACAATTCTTACATTCTGTGACTCAGTCAGTGTTCCAGAAGAATTCCCATGCTCCCAACACGTGTGACCCCTGTTGTTCCCACATCATGCCAACATCACATGACTACCTGGTCTACATTGACTGATTGTTATATTTTTGGTTTTTATGGTTTTTTTTCTATTTTCTCCTTTATTAGGAATCCAATTGCTTTTCAAACCAGTGAATTTTGACTGATTTACAATTCTCTGGACACATTCTTTCAACCTTCTGTACAAGTATAATCGCTACGTATGAGTCCCCTGGCATTACACCTTTTTATATTAAAATGAAGTAAGATCAGGTCATTACTGAAGTAAACATTTAATTTGCTAATTTTAAATTTGTGTTAAATGAAACGGGCTTTTTGAATAAAGCCAGTGGCAATTGGTCTGGAATCTAACAGCTCAACAGCAATACTAATATCTGGAAAATATCGATCAGATTGCTTTGTGAAAATGATGGTAAAGTGGTTGAATTCAAATGTCACGAACTTTTGGTAAATAGTAACACAGTCTCACATGAAAAATAATAGATTCTCACCTCAGAAATGGGATTGAGAATAATTTATTCAGAGAAAGTTGGAAAGGAACATTCAGCTGTTCGAGCCTCTTCCATCAATCAATTAGATCACGGTGAATCTATAACTCAACTATTTATCAGTCTTTTCTTCATATCTTTTGATTGCCTTATCTGAGAACAATTGTCTTTGTTTTGAAAATGTCAATTGACAAAGCATCCAAAATCTCTTGGGGAAATAAAATATTTTCACTCTCCTTTGTGTGAAAAAGGGCTTATAATTTCATTTATAAATGCTCTAGCTGAATTACGTTCTTTTGTTCTGATTTCCCCAACGGAGGAGTGATTTCTCGGCATTACTCCTACTTTAGCACCTAAAGACCTCAATTATATTCTCGTTCAGTCTTCTAAATATAACAGCATGCCCACCAAGTTTATGTCCCAGTTAAGCCGTGGTTTCATTCCAACGGAACAGCTTATGCACCTCCTTATGTTGTGGTCTGGGCAATTTAATAGGTCTTCGCGATCGCATGGAGATTTCTTTTATATAAAATCTTATTAATGCAGCTAAGATACTGGATAAAGAAAGTTACCTGGAAAATGTATTCAGATATATCAAAGCAGGAAGATAATTGGATTTTCCAGTCACATCCACCCCGAGGCTGGAAATTCTCATTTGAGGTCAACGGACCTTTAAATGATCCATCAAATTCTCTGACCCACCTGCCAAGTTTCCTGACCAGTTGGAACTGGTCATTGCCTGGCATTGGTGGTGTGAATGTTATTTGCCACTTATCACCTCAAGCTTAACTGTCTTGCTGCATGTGGGCACAGGTTGCTTTAGTGCCTGAGGAGTTGAGAATGGACGAAGTGAACAGCCACAGTTCTGACCTGATGTTGGAGTGAAGGTCATTAATGAAGTACGTATTGAATATTGTTGAAAAGAACATATTGCCAGAGTTCTTCATGTTGCACTCATCAGGACAAGTACAAGAATACCAAATTTCAAGCAATCACAATTTACACTACAGGAGAAAAGGATTTTGGTTGGCAAATTGACTCTGATTAACTGATGTGTTGTCATTGGAAAAAGCAATGGAGAAATATAGGTTTCCTAAGCCAATCAGTAATTTAAAAAGACACCAAGTTTGAACATATTATTTTTATTTGGAGAGAATTGATCCATGTGTACATCTATTTATTGTCAAGGGCCTGTTAGCTCACTCACTGCAGATGATAAATAACTGTGTTGGAGTCAAATGAATGTCTCCTTTGCTTTTAAATGAAGTGGTATTTTAAACACAGTTTTCTTTATGCAGCTATATAAATTGAATAGTTTTAATCATTATTTTCACACTACTTATGGATAGTTATATACCTATCCAACACCCAGCCAGCTTGGATGTTTTTGCAATGCCTTTTTGAACACATAATATAAGTCTCCAAATTTGGAGACCAACGAACAGTAACATAGCACAAACAGCAAGCTCACAGTACCGTCCCCATGTTAGTCTGAAGAGCTGGAGCTGTCATGAGGGCTAAAGTGAACCCTAAAAAGTCAATAATTACATGTACAGTGATAAGGAATGTTTTATGGACTCTATAACATCCAGGGAACAAATTTTTAAAACCATGTAAATATTATAAATAAAGAAACATGAAGAATTAATTCCATCTGCATCTTTCTTCTTTAGGTTAAGAAACCCATGAGATAAGGTCCACTTCCATGACTCATTCATCAGGAGGTCTGACTGTAGGGTGGAACAGTAGCACAGTAGTTAGCGCTGCTGCTTCACAGCTCCAGGGACCTGGGTTCGAATCCCAGTTTGGGTCATTGTCTGTGTGGAGTTTGCACATTCTCTCTGTGTCTGTGTGGGTTTCCTCCGCATGCTTTGGTTTCCTCCCACAGTCCAAAGATGTGTGGGCTAGTTTGATTGGCCATTCAAAATTGTACCTTAGTGTCCAGGGATGCATAGGTTAGAGGGTAAATATGTAGGGATATGGGGATAGGGCCTAGATGGGATTGTGGTCGGTGCAGACTTGATGGGCAGAAGGGCCTCTTTCTGCACTGTAGGGTTCTATGATCTATGATTAACTATCACAGCACAAAGAAGCGAGGGCATAGTGCACGTAATAACTTTTGCTACCTTTCTTTTATAAGGTAAAATTGGAACAAACTGAGTTATGGCTGTTTGATAGTAGAGAACTTTAGTATTGCTGAAATGTTGCCAAAGCTTTGCAAATTACCAAATGTAAAGGGAACAGCAATTTATACTCCATGGGGACAGAGTTCTGATTTGTTTGCAAGTGGACTTTAATTGGTAGAGGTGTTGCCATGGAGAATGCGCCAGTGAATTGCTGACTGGCAGATAACCAGGGGAGTATACTTTGGTCAAAAACATTACCCTGGGGAATGAACCAAAGAATGGCTGTCACCTAGTTTGTTTAGTGGAAAAGGGTACAATGTGTGTACATGTTCTTTCTGTTCACAAAAGATGGGGCCTATGACAATTTCTAAGGTTTGGCGCTCTGCATTCGGCTTGGTTTGATAATAATCAAGTCAACTCCGGATAGAAGATTATACCTTTATTCTTTTACGACATCTGAGCTAGTTTTCCTTAGGGTGGGCAGGCATCAGTGGTCCCGCACACCCAGGCAAAACTAAACTCTTTTGTTCTACTTTTCCAAACATTTATCCCAGTCTGTAGGCAGGCTTCCAGAGCATTAGCCCATTACAACTTGTCCCCGACTCTTTCACACCAATAGAGCGGTGGTATAGCTGCATGCACAGTTCATAAAGTTCTAAAAACCAATCAACTCTGTACACACTTTCATCGCAATAAATCCTTACACGACAGTTAAAACACTTGGACTAGGTATAGCTAGACTACAGAGTGTGATTAATTGCACTTCTGCATACGTGCAGGACAGCATGAGATTACAAACTATACAAAAACCTTATGGCTTTTATATTCTCACCTATGCATTAGTATATATAGCTTTTAGCACAAAGGTGTGAGCCACACTGTGAGCCCGACCAATAATCTTAAATTGGTTGTCAGATCAATTGTTAACACACTTAGGATTGTTTAGCAAATGTTTCCCAATCATGGAGATAATCTCATGTTGGACACAATGGGAGCAATTTTACCAAAAAAATTCCAAAGTACCAAATGAGCATGAAAATGGAAGAGAATGACGCCGATTTTTTTGGGCAAGTTAAAAATCTAATCTTACTACACTCAGAGCAAAATATGAAGCAAAATCTATTGCCTACAAGCAAGAGGAAGGGGCAGGACCTAAGCACACCCAAAAGCTGTCAGATGACACCAGATGGTGCCATTGTACATGTGCAAATCTCTCTCTCTCTTCTATGCAATAGCAACCAGGATCAAGGAGGGGGCAGCAATGGCACAGAGAGAGATCTGTCAGGCGCCCAACACTGGATATCACCTGCCTCCTCTCACTATCGCTGGCTTCCCCCCCACCACGCGTTCTTCCCACCCCACCAGTCATTCTACAGTCTCGGCCCAGCCTGGTCCATTGCTGTACTGCCCCAATCCTGGTTTCAGAGTGCATATCTTAACTCCCCCCTGATCCTAGTTGCAGCATGCTCAGCATCCCCCCTTCTGCCCCATCCCCATCCAGCCCAACCCCCCTCCCATGAGACCCCACTCCTTAGCACTGCCTGGTGGGCATTGCTATTGTACCCAGTGAGCAGTGTCAGTGCTAAACTGACACTTCAAATGCCAGGCTGGCATTGCCAGGGTGGCACTATGCAAGAGACAATGATCTCCCTTTAATGGTCTCTTATCCTACTAGTTAAGCCATCATGACAGGTTCATGGGGACCATGTGCCATTGTCACTGGTGAGGACCTTTACAGGTGAAACCGCTAAGATCAGCCCGGATAATAACATCTCAAGCGCACTTGTAATGATTAAATCTGTATTTAAGTAGATTTAAATATTGAGATCAGCCTTGTGCCCAATATCGGGCCCAGTGAGATCATAAGAGGTGAGAAATTGGGCATCAACCTGATTTTATGTCTATCTCGTGATCTTACCATGCGCCTTGCCCATTGACTGGCAGGACAAGAAGATAAGATCTCCCCCAGAGTTTTGAGTTTTGCAAGCGTGGGCAGTTGGGAATTATCTGTACCTTGCCCATTGCGAGCAGTTGAAGGGACATACTGTTTGACATGGTCTGTCAGTCTTTGGGATGTACAGCCTACATACCGAGCATCATAATGGCACTGAAACTCATGTACTACATTACTCATTTGTATAATAGGCAGAATATCTTTTTGCCCTGACCTCAGCATCCTGCTAGTGGTGAACTGCATTCGTGTTGCTACTGTGTGGCAGCAGCATGAAACATCTAACTTCACTGGTTATCGAAATGTTTGAGAAATCTTCCTCCTTCAGGGTAATCTGAATTATACATTTACACAGAGACTGTGACAATAATATTGGGGTGGAAAGGAGACCTTTGCATTCTGTAATAAATGTCAATACTTAGTTTCCTTTCCCCATTGACCTTTGACATGTGGAAGAGTAACAGCAATCAGTGTCAGAACAGTGGGAGGCATTCAAAGAGGGGCTCAGAGTAATATGTTCCCACAAAAGAAATGGGCGAGACAGTGAAATCTCAAACTTTCTTGGTGTCAAGGAGTCGACAGCAATAAAAAGGCAAAACTGGAAAACTTACAGCAAACACCAAGAACTCAATGTTACAGAATGTCGAGAGGAGTATAATAAGAGGAGGGCTGAAATCAAAATGGAAATGAGGAAATCAAAGGGAAGGCATAAACACACATTGACAACCAAAACAAGGAGGACCCAAAAATGTGTTATCGATGCATTAAGAGTAAGAGGGAAGAATAAAAGTAAGGAAAAAGTAAGGCCCATAAAAGACCAAAAAATATGTTGTGCAGTTCTGGTCACCTCGTTACAGAAAGGATATAACTTCACTGGAAAGGGTACAGGCGAGATTGGAGAGGATGTTGCCAGGACTGGAAAGTTGCAACTATGAGGAAAGATTGGACAGGCTGGTATTATTCTGCTTGGAACAGAGGAAGCAGAGGGGAGATTTGATTGCAATGTACACAAAATGTGGATAGCATGGATGGGGAGGGGGTACCTACTTTAGCAGAGAGGGCGGTGACTAGAGGGCATAGATTTAAAGTGATTGATAGAAAGATGAGAGGGGAGATAAGGGAATTATTTTTCAGCAGGGGATTGTGGATGCCTGGAGCTCACTGCCTGAAAGGGTAGGAGAGGCAGAAACCCTCAACTCATTTAAAAAACTCCTCAAGTGCCGTAAACTGCAGGGCTATGGACTAAATGTTGGAAAGTGGGATTAGGTTGGATAGCTAACATGATCGGTGAGGTGGACCCTTACAATGCCGTAAGCTTTCTCTGATTCTAAGACAACGTAAAGCCCTGAATCAGGAAAACAAATGCAAGTTAGATGCCAATGACTTAGAGCGCAGTCGTTTCTCTTCGAACTGTGTTGATGACAGTTGGTGTAGCAGTACCTTCACTAATGCCTATGCATCGTTGGAGTAGCTTATTTCATCACTGCTATTGAAGGCTTCAGTGCCTACTGAAGAGAAATTTGTATTGTAAATTTTTGTATTGTCATTGTTGTGCCAGTATGAGGTTTTGAACAGAATGCCCCAAAATTTCACACTATATATTGAATAATAAATATGAGTTTACTTTGATAGATGGTTAATAATAATTGCAGCTTTTTGAAGAAAGAAATGGGGATATCTAAGTCAACTGTATTACCAAATTGTAAAACCTAAGGAATAAAATTGGGTGCATCAATATCTAATTGCGCAATGATGCAACATTTTCAAAGTTCTGTAGATTTATAAGACCTGAAAGTTAGCAACCTTGTTAATGACAATCATATTAACTGCGTTGTTTACTGTTAATGTTGTGTTTTGGTTCAGGAAGCTCAACCTTCATGGATTTTGTGAGAACTTTTACCTCAGTTACAATAGAACGAACAGCACTAAGTCTCAATGGACTCAAGTGTACAGCCACAGTGAAAGTGAGGGTTATATGCAAAAGATCTCCAAGGGTGGAGTTTACTTGCAAATCAAATTAAGATTTTACTACTTCTATTTGGAACAGGAACATAAAAACTCCATCATCAGGCTTTGTGTTCCAAGCTTAAAGAGGAAAACTGGATTAGATTTCTGGCATCTGATCAATGGTTAATCTGCCAGACTGAATCAATCTACGTATAAAGGTTTATTGTATACAACTTTGATATCAGTTATGATCTGCAGTGATAGGAGAAAACAGGGAAAATGGATGAAAATTGACCATAAATCCATTAGGAATTGTATTTTACTGAATGTAACCTTTCCAATCTTTGTTCTGTTGCTAGTAATATTCTGTTGCCTCTCTCAGTCAGACATAAACAAACGCCACATAAATGTGATTAGGTACTGAAACAGATTGTGTGCTGATTAACGACTGATGGTGTTTTTTTTTTGGATGAAACTAAATTGGCAAAAATGTCATATTAAAATATCAAAGTTCAAAGTTGATTCATGAGTTGGGAAGGAGTCACATTTCAATTGTAATTTCTTCAGTGCATGTAACGTGTTATTTCCATAAAGAACTAACATTTGAACTAGTTTTTTTGATATATTGCCATTGACCAAACTGAACTGCATAATTATGTCTCAGTTAGTCTATGTCCAAAAGTTTAACAAGTAGAAATTGCTTCCTTAAAAATGTCTGTAAATAATTTATACTCTCTATGCAATTTAAGTTAATCACAGTTCAGTAATTAGATCTTAGGCCATTAGTTTCAGTTTTAAATATCCATCTATCGATTTTGATTGCATCAAAAAACTTTGTCAATATAACACCGATTCAAAAAATAGCATGCAAACCAAGTTCAAATTCTCTTCACCCTGGTCATCCGTCACCACTGAGTGTGTTCTTTAAAACATTTTTGCTTATTTTTCCTGCACCCCATTTCCCCTAAAATAGACAATAATAATTGTTATAGGCAAATAAAAAACTTTGGGGGCTTAGTTTGACTGTGGTTCCTGTTTATTTTGCTCTGAATCCATATCATTAACTAATCAAGCACAGTGAGCAAAGATTAGTTACCAGACTCACTTAATCTAATACAGAATAATAAATAAACATTTGGTCAGTATGGCTGGGATTTTCTGGCCCTTCCACCTGTGTGTAAGACTAGACACTTTCCAAATTTTCCTGTCCTTCCGGTGATGATGCCCAGGACCAGAAAACCCTGGCCTATGACTGTCTTGGAAAAACGATCTCAAAAAAGACAGTAGGACTAGGGGGCACAGCCTCAAGATAAAAGGGGGGCGGTTTAGAATGGAGTTGAGGAGGAACTTCTTCACTCAAAGGGTGGTGAATCTCTGGAATTCTCTGCCCGTTGAAGTGGTGGAGGCTGCCTCGCTAAATATTTTTAAGACGCGGGTTGATGGGTTTTTGATAAGAGAGGGGATTAAGGGTTATGGGGAGAGGGCGGGAATGTGGAACTGAGCCACGACGGATCAGCCATGATCTTATTGAATGGCGGGGCAGGCTCGAAGGGCTGGATGGCCTACTCCTGCTCCTATTTCTTATGTTCTTATGTTCTTATATGTGTGCATGCATTTAACACTACTGGCAACATGAGGAGCAGCAGGTAAATGGTACCATCATGTCTGGAACAACAATTTGATGTCAGTGCTACCACGCTTGCAATCCACATTACAGTCAGATCTCTGACTTGAACTCACTCAGAAAATATGCAGCATTAAACATATTTAGGCGGGATCATAAACTACTTACAAGTTATAGGTGCAGGATTATTTCTTCTGACAGCTGGTAAAATTGTATGTGTTTTTTGCAGGTTTCCTGTATTTGGTTAAACTTGACGATGGAATAGATTTTTAACCATTTAAAATCTTGTGCTGAAATAAGTTTTTTTTTCAGACTTGGGTAGGGCTGTTAAGATTCCTTCTGGGAAATTGCCATGTCGACAAACATGATGAGAGATCACACAGAGCAGGACAAACTTCTGGATGAGGAAGGAGGAAGGGTCAAAGTGTTCCGAGCAAGTGACAAAATCTGCGGAACGATTTAAGGAAGCAATTCTGTTAACTTCAATGAAAACCATTCATTGGGATCTTTGCTTCACAAGAGTGGTTCATAGAATCATGGCATCTTATAGCACAGGTCATTTGTGTCATTATGTCAGTGCTGGTTCTTTGAAAGAACAGTTGTACTAAATACTCCACAGCTCACTTTTTTTCAGTAAGTTCCTCATCTTCAATTATCTGTCAAAAATCACTTACAAAGTTAATTGGAATCAGTTTCCACAACTTCTTCATCTATGCAATTCCAGATGCTGACAACTCTGAGTGAAAAAAAATACCCCTGTAGCTTTTACGCCAATGGCTTTAACATTATGGGAAGGATTTTCCAACACTTCCTGCTGATGGGACTTTCTGGCCCCGTGATAGGCCAGGCAAGCCACGCGAATGCCATAAACATTGGTGGGACTGCCAATGTCCATGGCATTTGGATCCCGCTTCTGATCAACAGCGAGCCACTTCTGCTGCTGGAGAAACCACCATCGAGAGATTGGAAAATCCAACCCCACGACTTCTACTTCTTGAGAGAATAATTTTTCCATTTCTCTCTCATCACCTTGGAAACATCTATCAGGAGTCCTCTAACCTTCTTTTTCATGGAGAACTCAGTGTTTGGATAGAGTTTATAAAACCTTTCCCTGGAATGGGGGAGTTTAGTAGCAGCAGCTGATGAAATAACTGCCGAGATCTCCTCAAAACCAAGATTTCTTATTGCTGCTAACAACCCGATAAACCTTCACTTTGCCCGTTCTAATGCCTTTATATTATTCCTTAAACATAGAGCCCAGAACTATCCGCAATACTCCAGCCAACTCCTAGCCAGTGATTTATAAATTGACAGCATGATCTCTGAGGTTTATAAAGGAATAAATGATGCAGACTTGCATCTTATCTACCATATTGGTAATATGGATGATCACCTGAGTCAACTAGAACAGGTATTGCCATTTTCCCTATGGACCAAGAGAAATATCAAATGATGGCCAATGTGGCTCTCTATATTTTTAAGGCCCTCCCCCTGCTGCTTGTCCCCACCACTTAGACTAATACAATTCTGCCCACATTGCTGCAGGCGAACTACATCTGCTCACTGGTTCAGTTTGTTGCTGGTTTCACTTCAGTGCAAAAGAATGTCTAGCAACCAACACAAAATATCTGTGTGGAGTTTGCACATCCTCCTTGTGTCTGCATGGGTTTCCTCCCATAGTCTAAAGATGTGCAGATAGGTTGATTGGCCATAGTAAATTGCCCCTTAGTGTCAGGTGGATTAGCAGGGTAAATACATGGGGCTACAGGGGTAGGGCCTAGGTGGGATTGTTGTTGGTGCAGACTCGATGGGCTGAATGGCCTCCTTCTGCACTGTAGGGATTCTGTTCTATGATTTTATGACTCAAGACAATGATTTGGGCTCAGATTAAGCTTTTTTCAGAAGTGGATGTTTGTATACATAGATAGTTATGCATTTTCTGTATTGGCAATGATGTAACATACAGTTGTACCTCAGATACACTCACACAGAGTGGCAGAAGGATTCGTGAATAGCATTTGCTAATACACAGTTCATCTATAAGGCATCGTAATCACAATCATCAGCTGAATTAAGAAAGGTTGCAAAGCATAAATCGACTTATTAACAAGCAGTCACACAGGGTCAGATTAGTTAAAGGCAGAACACAAACAACTAACAGATAATTGGCCAGAGAACTGTATTGTTAGCAGTTTTAGTATGCACTATGTTAAAAAAACAACCAAATTCCTTAATGACAGAGTGAGTTACAGCTTCCCTCAATAGGATACATTTTTTTTAAGTTTTGGATGCTGTTGTTTCAAGTGACTTGCTGGGCAGAAGATGGGCCAATAATACTGAGCATCTCAAATTTCAGATGCTACATTGGTAGCGATATTGCAGAGGGTCAGCAAGACGAGTTGCCTCACTTCTCAACTTGGAAATGAAGGATACCAGAATCATACTAGAATCACTACAGTGCAGAAGGAGGACATTCAGCCCATCAAATCTACACCGTCTCTGACAAAGTATCCCACCTAGGCCCTATCCCCATAACCCCACACAGTTACCATGGCTAATTCACTTAACCTACATATCGTTGGACACTAAGGAGAAATTTAGCATAGCCAATCCACCTAATCTACACACCTTTGGACTGTGGGAGGAATCAAAGCACCCGGAGGAAATCCACACAGACGCTGGGAGAACATGCAAACTCCACACAGTCAGCCTTTTAAGGCCAGAATTGAACCCAGGTCCCTGGCGCCGTGAGGCAGCAGTGCCATCCACTGTTCCACCATGCTACCCAACTAGGCCCAACTGAGCTTGTATGCCTTGAAATGGAACTCCAGGATTACTGGTGCCAATATCACTGATTTTTTACTGGAATTTGAAAATTTTGAACTTTTCTTTCCTACACTCCAGGGAATCCTCTGGACAGGAAAATAATGACTTCTATTTGCAGGAGGTTATGGACAGAATCAATTCATTAAATAGTTCAAAAGGCCAATAGGAAAATACATGGAAAACAGCTAATAGCTTCATAAGACCAGCCAAGGTAAACAATATTTCATTTGCCTTCTTCAGCATTCACTTGAGCTCAAGGGTGATTAACTTCCACTCTGGTTCAATGGGTTCTGAGTTGGCTGACGGACCGGTCAAATCTCAATTTGAAAACACTGCCACAAGTGGGTCAGGAATGCTTGAAGGGTTAAGCAGATGATATGTTTGGAGATTTGTGTGCTCTCTCTGCACCTCGCTTTCACCTCTGCACATTCCAGTTCCTCGATGTCAGGGTGGCATGGTGGCACAGTGGTGAGCATTGTTGCCTCACAGCGCCAGGAACTTGGGTTCGAGTCCCGGATTGGGTCACTGTCTATGCGGAGTCTGCACGTTCTCTCCTTGGCTTCCTCCAGATGCTCCGGTTTTCTCCCACAGTCTGAAAGATGTGCTGGTTAGGTGCATTGGTCATGCTACATTCTCCCTCAGTGTACCCAAACAGGTGCCGGAGGGTCGATTTTCACAGTAACTTCATTGCAGTGTCAATGTAAGTCTATTTGTGATACTAATAAATATACTTACATTGTTTTTGGTGTCTATCCAAATGAACCTCCGTTATTGTGGCCAATCGCGAGCTAGGGACTGAGTCATTGATGGGTGAGGGGGGTAGAATCCATATCCCTACAGTGCAGAAGGAGTCCAATCAGCCCATCATGTCTGCATCCGCTCTCTGAAAGAGCATCTTACCTAGGACCACGCCCCAGCCTTAGCCCCATAATCCTGTGCATTTACTACGACCAATCCACCGAACCAACACACCTTTGGATACTAAGAGGCAATTTAGCATGCCCAATCCACACAACCTTCACATCTTTGGAGTGTGGGAGGAAACCAAAGCACTCAAAGGAAACCCACACAGACACAGAGATAATGTGCAAACTTAGAACGAAGAGACCTGGGGGTACAGGTTCATAGTTCTTTGCAAGTAGAGTCACAGGCGGACAGAATGGCGAAGAAGGCATTCACTATGCTTGGTTTCATTGTCAGAACATTGAATACAGGAATTAGAATGTCTTGTTGAAGTTGTACAAGACATTGGTAAGGCCACACTTGGAATACTGTGTACATTTCTGGTCATCCTATTATAGAAAGGATATTATTAGACTAGAAAGAGTGCAAAAAGATTTTCTAAGGTGCTATTGGGACTTGATGGTTTGAGGTAGAAGGAGAAGCTGGATAGACTTGGGCTTTTTTCTCTGGCACGTAGGATGCTCAGGAGTGATCTTATAGAGACCTATAAAATAACAAGGGGCATAGATCAGCTAGATAGTCATTATCTTGTCCCAAAGGTAGGGAAGTCTAAAACTTGAGGCCATAGGTTTCAGGTGAGAAGGGAGAGATATAAAAGGGTCCAGTGGGGCAATTTTTTCACACAGAGTGGTGACTGGAACAAGCTGCCAGAGGTAGTAGTAGAAGTGGGTACAATTTTGTCTTTTAAAAAGCATTTAGACAGTTACTTGGTAAGATGGGTATAGAGGGATATGGGCCAAACGCGAGCAATTGGGATTAGCTTAAGGCAGCACGGACAAGTTGGGGCTAAGGGCCTGTTTCTATGCTGTAAACCTCTTATGACTCCAACACAGCAACCCAAGGCTGGAATCGATCCTGGGTCCCCGGCGCTGTGCGGCAGCAGTGCTAACCACTGTGTCACCGTGCTGGGTAATGTTCGATCTCTTCAGGAATGCTTTGAGGACAGCCCAAACTTATGTCTGCTTTCTCTCAGGGAGTCTTCAGCCATAACCAAGATCTGAGTAGAGAAGTTATTTTGTGAGTCTGGTGTCAGGCGCGGGAATAGCGTATCCCACCCAGTGGAGTTGGTTTTGAGTAATTAGTAGTTCAATGCTGGACAAGTTGCTGCTATATTACCTTTCTTGCTGCTGGATTTGAAGGGTTTTGAGAAAGCAACACTTTTATTACATCTCCAGTACTCTGAAGTGTCTACTGAAGCAAATAGGCTTCAGGAATCACTGCTGCCTGGTAAACATTACTAAGATTAGATCTCAGTTCTAGATTTTTTGAATTATTTCATTGAGTTAAAATTCCACCAACTGCCATGATGGGATTTGAACCCATGTCGCCTGAGGAATAACCTGGTCTTCTGGAGTACTCATCTAGTGATTTTTCCCACTATGTCACCATATGAGAGGGTTATGAGGCTAGAGGAGATTACAGAGAATAGGGCCAGATCATGGAAGGATTTGAAAACTAGGATGAGAATTTTAAAATCAATTGTAGCAGGGCCATTTTGAGGAGAATGTCCAGTGGATAGGCTAGAAAAAAATGTTCAACTTTTCATCTTCATTGCATGTAGGAGTGAGTGAGAGGCCTAAATGCTTAGGCCCTATCAGTACTCTGGATGACAAAGCTGACATGAAAAAGCCAAAAATGAAAGATAAGGAAAAATATCCAGGCTGAAGCCAGCTTCCAGTTTTAATGGGTGTTTTATTGACTCCCACCAGGCAACTGACAGCTCGGTGGCACTATGGTTAGCACTGCTGCCTAACAGCGCCAGAGACCTAGGTTTGATTCCAGCCTTGGATTACTGTCTGTGAGGAATATGCATGTTCTACCCTGTCTGAATCATAGAATAGGATCATAGAATCCTACAGTGCAGAAGGAGGCCATTCAGCCCATCGAGGTTACACCAACCACAATCCCACCCAAACCCTATCCTCATACCCTCATGTATTTATCCTAGCTAGTCCCCTGGCACTAAAAGGCAATTTAATATGACCAATATACCTAATCCGCACATCTTTGGAATGTGGGAGGAAACCACAGTGTGGGTTTCCTCTGGGTGTTCCAGTTTCCTCCCACACTCCAAAGATGTGTGGGTTAGGTGGATCGGCCATGCTAAATTGCCCCTTAGTGTCAGGGAAAAAGCAGGGTAATTATGTGTGGTTAAGGGTATAGGGCCTGAGTGGGATTGTTGTCAGTGCAGACCCGATGGGCCAAATGGCCTCACTGTACACTATAGGGATTCTATGATTCCGTATGAAAACCAAATCAGTCACCTCACTCTTTGTCAGCCTAAGAGGTGGGATGCAAATAGAGTAATAGAGTCGTAGAGGTTTACAGCATGGAAACAGGTCCTTCAGCTCAACTTGTCCACGCCGCCCTTTATTTTCAAACCACTAAGCTAATCCCAATTGCCCGCATTTGGCCCATTTCCCTCAATACCCATCGTACCCATGTAACTATCTAAATGCTTTTTAAAAAATACAATTGTACCTGTCTCTACTACTATATCTGGCAGCTTGTTCCAGACACTCAACACCCTCTGTGTGAAAAAAGTGCCCCTCTGGACACTTTCGTATCTCTCCCCTCTCACTTTAAACCTGTGCCCTCTAGGTTTAGACTCTCCGACCTCTGGGAAAAGATATTGACTATCTACCTTGTCTATGCCCCTCATTATTTTATAGACCTCTATAAGGTCACCCCTCAGTCTCCTATGCTCCAGAGAAAAAAGTCCCAGCCTATTCAACCTCTCCTTATAACTCGATCCATCAAGTTCCAGTAGCATCCTAGTAAATCTTTTCTGCACTCTTTCTAGTTTAATAATATCCTTTCTATAGTGACGAGAATTGCACACAGTATTCCAAGTGTGGCCTTACCAATGTCTTGTACGTCCCAACTCCTGTATTCAATGTTCTGACCGATGAAACCAAGCATGCTGAATGCCTTCTTCACCGCTCTATCCACCTGTGACTCCACTTTCAAGGAACTATGAACATGTACCCCTGGATCTCTTTGTTCTATAACTCTCCCTAATGCCTTACCATTAACTGAGTAAGGCCTGCCCTGGTTCAATCTACCAAAATGCATCTCCTCACATTTGTCTAAATTAAACTCCATTTGCCATTTGTCAGACCACTGTCCCAGTTGATCAAGATCCCTTTGCAATTGAAGATAATTTTCTTCACTGTCCACCATGCCACCAGTCTTGGTGTCATCTGCAAACTTACTAACCATGCCCCCTATATTCTCATCCAAATCATTAATATAAATGACAAATAATAGTGGGCCCAGCACTGATCCCTAAGGTACACCGCTGGTCACAGGCCTCCAGTTTGAACAACACCTCTCTACAACCACCCTCTGGCTTCTGTCAAGAAGCCAATTTTGTGTCCATTTAGATACCTCACCCTGGATCCCATGAGATTTAACTTTATGCAACAATCTACCATGTGATACCTTGTCAAAGGCCTTGCTAAAGTCCATGTAGACAACATCAATTGCACTGCCTTCACCTACCTTCTTGGTTACTCCTTCAAAAAACTCAATCAAATTTGTGGGACGTGATTTTCCACTCACAAAGCCATGCTGACTGTCCCTAATCAGTCCTTGCCTCTCTAAATGCCTGTAGATCCTGTCTCTCAAAATACTTTCCAACAATTTACCCACCACAGATGTGAGGCTCACTGGCCTGTATTTCCCAGGCTTTTCCCTGTAGCCCTTTTTAAACAAAGGCACAACATTTGCCACTCTCCAATCTTCAGGCACCTCATCCGCGACTATCAATGATTCAAATATCTCAGCTAGGGGACCTGCAATATCCTCCCTAGCCTCCCACAATGTCCTGGGATGTAAATAAGAGTAAAAATCTAGCAAATCAGCAATCATTGACTATAAAAGAGGGCTGAACAATGAGGAAAGACTTCAATTGAATTTGGTGAAAAAGAAGCAAAGGGAAAAGAATTAAGACATTTATATAACTCCCTCCATCTTCTCAGCGAAATGTTTCACACTCAGTTTGTGCTTGCAATATCAGCTAACACAGCAGGAATTCAATGATCGCAAAAATCTCATAAACCACAAGGTTTAAAACAAAAAGATGTTGAATGTTTTCAAAATGCACCAAGGCAGGAACATTTGATCATAATTGGACCAGCTTGTATTACGTTCCAGTGTACCAATTCTAATCTAAATGTAATCAAGTGGAAAGCTTGTCACAGTTCTGAAAGTATCAACTGAGTATATCAAACTGAAGCATTGAAAATATGCTTACAGCAATATTGAAAACACAGTATTGTCTTGTCAAGAAATAGTCAATCACCACCAAAAAAAAAAGCTCTACTGATAAGGCTTCCATCCATTGACTCTGTCTACACTTTCTGCTGTCTCAGGAAAGCAGCCAGCACAATTAAGGAACCCTAGCCACCCCAGACACTCTCTCTTCTACCTTCTCCCCTCAGGGAAAAGATACAAAGGTCTGAGGTCACATACTGACTGACTCCAAAACAGCTTCTTCCCTGCTGCCGTCAGACAGTTCAATGGACCTACCTTAAATTAAGTTGGTCTTTCTCTACACCCAAGCTATGACTGTAACACTACATTCTGCACCCTCTCCTTTCCTTCCCTATGAATGGTATGCTTTGTCTACATAGCGCGCAAGAAACAATACTTTCCACTGTGTACCCATACATGTGACAATAATAAATCAAATGAAATCAAATTTACAGTGTATGTTGCTTATATTAATTGCAATATTCATACATTCACTGGAGGGCACTGTGACCACTTAAAAGAAAATAATTGAACTAGAGATTATCCAGCAAAACAGCCCTTGCAAGTGATGTGTAAAGAACATACTTGGCTGAAAGAATTAACTGAAATGTTTAAAGGATTATTTGGCCTAATGCATTATAATTGTTATGCCGCATATATTTATGGCATGACAATTACAATGTCGTACTGTTATTGAACTAATTGTTATGTTTTAAAATCGATCAGGAAAGGCTGCAAAGGTGGCTACCCAATGGTCATGACTTATTTTGTGGATTGGAACCACTCTCCTGCCTCATGAGAGAGCATAAGGAATATTCTAGACTGATGTTGAATCAATGCCCTGGCTTGACACTAATCCAAAAGGGGATTATCAAATTGAATTGGTCATTCAAACACAAAAATACTAGCTGTCCCAAACTCTTGGGCTGGGATTTTACCATTGCATTGTACCATTTTCTGGTGTGACACCGTTGTAAAGTGAGACATAAAGTGATTAGCGCGATTGGCGCTAGTTTTTGCAACCGGCCCCATTTTACAACAATAGAATTTCTGACGTGGCCAGCCTCTCGCTAGAAATGAGTGAGGGACAGGCTAATTTATTGAAATTTATTTAAACAAGCACCTCAATGTCATTAGCGAGCCTGGCGCTCAATTCTCCAGGCTTGCCTGCCTTTAGAACCTCGCCGGGAAAGGTTCTCACTGGCGAGGAATAGACATTGTCCCCGTTGGCCTTACTGGTGGAACCAGAGGCCATTGAGGCCCCCGAGAAAGCTGAGGGCAAAGGGGTGGGGGGTACCCCCTCAATGGGGGAGAGGCCAGTGGGGCAGGGCTAATGGGGGGAGGGACCAATGGGGGGGGCCACTGGGAGGAGGGGGCCCACTGCCACTCTGCAGTCATCAACGATTGAAGGGGTTGAGAGCTGGTAACCTGTTTCTTGTTCTGCTGGGATATTGGAATTCTTTCCAGTTGGAGTTAAAACAGCCACCTGAGGATTTCTCAAAGGAAGATACAGATTTGAAAATGGTCACTCAAGTTATGGATTAGTGCTGGGACTTATCTTGTTTGAGGTATATATAAATAGTCTGGAAGAAAGTGTGGGTGGTCAGATTAGTAAGTTTGCGAATGACACAAAGATTGGTGGAGTTGCTAATAGTGCCAGGGATTGTCAGAGGATACAACAAGATATAGATAAGTTGGAGACTTGGGCGCAGAAATGGCAGGTGGAGTTTATTCCAGACAAATGCAAGGTGATGCATTTTGGAGAATGAAATTTAGATGTGAATTATACTATTAATGACAGAACCCTTAGCAACATTAACATACAGAGGGATCTGGGCATGCAGGTCCACACTTCTCTAAAAGTGGCAACATAGGTGGCCAAGGTGATTAGGACATGTGACATGCTTGCCTTCATCAGCTGGGGCATTGAGTACATTTGGAATATTGCATACAGTTCAGGTCAGCACCCTACCAGAAGGATGTGGAAGCTTTGGAGAGAGTGCAAAGAATGTTCACCAGGAAGTTGCCTGGCCTTGAGGGTGTTGGCTATGAGAAAAGGTTGAATAAACTAGGATTGTTTTTACTGGAAAGACAGAGGCAGAGGGGAGACCTGATTATGAGGGGCATAGACAAGGTGGATAATCAGAGGCTTTTTCCAAAGGTGGAAGTGTCAATTACAAGGGAGCACAGGTGCAAGGTGAGAGAGGGAAAGTTTAAGGGAGATGTGCAGGGAAAGCAGAGAGTAATGGGAGCCTGGGCATGCTGCCAGAGGAGATGGGTGGAAGCAGGCACATTAGCAACATTTAAGAAATACCTGGATAGGTAAATGAATAGGGAGGGAATAGAGGGATACAGACCGAGTAAGGGCAGAAGGTTTTTTTAGTTTAGTTAGGACATTGTGTTGGGTACAGGCGAGGTGGGCTGAAGAGCCTGTTCCTTTGTTGTACTTTTCTCTGATCTTTTTCTGGTTCTTTGATCTTCTTTCTCCACAATGATTTCAGAAGGAACATTTATCCAATATCTAGAACTGATTTTGATTTCAGGCCTGATATTGCCTCAGCCATTAACTTTTGAAGTACTATTCTCCAGACTGAAGGCTTTATGTCAAGAATTATTTTGATCAGATCCATTGACTCTGCTAGAGTGGTAAGCTTATTGTGACGCAAATGACATCCACTGTCCCTCAGTGGTCCCCTTCTGGACAGTCCCAGGTTGAGTTGATTCTGCTAAGTGCTCTGTAGTCATAATGATTTTCAATATGTCAGTGTCCTGGTTTTGTGAGTATTATGTCCTTATAGGGTGTTAGATTCCACAATTATGAGAGGAGGATTCTTTTCCTCTTGTAGCTCCATTGAACATGTGACTTGAAGCAGCCAGCTTTCTTGGGTCAACAGAAAGTCCATTTTAAAAATAGCAAAAGAAAAGTTTTGATTCGTGCATTTTTGGATTTCTTTGCATTTCATATCGATGGCACATTTTCCTGTGTACGAGTGTGTGTGAAATGAATGAATGAAAGCATTATTTTCAGGATAAGTGGGTGAGAATAAATAACCTTTATCTTAATACTCACAAAATGCCTTGTCACTGGAATCATTTAAGTGGAACACACTCTTAAGAAAACATGCATCTCTTACATACAAACATGCTGATCACAGACAGTGAAAGGAAACTCATGCATTCTAATTATTGATGGATCAAAAGTAAACTGGTATGTTAATAATATTTAATCTCTATTAATAATAAATTGTTAGGGCAAGATTTTCTAAGACAAGTTTCTACAGAAGTAAAGCTAAGGTTTGTTATGCTATCAGTTTAAGACAGAATATGCTAATGCATAAATAGCATGGGAATAAACCATGTAACCAGCAGATATTGTTCAGAATAATTTTCAAGTTTAGCCAGCAGTACGTGGTGCGAAGGAGTTGCAGTTTTACTTTCATGTGAACAATAGCTAATATGTAGTTGATTGCAGTCTTGGGGGAACCTCAAGAGTGCACCCTCTGGGAAAGAACATTTAACAGGAACTTTTAGATTTATACTAAATTTTCTGCTGAGCAACCTTGTACAATATCTTCAAATAATCTGAACCTATGTTTGATATACCAGTCCTGTGTGAGATCAGTAACTTTGTATAAGCAAACATAGAAATGCAACAAGGATTGAAGGGTGTGGGAAAAGGTGGGGGGGGGGAGGTGAGAGTGGCGAAGGGAACAAGGTCTGATTTTGAGTCATTTAGCAAAGCAGAACCATGGCAATGTTTTGCAATTCCACAATGACATTTGTGTCAGATTTAACAGGGCAGCACCATCATGATTGGAATTTTAAAAACGGCGTGTGTCCATTGTTTGCCATCAGCTTTGGCCCAGTCGTGCTCTAAAGGGATTTAACATCATGAGCTCCAGTCTCTTGCAGTGATTCCATTCTGCGTTGTGCTAGTTAAATTTAATTGTGCTCTGTATTATGATTAATATTAATTATTAAACATTTTCATGCCAGTAGTGGCTAAGCAGTAAAACACAGTGGGACAGAGAGATTGGCAGGAATATAACTTGAAACGACATCACAGGACAGGAAGTCACATTGGTGAGTATTCCAGCAAGCATTTAAATGTTACCATAATTTAATTAAAGTAATTAACTATTCAGTAAGACTTGATCAATCAATAAGCATAACACTAAAGCCAATTTATTCACTTAAATACAGTTACATTCAGTTTTCATTTAATTAATCAAATCTAGGTATGGTGTTAAAATTAAATAGCAAGAGATGCCAACATAAAAAGATCTTGATATTTTCAACAATTTAAAATCAGATGTATATAGCTAATAAGAGTTATTTAAAACATATAAGTTAACTCCCTATAAAATAAAGTGACATCTGCACAAAGATAGAAGCTGATTGGTGAGTAGCTGATGAAAATTTCTTATATTTATTGATGTTAAATCAGTTAGTAAGCTAATAAATTGAGGTATGACAATGTAACTCAGTTTTGTGAGATGCACATCCTGTTCCATGTGGGAACTCCTGGAAGTATCATTTATCTTGCACAATCACAGGAAGCATTGTTATCTAGAGGAGCTTAAACTCTGGGTTTTGGAGCTCTTCAGACTTCAGAGAAAGTCAAGTTACACCTCATATAGCAAAGTATAACCTTTTCAAGTGGAGTTATAGAGTAAAAGTGCAGTTTTTCAATTGTCCCATTGAACCATAGAACATTATAGCACAGAAACAGGCCTTTTGACCCTTCTTGGCTGTGCCGAACAATTTTTCTGCCTAATCCTAGGTTCAATGATATGTAGTTGATTGCAGTCTTGGGCGAATCTCAAGAATGCATCCTCTGAGAAAGCACAGAATCATTAACAGGAATTTCCAGATTTCTTCTGGTTTAACTGCGCGTGTGCAGACTCCAGAGGCTGAGGTCCACTTCAGGGACATAGTGATGGCAAACACTGACAGTTTTTCCTACATTAACACTGCAAAGCCTGGGCTGTTTGTAATAAAAATTTGATTCAATAGTTCAAATTTTCACCCACAATGCAACAAAATCCAAGAGCGTATTCAATTTAGTGCAAACTGAATGAGGTTATGATGAACATCCCCCAGTGGCATCTAGCAGTCCAAGTATTCCTCTGTTCAATACAATTATATCATTATTGTTCTTGTATTTCTTTCGCTATTGTTATTAACTGAGGAGGTTAAGATCAGCAAGACTTTGATCCCAGCAACTAATGGGACTGGTACTGATGTGATGTTCAGCATTAGAAACTTCTCTTTAAACATATAATTCCATCTGTGTAAAAGAGAAATGTTGATGGATTTTGTTTTTATAGATCTATGTTGTTCTAGTCTAGTTTTACAAAAACATAATAATTGCCTAAACTCGCCTAAACACAGGCACAGTTTGAGGTTCATACCCTGCCAGCTTTAGAGGTTGACCACTGTAAAAACAACAGCTAAAATGCTGCTTAAGACGCACTTGTTTACACAAGTTTAAACATCTTTGGTTCCTAGCTTATTAAATGGGTCAAGTCGATTTGAGAATTTGTACCCACCCTTGCCAAATTAACTTGTCGACGAGAGACAGAATGTTTCCTAAAGGACTTAATCAGCGGCCATCAATATAAGATATAAAATCCATAGTGAGGTGAGAAGAAAGATCTTCACCCAAAGACTTGTAAAAATGCCCCTATCACTAGGAGTGGTTGAAGAAAATAATAGATGCTTTTCAATTGAAAGCAGACAGGCATATGAGGGAAAGGGAAATAGATAGTTACAGTGGTAGATTTAGAGAGAAAAGATGGGGAAAGGCTCCAATGAAGCATAAACATCTGTGTGAACTGTTCATAATCATTACAGCGTCACACTCAGTGATTGTTACAGCCACGTCCTCCCCGATCATTGCAGCCTCCCATTGCTAATCGTTACAGTGGCACAATGCTTAGCACTGCGGCCTCACAGTGCCAGGGACCTGGGTTCGATTCTGGCCTCGAGTGACTGTCTGTGTAGAGTGTGCACATTCTCCCCTTGTCTGTGTGGGTTTCCTCCATATGCTCAGGTTTCTTCCCACTCTCCAAAGTTGGGCGCAAGGATAGTCCAGACTGTTTGGCTGTTAGGCCTGCAAGGATGCACTGATGGCATCAGTGCATCACAGGAGGGAACATTGTCATTCCTCAAGTCTTAAGTGAGTAATCAATGTGTCCATAGGAGTTTCACATTTGTCTGCTGCCCCCACTTCACTATCAGCACAGGCACACTATTCCTCCTCCCTGGCCAACTCAAATACTCTCTCCTCAAATTATGTGAGGGTTCTGAGCCCCTGCACTACTCCAGCCAGTTGTGCTTGATCACACTTGTTGAGTTTGCCCTGCAATGACACAAATAGAAGGTAGGTGGCAGTGTTGACATTTAAGAATGATGAGGCGTGGCAGGCATGGGTCTTGAGTGTGAATTGGGGTGTAAGAAGCATAGCAAGTGGGGGAGGAGGGCCTCCTTATAGGTGTTGGCAATAGTCGAAGCCATTGGGTGAAAGATGAAGATGGAAGTGGGAGCGGTATATGGGGGGGGGTCCAGAAGAAGACTGCGCGAGACTCATTTACCTTGGCTGAGTGCACAAAGTCATTCATTAACTTGCAGCACTGCAACCCTGTCCTCTTCTGCAGCGAACCAGGGCTGCCACTCCATCCTAGGCGCGGGTGTTGACCTTGGTGGGAGGCCTTTCTGGAGCGAGGGTAGAGTACATTCTGCTTCTGTTCCACTCCAATGAGAAGTCTGGTCTGGGCTCCCTCTAAGAAACCTGTATGGACTTCCTGGCTGCCTTTCCCTGCAGTCGCTGTAGAACAAGCATTGGGAAGTACTGGAGAGCTGTTTATGTACAGCTCCCCAGTGACTGGTGCGATTACATGGAGCCATGGGTGTGACATTATTCTTGTAGCCATAAAAACCTTTGTCAGTAAGGCTCAAATTGTGGCCAGTAATTATTCTGGAGCTGTCGATGAGATTTACTCCATTTTTCTCATTGAAACTGACTCTGCCAAATTCTGTTTGGATTGTCCTCAATAAGTATCAATGTGGATTAGATCTTGGGAGCCATGATGTGATTTCAGACTGAACTTGATCCTGTGCTTCCTGGATATCAACACACAGAAATGACAGACGGGGGGTGGGGGAGGGGAGGGGAGGGGAGGGGAGGTGGGGGGCGCTGAATAGGTATCAGGACAAAAGTCTTGACTACTTTTCATTCTTAACCCAAGAGTACTGAAGCTACTTGCAGTATTCTCATTGTCATCCTACTTGAGTTCAGCAAATTCATGAAGAAAAGTAACTTGGGATTTTTCCTGGTACGTCCCAATTACTCATTGGCTAAAGTTCCAAAGCAACTTGGATATTACATCACTTAATTCTGTGGTAAATATTCGCAGCATTAGCTGTTCCATCACAGCTGGGAATTGGGACACTGCTGGAACAATCTGTCTAATTTTGTGCTTTTACCTCCTGGGGTCCTGACGCTATGTCCATTTGGATTGTATCCTTTCAGGCGTCAGTTCCAAAAACATTCACTCCATAATCGTAGGAAATTCCAGGGAAGGAGATAATTTTGTGGCTGCATCAACTTTTTGAAAATTACTGACATATCCATAGACATGCTGGTTAGGTGCATTGGCTGTGCTAAATTCTCCCTCAGTGTACACAAACAGGCACTGGAGTGTGGCAACTAGGCAATTTTCACAGTAACTTGCAGTGCGAATGTGAGCTTACTTGCGATAATAAATAAACTTATTTTGTCCCAGGTCCATTTAATCTTTTTCTCCGTCAAAGATTCACCCAATTCCTTTTAAAATTTATTGACGAGATTTCTCTGGCCATTTGTGGCCCGCTAGAATGGAGAATTTGGTATTCAGCCAAATCTCTGTTCACTGCAGCAGGACTAGAGAATCCCAGTTGCAAGTGAGGCTGGAGAATCCTGTCCATCATACCTGTTTTCTGTGGGACATTCGAGGGAGAATTTTCCCAACCCCTTAGAGATGGGTTTGTAGACAGCAAGGCTAGGAAAAAATGGTGGAAGCCAGTTTTGAATGCTTACATACCTCCCCAGGAATTTCCCAGGAGCAGCTGGGAGCAAGGCCAACAGTCTGTTCCACTGAGGTAGGCAGCCACTTAAAGCCAAAACTGGCGGCTGTTTTCCAAAGTGACAGTGGAATGACTGCCAAGTATGGAGGCTGCCAGCATTGTAAAGGTGATTTCTCACTGGGAGCTGGACAGGCCAACAAACGTTCCATTGAGTGGCTACATTACGGGGCTACAAGGATCCAGGGGTAACCACAAGAATTCTCATGGAGAGAATATCCCTCCACCTTGAGCCCCTTCTCGGTACTTGTCTTCTTTTATTTCAGCTGAGGGAAGTGGCCTTTGTGAGCACCTCTACCGTGAGGCACCATTGAGGTTTTCCCTCTTCTCCAGCAGTGCTCTCCTCAGATGTTGCTGTGGATCCTCTCCCTGGGTCTTCCACTTCGGTGGCCTGTCTACCATCCTTAATTGGATAGCGAATGCAGCAAATGTGTGCTCGGGATCCCAATATGGATCCAATATCAGAGCTCCGGTGCCCATGGAAAAATTCCAGCCTTAATCTCCCAATAATTCACTGCATATATTGACTCTAAAAACACACTTTTGCTCTCATGGTGATGAACTCAATGTTATGGTGTGTTGTTACCAACAGACTGTACAATGGCAGTGCTGTTCATTCATTTACTTCATCAAAGTCTCCCAAAAATTTATCCAGTCTCTTCTCAACTAAAATCTGTCATTCCCAGGAAACATCTTGCTGCAGCTCATATGCACCACTAATCTTAACCACATTACATTTCTTGTTTTCAGTTTAATACTATCCTTAGCATCTGTGATTAACCATTATTGATTTTTCCCTTTCCTAGAAACCTTCTTTCTCACTGGGATATATATTTGTTATGAGTAATGAACTATTTTCATTAATGTCTACTATTGCTGATCAACTATCTTTTCTATCAATCTCCATTCCCAGTCCGCTCCTGCTAACTCTGCTCTCATTCCCGAATAATTATCCATATTTAAGTGTAGCAGAGCTTTTTCTGACTCAAGTTCCTCAATCTCAAACTGATCGCTAAATTCTACCATGTTAAGGTCGCTGCTTCCTGCGGGATCTACTTAATCTGAGATTGTTTATTAAAGCTGACCCATTACGCATTGCCAAATCCAAAATAGCCTGTTTAGTGGCTGCATCCACAATGTATTGGTTTAGAAAACTGTCCCAAATACATTATATGAATTCTTCCTCATGGCTACCTCTGTCAATTTGATTTTCCCAATCTACGTGAAGATTAAAGTCACCCATGATTAATGTACTGCCTTTTTTTAACATGCCCTTATTACTCCTGCGTACTGTGGCACAGTGATTAGTACTGCTGCCTTATAACCCCAGGGATCGATTTCCAGCTTGGGTCATGGTCTCAGTGGAGTCCACACGTTCTCCTCCTGTCTACATGAGTTTCCTATGGATGCTCCAGTCTCCTCCCACACTCAAAAAGATGTGCTGGTTGGGTGCGTTGGGCATGCTAAATTTTCCCTCAGTGTACCCAAACAGACGCCGGAATGTGGCGCCTAGGGGATTTACACGGTAACTTCATTGCAGTGTTAATGTAAGCTTACTTGTGACACTAGTAAATAAACTTTAAAACTTCCTGAGTTATTCTTCGTCCTACAATATAGATACTCTTAAGGCCCCTCTAGACTACTCTCACAGTGTCTTCTTCTCCTTGTTTTTCTTTACTTCCATCTGTGGGATTGGATGGCTGGAATTTTATTGCCTCGCCTGCCATGGGAATTGCAGTGGGCGAGGGGTGGAAAGGTCCATTGACTTTGGGTGGGATTTTACAGTTTTGGGGCAAGCGGGCAGTAAAATCTCACCTACATCTTCTGATTCATTTCTTGCTATTGTTCTTATTCTATCTCGTACTAACAAAGTTGCCCCACCACCCTTTCTTTCCTGTCTGTCCTGATGAAAAGTCACAAACCCCTGAATATTTCGTTTTCAGTTTTAATCACCTTGTAACCACATCTCCATAGATCATGGCTATCAGAGCATACCCACTAACCTTAATTTCTGCTGCTAATTCATTTCCGTTGTGCTCAATACTTTGTGTATGAAGAGTCATTAATTTTGCCTTCTTGCCAGTTTTTCCCTTTTTGACTTCATTTGTAGTTTTTTTTTATGTTTGTACACTCTGTCCCTTCCTACCATACTCTGGGTATCATTACCTGAATAGCGTCCTTGTGATGCTGTCATATTCTTCTGCTTTGCAGGCCTACATTTCGCCTTGACAGAAGAAGCACGGCTGCACCCCACCCCCCAACCCCCCACCTCCCCACCCTGCCACCTCCTCTATTTAGTTTACTAGCACTCTCTACTTCCCTAGTTATGCAGTTTGTAAGAACACTGGTCTCAGCATGGTTCAGATGAAGGTCATCTCAGCAGTAAACGCCCCTGCCCCAACTTTGCATGAAATTGATGCCAGTACCCCATGGGCTGAAACCCACTTATGCCACAGATGAAGGAAATATGAAGGAAATCCACATTTTTACAAAGCCTTTACTCTCTTGGGTTTCCCCAAAGCATATTGTAGTCAATTAACTACTTTTGAATTGTAGTCACTAATCTAATCATGGAATGATACAGCATAGCGTAAGGCCATTTGTCCCGTCTAGCCTGTGCTGGTTCTTTAATTGAGATTTGAAACTAATCTCGTTCCCCTCCTCTGGCCCCATAGCCCTGTATCTTTCTCCCACCAAGTATTTACTCATTTTGGTTTGAATTTTCATTAAAACTGCTTCCACCATTCTTTCAAGCAGCACATTCCAGATCATTGATTCATCCCAGATGTGTCTGAGTTGGTTCAGAGGAGGTTTGCTAGATTAGTAACTGGAATGAGTGAGTCGTCTTTTGATGAATGGTTGGACAGACTGGGCTTGTTTCGACTGGAGTTTAGAAGACTGAGAGGTGACCTGATTGAAGTATATGTCCTGAATAGTGCTGACAGAATGGACATGGAAATAATTTCCTCTTATAGTTTGGTCCAGGACTAGGAGGCATTGTTTTAAAATTCGGCGTCGTCATTTTAGGACAGAGATGAAGAGATTTTATTTTTTTCTCCCAGAGGGTCGTGTGACTTTGGAAGTCTCTGCCTCAGAAGGTCATGGAGACAGGATCATAGAATATTTTTAAGATGAAGGACAATAGGTTTTTGTTAGGCAAGGGAATCAGGTTATTGGCGGAAAGATGGAAATGTGGAATTTGAAACAACCATGATTGTACTGAATGCTGGAGCAGGATTAGGGGGCAAATTTCCCACTTCTACTTGTATTTCCTATGCTCATATCACAACTTGTTTGTAGTTAAATGTTTTCTCATGTCACTGGTTCTACTACCAATTGCCTTCAATCTATGGCCGCTAGTTACCAACTCCTCTGTCACAGCAAACATTTATTCTTTACATACTTTATCAAAACCAATCCTGATCAAATCTCCACTTAATCTTTTCTGTTTTCACAAGAAAAATTCCAACTTCTCTGATATTTCCACTAAGCTAAAGATTCTCAAAAGCAAATTACTGTGGATGTTTGAAATCTGAAATAAAACAGAACCTCTCTCCACTCAGGTTCTTCATCTCTGAGCCCATTATAGAATTTCCTCACATCCTCCTTAAAGTGTGGTGCCCAGAACTGAACACTGCATTCCAGTAAAGGCTTGACCAGTGTTTCATAAAGTTCCTTGCTTCTCTATTCTGTCCCTATACGAATAAAGCCAAAGATCCCTGTGCATTTTAATAGCTTTTTCAATTTGAAGTGAAGGCCATTTCCAACAGAAGACAAAGTAACCATCTCCCCTTGATAATCAAAGGCATTATCATCACTGAATAATATCCTATTCCCTCCTGCATCTTTCAACATTGACAGGAAACTGAACTGGAACAGCCATAGAAATAGGATGGTTTTAAAGTTTATGTGTTAGTCACAATTAGGTAGCAAGAGCAGATCAGAGGCTGGGGGTTCTGTGGAGGCTAACTCACCTTCCAATTTCCAAAAGTCTGTCCCTTAGCTGCGAAGGGCAATCAAGAGTGTGATGGAATATTCTCTACTTGTCTGGATGAGTACAGCTCCAACAACACTTAAGGAACTTCACGTAATCCAGGGTCAAGGATAGACACACCATTCACCACCTTGAACATTCTCTGGCACCACTACCCATGCACGATGGTAGAGGTCTGTGATATATAGAAGATTCACTGCCGCAACTCACTAGGTCTGCATTCCCTAACCAAACCCATTGATATTATTCTGCATGCAATAGTATTCATTTGCACTCATTTACAATGATCTGCATTCCGAAGCGATCTTTCAGTCATCATTAGATAGCTAATAGCAAATCAAGAGAAATCACTGAGCTGAAATGGAATCACATGGGGATGAAGTGCAAATGGTTGAGAGCTTCAAGTTTTTAGGTGTCCAGATCACCAACAATCTGTCCTGGTCCCTCCACACTGATGCTATAGTTAAGAAAGCCCATCAACATCTCTACTTTCTTAGTGGGCTAAGGAAATTTGGCATGTCCACTACAACTCTGGCTAACTTTTACAGATGTACCACACAAAGCATTCTTTCTGGTTGTATCACAACTTGGTACGGCTCCTGCTCTGCCCAAGACCACAAAAAACTACAAATGGTTGTGAACGTAGCCCAGTCCATCACGCAAACCAGCTTCCCATCCATTGACTCTGTCTACCCTTCTCACTGCCTCGGAAAAGCAGCCAGCATAATCAAAGACCCCATGTAGCCCAAATGTTCTCTTCCACCTTCTGTCAGGAAATTGACAAGAGTCTGAGAACATATACCAACCAACTCAAGAACAGCTTCTCCTCAGCTTCCATCAGACTTTTGAATGGACCTATCATATATGAAGCTGATCTTTCTCCAGACTGTAGCGAGGACTGTAACACTATATTCTGCACTCTCTCCTTTCTTTCTCCACTATGTACTTTATGAATGGTGTGCTTCGTCTATATAGCGCACAAGAAACAATACTTTTCACTGTTTCCTAATACATGTGACAATAATAAATCAAATCAGAGCTCAAACCATTATCAGTTACAAACATTTGTTTGCTTTCAAGGCAGTAGAAGTGTTGTACTGCGATCACTGGTGTTCAACTGACATGAAATGAAACTGAAACATCGCTGGCATCAGCAAAGATATTCAACTGACACTTCAAAGCTTAGCTTATAGGAAACTATTCTTGATCACAATTAACAAACATTAGATTTTTCTAAGACCCAAATGAGCTTATCATCAGTGCACATTCTCTGTAATGATTATTATGGGGGTGTATGAACATACCTGCCTTCCAATTTTTATGTGATTTGAACCAGGCCACATTAATAGATGCATATCCCAGAGGTATCTCAGATACCCTGGAAATCCACCAGGTAAGGACTGCATGAGAATTGCCCGAGAGTTTTAAACTTCAGATCGGCAATTACCCTTCACCTGAAGCCCTCCATAACTCCGAGGAGCAGGTGCAAGGGAACATGCGGTTGACCAACTGCTCTCGAAGGTGGGACTTTTGACCTAGATAGTCGAATTGCTGAGGGCATCCTTTGGGATCATGGCTGGACTCCTTCCAAACATTTTACACACAGGGACAGGGCTCACAGCACCTTGCACAATCCAGCCCTTAAAGTTTCCCCACCATCGGAGAAAGGCCAACAAGCTTGCTAAATTTATCTGTCTGTCCTTTTTTTAAACAAAGTGTAACATTTGAAATCCTCCACGTCTCTAGCAGAAGGTCTTGTGGTGCAGCGAGTAGGGTCCCTGCCTCTGAGCGAGAAGTACTGGGCTCAAGTCGCACCCCAGAACTTGATGACTGAGGAAGGTGCATTCATAATGTAGTTGAACAGGTTGTGTGTGTCAACTTGCAAACACTATCAAATACTCCAATGTGGTTGGTGGAAGAGCGGGAGAGACTCCTGGTAAGCCATGCTTGATGGAGGGTGGTGCCCCTCAAACTATAAGCCTCTGGGAATAGCTGAGAAATCAGTTCCTGTTTCTAGCTATGGAAACAGATGAAAGTCTGCCTTACTCCAGTATTAGGTACAGGAAGAGAATTAGATGGATGGACTCTTCTAGCACCAGATCCATATTTCAGGAGAACATTGTGACATAAGCCTCTACAATTCCAATCCTTACTTTCCTCATACATCCCATCCAGGCCATATAACTTCTCTGCTTTAAGGGCTACCAAATTTTTAAATTGGGTGGCATGGTGGCACAATGGTTAGCACTGCTGCCTCACAGCTCCAGAGACCTAGGTTCAATTCCTGGCTTGGATTATTGTCTGTGTGGAGTTTGCACATTCTCCCCTTGTCTGCGTGGGTTTGCTGTGATGCGGGTTAGGTGTATTGGCCATGCTAAAATTCCCCTTTTGTGTCCCGGGATGTGTAGGTTAGAGGGATTGTCGGGGTAAATATGTGGGGCTATGGGGATAGGACCTCAGTGGGATTTTTGCCAGTGCAGACTCGATGGGCTGAATGGTCTCATTCTGCATGGATTCTTCTATTTATCTTCATTCTATCCAATATCCCCATCTTTTCTTCCTTTACTATTTCACTGGCAACCTGCTTTTCTCAGACGATGATGGATGCCATGTTTTCATTTAATAATCTTAACCATGTCCTCCACAACCACAGGAAGATTTCAAAGAACAAAAACAGCCTGGGAGACAGGCCCTTCGGCCCAACGAGCCCACGCCGCCATTTTAACATTACCAGTCGCCCCTCCACCCATGACTCTTATCTATGCTTGTGGCATTCCAATTTGAGGGACAACTAATTTAGGGACAATTTATTACCTCCAATCAGCCTAATAGCACATCTTTGGGGTGTGGGAGGAAACCGGAACACCTGGAGAAAACCCATGCAAGACAAATTTCCCTTGGTTCTTACCCCACCAATCTTTTCATCCTTCCCAACAGGACAATTTAACTCAGTTCCCTGAGAACACTTGTAGAATTAAAATCATCCCTCTGTTTCTAATTACTCCTGATTAAGTACAATGAAAACTTGGTACAAAAAAATGTTGTTATTCATTCAAGAAGATGGGAAAACAGGAACAGTTACCGAGAAGCTTGCACAGTAAAATCTGCTCTCAATTACTGCCTGAAATAAAGGTGTCTGTGCCAGCATCAGATTACAAAAAAAATTATAATGTTTGGTCAAAAATATTGAGATGAGAAATGGATGTTTGCGACTGGGTGGGGAGATGGACTTTAGCAATAAGGGGCAAGGGAGTTCCTTTTAAACATCATTATGGATGGCAGTTTTAAAAATAAAGGATGAACGCATTGCATTAGAGGGTGCTATACTCAAAACAACAGGGACAACGCTGCTTGTCTTATGGCAGCTGTTTCTGAGGAGAGCTTCAGCAGATGTGATCTGGTCATCTGGACAATGAGGCTTTCATTTCGTTGACTCACTCAGCAACTTCCACGAAAACATATGTGGGCTTGATTGACAGCTATGTAAAAGTAACATGGGGAATTGGTGAAAACAAAAATGTGACAAATGTGCAGATCCAAGGCCAGATGAATTATTAAAAACATCCACATTGCATTATTATTTGATGAATAACATGCTACATTGTTTTTCAAGCTGTGACTTATATGCTACGGTTAATATAGCTACACGTGGACAAAATGGCCAAGCTTTTCCTACTGGGACTGCAATGTGGGGGAGAATATTTAAACTTCTGTTGCCTGTTAAGGGGAATGGAAAGGGAAGATTTAGAGGAACTCTTTCTGCTGGTTGGGAAGTCTAGGACAAGGAGGTTGGAATGAGCAGAATAGAGCCAAACCATTCAGGAATGAAATTAGGAAACACTTCTTCATACAAAGGCTGCTAGCTGTTTGGGCCTTTCTTCTGCAAATTGCATTTGTTTTTAGATCAATTGTTAATTTTAAAACAGAGATTATTGAATCATAGCAAACTTACACCGCAGAAAAAGGCCACTTGTCCCATCATATCGGTGCTGGTTAAAAAACAAGCCACCCAACCTAATCCAGTATTTGGTCCATAACCTTGCAGGTTACAGCACTTGAGATGAATACTCAGATATCTTTTAAATAAGTTAAAGAGTTGCTGCCTCTACTATTCTTTCAAACAGTGAGTTCCAGACCCCACAACCCTGTCGGTGAAAAGGAATTTCCTCACCTCCCCACTAACCTTTCTATCAATCACTTTAAATCTGTCACTGACCTCTCTGGTGAAGTGAATAGGCCCTTCCCATCCATGGTCTCCAGGTGCCTCTCAATTTTATACATTTCAATCAAACCTCCCCTCAGTCTAATCTATTCCAAACAGAATAATCCCAGTCAATCCAATCTCCCCTCATAGCTGGCGATTTTCCAGTCCTAAAAATGTCCTCAAAAGTCTCCTGTGGACCCTATTTAATGCAATTGCATCCTTCTTGCGATGAGGTGACTGTATATAGCACTTAAGTTGCTGTCTAACGAATGTTTGATATAGTCCCAGCAAAACCATCCTGTTCTTCCATTCTATGCATCAGCTAATTAATGAAAGGACCTTCTCAACCATCTTATCGACTGCTCTGCAACCTTCAGGACATTCACTCCAAGATTTCTCACTCTATTCTTCTCAATATCCTCCCATATATTTGGCAATCCTTTACCTTGTCTGACCACCTCAAATACATCACCTCACACTTCTCTGGGTTGAATTCCATTTGCTACTTTTTTGATTACCTTCCTGCAGTCCATAGCAACTATCTTATTGTCTACTGCAGGGCTAATTTTATGTGGCCTGCAAAATTCTTGATTATTCCCCCTCCATTTACACCTGAATCATTGATATATCGCTCAAAAAGCAGGGGACTGTGGCCAAATGGGCCATCTAAGATGGCGGTTTGCAAGGCCACCTCCAGGACAAAGGACACTTCCTGGTCAAACTGGGTTGTTTACCAGACATAAGGGCACCTTAATCCCTTATTTGGGAGGGAGTTATGTGACCTATGTGCTTCCAGCACCTACAGGCATGGCCATTGGGTACACACCCAGAGATCGGGATGGCAACACCTGATTGGATCCTGATTGATTGATCGGCAATGGCCAAAAGAGCACGAAAACCAACGAGGTATAAAAGTTGCCGCACAGTGGAAGAAGATCTCTCTCTCTCTCTCTTTCACAACGAACAACCCCACCATCAGCAACGACCAGCATGGAGAGAGCCACTCCACCCAAGAAGTTGATTTTGGACCTCATGGGCTTTTATTTGTCTAACCAGTCTGCCATGTGGGGCATTATCAAAGCCTTGCTACAATCCATGTAGACCACATCAACTACACAACCCTCATCACAGTGGAGAGATAGTGGCACAGTGGTATTTCCGCTGGACTAGTAATGCTGAGAGCCACAGAAATACTCTGAGGATCCATGTTCCGCTCCTACCATGACAAATGATGAAACTTAAATTCAACAAAACACATTTAATGACAACCATTGTTGATCTTCAGAAAAAGCCATAGTATCCTTTAGGGAAGGAAACCTACCATCGTTACCTGGTCTTAGAATCCCTACAGTACAGAAGGAGACCATTTGGCCCACAGAGTCTGCAATGACAAGTTCACCCTATCCCTGTAACCTCACATATTTATCCTGCCATTCCCCCCAAAACTAGGGTCAATTTAGCATGGCAAATCAACCTAACCCACACATCTTTGGACTGTGGGAGGAAACCAGAGCAGCCAGACAAAACCCACGCAGACACGGGGTGAATGTGCAAACTCTACACAGACAGTGACCGAAACCAGGAATTGAACCCAGGTCCCTGGTGCTGTGAGGCAGCCGTGCTAATCACAGCACCACAATTCCATCCCATACTGTGGCCTACCTGTGACTCCAGACTCATAACAATATGATTAACTCTTAAATGCTCTCTCCTACTATTTTTACAAAGAAAACAAAAAGGAATAAAACCAGAGGGACCACCAGAAACAACAATGTCAGCCCTGCAAAGTCCTCCTTATTAACATTTGGGAGCTTGTGCCAAAATTGGGAGAGCTGTCTCACAGACAGCCTGATATAGCCATACTCACAGAATCTGATCGTACAGATAATGTCCTACCAGCCGGGTAGAACTGGAAGAGGAGGTGATGCAATGGTATGCAGTTGGGAGGGATTGCCTTGGGACTTCTCAAAACCAACTCTAAAGCCTTATGACACCGCATCAGACATGGGCAAGGAAACCTCTTGGTGTTACCATGTACCACCCCTGCCTCCGTCAGCTGATGAATCAGTGTTCCTCCATAACTTGGAGGAAGCACTGCATGTGCTAAGGGCACAGAGTGTATTCCGGGTGAGGGACTTCAATGTCCACAGCCAAGAGTGGCTTGGTAGCACCACCACAGACCGAGCTCTGTAAGTCCTGCCAGACTGCAGCTGCGAGGGAACAAACAAGAGGGAAAAAGATACGTGACCTTGTCCTCACCAACCTGCCTGTCACAGATCTTTCTGTCCATGACAATACTGGTAGAAGTGACCACTGCACAGTCTTTGTGGAGACAAAGTCCTGTCTTCATATTGAGAATAATCTCCATTGTGTTGTGTAGGCACTACCACAGTGCTAAATAGGATACGATGTGGGGATGCCAGCATTGGATTGGGGTGGGCACAGTAAGAAGTCTCACAATGGCAAATTAAAATCCAACAGGTTTATTCGGAATCACGGGCTTTTGGAGCAATGAGTGACGAAGGAGAATGACAAAGGAGCAGTGCCCCGAAAGTTTGTGATTCCAAATAAACCAGCTGGACTTTAGCCTGGTGTAGCGAGACGTCTTACTAAATAGGATAGACTTTGAACAGACCTAGCAACTCGAGACTGGGCATCCATGAGACATTGTGGCCTCTCAGCAGCAGCAGAATTGTACTCGACAACAATCTATAACCTCATAGCCTGGCATTACTCCCACTCTACCATTATCAGGGAATCAATCATGGTTCAATGCAGAGTGCAGGAGGGCATGCCAGGAACAGCACCAGGCATCCCTAAGAGTGACGTCAGCCTGCTGAAGTTATAACAAAGGACTACTTGTGTGCCAGACAGCATAAGCAGCAAGTAATAGACAGAGCTAAGCAGTTCCACAACCACAGATCTAAGTTCTGCAGTCCTGCCACATTTAATAAAACAACTCTATGGAGAGGGGAGGCTCCACAAATATCCCCATCCTCAAAGATGGAGGAACCCAACAGATTCATGCAAAAGATAAAGCTTAAATCTTTGCAATAATCTTCAGCCAGCATTGCCCAGTGAATGGTCCATCCTCCGGAGGTCCCCAAGATCACAGATGTCAGAAATTCTCTGAATGGAGGGTTAATGATGAATCATTTCTCCCACTGCCTGGTGGCATTTATTTGCATCTCAAGGATACTCATTAAAACATCTGCTCGCTGATATCTCTTCAGGCCTGTCAATCTTGTGTCACACCGGTGGGAAATTACATCAGCGTCAAGCCCATTTGAAAAATAGTGATGTGCTCAAGACTTTGAGGAGAGTGCAACATACATACCTACCTACCAAAGCACTGTGCGGTTCCTGTTGCACTGAATGCCACTCTGTTGGGGCAAACTATTTCATGCCCTCCAGTCCCATGCCACGCTTCAGGACTCATGGACACTCCACTCCAACAGATCAACTTCCACGTGGTAAGAGTATGAGGTAAAGTGGGAAGAGGGGCGGGGGGTGGGGAATGGGGCTGGTGGCGGGAAAGGCGAGGATTGTAATCACTGTCAGAGGTGCAAGGAGGTAGATAAGGATGATGAGTAACGAAAGCCGGGGAAAGGCCGAGGGGAGGGAAGCCGGACCCCAACAAGGTTGCATGAGAAAGCTCACAAATAAGTGGGTCAAAGGAATGCCATTTAGTGGATTGGGATGCATGCAGATTCTTGATGGGGTGGGTAGATATCCATGTGTAGCTTAGGGGCCATGCAGGTAATGGGCAAAGTGGAAGGTTGAGAATATCCATCACAACATTGGTGAATGCCACGGTGGCACAGTGGTTAGCACTCTGCCTCATAGCTCCAAGGAACCGGGTTCAATTCCCAGCTTGGGTAGCGTGTTTACACATTCTCCCTGTGTCTGCATGGATTTCTTCCTGGCGTTCCAGTTTCCTCCCACAGTCGAAAGATGTGCATGTTAGGTGCATTGACCATACTAACTTGCCCCGGGATGTGTAGGTTAGAGGGATTAGCAGGCTAAATTTGTGGGGTTATGGGAATAGGGCCTGGATGGGATTGTGTTGATGCAGACTTGATGGGCCGAATGGCCTCCTTCTGCACTGTAGGGATTCTATGATTCTAAAATAACAACTGGATCCAGAACAGCTGCACCAATGGTTACAGGGAGATAAGGCTGTTCAACTTAAGTAGTGGCTGATAACGCCAATGCATCACCCTCAGACTCATGCTGGAGAGAGGTACAACACTACTCACAGCTCCACACTCCCTCATAGCACAGACCATAGGACTGCTGTAGATGTGATGCACATACTGGGACTACTCTGTGACTCTCTGCATTACACACCAGAGAGGGTTTCCCACATGATCACTCCTCGCTGCGCCTTTCACACTCCAGAAAGCCCAAAGGAAGGAGTGTGAGCAACATGACTGATGGTGGTGATGTGAAAGTGTCCATGAGATACATGTGATGCAGGTAACATTTCCTGCAGAGGATTTTGCCACTGTTGTCAGGACTGTGGGAGTTGGGATGTTGGAGGGGGGGTCTTGTAGAATATTCTACGAGATCCTCCAGCAACAACTATTCTTAGAGAATAGTTGCTGTTGGAGGAATCAGATGCCTGTAGTACTTTATAGTAACTTGGGAGACGGGGACAAAGGAGTTTGGGTGGGTGCATGGAATTAAGTCTCTGAGTTGTGTGGAAGATAAACACTAACATGGATTAATTGGACAGCCTGTTTTCCTTTAGGTGGAACCATTATACTAGACACACATACTGTAGAACACTAGATAATATCGTCAATCATAAATACTCCCAATGTGGAAATAAACACTTCAGCTCAATGAAAGGGCCATGACAAACTGAGTCAAAGACACCTCGCTACAAATACTGGAAATCTTAGCCTCCCAGTGAAGTTTAACATCGCCAAGTAACAAGTTTCATGTCATTTGGTTGCAACATTAAATTGAAGCTCCACTTGCCTTTGGGAATCAATGTAAGAAATCCTTTGAAACTATAACAGGGAAGTTTTCCGCAGTGCTCTGGTTAATATTTATTTCTCAATTATCATCACTAAAAGAAGTTATCCTGGCCATTATGACATTTCTGTTTATGGGACCCTGTTGTGTACAATTGGCTGCAACGTTACAACAATGAATGCATCTGAATGGCATTTATTTGACTATAAAGGGCTTTGGGATATATGGGGATTATGAAAAGTGCTACATGAATACTAACCTTGACCATTCTAAAATCCAATCCACCATGGACATTTATTTGCTCAGTCAATCTGTGATCAATTGCCTTTGAACTTTGAGCAGTTAATTCCCAACAGCTAAATAATCCCCACTGAGTAATAGAACATTGTTAGTTTGACATCTTAATTCACAGAGCTCTGAGTCATTGGTCGATTAAAAACATTTAGTTATTGATTCTGCTGTGGAGTGCATTCTCCATGTCTCATTCTCTAGGGACTCGATTTTACCATTGTGTTGTACCCGTTTATGGGGGCAAAAGCTTGGTAAAGTCAGGCATGAGGTGAGTAGGGCTATCCATGCCCGCCTTTGTGCCATTTCCCTCTTTACGAAGGCCTGAAAATGGCTGTGATGGGGACCAAGCCTACAATGGGCACAACGGCCATTTAAATGTATTTGAATACATTTAAATTGAATTAATAGGCTGCCTGCACAACTTTACTGGCACTTTCCCACCGCATTCGCCAATCCAGAATCGGCGCGCAACAGACATGCTCAATAAAAGTCCGATTCGGGCACTCCATCAGTGAAGGTTAGTGAGGAGGTAAGTGTACAGTGCCTGATGGCTCTCTGCTATTCAGAGATGTCCTTTTGTTGCTGCCACTTTCTGTCTTGGGTCAGTGGTGGCTCTGCGAGATGTGGGGGGTGGGGTGCTGTTGCTCAGCAGGGTCTCCGATGCCCAACTTATAGCATGGACCCAGGTCTCAGCACTGGCCTCAGGTCTTGAGGTGCTGCTGGGTCCTAGTGCACTCAGCACACTTCCAACTGAAGGATGTGCACAAAGCCATTGCAAATTGCACTGCTGCAGTTTCTCAACTTTTCAAGGAAGATGGTGGGGAACATGTGGCTGGGAGAGTTGGGGGGGGGATGTGGGGAAGCTGTGATTGTGGGGAGATTGTGGCTAGGGGAATTGGGGGGACTGTGATTGTGGGGAGCATGTGGCTGGGGGAATTGGGGGGGGCTGTGATTGTGGGGAGTGTGTGGCTGGGGGAATTGGGGGGGCTGTGATTGTGGGGAGCATGTGGCTGGGGGAATTGGGGAGGGGGTTGTGGCTGTTGATGTGCTAGGGGCACGTAGAGTTCCTTAACCTCTACATTTGTTCCCCTCCATCTACCACCACCCCCCCCACCCCCAAAGCCCGCCTTCAGTGTGACGCTATAGCTTTTGCAGTGCAACCAATAGATCTAGCTGTCCTGTTGGTTGCTGCAGGAGCTGAGAAGGAGGACGAGGAGGAACTGGATGAAGAATTGGGGGCACAGGAGGCCCAGGCCTTAGCACTTGCAGGACCAGAGGGAGACACCATCAGAGACAGGAGGTGGCCACCAGTCACCCGGGGATGGGGGTGGGGGTGTGGTTGGGGGGGTGGAGGTTGTGCAGGACAAGGAGGGAGCAGAAACCCCAGCAGTTCCGTGCACAAGTGTCATTGAAACAGATGTCGGACACTGTGTGCCGCCGCCATCTTCCACTCCAAAAGGAGATACCTGGCACCTAGAGGCGATGGGGGTGGGGGAGCAACCACTCTTGGTGGCTGCCAAATTGACAGTCGCTCGAAGCATTTATGCAACTGGCTCTTTCCAGACTCCGAGCGGAGATGTCTGTGGCATCTGCCGTGCACGTCCGTGTGAGGCAGGTCACTGATGCCCTGTGTGCCCAGGCTGGAGAGTTCATCAACTTCAACCTGGACCAGGTACAGCAGGAAGCCCAGGCTGCAGGGTTCACAGCCAATGCGGGGATGTTGAACATGCAGGGGGTGATCGACTGCACACACATCGCCCTCAAAGCCCCCTACAGGATCCGTGGAGAGATTCATCAATAGAAAAGGGGTCCATTCCTTGAATGTTCAACTCATATGCAACCGTAACATGAATATTATGCATCTCCGTGTAATACATCCAGGTAATGTGCACATTGTCAGGAGCTCCCGGAGGCATTCAAGGAGGAGCCCAGGTTGCGAGGTTGACACCTCGGTGATGTCAGTTACCCAATTTGGGCTTGGCTGAAGATGCCTGTGAGGAGGACTGTGTCTGAGGTGAAGACCCACTCTAAGGAAGCTCACGTAGCCACTCGCACGATAGTGGAGAGGTGCATTGGTCTCCTCAAAATATGATTCCGGTGCCTGGATCGATATGGCGGGGCCCTCCAATACAACCCAGTGATCTCTTCCTGCTTACTGATCATGTGCTGTGCCTTTCACAATCTGGCTGTTATTGGAGGAGGAGGAGGGTGCGGAGGCTGCCCAGCCAGGCGTCGCTGGGAAGGATGACCAGCAGGAGGAGGAGGAAGAGAAGGAGGAGGAAGATGAGGAAGAGCAAGCTAAGGAAGACCAGCCAGACGCTGGAGGGCTGGCAGCCCAAATGAGGTATGCGAGGGCAGCAAGGGAAGCCCTGATCACCAGGCAGTTCGCTCACTAGTGGGTTGTTCTGTGGATTCCATTCGCCACCCCACCTCCCAACATTCGTCCTATATCCTGCACATTGTCACACCAGTGCGGTGGGCCTGGGTACTCTGTGTTGGGGAGTTTTTTGGCAAGGCAGGAGGGTGATGATGACTCATTAAGCACCACTGTGATGATGTCCTAGTGCAAACTAGCCTGACTCCTACCTGAGATCCACATACACGCCGGGACCTGGGCCCACGTGTGTGGTGGGTAAGAGATCGGAAACCCCCATCAGGGCCCTGGGATGGGGAAATCACTCATGGGATCTGGAGAACCAATACCCTTCTTTTCTCAGCGACACAGCGTTTAGCAGTTGGGCCTCCCCAACTGACATCAACATGAAGCATCCCTCTGGCAACCATCAATGGAAGAAGATTCCTATTCGAGACAAATCGGAGACAAATTAGTCACAGGTTGTGGTGAAAAAACATTTAATTGCAATAAAAATGTTGAATCAAATGTTCTAACATAAAAACGTGTGAACAGAAACTGTTAAGGTGCTTAAATATCATTCCAACTCGTGAAGCCCTTCATCTGTCTCATCTCAGCGCAAATACAACTTCCTAACCTTACGTGGCCGACCACTATGTCCCAGCGACTCCCCAGAATGTATATCAGAGGTGGGATGGGGAGGAGGAGACATCTGCCTACCAGGCCTCATGGCCTCTGATGCGTATGGTGGGCATCCTCTGGAGGCCCTGGACCTTGAGGGCCCTGGCCTGCTTCCAGCTGACTGGGATGTTTCCATGACACCCTTTTCATCCCGCTGCCCTTGGGATGCCCCAGTATCAGGAAGGGGGGAGTTAAAAGGCATAGCCACAGCCACAGTCTCCTGCTGGAAGGCCCCGGCATTGACATTTCCTCCCTTGGGGTTCCTGTGGGCACCTGGGTCATTCCATGGGATGGTGGTGCTTCTGCAGTGAGCGCCAGAGCCTCCAGCATTGCCTGGCACTGCCAGTCCTGGAGGGCTTACCATGATGGTCAAGCCCCTTGTGAAGGCCACTTGAGTCGGGAGCCACCTCTCAATGGCAGCAGCAAGTACCCTCTGAGACTGGGCCATGCTCTACGACTCCGCAGCCGTGAGCCTCTGAGACTGGGCTGCACTCTGCAAGCCTTCAGCCCTGGCTCTCTGTGACAGGGCCACACTTCCAAGGTCTGGTGTCATAGCCTGCTGTGTCTCAGTGCTGTCCCACTGGGTCCCCTGCAAGCTCTCCAGCCTGTCAACCATAGGCTGCAGAATCTCGGGAAGCCTGTTCAGTCCTTCAGCTGTGGCCTGTTGTGACTCACCATTACTTGGAACCTGCCACTCATGGTGAGGATCTACCAGACGAAGGGGCAAATCCTGAAAGCTTGTGAGTTCACTATCAAATAAATTCGTTGGACTTTAACCTGGTGTTGAGAGACTTCTCACTGAGGATCCCCTGCCCAGGCTTTCTATTGCAGATGCCATCCTTGCAGTGTTGGCCTGGGAAGCACGCAAGGCAATAGCTGGTCCATCTGAAATCTTTGGGACTCCTCCCAGCAGCCTTGCAGTCGGTCCAGTGTGGCCGTCAGTCCTTCCTGCATTTCCTGGCTCTGTTGCTGCATCTCCACCTGCCAGAGGCCTTGGAAGATCCCCCCTCCATCCGATATACGTTATCAGACGTATCGTGCTTCCTGAGAGTGACCCAGAAACCTCAACACTAGCTGGGCCCACTGACGTGTCAGGATCAGGTGCAGCAGGTGGTCAGGAAGGCGAATGGGCTGCTGGCCTTCATAGCGAGGGGGATTGAATATAAAAGTAGGGAGGTCTTGCTGCAGCTGTATAGGGCATTGGTGAGGCCGCAGCTGGAGTACTGTGTGCAGTTTTGGTCGTCGCACTTACGCAAGGATATTTTGGCCTTGGAGGGAGTGCAGAGGAGGTTTACTAGGCTGATGCCGGAGTTGGGGGGTTGAACTATGAGGAGAGGCTGAATGAACTAGACTTGTACTCGTTAGAGTTTAGAAGAATGAGGGGAGATCTCATTGAGACATATAAGATGATGAATGGGATGGATAGGATAGAGGTGGAGAGACTCTTCCCGCTCGGAAAGGACAGTAGGACTAGGGGACACAGCCTCAAGATAAATGGGGGGCGGTTTAGAACGGAGTTGAGGAGGAACTTCTTCACTCAAAGGGTGGTGAATCTCTGGAATTCTCTGCCCGTTGAAGTGGTGGAGGCTGCCTCGCTCAATATTTTTAAGACGTGGGTTGATGGGTTTTTGATAAGAGAGGGGATTAAGGGTTATGGGGAGAGGACGGGAAAGTGGAACTGAGCCACGACAGATCAGCCATGATCTTATTGAATGGCGGGGCAGGCTCGAAGGGCTAGATGGCCTACTCCTGCTCCTATTTCTTATGTTCTTATGGTGAGTTGTGAGGCGGAAGCTGATAGACAAATGGTGCCACTCTAAGGTCCCTTCACCCATATCCCCCAAGGACTCATTTGAGCTGTCTTGACCAGGAGAGGCGGGGGCTGTAGCCAGGGCCTGGAGTCCAGAAGGCCCCGGGGCATTGGGATCTGTCCTGCAACACAGGACACAATGTTAAGAGCAAGGGAGGGAAAAGAATCCGGGATACCAAACACATGATTCACATTTCTCCATTGAACGTAGAACAAAAAAATTACATCACAGAAACAGACCCTTCGGCCCTCCAAGCCTGCAGTGACTAGGCTGTCCATCTGATTTGTTACCCCTGACCCTTCTGGGTACCATATGCCTCTATTCCCATCCCGTTCATATAGCTGTAGAGATGCCTCTCAAAGGTCACCATTATATCTGTATCTGTTTTGGGAGTCCCCCTGGCAGCGAGTTCCAGGCACCTTCTCTGTGCAAATAAGCATGCCTCGGAAATCTCCTTTAAACCTTGTCCCTCGCACCCAAAACTCGTGCCCCCGAGAAGTTGCCCCAAAGTGAGTGGAGGAATGACAGGTGCTCATGTCATGACAGCAGTCGCTGACACCCTGCATCTCCCCTTCCCTTGACAGCACCAGCACCCGCTCCTCAAAGTGGATGAGGATCCGGAGGTCTGGCTCACCATCCCCTGTCTTTGCCCTCTCACGGGTGTTATGGTCGGTCTTGTCCTGTGGAGATAGAAGGATGAATAAATAATAAATAGGTTGGACTAAAACCTGGTGTTGTCAGACTTTTTACTGAGATAGAAGGAGCCATGAAAGAAATGATGGAGTGACTCCTGCAGAGTATCAGGTGGTGTCCCTTAGAGGGCAAGAAGAGTGGGGCTCTTGGGGGGATAGGAAGGAGGCGCTTGGGGTTCAGGAGCTGGAAGCATGCAGGGTGCTGGGGATGGGAAGATCAGGGGGATATCTGGGGGAAGACACAAGATGGGGTTCACCACTCACCGTTGGTGCATGGATGAGTTCATTGACTTTTTTCCAGCACTGCTTCACAGTTCAGGGAGCCAGTGTCCTGGCACTGACAGAGGTGGCCTCCCAGGCCACATTTCCATCAGCCCCCTGTGTCTGCACCCTCTTGGGGGGAAGAGAGTGTTCAGCCTCGCCTCTGCTGCATCCAGCAGCCTTCCCAAGGTTGCGCTCAGAGAATCGGGGAGCTGGTCGTGCGCACATTTGCCTGCCTGTCCATTCTTGAGTTTTTAATGGAACTGCCCCTTGATAGGGCAGATCAGCTGCAGGCAGCTTGGCAGAACATTCCCACAAGTTCCATGTAGTTTCCTTGTTAACATTGAAGGGAAGGCAAGTGAGGACTTGTAGGTGCGCTGACGGAGGGGTGGCGGGGGAGTGGGGGATCAGTGCCTCAATGGTTGAGGACAGGGGGAGAGGGAGGGAGATGTCACACAGCCATCGGAATCTGAAGGAGATGGGGGCCTTGAGCAGGAGGGTCCAGGGTGGGGATGAGGGGGATTACCCTGCCTGATATCTCTAGGGTGGAGGGGGAGAAGGTGGATCTCTCAGCCTGGCATCACTGGGGGGGAAGGGGGGGTGTTCGCTGCTACCCTGCCTAAGATCGGTGGGGGGTAAGGGGGAAGGGTTGGGTGGGTGTGGGGGGATAAGGGGTTCAGTAACATTGTGGGGTGGGGCGATGTTTGTGGGGGCCACGGGAAGGCATTATTCAGCCCGGGAGCATAGTGGTGGGGGAGCATTATTCTGACGTTTATTTTCTGTGCGTGCGCAGTTGGAGGTACTGATCAGAGCTGCAGTGTTTCGGGCATGTTAAATCCTCTCCACAGACTTGTGTAGTGCGATTCGGACTCACTGATATTTTTGCAGGCAGAGTGCTCATGGGGGCACCAGAGAATAGGTCTAAAAGTTGGATCTGAAACAATCCCAGTTTCAAGTCTGCCCAGGATTTAGAATCAAAATGGTAAAATAGGGTCCTATATCTTTGTAATTACCTGAAGCTGTTGTAGGTAAAAGATACCTCTGAGACCAGTTGTCAGTTAAAGTATAGCAAGTTTACTCAAAAGCTTTTGGGAAATACACCCAGTACCTAACAGCGGTTCCCCTTATGTTAAACAAATACTCTTGTTCTGTTGGGACATTTGGATATTGCATCTTCAAAGGTAGTTTTCTGTACTCAAGTTGGGTTACACTGTAAAAAGTCTAGCGTGTGTGGGCACATTTACGTGAAGTGTTTATCTAAGACCAGTTGTATTGCAGCTGGCAACAAAAGAAACATTCTCTAATTTAAGACTCTAAGATTGTGGTTTAGATACAATTTTTGGTCTCCATATGCAGTGCAACCATGATTTTTCTGGAGAGGCTTTTTTGAAGTTGGGGGGGTGGGTGCAGAGGAGGGAGGGTGGTGGTGAGGGGGTGTGTGTGGTGGGATGGGAATGAGTTCAGGGCAGAGAGCCCAAAAATGTGAATTTAGCATGCATTTGTAGCTAACGAAAGAAGTTAATGTTTGCAGGAAACCAAAGGAATTGGTTTATAAGGTTGTCAGAAAAATATAGTAAGTCTGAAGATAGGGAGCAAGTTAGATTCCAGTAAAGTAGGACCAAAAACTGATAAGGAAAGGGAGAAGAAAATATGAATACAAACTAGTAAGAAATGTAAAGACGGACTTTGGAAGATTCTTTAGGTATGTCAAAAGGAAGAGATTAATCACTGCTAATGTGGGCCTGTGATAGGCAGAAACAGGGGAATTTATAATGGAAAATAGGGAAATGGTAGAGAAATAAAACAATGACTTTGTCCTCATGGAGGAAGATACAAAAATCTACCAAAGGACTAGGGAACAATTAGGTTTGTGAAAATGATGAGTGAAAGAAATTAGTCTCAATGACGAGATAATATTCAAAAGATTAATTAGATTGAATGTTGACGAATCCCTTGAACTTGATAAGTTAGATCCCAGAGTGTTGAAGGAGGTGGCTATAGAGATGATAGTTATCATTAAAAATTCTTCAGATTCTGGAAAGGTTCCTGCAGAGTGGGAAGTAGCAAATGTAACCCTACTATTAAAGAAAGGAGAAAGAGACAAAACAGAGGCCTACAGAGCAGTTAGTTTGACGTCAGTATGAGTGAAAGTGTTAGAATTAAATATAAAGAATGTGATAACTAGACACTTGAAAAATAATGATAATCGTAGAATCTCTACATTGCAGATGAAGGCCACTCAGCCCATTGATTCTCTGACAGAGTATCTGACCCAGATCCTCTCCCCCCACACTATCCCCATAACCCCACACATTTACACATCTTGGGACATCAAGGGGAAATTTAGCATGGCCAATCCACCTAACCTTTGAGCTGAGGGAGGGAAATGGAGCACCCGGCGGAAACCCACACAGACACGGGGAGGACATAAAATTCCACACAGTTACCCAAGGCCAGAATTGAACCAGATCCCCAGTGCTGCGAGATAGTAATGCTAACCATTGCGCCGAATCCACATGGAGTTAGCAGAGGGAAAGGGGAAGCAATGACATAGTTGGATTGTCACTGGATTAGTAATCCGGAGACCCAGGATAACGCTTTGGGGACCTGGCTTTGGAACCCACCATGGTAGATGGAGAAATTTAAATTCAATAAAATTCTGGAATTAAAAAATCCTGTTATTTCTTAGTCTAAGTGCATCACTAACTAATTTTTCTTTATCCTTAGAATTTTGGAGTCAGCCCAAGAAATAACTGATTCTGAATTTAATATGGATTTTCACAAAAGGAGAGTCCAGGTAGAGGATTCAATGGATATTATCTTTCTGGAAGATTGTGATCCACGTGGCTATCCTCATTATCCAACAGGCTACATGCATTGTTTACTCCTATCTACTTTCAGCCCACCAGCCTGGCAGTTGTCAAAATGATGGTCAAGTTCCCTAAGGTAAAACATTGGTTTTCTGTTTACATTGGATTCATAATTGCATCCTGGTTTCTGGAATATCTCCACAAATAATGCTTTAGGTTTTGTAATTAATTCCATCTGTATTCCAAGTACTCATACAAGCAAACAGCCACAATGTATCTGTGCGTAGTGAAAAGCGTAAGTTTTGTACATTCAAAATAACTCCCCAGCATTATCAAATGAATTCTCCCCCACTGCCTCGATCCCACCCTGTTATTCTCCCTATCTTGCAGTTATAGACCATGCACTAAGGATACAAAACAAGGGCTGGATTCTCCAACCTTGCCCACAGCTGAGATTCTCTGGTCCCACTGCAGTGAATGGAGAAAATGTTGAGCACTAAATTCTCTGTTCTCGCTGGCAGCGGTGGGGGGTGTGAATGGCTGGAGGGCGGCATGGTGGCACAGTGGTTAGCACTACTGCCTCATAGCGCAAGAGACCCGGGTTCAATTCCAGCCTTGGATGACTGTATGTGTGGTATTTGCAGGTTCTCCACCTGCCTGCTTGGGTTCTGCTGGATGCTCTGGTTTCCTCCCACGGTCCAAAGATGTGCAGGTTAGGTGGATTGGCCATGCTCATTTGCCCCTTGGTGTCAGGGTAAATATGTAGGGTTACAGGGATACGGCTTGGGTGGGATTGTTGTTGGAGCAACAGGCTCAATGGGCTGAATGGCCTCTTCCTGCTCTGTAGGGATTCAATGAAAGGAATCATTTTCCTTGTTGTCTTTCGCAATGAACACATCAAATGGGTTCAGGGCGAAGGAAACCTTATACTTGACAAACAAAACTTTTCAGGTAAAGTTAAAGCCCTCAAACCAAAAGTTGCTGCTTCCCAGGGAAAGCTTGACTTTGACTAGGAATTAAAGGAGATTATGGTTAACATTGTACACTCCATTGGTTACTCTTTAACTCTCTGTATCTCACCTTAAGAGATAACCTCTGCTGTTTAGAAAGGGTGCAGAACAGGACCCTGAAAATGGCCCCAGAAGTGGCTTATTTAGACCATGAGGAATATCACACAGCATTGCTTATTTCCTGGAAACTCAGTGAAATTAGGGAAAGCCAAGTATTAAATTCTTGAAGCAATTTAATCATCTTCGAAAATCAAATCCCATAAAATAACAAACTGACCATTAACTAAATTAGTAATTCCAGTTTGCTAAAATTAAATAATGGAAAACAGTTGAGCTACAACAAGTCACCCTTATGGTTGGCCAAAAGTAGACAAATCCATGTAATTACCCATTAACCCATGCAGGGAAGTCAGAGGCAAGCAGAGTGAAGGAAATAAGTGTTCAAAACCAAAGGAACCTGAACAATTAATTCATAAAATTCCTCAGAAATTGACAATATCAAGAGATACCTAAAGAAATTGAAGCAAAGAAAATGATTCCAATATATTTGAAGTCTTGCTCAATTTAATTTTGTGAAAAGAAAAATATGCTTTCATTCCAGTTAATGAAGGTGCGTTTCTTGTTTAAAATGAATCAGACTAAAAAGTGACATTAAAGTATATGGCATATGTCATTATGTTAAAAGAGAATGTTTTCAAATGGAAATGTGAATGGATTGTAATGCATCACTGGAATAACAAAATTCAAAAATTACCCTTTTAAATTCATTGTAAAATTCAAACATTTTAAAACCATTCCAGACTCAAAAACAGTTTCTTCCCTGCTGCCATCAGACTTTTGAATGGACCTATCTTGCATTAAGTTGATCATTCTCTACACCCTAGCTACGATTGTGTACAGTTTTGGTCACCTAGTTACAGGAAGGATGTAAATAAGGTTGAAAGAGTGCAGCGAAGGTTCACAAGGATGTTGCTGGGACTTGAGAAGCTGAGTTACGGAGAGAGATTGAATAGGTTAGGACTTTATTGCCTGGAGCATAGAAGAATGAGGGGAGATTTGATAGAGGTGTATAAGATTTTGATGGGTATAGATAGAGTGAATGCAAGCAGGCTTTTTCCACTGAGGCTAGGGGAAAAAAAACCCAGAGGGCATGAGTTAAGGGTGAAAGGAGAAAAGTTTAAAGGGAATATTAGGGGGGGCTTCTTCATCCAGAGGGTATGGAATGAGCTGCCTGAAAAAGTGGTAAATGCGGGGTCACTTTTAACATTTAAGGAAAACTTGGACGAGTACGTGGATGAGAGGGGTGTTGAGGAATATGGTCCAAGTGCAGGTCAGTGGGACTAGGCAAAAAATGGTTTGGCACAGACAAGAAGGGCCAAAAGGCCTGTTCCCGAGTTGTAATTTTCTATGGTTCTATGGATTGTAACACTACATTCTGCACTCTCTCCTTTCCTTCCTTATGTACAGTATGCTTTGTATAGTGTACAAGAAATAATACTTTTCACTGTATACTAATACATGTAACAATAATAAATCAAATTAAATTACTATATTCTGCATTCTATCCTTTCCTTCTCCCCTATGTACTCTATGAACAGTATGTTTTGCATGTACAGCTCGCAAGAGACTAAACTTTTCACTGTATCCCAATACATGTGACAATAGTAAATCAAATGAATTCAAAATTAAATTCCAATCTAATTGCTTGATATTTCTGCTAGTTCTTTTTACCAAAGGAGGCCAAGTATTTATTCAATTGATTGAGGTTTTATGTCAATTTGTGAGGAATTATGTGATTTGCTTTCTGGAACAGTTTTGATTTACAGAAATGTTTTCTACTTCCTTAGTTTTTATATAATGTGGGATTCAAACGCACAGGCTACACAAAGGTTAAAAGAAAACAAGATTTCTTTATTCAATTAGCATAAAGTTGTATAAACACTTGAGGGAAAGAATCAAACTATTTATAGAGAATGTTCAAGGTTGATGTAACTCTGACCGATTTATGGCCCCCACTGTTTGATGAAGGGACACATGAGGTTTGAACTACTGCTCCAGCTCCTCTTAATCATAGAATCCCTATTGTACAGAAGGATGCCATTCGGCCCATCAAGTCTTTACTGACCACAATCCCCGTAACCCCATACATTTACCCTGCTAACCCCCTGACACTACAGTGAATTTAGCATGGCCAATCAACCTAACCCTTACATCTTTTGGGCTGTGGGAGGAAACCGAAACACCCGGAGGAAACCCACGCAGACACAGGGAGAATGTGCAAACTCCACACAAACAGTGACCCGAGGCTGGGAATTGAACCTGGGTCCCTGGTTCTGTGAGGCGGCAGTGCTCCTATGCCACCATGTCACCCTCTTGGCTGCAGTCCTGCTCTCCTCTCTCTCCATGAGGCTTTTGGTCCCTCCTGTTGTTCATTTAAGGGTTTCTCGAGGACCCTGCAGACTCACTCGACCAACACAACTGAAATGATTTTACCCAAGTATCTCTGTGTGTATCAAGTAATGATGTGGGTATGCCGGCGTTGGACTGGCGTAAACACAGTAAAAAGTCTGACAACACCAGGTTTTAGTCCAACCTATTTATTTGATAATATACTCACTAGCTTTCGGGGTTCACCTGACGAAGGGGGTAACCCCGAAAGCTAGTGAGTATATTATCAAATAAATAGGTTGGACTAAAACCTGGTGTTGTCAGACTTTTTACTGTATCAAGTAAAAAAGACTACTTACATGAACCAGCAATCAGTGAAACAGTCACAAATTTATTTGAAGACAACAAAGTTAAGAACTAAACTTTACAATTTTAACTTTTAACAATTCTACTTTTAACTACTTGATCGTTTTAGAAACTTATATACCTCCCAGATACTCATTATTTTTGTTGGCCAGTTTGTTGAATTTTTGGTCCATTCCTTTCTCTCTCTCTCTCCAGTGGGAGGGCAAGCTGCTCTGGTCTTTGCTGTGTCCAGAGTGCCTTTTGATAGACTGAAGAGTGGGGATCAGGTTGAACGCTGCCAATTTAGGGCTCTTATACCATTCTGGCTGCCTTCAGGAACTTTTCAAGGATTTGACTAATCAGGGGTATCGAGTTAATTGGTTTTATCATCTTGAAACATCCTTACTGGTTTTCGATGGCTTGCTAATGGTGAACCCTCTGTACCTGTCTACTTTGGGACTGGATGTCTCAGTTTTGTCCAGAATATGCACTTGGTCTTTTGTTTTGCAATTCTGCCCCATATATCTAGTGGTGATTTGTTTGTCAGGAAATGTCTAACTGCCCTTTTACACTTGCTAATGTGTTCTGGTGCGTCTCTGACCTTGTATCTTGTAAAAACATGTCCCCAGACACTTGTCTCCATGTCTATGGACTGAGGTAATCTCAACATACTTTGCTTTTTGGCTAATTTCTGTGCCCTGTTTTTATTTCAGCTGCTGTGCTTGTACTTCTGGCCTCATGGCTGCTTGTAGTTGATTGATTTCCATTGATTCTATTGTACTTGAGCAGTCACGGGCTGCTACGTTCCTTCTCCTCCAGCTACGCTCTCCCCTGAGGCCCCAACTCCAGCTCTCTTCAGCCCATACCCCGGGCTTAGGCTCTATCACCGGTTTGCCCAGGACTTCAGCTCCTGATCTCACAGGAACCCCCGGGACCGACTACATTTCCTGTCCAGAGCATCTCAGGTTGACACCTCTGCTGGCAGGAGCCTAGTGTACAACAGAGAATGCCTTACACTGGCCAGGACCTGGCCTCTGGCCACACTCTGAAGTCAGACACCAACGGACAGCTCATACATCCCTCCACTGCACTTTGTCCTGCCTGGGGTTTCTCATCCCAGTGACGTTGCACATCACATGGTGACCGTTTATTAAGCAATCACGTGATCAGCAAAGTTGGACTGAGCTAAGATAGTGAGCAAATTCAAATCCACGTTTGTGGCAGCATTTTCTTCATGCATCACTAATCAGGGTGCACGCTAAGTGTTGGGGTGATACCTGGCATTCAATTGAGATGAGCTTTTCAACCCCTTATCTATACTGGCACTTCCAGTGGGATCCAGACTGTGTAATGGATCAACCACGAAAGGTCCAGGTTGGTCATAAGAAACATAAGAAATAGGAGCAGGAGTAGGCCATCTAGCCCTTCGAGCCTGCCCCGCCATTCAATAAGATCACGGCTGATCTGTCGTGGCTCAGTTCCACATTCCCGCCCTCTCCCCATAACCCTTAATCCCCTCGCTTATCAAAAACCCATCAACCCGCGTCTTAAAAATATTTAGCGAGGCAGCCTCCACCACTTCAACGGGCAGAGAATTCCAGAGATTCACCACCCTTTGAGTGAAGAAGTTCCTCCTCAACTCCGTTCTAAACCGTCCCCCCTTTATCTTGAGGCTGTGCCCCCTAGTCCTACTGTCCTTTTTGAGCGGGAAGTCTCTCCACCTCTATCCGATCCATCCCATTCATCATCTTATATGTCTCAATGAGATCTCCCCTCATTCTTCTAAACTCTAACGAGCACAAGCCCAGTTTATTCAGCCTCTCCTCATAGCTCAACCCCCTCAACTCCGGCATCAGCCTAGTAAACCTCCTCTGCACTCCCTCCAAGGCCAAAATATCCTTGCGTAAGCGTCATGTCTCCAGGGATCATGTAACACTTGCTGCTTCAGTAGTAGCTTCACTGCAGTAATCCCTGCATCTTCTTTCAGTACGTCTCCTCACCCTGGATATGACAACTGGGTTCACAGCGCACATGTCACTCCAGGGGAGGCTGTTTCACTGGATGGGGTCTCCATTCCTGATGTGGCTGTGGTTACTCAGTGCAATCTCATTTTGAAGTATCCAGTCACAATCCCATCACCACACCAATTGAGGGCCCACTCGCCTCTCCTACTGAATCCATTTAATTTTCAACAGAATAAACAACTTTGGGGTAAAAAGCAGAATTTGCATCGCAGTTTGGCTGAGTGGGCAATACGTGGATGGCTCGATAAACTGAAGTGCAGAGGAGGTTTACTAGGCTGATGCCGGAGTTGAGGGGGTTGAGCTATGAGGAGAGGCTGAATAAACTAGGCTTGTACTCGTTAGAGTTTAGAAGAATGAGGGGAGATCTCATTGAGACGTATAAGATGATGAATGGGATGGATAGGATAGAGGTGGAGAGACTCTTCCCGCTCAAAAAAGACAGTAGGACTAGGGGGCACAGCCTCAAGATAAAAGGGGGGCGGTTTAGAACGGAGTTGAGGAGGAACTTCTTCACTCAAAGGGTGGTGAATCTCTGGAATTCTCTGCCCGTTGAAGTGGTGGAGGCTGCCTCGCTAAATATTTTTAAGATGCGGGTTGATGGGTTTTTGATGAGAGAGGGGATTAAGGGTTATGGGGAGAGGGCGGGAAAGTGGAACTGAGCCACGACAGATCAGCCATGATCTTATTGAATGGCGGGGCAGGCTCGAAGGGCTAGATGGCCTACTCCTGCTCCTATTTCTTATGTTCTTTGAGTCCTGGCCACACAAACTAGTCACGGTGGAATCTTGCAAATAGTAAGACTGATGATGTGAGTTTTGTAGTGAAATTTTTCTCAGCATTGTGCATATTACTCCTAATTCTTGCCCTATCCTCCTGACTGAAACAGGATGGGTGCTGACACTTGGGCCAGGATTTTACAACCTCATTTGGGTGAGACGCGTAAAATCCCGCCCACGGCCAATGGAGAATTCCATTCTCCGAGCCTCGCCCACCCCAACTCCGGGACGGGTGTGCCAGTAAAATTCCGGCCTGAAAGTCTGGTTTATTTTCTTGATCTTCCTGCCTTCCTGTTAACTTTAATCTGCTGTGTTGGCAGGAGCCTTGACCCTAACCCCCACCACCCTCCCTTCCCACCTCTCACCAGTGAGGAGCTAAAAACCTTGGAATTCTTACCGACAGCTCGTCATTTTCCTCAGGAAATCACATAAATCAATGCAAGGAAATGTTCTCCATGTTCTGGAGTGTCGGCCTAGGTTATTAATTTAACTCTCTGGAGTGCAGCCAGAACCCAAAATCTTCTGACTCAATATTGAGCAAACGAAGCTCCTTTTGTGGTTTTGCCCACTATAATTTACCTCACAAGCAGCTGGTTTGAAATTGAGAGGCCTCCCATGGAAGAAAAGCTGAAATCATAGGGATTATAACCCTACTCCCCTCCAAGAATGGTCACGAGTTATAGAGTCATATGCCAGAATTCTACCGCACTGTCCACCATGAGAATCGGAGCGGGCAAGGGGCGGACAATGGGAAAGTCCATTGATCTCGGGTGGGATTTTCCAGTCTTGGGTCGAGCAAGGCTGTAAAATCCTGCCCATAAAACAGCACAATAAGAGGCCCTTCGGCCCATCATGCCTGTGCCAGCCATCAAATGCCTATCCCTTCTTTATCTTCTTAGAACATAGAACATTACAGCGCAGAACAGGCCCTTCGGCCCACGATGTTGCGCCGACCAGTTACAAAACAATGACCCACTAACCTAAACCAATCCCTTTTCGTCCATAAACCTATCCACGGATCTCTTAAACGCCCCCAAACTAGGCGCATTTACAACTGCAGCAGGCAGGGCATTCCAATCCCTCACCACCCTCTGGGTGAAGAACCTACCCCTGACATCCGTCCTATAACTACCCCCCCTTAATTTAAAGCCATGCCCCCTCGTGCTAGATTTCTCCATCAGAGGAAAAAGGCTATCACTATCCACCCTATCTAAACCTCTAATCATCTTATATGTTTCAATAAGGTCCCCTCTTAGCTGCCTTCTTTCCAGCGAAAACAACCCCAAATCCCTCAGCCTCTCCTCATAGGACCTCCCCTCCATACCAGGCAACATCCTGGTAAACCTCCTCTGCACCCTCTCCAAAGCCTCCACATCCTTCCTGCAATGTAGGGACCAGAACTGCACACAGTACTCCAAGTGCGGCCGCACCAGAGTTGTGTACAGTTGCAACATAACGCTGCGACTCCTAAATTCAATCCCCCTACCAATAAACGATAAGACACCGTATGCCTTCTTAACAACCTTATCTACTTGATTCCCAACTTTCAGGGATCTATGTACACATACACCTAGATCCCTCTGCTCATCCACACTATTCAAAGTCCTCCCGTTAGCCCTATACTCAACACATCTGTTATTCCTGTTATTCTTGTACTTGTTCCGTAGCCTTGCATGCGATGCCATTTCAAATACTCGTCTAAATGCTCCTTAAATGTTGTGCGTATTCCTGTGGTAGCATGGCCCGTTTAAGAGGGCATTCCTGAGGGCCATATGGTCAGGTTGGACCTTGTAGAGCTTCAAGGGGGGGGAAGCAGAGCCAAGCAAGTATGAGGGCACATATCGGGAAAGATCTTCAGTTGGAGTCAGGGAGGAGTCATGTACAGTCACATCGTTATTCTGTTAGATCCTATTTATATATTGTTTATCGTTACTTCAGCAATAATGATCTGAAGCCTCATTGAATCATTCTTAATTTATTAGACTGGGATGAGGAAAACCTTTGGGCATCGCAATGCTTTACTCGAGGGAAAAGGGGGTGGAACATCGAAGATAAAGAAAAACAAGATACAAGCGCATGTTAACATGCCTTTAATCAAGAAATTGGAACATTTTGACCTCAAATTAGAAAACTGGGGCCAGTATTTTAAGAGACTATGTCACGTTTTTATAGTGAATGAGATAACTACTGAAACAAAAATGAAAGGTTATTCTGCTCCCTATTTGTGGCACACTGACTTACAGTTTAATCAGAAGTTTAACATTGTCTGATGCTCCAGATACCCAAATGTTTGGCCGGATAGTTGCGCTGGTTAAGAATCATTTCAAGTGCTGACCCTCAATCATTATATTGAGATATGAGTTTCACTCAGCAGTCCGAGAGCCCGTGGAGACAGTCTCAGGCTTCTTGGCCATGTTGAGATGTGAATTCAGCCCAATTTTGGGAGAAATGTTGAGGGACTGTTTGGCCTGGGACAGCCTGATTATACAAAAGAGGTTGTTGGCAGAGGCAAAAGTTTCTCTGGAAAAAGTGATGGAACTGGCCCAAGCCTGTGCAGACCAAAGTGTGAGTGAATTACAAAGTGTGCCAAACTAACTGTTGAAATGGCTGTTGTGGAGACCAAACTAAATGCAGGTACTGAAGGGTTAAATATTATGACATAGAATCATAGATTCCTATAGTACAGAAGGAGGCCATTCAGCCCATCGAGTCTGTACCAACCACAATCCCATCCGGGCCCTATTCCTGTAACCCCACACATTTATCCTGCTAATCCCCCTGACACTAGGATTAATTTAGTATGACCAATCAACCTGCACATCTTTAGACTGTGGGGGGAGACCAGAGCACCCGGAGGAAATGCATGCAGACATGGGGAGAAAGTGCAAACTTCATACAGACAGTTACTCGAGGGCGGAATTGAGCCTGGGTCCCTGGCGCTGTGAGGCAGCAGTGCTAACCATTGTACCACTGCGCCGCCCAAAACTGAAATCAAATTCCACCATCTGCAGTGGTGGGACTTGAACCCTGGTCCCTCACTAGTCAAATGACAATACCACTACCCCACCACTTCCCTATATAATATTGAGTGTAGAAGCTTGTTTTCGGTGTGGGAGAGATCACTCCCAAGAAGCTTGCTGATGTGAAAATTATGTGTGTTTCCCATGCAATAAAAGCGGTCATTTATAAGCGTGGTGTAGACTAAAACTGTCGGGACAGAATGTATAAAAAACAAGCCCACAATGGTTAACTTAACTCCTGGTTGAGGAGTCTGCCAAGCAACTCGAATTATTTACCCTAAACCAGGTCCAAGTGGGTGAAGTGGCCCCTGTAGAGAAACCTTGAGGTTAAATGGCAGACCTCTTAAAATGGAAGTAGACACAAAGGCTGCGACTACAGTCATAGGGGAGCAGATATTTTGTTACCTTCAAAAAGGCCCCAGGCCATTGAGATTAAATGAGTCTGGAACTATATTGTTTACATATGCAGGAGAGATACTGCGGACTTTAGGAGCAGAAACAGTCACTGTGTCCGACAAGTAAGGTTCAGCACAGTTACCTGTCTTGGTCATTAAGGGGTACTGGCCTTGTTTAATGGGGCATCATTTGCTTAAGCAAATTAAGCTAGACTGGGAAGAGATATTGAAACTGTGAGACTTAGGGTTTCAGGAGCTACTATATAAATACTCCAAGATCTTCCAAAATGAATTAGGACATATGAGGGGAGTTAAAATCATAGAATCCCTACAGTGCAGGAGGAGGCCATTCGGCCCATAGAGTCTGTACCAACAGAATTCCTGCCAGCTCCTCTCCCCTTTAACCCTATGAAGTTATCCTGCTAATCCCCCTGATACTAAGTGGCAATTTAGCATGGCCAATCAGCTAACCTGCACATCTTTGGACTATGGGAGGAAATTGAGCATCCGGAGGAAACCCACACAGACACGGGGAGAATATACAGACTCCACACAGGTAGTGACCCAAGGCAGGAATCGAACCCGGTTCCATGGCACTGTGAGGAAGAAGTGCTAACTGCTGTGCCACTATACTGCCCTAAGCTAAAATATATTTGAATCTGGAGGTTTTTCCAAGCTTGTCCCATGCCTTATGCGTTTCACCATAAGGTTTAAGTTGAACTCAAGTGATTGGAAGATTTGGATATCAGAAAGCCTGTTCAATTTTCCGAATGGACCATACCATAGTCCCCACCCTAAAACCGGAATGGACTGTAAGAATTTGTGGGGAACTACAAATTGTTAATAGAGGAGCTCAATTAGTTAGATGTCTCATTCCTAAAATTGAAGAGTTCTGTACGCAACTAGCTGGAGGTTTAAAATATACCAAGCTGGACTCAGTCACACCTCCCAGCAGTTGAAATTGGACAAGGATTCAATGAGATTGGTAACCATGAGCACTCGCATGCGTTTATACCAATACACACACCAATCTTTGGGAGTCTCACCAACCAGCACTATTTTCTAATGAACAATGGAAAGTTTATTACAAGGCGTCCTGAATGTAGTTGTTTATCACAATGATGCTTTAATTATAGGAGTTTCACTTGAAGAACACAGATCAAATTCAGAAGAAGGTTTGAAGCGATTTAAAAAGCAGTCGTTGGCTTAAACAGGAGAAATGTACCTTCCAAGGAGATGAAGTTAAAAGCAAAATACTGCGGGATGCTGGAATCTGAAACAAAAACAGAAAATGCTGAAAAATCTCAGCAGGTCTGGCAGCATCTGTGGGGAGAGAATAGAACCAATGTTTTGAGTCTAGATGACGCTTTGTCCGAACTGAGAGCAACGAGAACCAGCATTTATACTGTGGGGGGACAGGGATGGAATGGGACAAAGAGAATTTAAATGAGGATACAGAAGGCTGAGAAGGTGCTAAGAAGTGTCCATTAAGTGATCAGAATGTGTGAATAGCAGAACAGAGATGCAGATTGTAAAAAGACTACCTAATTACCTATTTAGGTTTTAGGACAAATGCAAGAAGTTTGCACCCTTTGGAATGCAAAGTAAAAGCCAGAAAAGAGGTTTCACAGCCAATAAATGTTTCTGAATTAAAATCATTTCTCAGACTGGTAAACAAGTATGGTAGGTTTCTACAAAATGTATGTATGACCTTAAGCCCATTCTATGTATTGGTAAAGAAGCATCAATGGTGGAAGTGGGGAGAAAACCAGAAAGAGACGTTCACAAAACTCAAACAGGCTCTGAAGTTGGCATTATTGGTGTGCTAAGATCCAGCTAAGCTCTTGTTGGTGCGATGCATCTCCATACGGAGTGGAAATAGTTTCATGCCTGGTGGAATGGAAAGGCCTTTGCCTCAAGAATGTTGTATGAGGCGGAAAAGAAATATTCCCAAATCAATAAGGGAAGTTTGGCGATAACATACACTGTTAAAAAGTTCCATCAGTATATTTATGGTCAGCATTTTACAATTATTTTTGACCACAAAATGTTGCTGGGCTTATTTAGAGAAGATAAACTAGTAAAGTTTTATTTCAAGTTCATTTATTAGTCACAAATAAGACTTACATTTACCATACAATGAAGTTACTATGAAATTCCCCTAGTTGCCACACCCTGACACCTGTTTGGGTCAATGCATCTAACCAGCATGTCTTTCAGAACGTGGGAGGAAACTGGAGCACCAGGAGGAAACCCGCACAGACATGGGGAGAATGTGCAAACTCCACACAGACAGTGACCTAAGCCAGGAATCGAACCCGGGTCCCTGGCGCTGTGAAGCAGCAATACTAACCACTGTGCCATCATGCCACCCATAAATACCACTAATAGCTTCAGCAAGGATGCAGAGGTGGGGTCTCTTATTGGCTGTGTATTATCAAACTTTTCAGTATTGCCCAGGAACACAGATAACAAATGTGAATGTGCTCACATCAAATCGATTAGTGGAATGTGCTATGCAAACTTTCAAGGCCTCAGTGAAGCAACAAGTAGATAGGCCAGCTTTCTGTTGTTGTACAACACCATACCAAATGTGACCACAGGAGACACGCCAGCCAAGTTGCTAATGGGATGTCATTTAAGGACACAGTTAGATATGATATTTTCAAATTTGGCAGGGATGGTGAGGCTGGGCAAGCCTCTAGGAAAGAGAATCACAACTCAAAGAAGAAAGACAGAATCTTCCAAGATGAGAATTTAATGGTCAGAAATGTTGCAACTGGACCAGCATGAGTGACTGGGAAGGTTGTGAAAAAGATAGGGCCAGTCTCCTATATTGTACAGATGCAAGGATGTCAAACCAAGAAGAAACTTGAGGAGGAGAGTGGCATCTGATACAAGGGATCAACAGGTGACTCCAGCAGCATTGGTAGATCCGTAAGAACTGGGAGTGGAGTTCCCAGCTGTAGATGTAAAACCAGAACACCCAGTTATTGGAGTAAGGGAGAATACAGCAGACACCGAGGACGATCTAGTCACTGGGTTGATGAGTTTGGCATTCGCTTCAGCCTGACCTGAACTTTTCACATTCAAATGAGCATAGATTGGAGTTGAGATGTTTTACAAGATTTTGGAAGCTATTGGATCAATTCAACTTATGACATGGTCAGGGGGTGGGGGGAAGTGGGCGGGGGGGGGGGAGGTGGGGGGAGGAGGATGATAGCGTGGCCCCTTTAAGGGTATATTTCCAGAGGGCCACATGATCAGGGTGGACCCTATGGAGTGTCGAGGCAGAAAGCCGAGCCAATCAGGTGCAAGAACATGTATCCCAGCTTGGAAAGAATTGGTCATTGGAGTCAGGGAGGAGTGCTAAACAGTCACATAGTTATTCTGTTGAAACCTATTTGTATATATTGTTATTTGTTGCTTTAGCAATAAAGCCTTAGTGTTCTGAAGCCTCATCGAGTCACCCTTGATTTATTATATTTCTCTATCTCTGCCACCCTTTCAGAGGTCCAGATTCTCATCACCCTTTGGATGATAAAGCTTTTTCTCAAATCCCCTCTAAACTTCCTGTCCCTTGACCTAATTCTAAGCCCCCCCACCCCTGGTTACAGGCCCCTCTACCAAAGTAAAAAGTTCTTTCCTATATACCCTATCTATGCTCCTCATAATTTTGTATATTGTAATTAGGTCCTCCTTCATCCTTCTCTGCTCTAAGCAAAACAACCCCAGCCTAACTAGCCTCTCTTCATATTTGAACTGCTCCAGCCCAGGCAACATCCTGGTGAACCTCTTCTGCATCCTGTGTCGCACAATCACATCCTCTCTATACTATGGCAACCTGAACTGCATACAGTACTCAAGCTGTGGTTAACAAGAGTTTTATACAGCTACATCATAACCTCCTGCTCTATACTCGATACCTCAGTTAATAAAGGCAAGTGTCCCATATGCTTCTTAACCACCTTATCTACTTGTCCTGCTACATTCAAGGATCTATGAACATGCACCCCAAGATTTCTCTGGTTCTCAACTTTCTGCAGTGTTTCTTGTGTATTCCCTTGCCTTGTTAATCCTCCCAAAATTCATCATCTTACACTTGTCAGGAGGTAGGAGGGGTGGATTGAATTTGCAATGTCCGTCCTCCACCCAACTATTTCCATTCTAACAGCGCTGGGTATCAGATTATCTAAATGACCCACTCTGGCGAGTCAGATCCGTAATACGATGGGGCAGATTTTGAAGTCGCAATAGTTGGGAACACTGAGGTGTTCATTGTTATTAAATAACCGAATGGAACCACAACACCAGTATGCACACACTTCACTGAAAACCAGGGCCGCGTATTTTCAGATGGTAGAATTTGCCTTCCTGCCAGAAGGAGTCAATGGCAAACGCATTGCTGTAATAATGGCTGTCCCTCAGCCGGTACTAGAGTGGAATTCTGCTCCTCAGTCAGGATGAGGTCCCACCTCGGAGTGCTGCTGCTGTTCCGATTGGCCTGTCGCTCTCTAGTCTCAGCAGCGCCAGAATCTGCAGTGGCCAGGTTTGGAACTGCGAGCAGTTCCCAGAATTGAAGTCCCAGGAGTCCACAACCAGGTAAGATTTGGGGGCTTCGTGCTGGGCATAGGCAATAAACCCAGAGGGAGTGGGTAGAGCAGGACAGCTGTATTGGTGGAGATGCTAAGATGGGGGTTAGGGGTAAAAATCACCTGCAGAGGTCTGACCTTTTAGCTTGATGTTAAAGGGAGGCCATTGATGGATGCACCCACTCCCTCCCCCGTTCCTACCTGAAGGCCTGAGCAAAGATTGTCAAGTTTTGGACTCCACCACCCACCCAAGCTCGTGAACTCTTCCTGCCTGCCTGAAAATTGAGCCTGGCTAAGTAACAGCCCTTACATGGTCGTCAGTTGGCCACTTAAAAGCTGAGGAGGCAAGGGGATGGGGTGCTGGCCTAGGCCTCATCCATTCCACTGTAAGATTGCAGAGAGGGCAGGTCAGGGCTCAGTGAGATGGCCATCCAAATAAAATACTGCTCAACCCCTGCCAACAATCCTGTCGGCAGGGAAACAGTAAATTCTGCCCCAGAAGATACTGTGTGTTCCAGAGGAGCCACCACCAGTGGACCCACCAACCTGCTTTCCATAATATTAAGTATTCTGATTTTACTGTTACAGCTGCTAGCTTCAGGTGCAGAACAAGCTTGGAAGCCATTTTTCTGTTGACAACAGCAGCCCCACAATTCCAGAAAGTTCCGGCAGCAATAGGAGTGAACCTTCAGAGGTGAATGCAGGCATTTTACGTGTTGACTGTTAGTTGGTAGGTACATTGAACTATGTAGAATGGCTTATCTAAGACTTAAATTGATTTAATTTATCTGACTCTTTTTTAAATCAAGATTGCAGTTATGTTTGAAAGATTTTAAGTGTAAATGATTGCTTTATCATCATCAATCAGACACCTTTGATGATTCAATGCAAGTTCAAAGTGACTTTGAAGAAAGTGCATCCGATCTTTTAAATTCTTGCTGATTAGTAACTTTGTAACATGAGTTTAAAATGAAGGCAGAATTTGACAAGCCCCTGCTGCTGGGTTTGCAGGTGGGAGATCCTGTAAAATTCTGGGGGAGTGGGGGGGGGGCTCCTGCCACTTAAGATTGCCCCACCCTGTCTAAAATGTTACAGGAGGGTAAACATGCCTGCCTCACCCTAATTGGCCTGAAGTATCCAAGTACCTGTGCCTAAGGGGTGGTGTTATGAAGGGAGGATGAGAAATTGAAGTCCATTCTGCAAGAACTGGTGCTTTAAATGTCTCCCCTAAACCTGTGACTGGATTCTTCTCATGCCAAAGTAGCAGGTAAGTTGTTTCTGGTCTGCTATGGCCCAGCAACTGCATCCATTAGAGGTGAATCTGCTGGTCTTGTGGGCCTGCACTGCTTCTGTACGTGAAGCCACCAAGAGTGGATCTATTGGGGTTATTTGTATTACTAGCACGCTGCTGCATACAGCCCATGTGTTTGGAGACAGTTATCATTCACTAAAAGCAATTTCACACCTCTCTGTGAGGTGCAGATAAGCCCTTTGCAAGCTCTTAGTGAGTCCTGTCTCCAAAGACAACTGAATTTTAGGGCTACTTGATTGTGTATCATCCTAAACAACTCACCCAACCATCAATAGAAGATCCTTATTTCATAGCAGTTTAAACCCGAAGAGAAAATCAAAGTTACAAATACTTCCAAATTCTCCGCCAGAATTTCAAAATGAATTTCTTACATGAACTCAGATGGTTACAGTCCTTCTTTCTGATGTGGCCCAGAGAAATAAATCTTCCCCATTGATTGGTATGAAGTTCATATTCCAAATTTGTCAAATTTCCCTGCCCTCGAACTGAAATAATGTTAGTATTTCTTTGACCTTCGCCTAGGAAGTGTGACAATGATTGATGACTCCCTAGACAATAAAAACACTGCAGTAAGTGGATGTATCATTACAAACAGTAACAGTGCATGAGGGAGTGAGAAAATTAGACTGAATCAGTAATTTTACCAGAAAGGTTATATTGCATCGTGACCTCACAAAATCATAACAATCTCTTCCCTTAGTAAACACTCAAATGCCCATAATACTCAATCCTGAAAGCAATCAGCACAGGAGATTGGGATCATGCTCCAGCAAATTACATTAACCAGTGGCATCAGATTTCTAATCCATCTCTGTCACTCTCTTGACACATAAAATACCAAATAGTAAGGAGGTCAGATGTATCTTTTGCCCATTTCAAATAAAAACATTAGACTCTCTACCCATGACAATCTAATAAACTTACCCATCCATAGTGCACTCACACATCAGTTATCCTGAGGTACAGCCTGACTACTCAAAATTTCAATTTATTTTAGACAAATCTTTTTGTTACAATATTGCTGTTTTGAACGATTACTCTGTAAATAAATGCAAAAAGCGCTGGAGATGCTCAGCAGGTCTGGCAGTATCTGTAGAGAGAGAAACAGTTCAGGAGAAGCATCAAATTGGTTTTGAAACATTCAACTCTGTTTCTTTCTCCATAGATGCTGCCAGATCTGTTGAGATTTTCCAGCAGTTTCTGCTTTTATTTCCAATCTCCAGCTTCCACAGCATTCTGCTTCCATTTTAATAATCTCTACATGTCACATGATAAAACCTCACGCTACCTGTTAGTTATAAGGATAAAGTAAATGGAAGCAAATGTGACAGAGGAGATGAATTTGAATTATCAATGCTTTTGGACGTGTTAGATCCTTTGGATAATTATTCAGTTTTCTAATTTTTCCAACACTGCTACACAGGGTTAACTTACTTATGAGTTTGGGGGAACAAGTATTTTGCATATTTACAGTGGGTCAATAAAGTAAAAACTTCAGCTGTAATTCTGTTTGTTCCTCTCACAGGGAAAAAACAAAGGAGGCAAAATATTTAAAGTCAAGTTTCTATTTTTGAGCCAGTGAGATTTTCCAATAAAATAAATGATTTAAACAGAGGAGCACATCCCCAGGGGTCTGTCCATAGTTTTTGGATTTCTAAGCAGGCCAACTTGTTATTGAATGCTGAGGTATAGTCAATTCTAGCTTTTCATTTCAAAATTTAACACATGAAGAATACTACAACTAAGCACTAATTGAGTCAAAATAAGATATTTGAGAAGATTAAACAGTAATGCAAATAGGTGTCAAGAAACCAATCAACCTAAGCCTTTTTCAACTGCACAGTGGCACACCGGTTAGCATTGCTGCCTCACAGTGCTAAGGACATGGGTTCACTTCCCAGTTTGAGTCACTGTCTGTGCAGATTCTGCACGTTCTTCTGTGCCTGCATGGGTTTCCTCCTAGTGCTCTGGTTTCCTCCCACAGTCCAAAGACTTGCTGGTTAGGTGCATTGGCCGTGTTAAATTCTCCCTCAGTGTACCCGAACAATTGCTGGAGTGTGCTAACTAGGGGATTTTCACAGGAGCTAAATAGCAGTGTTAATGACAAAAAGGAAAAGTCATCAAGACGCAAGTATTTTTTGTGTGGTCAATGAAGTTTTTGTTGATTAGTTTGTTGTTTGTAGTTTTGTCATTAATTCCACCATATCAGTATGTTCTCTGATCATTGCAATTCAATAAATTGTGCTTTTTCTCAGAAAATACTTTTTCTCAATTCAGAAAATCACATTGCCCACAACTAAGGATCAGAAATCAATTCTGAGAAGAGAAGGACAAGCAGTGCAAACATCAAACCCTTTTCAACTTGCCACAACAGTTCCCAGCAACCGAACCTCTTCCTGCCTCACTGCCACATTCCATGTGCTGCATTCCACAGGCAGATATGCTGTTGTGCTATACTAAACATGGGAGCATGAGTGAATTAGAAAATTGGGGCTCATGTTCAGTTCCCTGGGTTATCTATAATGTTGTAGCAACAGGTGAATGTCAGTTGGTGGCACTATATCCCAAAACTCAATATTTTATGACGACCTTCTCTGATTCTCCCGGATGAATGTGGGAATTTTAAATGACTGAAATTGTCAGTATTCAAAATTTACATCTATGGATTCATTAATGCCCAGGGAATTTTTTTGATTACATATTTGGGCATATTAAGTGGATCTCTATAAAAATAAAAGTTGTCTTTGTTTGATACAGTATTGTAATACTCTAAACCTGTAATATTGCCAATCAGCCCAAGAAAAGCATAACACTTCCGATCTATCCAAAATCTTGTGTCATTGCAGACCACTAGACACCCCTCAGAAAAAGTTGACAAGAGGTTTCTGCACCTTTTTTGAGTCTGTTGTTGAAAAAAAGTAACAATTCAAATCAGGAATTTCTGGAAGTAAATTGAATTTGGGACTATGGCCAGAATTCTCCCAAAGTTCCCAACATGTGGGAAAACAAAAGTATTTCTCACAGTTTTTAATACCGTAATTACCGGAATGAATTTCCGGCAATCTGAGCAATACAGATTGTTTCAGTGAGATTCACTCTGGAAAGCAAGGGTGGGATCTATTCCAGCCCGAGAGTCTTCCGTTCCCCGAGCTAGCCTCGACCCCTGAACCTCCCCCCGTAACAGTCCTGATACCGCTGTCCCAAATGGCAAGCCTTAACCCTCTGTGGCACCCTCACCACCTCCCCCGATGACTAGCATCCCCCCCCCACCCCCACCCAAATGGCTAGCCCCAGTAGCCCTCAATCCCTCCATCCCCCACCAATCGTCTTGCAGAGCAGGTTCCTCCCCCCAACCAATTGCACTCCAAAAGTGCAATTGCACTCCATCCCACCAATATGCCCCAACCCCCTCTGCCCCCACCCCTTTGGCACTGCCTGGTGCCCAGTGGGCAGTGTCAAGGTGCCAGGCTGGCACTGCCCAAAGGGCTTCCCCCTTACCCTGCAAGGTGCGTTCAGTAACCTCTGTCACCCCGGGGGGGGGGGGGGGGGCGGGTGCCTGCCCCCCATTATTGGGGAGCACTCGTAAATGCCACTGGTGGGAACCACTCCCAGCGGGGGGGGGTCTGGGAGAATATCGTCCTGGGCCCACTAATCAGATTGAAATGTTCATTTCAATATGATATTCGGCTCCATGCCGATTTCCAGCTGATTATGCTTTAAAAAATGCAAGGGACACACTCGACCAGAACCTCGCAGCAGGCCCCTCGCTGCTTCAGCAGCACAGTGGGCCAGGGGAATCCTGACCCATCTGGCAAATTGCAGCTCAATTCCTGTCATTGCTCGATGGGTTGAAAAGGAGAAAGGTGGAAATCAGAATGGGATAGTGACCAAGCAAGAAGAATGCCTAGCAAATCAAGTTATAACGCATCTGTGGAGTAAAGAAGGTACAAGCTAAAATAAAACTGAGATGGTAAAGGCTAAGTATATTAATGGAGAACCCAGTTTGGCAGCAGAAGGAATAGTTAGGAGAATGCTATCATTTTTGTTTTCATAAACACTGATTATTTACTTGCAAGATAGGTCTTTGGGGCTTGTAAGTGTAGAAATTAGAAGTAGGAATAGGCCAGTTGGCCTTTGAACCTACTCTGCCATTCATTTTGATAATGGCTGATCATCAAATTCAATATCCTGATCCCACTTTTTCCCCCTATCACTTGATGTCTTTAGCTCCAAAAGCTATATCTAATTTATTTTTGAAATCGCACAACGTTTTGGCTTCAATTACTTTATGAGGTAGAGAATTTCACAGATCTACCACTTTTTGGGTGAAGAAATTTCTCCTCACCTCAGCCATAGAGTCATGGAGGTTTATACCATGGAAACAAGCCCTTCGGCCCAACTTGTCAATGCCACCCAGTTTTTACCATTAAGCTAGTTCCAATTACCCACATTTGGCCCATAACCCTCAATAACAATCTTACTCATGTAATGTCTAAATGCTTTTAAAAGACAAAATTGTACCTGCCTCTACTACTAACTGTGGCAGCTTGTTCCAGACCCTCATACTCTGTGTGAAAAAATTGCCCCTCTTGAACCTTTTGTATCTCTCCCCTCTCCTTACATCTATGCACTCTAGTTTTAGACTTCCCTACCTTTGGGGAAAGGTGTTGACTATCTATCATATCTATGCCCCTCATTATTTCATAGACCATGACAAGATCACCCCAAAGCCTCCTACGCTTCAAGGAAAAAAGTCCCAGTCTATCCAGCTATCCCTTTTAACTTAAATCATCAAGTCCCAATAGCATCCTAGTAAATCTTTTCTGCACTCTTTCTAGTTTAATAATACCCTATCTATAATGGGGGTGATCAGAACTGTGCACAATATTCCAAGTGTGGTCTTACCAATGTCTTGTACAATTTCAACAAGATGTCCCAACTCCTGTATTCAATGTTCTGACCAATGAAACCAAGCATGCCGAATGCCTTCTTTACCACTCTGCCCACTTGAGACTCCACTTTCAAGGAGCTATGAACCTGTACCCCTAGATTTCTTTGTTCAATAACCCTCCCCAACATCCTACCATTAACGGGGTAGGTCCTGCCCCGATTTAATCTATCAAAATGCATCACCTGGCATTTATCTAAATTAAACTCCATCTGCTATTCATCGACCCAATTGATCAAGATCCCGTTGCAATCCTAGATAACCTTCCTCACTGTCCACCATGCCACCAATCTTGGTGTCATCTGCAAACTTACTAGCCATGTCTCCCAAGTTCTCATCCAAATCATTAATATAAATGACAAATAACAGTGGACCCAGCACCGATCCACGAGACACACCACTGATCACAGGCCTCCAAACCGAAAAACAAACCTCTGCAACCACTCTCTGTCTTCTGTCATCAAGCCAATTTTGTATTCAATTGGCTACCTCACCCTCGATCCCGGGAGCTTTAGCCTGATGCAACAACTTATCACGTGAAAACTTGTCAAAAGCCTTGGTAAAGTCCATGTAGACAACATCGACTACACTGCCCTCATCTACCTTCTTGATTACCCCCTCTAAAAACTTTTTTTCTCGGGTCAGAGGGTCAATTGCTCGAGGGCATGGGTTGGGAGTGAGCGCAGAAAGTTTAAAAAAGATGTAAGCAGCAAGTTTTTCACACAAATGGTGATGAGAGCCTTGAATGCGCTGCTGGAGGAGTCATGGAAGCAGATTCTGTATAAACGTTCAAGAGGCATCCGGACAGATCCATGGATAGGCAGAGAATAGAGGAATATGGACCATGTAGAGGCAAGAATATATTAGAGAAGCATCTGTTTCAGCACAGATGTAGTGGGCTGAAGGGCCTGTTTCTGTTCTTTGTTCAATCAAATTCGTGAGACATTATTTTCCGCTCACAAAGTCATGCTGACTGTCCCTAATCAGTCATTGCCTCTCTAAATGCCTGTGGATCCTATCTCTCAGAATATCTTCTGACAACTTATCCACTATATATGTTAGACTTAGTGGCCTTTAGTTCCCGTGCTTTTCCATGCTGCCTTTCTTAAACAAAGATACAACATTTGTCGTCCTCCTATCTTCAGACACCTCAGCTGTGGCTGCCTTAAAATGTTTACCCCTTATCCTCAAGCTATGACTCTGAATTCTGAACTCCCCCAATATCGGGAACATTCTTCCTGAATCCTGTCTAACACTGTTAGAATTTTATAAGTATCTGTGAAATCCTCTCACTCCTCTAAACTCCAATGAATTATACTCAACTACATGGTCTTTGTTGAAAAAAAATTCTCTCATATCAAACTTATATGGCAGGTAACGATGTTTCACATCAGTTAACAAATATGAAAATCACCACTTGCTATGTAACCATACTTTGGTTTTAAGAAGGGTTAACATGGCCGTGAGATCTTTGATCTGTGGTTTTATTGACATGATTACATGCTCACTGCGCAGAATATCATTGACAGATAGCTCACAGGGAATTGGGCTGCTTACAGTGCAATACTTTTTTGTGCGTTGTGTTTGATGTTGGATAGGGAGATTGGCTAATGGAATATTGAGATAGAAAAATAATGACTTCTCAGCTGTTTCCAAATGATGGCTTGCAGCAGTGTCTGGATCGAGATTGTTTTTACAAATGGAACTTGTAAAGTTGGACTGAGCTTATCCATGTACTTGTTCATATTTAAGATCTTGATAACCTATTCCACAAACATTTTTCCTAGAAACTCAGAATTAAAGTAGCCTAGGGATGAGAGAATATGCAACAAACAATCTGTCTCAAAGGGGATGAAATAAATTAGACCCCCAAGAGTTTAAATCTCAACATTACTTGTTTTTTTTGAATAATTCCACTGTTGACCTTTTGAAAACTCCAGCTTTTCCTGTGTTATATACGTGGCTGAGAGCCATAAACACCTGAAGCTCACAATGTTTTGAACCAATTTAATTAGCTTTGACCTGAAAGGCTGGATTCGTTTTGGAAAAGTGAAATATTTTAAGTTGTGAACATAAAATTAATTATTGGCATCACAGCAGAAATTCTCAGAGCTAAAAAAAAAGATTAGTCCATTAGTAAGTATGGGGATCACAATGCACAGTAACCCTTCTGCTTGGCTCAGGTCATAGCATCCCCACAGTTCAGAAGGAGGCCATTCAGTCCATCAAGTCTGCGCCGATTCTCTGAAAGAATATCTCATCCAGGTCCACTACCCTGCTGTATCCCTGTAACCCCACACATTTAACATGGCTAATCCATCTAACCCACACATCTTGGGACACTAAGGGGCAATTTTACCACATAATTTGCACAGTTTTGGAGTGTGGGGGGCAACTAGAGCACCTGGAGGAAACCTACACAGACATGGGGAGAACATACAAACTCCACACAGACAGTCACCCGGGCCAGAATTGAATCCCGGTCCCTGGTTCCATGGGGCAGTAGTGATAACCACTGTGCCACTGTATTGCCCCCCCAGTGCCCCTGTGATGTCCCAGCCTCATTAGAATCATAGAATCCCTACAATGCAGAAGGAGGCCATTTGACCCATTGAGTCTGCACTGACTCTCTGACATGGCAGGTCCTTGCCCCAGGCCTATCTCTATAACCTCACACATTTGCCATGGCTAATCCATGTATACACATCTGCTCTATATACTGTCGTGGTTGACACCCTCACTTTGTGTATAGTTTGCACATCCACAGTCCAAAATGTGCTGCTGACTGATAGCAGTGAGGCCAGGTGTGAATGTGGGGGTACCACAACAGTGAGCTTGTACTCTGCTAATGGCGGCCTGTACCTCAGAAACAGAAGATGCTTTTAGAACACAGCCAAGAGTCTCCAAGAGTGTTGTAGAGAAAAAAAGGAGGCTACTAATGTGGCAGAAGTCCAGAGAGAGAACTCCCATGTTCTTCTGACAGCACTTGTCATCTCAGCCACGGAGTAGAATCTGATAGACATCACCACAGCTTTCATTGCAGGACAAGTACAAGTCAACCAACATTTCAGAGGTTGAGTGGAAGCTCAGATTGAGGTCATGTGATTGATGCTTGTTGCCATGCAGACAGCCAGCAAGTGCCTTTATCTTTTTGCCTGTCAGCCAGCCAACCTGACTGCAGGTGCCTATGCTGAGGTGGAGCAGTACAAAGCCAAGCCCTCATGGTCTAAAGTAGCTCAAGAACTATAACTCTAAACCAGCTACAACTACAACTCTTAACTGCAAAAGCTTCTTTTCTCGGCTACTGACCCCGTTCTACTCATTTATCACATAGTCACGTGGCCCTGTCAATCAGCTTCCCAAAGAATATTTTGTGTAAACAGAAGTCCATTAGCTCCTGCAAAGTAACAAACTCCTATCTAAATAGAATAGTCATCCTGCTTTTACATCATCTGAGGTAAATGTTTTCCAGGCAACTGATTGCCTAATATATAGATATGCTCATTGCTATCTCTAAAAACACGCATTGGACAAAGACCTAAATTGGTTGAATCTATGTCTATCAATGACCTCAGAAAAAAGATACTAACTGACAATATTGGGAGAACTCACACATCATTGTCCATGAAGAACCATGTGCAACTCCCTATGGATTGCACAAACTAAATTCAAAGAGAGCTATACAAAGGCCATCTACATTTCATAACCCAGGTTGGCCAATAGGAGTCTTCCCAACTGCTAAGATAAAGGGCTCCCCACACTTCCTTTCAATTCTTACTTGTTAATTCATTTAACAATTCTGGGGACCCAAATCAGAGACCTACATCATTTGTCAAATACATATGGAGAGATTTAACATGTGCCTCTGGCCTGCCGAACCAGTACCATCACCTTGCTGAACTGCAAAGTTTTAGTCTGCCTTTTTACCATTTGGCTAACAGCTTCCCAGACAAGAAACTTTGGCCCAAGTTGGATATCTGGCCCCATCTACATTGCTTCTACTCGAAATTAAGTACCTTTGCCTACAAGACTGACTCATTTCTGTATGCCAATCTCACAATGTGAAGTCAATGTCACCAAAAAATGGAATTATCCAGCATTGACTTTCAACCCACTGAGCTCCATGAAAGAATACCTTCTTAGACTTTGATTCTCGACTCTAGAACCCATGTGAAATAGTATTAACTGTCCGTGTGGAGTTTGCACGTTCTCCTCGTGTCTGCATCGGTTTCCTCCGGGTGCTCCAGTTTCCTCCCACAGTCTGAAAGACGTGCTGGTTAGGTGCATTGACCCGAATGGGCGCTACGGGAATTTCAGGGTAACTTCATTGCAGTGTTAATATAAGCCTTACTTATGACCAGTAAATAAATTTTAACTTTTAACTTTAACTTATTTCTTTTCACTGTGGTGTCTGCGCTGTATTTTTTTTCTCTCTATCCCTCTGCTTTCTGTATGATTGCAAAGGAGACAATGCTTCGACCCTTCCACATTTTGAGTGTGTTGCAAACAATCTAACCCTTCGAATTCATTCTATCTTGAATGAATCACCTCCCACCCCCCATCCATAACAATTATATGTCTTATTGGAAGCGTTATTGAATAAAGATGGTGTAGAATGATCAGTTCGTGGTGTCTTTCATTTCAGAACCTTGGCTAAAGGTGCTGTGGTTGTCCACAGCAGAGGGATGAAAGAGTGAGGAATTGTGGAGCAACGCTGATGTGAGGATGAGATTTTGGAAATATAGAATCTGATTCACTGCTCGCGGACTTGCAACCTATCTGGAGTGATGGATGAAACAAACTGTAAAAAGCTGATACGACTTACTACTCCAGCAGTTAATTTGTTCATATTCCCTCTTCGTGTCCCATCTACCAACTAGCTATTACCTAGTTCCTGTCTTTCGGACACTGAATCTTATCTGTGGTCAGGATTTTACAATAGCTAATCTTAATTCTGCTCACATAACTCTGAGTGTGGCGTGTTATCTGCCAATTACTAATCTCCAATGAACAATCTTAATTCAGGTCACTGACAGGTTTGAAAGATGATTCTTATCTATGGAGTCAATACATTTCAGCAAGTAATCCCAGTTCTAATCACATAGCTAAAACTAGTTTAATCTGTTGATGTAATCATGTTTGACAAACTATTTCACTTCAAACATCCCATGGCACTCTACAATGTGCAGAAGGAAGAAGCATTTGACAAAGAAAATGTCTCCTTATAGTAGTGGCAAGTATTCAATGTTCTTTCTTTTTAACTCACTTTGAATTAATCGCTATTGCAATTCAAAATTGCCTCACCCTGCTATCAGCAGTTGCTTCAAGTATAAAGTTCTGAATTAGTTACTAAAATTGCAATATGAGCACATTTTTGTAGATTTAATTTCTTTTTGAAAGCCAAAGCAGAGTGTTAAATTCTGAAGAGCACTATTTCAGTCATGCATAATGAGATGGATGTTACTGGGTACAATTGGAGCTGTGATTCATTGGTGAACAGCAATGATTGTTAATGTTTAAACCAGAACGTTAACATTAGTTTTACACATTATCTCAAATCTCTTATCTTAGAATCCTTATAATATCGAAGGAGACGATTCGGCCCATCGAGTCTGCACTGACCATAATCCCATCCAGCCCCAATCCCCATAACCCCACATATTTACTCTGGTATTTCCCTAACACTAAAGGGCAATTTAGCATGGCCAATACATCTAACCCATATGCCTTTGGACTGTGGGAGGACACTAGAGCACCCAGAGGAAACCCATTCAGACACGGGGAGAATGTACAAACTCCACACAGGCAGTGACTTCAGGCCGGAATTGAAATTAACTGCTTGGCATTGTGAGGCAGCAGTGCAAATTAACTCAGTTTTGATTTACGCATATATTTCAACAAGATCCGATGGGCGTGAGATAAATATTCAAAAGAGTGGCAAAGATAATAGTGGCTGTTGATAAGTGCACGCTGCAAAACTAACTCGTGTGGTAATTTACAATTAGTTATTGCTTTCATAAACTTGTGCCTTTCAATTAAATCTTGGGGAGAATGTCACCAAAAAAATGACAGTGTTGAGCTGGCAACAAAACCGGAATGTTTTTCTCCAGGGAAGCTGATCTGCTTTTTCACCAGATTCTGCCACACACTGCCAAAAAAAATCAGGGGGATGTAATTCATGCTGTCATAGATTGGTGGAGGTGGTGGTGGGGGGACCCCCCACTGAGGCTTCAGCAGATATCCCCCCCTCACCCAATTCACTGCAATCATCAGTAACGTCCCCCCCCAGCCCAAACACCACCCCACCCCACCACCCCCCACCCCCACCCCTTACGAGTGAGGGTAATTCCTGCTTTTGGACAGGGAATGTTCAGGGAGCCTATGAAGCGGGGGGAGGTCAGATCTGGGGGGAGGGGTGGTGGGGAGGGGCAGGTTTTGCCGGTCTTTTGGGGAACAAAGATATCATCTTGGGGGAGGAGTTGGGGGGGGGCGTTGGGATTACCAAATCCCTGCCCCCACCCATTCTTTCCCTTCCCGCTTTTTAAGTAGTTGGTTTTTTAAAAAATTCTACACATTCCTGCCCTCCTACTTACACCAGCTATATTATAGCTTGAGCAGCATATTATCTGGGTCAGTTGACTATTAATTGCTTATTTTTAAATGCCTGGCAGGCTGCCGATTTCAGTATCTGCCCATGCACCGTATTATGGAGCTATCTCAAGGATGGGCTTGTCACTCATCATATTACACACGCCTGTCCTACTAAAAACATGCTGAGTGGAGGCTGTAAAATCCAGCCTGATATTTAATTCCAAATAATGATGTTGAATTCATGCCTCAGGGCTATGATATAATGTATTATCTGAAAAGCAGCACTCTGTCAATTCTACCCTAGAGTGTCAACCTTGACTACTAAAGTATAGATTTGAACCCTCAATCCATTGATTCAGAGGCTGGAGTACTACCAACTGAACCATGGATGACACCTAAGTACTGAATGTTTATTAGAATATAGAATGGGGACAATATTTCTTAGACTTTCGCTGTTATCTTACAGGTCAAATCGATGCATAACACAATGTTAACTTGCTCCTTGCTTTGGCATCTAGCTCAAATCCCAGTGTGTCCAGCTTCTTCCTTAAGTTACTTAATGCTTAGATTACTGAAGACAAATTTTGTGGCTTGAAAATATGGTGCATTACCAAAGAAATCCCCACAGATCATTGCATGATGCAGAAAATAATCATCCTTTGATCTATGGGAATTTCTTTTGTAACATGTCATATTCGATACCATTTGTCAAAAATATATTAAGGTAGGTGTGAAAGCCATCTTTCTCTATTGATCTGTTTTCACTTGGAGAAATGAAAAGCACGAGGAGACAGAAGATTAAGGCTGGACATTGAAATAGTCTGAAAAGGCTCAATCTCTGCAAAGTGAAAATGATTGTTAGGTTGAAACCTATCTCAGGCAGTAAGCCAAAATGGGCAAAAGCAAATCAGTAGCCCATTTCACATATTTATTTCATTAACATTTCTCATAGGGTGCAAACTAAGTCCCTGTTGTCTTGTTAACCTTTAATTAAAGTTCTATTACCATCTTCAGTGATTCTACAATCTTAACATCATATTGGGTAAAGTACTTGGGAAAAGTACTTAATTAGTATATCAGAAGTTTCTTCCTTCTACACTATGTTTTGTGTTCTCTGTTGACAGCCTCACATCTTGCCTTTGACCATTCTTTTCAGACTAAAATGATGTATAATGTTGTGGGGGTATTATGAATCTTGAGCTTGGGGCACAGTTTTAATGAAAGGAATCTTGAAACAGAGTTAAAGAAGAATCTCATTCAGAGGCTCATTAAACACAATGATCAATAAAATATTTTTATGCAAACACAACAGCTCTGTTGTCTCTAAACATTGAGGCAAGGGAGGGAGGAAGGGATAGATATGAGGGAGGTGGGGAGGGGGTGGGGAGGGGGAGGGAAGGGGAGGAAGAAGGTTTGAACATAACAATTTTACATTTTATGCGTTGCCTGATTCTTTTGTGCCTATGTCGAAGCCTTGGAAGAATTTCAGTTAGGAAGCCAGGCTAAAAGTATAATGTACCAGTGGGGGGTGGAACATGACTCCAGATTTTCAATCTACAATGAATTCTGCAATACCTATCAGAGAGATAGTTCATATCAGTTTACAGGAAACTTGCATATGTCATCTTATGGAATACACAAAGAATTTGAACTAGCCAAGTTGGATATTACCCACTGTAAATGTAGAGCTCATTTCACCGCAGGTCTCTAAGCATCAACATGGCATCAGGGAGACTCTTAAATTGGGATGAACAACACTGGTTAAAATATATAGCAAAATCTAAATGATTTTTAGCTGAAACTTATTCTAGACACCAACATTCATCTTGTTTTAGACAAACGTACTTTTTACTGGCGTTGGAATGTCATGACAAAGTTGTAAAAAAATTTTATACATCTTTCTTTCACTTTCTGTGCATTATATATTGTTTAAACATCTTTTTAAATTGTTAAATTATGAAGAATGTCTGTTGCCTCTACTCACTGCAGCTAGATCAAAAAAAGTGTACGGATAAGCAAGTGTAAAGACTCACCTATCATCAGCGCAAGTGACAGATGTTCAGGAGAGAACGCAGCACAGTGCTTCAATGCTGACAGCTTTACAAAACTCAATTCAAGGGTTCAACTTGTTGAGCTCCCAGCATGTATATCCACACACCAGGACTTCCATATTGTCCTGATGCGCATGTGCGCTGCACAATCCATTGAAGTCTGGATTTGGACTGGAAGTTACAGGCTGTTACTTCTAGAGCACTCACCTGCACCGATTCCATGGCGGGTGAGATGGTAGAGTTCCGGCCAGTGTTTTTGTTAGCAACTGTCTCTTATGACCACACCCTTTTCCCACTTTCCCATTGATATCCCACTGCCTTTCCCATTGTTGTCTTACTGCCTTTCCCATTGCTGTCCTACTGCCTTTCCCATTGACATCCTACTGCCTTTCCCATTGACGTCCTACTGCTTTTCCCATTGGTGTCTTACCGCCTTTCCCATTGATGTCCTACTGCTTTTCCCATTGATGTCCTACTGCCTTTCCCATTGATGTCCTATTGCCTTTCCCATTGATGTCCTACCGCCTTTCCCATTGATGTCCTACTGCCTTTCCCATTGATGTCCTACCGCCTTTCCCATTGATGTCCTACCGCCTTTCCCATTGATGTCCTACCGCCTTTCCCATTATTCCCATTGATGTCCTACTGCCTTTCCCATTGATGTCCTACTGCCTTTCCCATTGATGTCCTACTGCCTTTCCCATTGATATCCTACCGCTTTCCCCATTGATATCCTATTGCCTTTCTCATTGTTACCCTAATGCATTTCCCATTGATATCCTACTGCCTTTCCCATTTCTATCATAATGCCTTTCCCATTGATATCCTACTGCCTTTCCCATTTCTATCATAATGCCTTTCCCATTGATATCCTACTGCCTTTCCCATTGTTATCCTAAGGCATTTCTCATTATTGTCTTACTACCATCCGAATTTCTACCCTACCGTCTTTCCCATTGTTATCCTACTGTTGTTCCCATTTCTACCCAATTGCCTTTTCTTTTGCAATTCTTGTTCTTATTTCTTTGTTACCCCCTTCCACCTGCAGATATTATGCTTTCTAAATACTTCATTGCTGCACCTACTCTGCTTCTTTTTTATGGGGGCAGTATGGTGGTACAATGGTTTGCACTGCTGCCTTACAGTGCCAAGAACCCAAACTCAATTCTGGCCTCAGATCACTGTCTGTGTGGAGTTTGTACATTCTGCCTATGACTGCATGGATTTCCTCCAAGAGCTCCAGTTTCCTCCCTCAGTCCAAAGATGTGCGGGTTAGGTTGATTGATTATGCTAAATTGACCCTAGTGTCAGGGGATTAGCAGGGTAAATATACGGGGTTACAGGAACAGGCCTTGGTGGGTTTGTGGTCAGTGCAGACTCGATATGTCGAATGGCCTCTGTCTGCACTGTAGGATTTATGATGTAAACATTTCTTGATGATTTAGTGACATTTGTATTTTGACGCTGATCACTTGCATTCCAAAATTCTTGTTAGCTGTTACTGGTTTATCTACTACCAGTTGTAATCCATCTGAGTTTTGTTCTAAGTGCTATGTTATGTGTAAACCCAATTGAGATTATTATTCTTCTCTCAATCTTAACACCAGATGTGGTGCCTTCAAATGCTTCTTTAAACATTGCTTCCGCATAGATATTGGGGGAGACTGTTGATAAACAACACTCTTGACTAATTCTTGTTCCAATTACACATAGTTCTAACTCCTTATTGGCTATTCTCACTTGCTATTTGTTTCATATACAAATTTCAAGAGATTCATTCAGTTAACCCAATGGAATGCATTTCATAATTCACAAAACAAATATATACTTCCTGTCTGAACTCTATCTAAACTATTCACTCATCAATCTTATAATGCTGGTTGCCCCGCTCACCCCTGTTCCTCTCTGGAATCCAAACTGGCCATCTCCAATCTAGTCCTGTGCCGACACTCTTTGTTACAATTCTCTTCGCAACCTTGGATGCACGGACCATCAGATTAATTGCACAAAAGTTAGAATATTGCTCACTAGCTAGCTGAATAAAGAACTAATTTGTGACTTGTGTAGAGCTTGATTTGAAGTTTTGTTCTGTATGGATGGGAGGCATGGACAACACGGAAATAGGAGACCAAATTGGTGAACAGCTTTGAAATATGGGTTTGGTGGAGAGTGGAAAGGATCGGCCGGACTGTAAAAGTAACAAGTGCTGAGGAGAGTGAATAAAGAAAGACATTGGCTGAACATAAGTTGGAAAAGACAGAGGGTCTGGCAGGGTGCATCTTAAGAGATGTTGTTGAGGGAAGATTTCAAGGACATGAAGAAGAGGAAGGAAGAAAGGAAGGGAAAATCAATGCTGGCATGAATTGAAAATGGAAGCAACATATCGGAAAATGAAAAGACTGGCATAGCACGGAGAGATATGGAAAAGATTTTGAGCCAAAGACCTGCCTTCTGACAGATCACACATAATGTTCGTGATGATTAATGAGACAAACGAGTGTGGGAAAAGGGAATCGAGCATTATGATGGTAGTCTTCGATAAGGAAAGACAGAATGAGGCTCAAGTGGAGCATAAAGGCTGGATGGAGTGGCTGGGCAGATTGGCCTGTTTCTATGCTGTATGTCCTATGTAATTCTATGAGAGTGGAGTTCGTTGTATTCTAATTGATCAGAGAAAAGTAGGTGGAGGGTGTCTGTGACTTTGGCAGTATAATGTGTTTCCTCACAGTGCAGAGTGGTATTGACTGCACACACGTAACACGTGGGTGCTGGGTATCTGAATTCTAAATAGCGACAAAGAAGTTCCAATCCTGAATATGCAGCTGGCGTGTGATCACAGTGAGAACACCATGCCAGCAGTCATGATGGTTTTATTCTATGCCTCTCCAATGGTCACATGGCCAGCATGCAGATAATGAAAATTACATAACCACATGAAACAACATAGGTCATTGGAGTGCTACAGCCTCCTTCCTCACTTTGGGTCAAAGTCCATCCCCCTAACCCCTCTTGTGCATCTCCAGTATTGCATCAGAGAACCATGGAGCAAATTCTTTGACCTGTCACTCCACTTACACTCTTCTTAAAGGTCAGATGGTTTCCCCCCAGACACTTCCAGCACCTGCTGCAGCCAGGAGTTTACTTCTCTTTAAGATGGACAGGCTGGCTATAAGCAGTGCAGATTAACTTTAAGTTGAGGAAGGCTGATAGGGACGAAAGCTCCTTGTAAAGACATGCAGTCACTCAGCATGCATGTTGGACCATGTCACTAAGCAGGTAATATGTCATTTGTGTGCTTTTTGCAGTTCAATGTGTGGATGTGTATTAATCCTCCTTCAACATGCCCTCACTTGTTGTTGCCATGTGAAATTTTCCAACCATGTGATAAATATTACGTTTAACTACGAAGGGTTATGAACAAAGCCCAGTCCATCACGCAAATCAGCCTCCCATCCACTGACTCCGTCTACACTTCCCACTGCCTCAGCAAAGCAGCCAGCAGTCTGGATATATTGTCTTCCACCTCATTCCATCGGGGAAAAGATACAAAAGTCTGGTATCATGTATCAAGTGATTCCAGAACAGCTTCTTCCCTGCTGCCATCAGACTTTTGAGTGGGCCTACCATATATTAAGTTGATCTTTCTCTACACTTTAGCTATGACTGTAACATTACATTCTCTTTTCCTTCTCCCCTGTGTACTCTACGAACGGTATGCTTTGTCTGTATAGCTTGCAAGAAATTATACTTTTCTCTGTATCCCAATACATATGATAATAATAAATCAAATTAAAATCAAAGCTATCATGGATGAAGAAAGAAAAGAGCAACAATGAGTATTGAAAAGCTTATTTGAGTAATTTAGTTCTCTTTGTAGTAATTCCTGGTTTGAATTTGCTGTTTGAGTGCTTTTATGATATAATTTACTGCTGATGGAAACATTCTCTATCTGTCTAATGAATCAACCTGTTTTTGATTGCTTCATTGTTAAGTCATTAGGATACTTCAATAATATTTCAGCAAGATTAACTTTACAGAAAATAGTTATTTGAACCAAACCTTAGGTGGAATTTTATGAGATTGTTTTCTTAGTGTCCAGCTAGTGTGAAAACAGGAGAGTTGTTGATCCATTTTCCTCTCCCAATTTTAATCTTTGAAAATATGGGCTAGACTGTGTCTTGCCACAAGAGGCAGTGGGCGGTGTTTAACTCGCCAGATAACTCAGATCGGAACTACAAACTGCCCATGTGCAGGAAAACTGCTGACAGAGAAACTGCTGATGACTAACCGTCTTTCTCCCCTGCCCCCAATCATCATAGAGGCATAAATCCCACCTCCCTCCTCCAGCGCACCGGTAAGTGCTGTCTTGAATTCCCCTCCATGGGAACAAGGCAAACTGCATTAATCTTGCTGGAGGGCTCTAATGGGCACATGACTCACCCAAACTGGCTGCAGTTGATCTGCCCTTACTAAGGAAAGCTCCATAAAAACCCCAAGGATGGACAGTTAGATCCTTGGAATTATGACAGCAAGCATAGAATCTGCAATGCTCTGTGTATAGTTGTTATTGTTAATAAATGTTAACGTAAGAACATAAGAACATAAGAAATAGGAGCAGGAGTAGGCCATCTAGCCCTTCGAGCCTGCCCCGCCATTCAATAAGATCATGGCTGATCTGAAGTGGCTCAGTTCCACTTTCCCGCTTTCCCCCCATAACCCTTAATTCCCTTGTCTGTCAAGAACCTATCTACCCATGTCTTAAATATATTTAGCGAGGTAGCCTCCACCACTTCAACGGGCAGAGAATTCCGGAGATTCACCACCCTTTGAGTGAAGAAGTTCCTCCTCAACTCCGTTCTAAACTGCCCCGCCCCCTTATCTGGAGGCTGTGCCCTCTAGTCCTGCTGTCCTTTCTAAGCGGGAAAAATCTCTCTACCTCTACCCTATCCATCCCTTTCATTATCTTATACGTCTCGATAAGATCCCCCCTCATCCTTCTAAACTCCAACGAGTACAGACCCAGTCTATTCAGTCTCTCTTCATAGTCTAACCCCCTCAACTCCGGTATCAGCCTAGTGAACCTCCTCTGCACTCCCTCCAAGGCCAAAATATCCTTGCGCAAGTGCGGCGACCAAAACTACACATAGTACTCCAGCTGCAGCCTCACCAGTGCCCTGTACAATTGCAGCAAGACCTCCCTGCTTTTATATTCTATCCCCCTCACTGTAAAAGTAAGCATTCCATATGCTTTCTTGATCACCTGCTGCACCTGTAGGCTGGGTTTTTGCGACTCATGCACAAGGACCCCCAGGTCCCTCTGCACCGTAGCATGCTGCAGCTTTTCGCCCTTTAAATAGTAATCCCTCCTACTATTATTTCTGCCAAAGTGGATAACCTCACACTTGCTAACATCGTACTCCATCTGCCAGGTCCTCGCCCACTCACTCAGCCTATCCAGATCCCTCTGCAGACTTTCCACACCCTCTGCACAATTTGCTTTTCCACTCACCTTTGTGTCATCAGCAAATGTTCTTTGTTTGTTAATAACTGTTGGAGTCACGTTATTAGACCATGCCATGACTATCACAGAGGTATCACACTTCTGAGAGAAAAACACTCTGGACCTATGTTTAACCATTATGTCTCACATAATGCAAATTAGTGTACAGTTGTGCATCAGTTAAACTGACACATCTTTCTGGAGTGGATTCCAGGCTTAATGCAATCTTCTTTTAAGGAAGGCAACTTCTGGACTCATCTGCTGGACGTGAATAATGACAAATATTTATCTTGGTCAATCTGTGGTTGACGGATGACAAGCTGTTAATCTCCTGTGGATAAAATGAGATTGTGGGAATAAATACTAAAAATACAGATGTTTAATGAAATCAGAAAGCAAGGTCATTTAAATCACTGTCAAAATATTTCCATTCCAATGTGCCTCTCGATTAATCATTTTGAGTGAGGCGGTTAATGGCATGCCCACATTTTGAAATGCGTAATAGTCTGGGAGTAATTCATAACAGCATCAAAATTCTCGAGAAATGTATTTGAGCAAGGATGCTGAATGGAGTAGATGGGGCGGAAGTGTTGGTACATTGACAACCTTGGGCCAATTTCCATTTCCATTGATGATTCCACTGGCCTTGGTTTAAGATAATGGGATATGACCTACATCTGTAGCTGATTCACCTCTCTTCAGTCTTGCCTCATACATTCGAATCCTTAGCTATTTTATTTGACTCTTTCAAAACTAAAAGAAATGCTACGTTTATTCAACAGGAAAATGAATATTCCTCAACGCATCTATTTTTGTTTGTAATGCAAAGTTGGAACTAGGCAGGAGCGCACAGTGGCACAGTGGTTAGCGCTGCTGCCTCACAGGGTCAGAGACCCAGGTTCATTCCGGCTTCAGGCTCCTGCCTGTGTAGCATTTGCACATTCTCCCCATGTATACGTGAGTTCTTGCCAGGTTCTCTGGCTTCCTCCCACAGTCCAAAGACATACAGGTTAGGTAGATTGGCCATTGTGAGACTGTATGCCCTTAAATGTACTGGCATCCTATCCTGGGTAAACCCTATCTATTGCCCAGTGTCTGTCGGGATAAGCTCCGAATCCCCACCACCCTGAGTTGGAGTAAGGGGTTCAGTGAAAGCAAAGTGAAATTGTAAATTGGCAACTTAATTTAGTTGAATAACACCTTTCATATAGTGTGGTCAGAACATTAATATGAGATTTCCAGTTGTATAGACATGTTTTAACTCATTCAATGAGTTTACTTCATGTGGATTACATTTCACTATTCTAAAAATGAAATCATAAATAAGATTTTAACTTTTGAAAATGTTCTCCACATGAAGCAAAAATGGAATCAGTCAATGAAACTCCAATCAGAAAATCTGATTTATTATGTTCTCTTCAGTATTTGGTGCACACAAATTCTCAACTCAGAAGTCAACTTTACACTAATACTGGGGCCATAGAGGTTAATGAGTTTCCAAATGGCTATTGTACTCCTCGGATTTTGGGATTCAACTGTGATTATCGCAGGGTAAAGACCTGAATCCTTTCTTATCTTCAGAGGGATCTACAGAAGCATGTTGGAAAATAAATACAATAAGCAATTAACGTGGCTCAAATGTAATGTTTCACACTATGACTTTTTAAAGATCCCATTTCCCCATGAATCGCTCAATGCAAAATGTCTTCAGCAGGTATCATTTAAAAGTCAGCACGTGTTGCAAATGATTAATCTGAGTGCAAGAAAATGAATGACAAGCTTGCTCATCCATCCATTCCAGTTTCGAGAAATACAGTAACTGCACTCTGCGAGTAAAAATGAACTGACATCTATTTCATTATCTCTTTCAGACATGCCATGGAGCATTCTCAGTAGATGATTATTGCAGTCACTATCATTCGGCAAATGTCACATTAATTTTGAACATTGTAAGGCCACAGAAGGAGCAATGGGAAGAATGGGGTACTTGTCTTTTATCTAATATCGAATGATGAGAGCGTTTTGGTTAGCTGGTTGGAAGAACTCTGTGATCCTTGTTGCACAATGAGGTAACATCTGAAAAATCCAAATGACTCACTGGAGCAAACAGAGGGGCCTTATTTGAAGTTTTAGCTGAAGTACTGGAAGCAAAACACCAACACCACATCACTAGTGCCTTTAATGGTCTTCTGAACAAAGACATCAAATGCGACGCTGTGTCAAGTTGGTTAAGCAAGCGTGCCCTCCAAAACTAAACCTCCAGCAGGATAGAACTTTGAGGCCTGAAATTACTGATGGGGCCACACACACAAACACAAACACGCACACACACATACAGCCAACAATTGTATGTGTTTTAAGATGTGTCCACTACCTCACAGCATCAAAGTAAAATATGCAGGACACCCAAATGCAGTTCACAATGTTGAAAAAAAACAACTTGGCATTAAAAAGAAACTTTGAAAGAGTAATAAGTATTCCAAGGCCTTTCACAGAAGAACGATCAGGCAAAAATAGATGCCATACCAAACACAGAGATATTAGGGGAAGGGCCTTGTCACCAAATGCTTGACCAAAGTTACGAGCTTTAAAGATGCGTCTTAAAAATGAGTGGGGCATTGTGAAGCAGAAAGTTGAGGGAGAGAATTGGAATTCCAGGTTGTAAGTATAGAAGACTGAATACACTGATAGAGGGACGTGAAGGAAGCAGAAATGCAGCAGACATCAGGAGGAATAAACGGTAGCTTGATTGAAGAATAGAAAATGTAGAATAGTTTTGATAAGGTGGATGTGGAAAGAATAATGTTTCCTTTTCTGATTGAGTCCAGAACTAAAGGGCACTGTTTAAAAGTTAGGGGTCACCCTTTTAGGACAGAGATGAGGAGAACTTGTTTCTCTCTGACGGTTGTGCAACCTTTGAAGCAGAGAGTTCAAAGGTGGAAAGATGGGAACGTGGAATTTGAAACACAAATAGACCAACCATGATCTTATTGAATGCAAAGTAGGCGCAAAGGGTCAAAAGGCCTCCTCTTACTCATATTTTATATGTTCGTACATTTAGAAATATTGGATGGCCATTCAGCCCGAGTTCACCCCTACTCTCTGTGTCCTGTGTCAGACTGCAAAATGGTTGGGAATGCTTCATGGCATATATAACAAAGATGGCAGGAAAAGCTGGCCCCTGGGATCATGGCTGCATATAGCAGCAAATCCTACTGGTGAAGGGGACAGTGACTGTATGTTTTGCATTTCATTGATTAATGTATCTAAACATGCCATAAGAGAAAATGAGAGATTGAGAGAGAAGGGACCTTTAAATTTGTAGCCCTAACCAACTTTCTTTCTTAAAATCCATAAAGATAACATCCACTGCTTTCTTTTCCTCAGCCTCTTCTGTTACTTCAAGTTTAATGAGATTAGTCAGGCATTAATGTATTTTATAAGCCCATGCTGGCTGTCCCTAATGAACTCAAATCTCTTCAAGTACCTGCTGACCTTAATCACTCTCTCCAAGGAAATATTTCTTCTTGCTTCACTTTTGTTTCTTTTTTCAATTATTTGTAATCTGTACCTTCTCATTCTCAATCCTTTCCCAAGTGGGTACAATTTATCCCCATCTACTCTGTCCAGATCCCTGATGATTTTGAACACCTCTATCAAATTCCCCTCTACAGTAAGATTATCCCAATCCGTTTTATGGGTAATTAAAATCTCCCAATACCATCATTCTGTAGTCCTTGCACATCGCTGAGATTCCCCTGCAAGCTTGCACCACTATCTGTTATTGTTTGCAAGCCTATCAACTACCAGTCGTGTGATCAAACCCTTCTTGCTTCTCAACTCTGACCAAATGAATTCTATCTTTGCGTCTTTCAGGACACCTCCTCTTTTCACGATGACATTGCCTTCCCTAATCAGTACTGCTAGCACATCCCTTTTTCCCTGCTACATTTTTACTCAACACCTTGAATCGTTGAATATTTAGTACCCAGTATCACCATTATTAAACCGCGTTGCTGTTACTGCCACTGCATCACATTCTCACGCAACTACTTGTGCTTGTACTTCACATAATTCACCGCACTTTTCAATTTACATACAGGTACTGTAAACCAGTCTTCCTGTTCTTTGTACTGTTCCTGCATACACTCATATCTGATATGGAACAACTCCCTTCACTTCATTCATTTATGTGTGCCCTATCTTGAAGAAAGGTCCTTACAAACTGATGCTTCATCTTGAGTTGTTGCTGCCAGTGGTGGCTGGCCACTGCTTTCCATTCTCAAGGCTAGGGCAAGATCCCAAGTCTACGTAAGTTGGAATGGGGGTTGAACCTACACTGTTGAACTACACACTAGCCAACAGGACTAACTAACCCCCACTATCTACTCCACAACTATCCAACAATCTTACCCCTTCACACAACTAATTTCTCTTCCTACTTTTATATGTTGGTGTCCATCCACTTGGCTATTTAGTTCTGGGGTTATTGTGGTGCTACAAGGAAGGTCTATATAAATAGGGAGTGGGAGGGGATTTAAACAAAAAAGATGAACTATTAAAATTGGTGACTCTGGGTGCTCAGCAAATGTAGATCAGAAAGGACAAAAGTGATTGCAGATGAGGTCAGTTTTGGAAGGTAAGAAGCCAATGGGCAGAACTTGTGGTCTTGGTGGGGGGCATTTAATCAGGTGGGAGGGTGACTCACGGAGGTAGTACCACCTTCCCCTCTCCACCCTGAGTAAGTCTGTGATGGCAAGGCCTGTGGACAGCCTTCGCCAAGCCACCAATTACGATCCTTAAGTGGACAATTAATACCCAGGCTTCATCCTGTCACTGCTGGTATTAACCCAGCAGCAGGTAAGAGGAAACATAGCAAGCAAATCCTGGCATGTTTGCTTACAAGCTCCTAGAAGGGCCCCTCATTCAAAGGTAATTGATGCCTGATTAAGATTGGACATTGGGACAGGAAGGTCTGCTTTGAGTCACCTCCCTGTGGCACTTGGCAGGTGGGATTTCCACTCCTGGGATCCATAGTCCCGGCAGAAGGCTTGCTGCTGGCCTGTTAAGTGCCTGAGTGGCAAAAGATATGGCAAACCTTCTCGGAATGAGGCGATGTAACTTGTTTCGCCAGCTCTTCAGCTGATGCCAAAGACTATGTTGCCTCTACACAAATCTTTCTTATAGCTAATATGGGCACAGAAGAAAAGAACTTAAATAGTCAGCTACCTAATGTGAATGGAACTCAAGGAATCCGGTAAGGGACCAGAGCAGATATGTGGGATTTGAATTACTGTTCAGGGAATGAAAATCAATTTATGCTGTATGTGTCAAAGGCCTCTTTCCAAGGTGTCATTTCTATGTAAGTCTATGTTACTTGCAATAATCATTTGGTACATTACCCTACGGGTAGTAAACATGAGAATTCTTTTGAATATTAGAAATGCATTTCAATTAATTAATATTAAATATTTCTTTGCAATAAAGAGCTGTGAAATAAATAAAGAGCTAATAGGAGGCAGAGAGTGGGGGTCAATGGGCGCTATTCGGATTGGCGGTTGGTGACTAGTGGAGTGCCCCAGGGGTCGGTGCTGGGGCCTCAGCTATTTACCATTTATATAGATGATCTGGAGGAGGGAACCGAGTGTATGGTGTCGAAATTTGCTGATGACACCAAGACTGGTGGAAAGGCAAATTGTGCGGAGGGTGTGGAGAGTCTACAGAAGGATCTAGATAGGCTGGGCGAATGGGCCAGGAACTGGCAAATGGAATTTAATGTTGGCAAGTGCAAGGTAGTCCACTTTGGTAGGAATAATGGTAGGAAGGATTATTACTTACGTGGAGAAAAACTGCAGCAGGCGAAGGTGCAGAGGGACCTCGGGGTCCTTGTGCATGAGTCACAAAAACCCAGCTTGCAGGTGCAGCAGGTGGTCAGGAAGGCGAATGGGGTGCTGGCCTTCATAGCGAGGGGGATTGAATATAAAAGTAGGGAGGTCTTGCTGCGGCTATATAGGGCATTGGTGAGGCCGCAGCTGGAGTACTGTGTGCAGTTTTGGGCGCCGTACTTACGCAAGGATATTTTGGCCTTGGAGGGAGTGCAGAGGAGGTTTACTAGGCTGATGCCGGAGTTGAGGGGCTTGAGCTATGAGGAGATGCTGAATAAACTAGGCTTGTACTCGTTAGAGTTTAGAAGAATGAGGGGAGATCTCATTGAGACGTATAAGATGATGAATGGGATGGATAGGATAGAGGTGGAGAGACTCTTCCTGCTCAGAAAGGACAGTAGGACTAGGGGGCACAGCCTCAAAATAAAGTGGGGGCGGTTTAGAACGGAGTTGAGGAAGAACTTCTTCACTCAAAGGGTGGTGAATCTCTGGAATTCTCTACCCGTTGAAGTGGTGGAGGCTACCTCACTAAATATTTTTAAGACGCGGGTTGATGGGTTTTTGATAAGAGAGGGGATTAAGGGTTATGGGGAGAGGGCAGGAATGTGGAACTGAGCCACGACAGATCAGCCATGATCTTATTGAATGGTGGGGCAGGCTCGAAGGGCCAGGTGGCCTACTCCTGCTCCTATTTCTTATGTTCTTATGTTAAACTATACTTTGGAATTAGTTGTAGAACAAGTTTAAAGTTTCTTTATTATTGTCACAAGTAGGCTCAACACTGCAATGCATCTGTGAAAACCCCCTCGCCACCACACTCTGGTGCCTGTTCAGGTACACTGAGAGAGAATTTAACATGGCCATTGCACCTAAACAGCATGTTGGTCGGATTGTAGGAGGAAACTGGAGCACCCGAAGGATGTGGGGAGAATGTGCAGGCAGTGAACTAAGCTGGGAATTGAATTCAGGTCCCTGGCACTGTGCTAACCACTGTGCCACCGTGCCACCCTAATCCCACTCTATCAATGGTTTAGATGCGTTTAGACTCTTGACGCATGACAATATTAAATCTTCAGTTAATTGTACAGCTTTAAGCCTAGACATAGCCACACAACAGCAAATTGTATTTTACTGTCGGAAATGATATATCTTTCTCCCTGCAAGAAGAAACAATGGAATCAGTTTGCAATTTACTGGCAATGATTTCAATGGAAATGGAAATGAGATCTTTCCAAGTTGTTACACGGTCAATTTTGTTCATGAACAACAAGTTCAAACTCTACGCCAATCTCTTTTCAATTGATGCTCATTTTCAGCAATGGTCTTTTCCTGCCTATTGAATTTCAGGAGGACGCCATCCCTATGTCATGGTCTCTACAGTTCATGAGCTGGCCAGTAATAGGAGAAATGTGACCTGGAAAACAAGAACCATCTGAATCATAATCCATTAGACAGCTGTGAAACACGCCATCTTCTGAATGTTTAATCGATTGTTCGCATGATAGAAAATCAGCCTTCTGTAATATAAAGCAGACTTTGTATGGTATAACAGTGGAAAATGATTTTCATGATCATTATATTAGCGGACTAGACTAGTAACACTGTTTCAATGAGAACAAAGGAATGGCCGCACTTTGACCTACTTGAACTCAATATTTATGATTATCCACTGGTGGATTGACATGTGCATCTTTCAAGGATTTGTCACTTTACATTCTCCTTACTCCTTACTGGTGGCATGGTGGCACAGTGGTTGGCACTGCTGCCTCACAGTGCCAGAGACCCGGGTTCGATTCCCAGCTTGGGTCACTGTCTGTGTGGAGTTTGCAAGTTTTCCCCACGTCGGCATGGGTTTCCTCGAGGTGTTCCGGTTTCCTCCCACAATCTGAAAGATGTGCTGGTTGGGTGCATTGGCCGTGCTAAGTTCTCCCTCAGTGTACCTGAACAGGGACCAGAGTGTGGCAACTAAGGGATTTCCACTGTGAATTCATCGCAGTGTTAATGTAAGCCTACTTGTGACACTAATAAATAAAATTTAAAACTTCAAACTTACTTGTAGTGTGTTATTAAAATTAGTCCAGGACTTAATGTAGATACATTTGGGTAGAAGGTATTATGGTCCAATTAATCAGAATGCACCAGAACAAAGGGGATGGATAGAAAATGCTCCTCATTAAAGTATTTAGTCAAGTTTCTGGTACTGGGCACACATCCACTACCTACAAGCAAGTGGGCGTCATAGTGGCACAGTGGTTAGCACTGTTAATCTCATAGCACCCATCGAGGCCCAGATTCAGTTCCGACCTTGGGTCACTCCGTAGAGTCTGCACGTTCTCCCTGTGTCTGTGTGGGTTTCCTCCGGATGCTCCAGTTTCCTCCCACAGTCCAAAGATGTGTGGGTTAGTTGGATTGGCCATGCTAAATTGCCCTGTCGTGTTGGGGGGACTATCAGGGTAAATATGGGGATAGGTCCTGGGTGGGGTTGTTGTCGGTGCAGTTTTGATGGGACAAATTGCCTCCTTCTGCACTGTCAGGATTCTATGATTCTAACCTGCCCGAGGAAATGCATTAATATTGAGCCACCTGCCTAGAATGTCATATTATCCAGGAAAATGACATTATCTCCTTACAATTGATGTAAACGCTTAAAAATTCTTTTCAAATATTCTTACAAACAATTTCAGATTCCACAGACATTTTAAAGAAATTAAACATTTTCCTTCCTCTTCTGCTTCCAGGTTAAAGGTCATCACACCTCACAGCACTGGTCGCCATCTATGCTAAATTGCCTTTCAATGTCAGGGGGATTAGCAGGGTAAATAGATGGAGCTGAGGGGATGGGGCTAGGTGGGAATGTGGTCGGTGCAGACTTGATGGGCTGAATGACCTCCTTCTGCACTGTGGGGTTTCTATGTTTCTATATTGGGATTTACCATCATCGCTGGATCATCTTGGGGGGTGCATTATCAATTAAACTACGTGACCATCAAGTCACGTGGTAACTGCCCAGTGAGATTCACCAGTGAGTGGAAGTACTTCCACTCTCTTAACATTCAGTTGCTCTCTGATTGCTCATTTCCCCAGCAGCAGTCATGATTTCTGCATCCTCCACTAATCCAGGCTGCTGGAAATCATTATTCTAAACCCCAGAAATGGATCCTACAGGGCAAGGAATGCCTCACGAAAAGATGACTAGCTCGACTCACATAGAGACACAGAACTGAAACAACCAGAGCCATCTGCTCATCAAGACCATCATTCAGCCAGTAACCCAACTTCTCACAAAGTGTTTCCAGTGTCTAGGCCAGTTAGGTGGTGTCCTGCAATATACTCCTGCAAGAGTCTCACTCACTGTGGTAGCCTGCTTAACTCTATCACTGTAAACTGTTTCATAGGTTAACATTCAGGCCCATTAAAAAAGGAAACCAAGAACGAGGCTTTATTTCTAGAGGGATTGAATTGAAAAGGAAGGCAGTTACATATATTGAATCTTGATTAGACCGCACATTGTTCAAACTGTCATATTATCAAAAGGTTACTGATATACTGCAGAGATTGCAGAGAAGATTACAAGGACCAGAAATGCATGGTATACATGTCAGAAAAGGATTAACAGACCGGGTCTCTTTTCTATTGAAAAATTAAGACTCTGGGTTGGCCTAGTAGGGATCCTTAAAATGATGATCACATGGTTACAAAGAGAGCATTTCATCTTGTGTGGAACAGCATACCTTGAAGTCACCGATACAAGATGGCCATCAAGAAATCCAACTGGGAATTCAGAAGAAACATTTTCATCCAAGGAACAGTAAGAATGTGGAACTCACTGTCACAGAGAGTGGCTGCAACAGATATTACAGGAGCATTTTAGGGGAACCTGGAAGGAAAGAACACCAAAAAAAGACTATTGGTTTCAACTGATCTTATATACCTTAAGACAGAACACCATTAAAAACTGGGAAATAATGTTGGTACATGGGCCGAATGACCTCCTTCTGTACTGTAAGGACTCTACGATCAATGATTAAATATACTAGTCTGAATTGTTTTTCCTTTTTGAAAAGCTGGTCAAATATATCAGGGAGAAGGGAATAGAGGGTTATGATGATAAATTTAGATGAGGAAGAATGGGGGGGTGCTTAAGTGGAGCATAAACATCGGCATAGACTACAATCATAGAATCTCTACAGCGCAGAAGGAGGCCATCCCGCCCATTGAGAGTGCACGGACCACAATCCCACCCAAGCTCTATTCCCATAACTCCACACATTTACCCTGCTAATCCCCAAAACTAGGATCGATTTGGCATGGCCAATCAACCTAAACCACATATCTTCGGACTGTGGGAGGAAACCAGAGCACCCGAGCGAAACCCACCCAGACAGAAGGAGAACGTGCAAACTCCACACAGACAGTCATCTGAGGCCAGAATTGAACCCTGGTTCCTGGTGCTTGAGACAGCAGTGTAACCACCGTGCCAACTAGTTGGGCTGCATGGCCTATTTCTATGCCGTACATCCTCTATAATCCTCTGCAATCCCTTTTGGTCTCCAGTTCTGAGCCTGCACCTGGAAATTGAGGGGTTTTCCTGCCCCGGCTCCTAGGCCTCTGCTTCTTCAGAGATGTTGTGAAAACAAAGTTATCTGATCTTCAGTGTGCAGCCACAGCTATCAAACTGGCCACCCTGGTGACTATAAATCCAGTCTGCCACTGCTCCTACCCCAGCAGTCAATAACTGGCTCTGTATTAGCAAAGTGTTCAGCCTCATGGAAATCGGGTCTGGAATCTGGAGAATCTGACTTCCTTTTCCACACACATGGAACAAAAATCCAGCACTTCGTTTCATCAGCTTTGTCTGCAAGGAGTCTGATACAATGGAAACAAATATACCCTCAGCCCTGTTACCTTGAACTAGAACACCTTGGTTGCTTGTTGTTGCTGCGGTGAGTCAGACATATGGAGAGGAAGGAGCAGGAAAGCTGAGCCAAGAGGTGTGGGTGTAAAACAAGGAACCAGGGGAAAAGGAAAGTGAACAAGCTGGAAAATTTAACACATGCTATTAGAAGTGATATGAAAGTGATGAGCCAGAAGGAGAAAAGGCCAAACTAAACTATTGAAGATTTATTCTCATAATGAAAAAATGCCAATAATAAAACAGTAGCAAAATGACATACGATGTGAAACGGATGGAAAATGTAATGCTTCGGTTTATTGTGGTGATTGTCCCTTCAAGGGCAACACAGCAGTTTGAGGATCGCCTGGGTGACTATTCAGGACTCAGAGTGGGGAATCACCTCAGAGGGAGGAGATTCCTCCTGGGCAAAGGTATTCCAGAATTAGCTGCAAACGCCCTGCTGCTCCACATGACATGCCAGTGAATACCTTGTTGTTCACTAATGAACCATCTGGAAGTGCATCAATACACTTTTCCTTAAATTTAATAACAATTTGCCAATTCAGGAAAATGTGGTTTCTGGAACATCATTCTTCAGATGTAGAACTGCAGAGTCAAGCACTTCACAGGAAATCAGGATGCTTCCAACTTATTTCAAATCTCAGCTCCATAATAAAAGTAAGAGATCTCCACTTATCCTTTTAACTGGGCTACAGTTTTCAGCATTCAGGATCTCTGCCTGTTGTTGACCCACAGAACTCTCAATGACAGCACAAAATGTGGGCAGTCATATCAGATTCACTCCAATATTTTATTAAATGTTATTGGACATCGTGACATCCAGGCTAAAAAATCGGTACAACCAAATAATCTGTTTCTCTAACAATAATTTTAAAGAAAGTGATTAGGATAACGCAGACAACTTGAGATTGAAGACATCCTTTTTATTAAATTCAATTTTGTTTCAAGTTATGGTTTTCCTCTCTTGAAATTATATGAGTCACTTTTTGGTTACTAGGTCTCATCGCTTCCCCTCTTCTTTCCTTGACTACATCCGAGATAATCTTTGTCCTCTGCCAATGTACAATCTCATCTTCAATTCACACATCTGTTGTTGTTAAAGTTGCCTGCGCCCTGCACAGTTTCTCCCCATACCAAAGACATTTTCTTTTCTTCCTGACAGTTTAATTCCTTATATGTGGGGTTACCTGGATAAGGTGGGAGGGGGAGCCTGGGTAAGATTCTCTGTTAGAGAATTGGCGCAGACTCAATGGTGTCTTCTGCACTGTAGGATCTATGGCCCCTATTTTACCATTTTGATTCTAAATGCTTGAAACTGGGAGTGTTTCAGATCCCACGTTTAGGTCCATTCTCAGGCACCCCACACGCACTCTGCCTGAAAAAAGTATCAGCAATTCTGTATCGCACTGCAGAAACCTGTGGGTGAGGCTTAACCCACTCAAAATCCTGCAGCTCTAATTGGCACCTCCAATTGCGCATGTGCAGAAAAAATCTGATAGAATGTGACTTCCCTGCCACATTACCTCAGGCCGGATAATACCTCCCTCTGGCCCCCACAGACATTGCCCCATCCGCTCTGCCATCCAGACCAACCATGGGCCTGTTCCTTCTTCTCCCTCACTGATCTCAGGCAGAGTGGCAGCTGAACTCCTTTTCCCCCTCACTGATAGGCAGTGGTAGCAGAGCGCACCCCCCCCCACCCCCCTCTGCCACCCCCCCGCCAAATGATCTCAAACAGACAGCTATCAGAGAGCCATCAGACATTCGACACATACCTCTTCACTAACTGGAGCACCCAAATTGGATTTTTGTGGTGCACATCTCTTTCGCGCCAATTCTGGATGAGCGAATGTGGTGGTAAAGGGGGGAGAACCAGTAAGGTTGAGTTTGCAGCTCATTAATTCAGTTTAAATGCATGCAAACGCATTTAAATGGCCACCGTGCACAGTTCGGGTGCGGCCCTGATCGCGGCCATTTTGAGGCCTTGGTAAAGGGGGAGATGTGCGTGGGCCGCACTACTCGCCCAACTTTACCGAGTTTTCACGACTGGAAATGGGCGCAACTTGATGATAAAATTGGGCCCTATGTTGGCTTAGAAGGGGACACTTCTGTTTGACAGCCTTTCTTGCAACCACATTTGGAAGCTCTTGCGAACACACCGCTGATGATACTTTTGTTGTGCTTTGAAGTGTGTTCTGTAAGTCTCTGAAGTAAGTGAGAGGACAGGGATCTCAGGCTTGAGATCCTTATCTTCAAAGACCCTTTTTTCTTAGTTTTAATTCAATGATAGAATTATAAAATGGCTCCAGCATCGAAGGAGGCCATTTGATCCAACATGTCTGTGCTAGATCTCAGAGCATTTGGACAAAGGCTGAGCTGGCACATTAGAGGCAACTAAAAGTTTTGCCATCTAGGTCTGCCTTCAATGAGAAGAGGCGCCAACATCATGGAAAATCATCCACATTTTCCAGGATGTCACCGCATAGGGATGTTGTGCTGTGGGAGCTAGCTGGAAGAGAAACTATGTTTTCTGGGTGCTTTAGTGAAAGGCCAACTTTCTCAAAAGCTTCAGGGAAGGAGCTTAGGTTCTGTGTGGGTGCACACTCAAGTTTCATCTGCGCACTGGAATTCAATGAGTCACTTTGGACTGAATTTGGCTTTGGTGAAGGCATAATAGGTTGAACAGTTCCCTCTCTGTTCTCAAAATGATTTCCATGCCTGTGGGTAATTTTCTGGAGGTGAGGTACGGTATAGATGGCTGAGGAGAGAGTTGGTATGAATACATAGCCTTATTTGACTCCATTTTTAACCGAGATAAACCACTGCAATGGTTTCATTGCTGAGAATCTGGGGTGGCACGGTGGCACAGTGGATAGCATTGCTGCTTTGCAGCGCCAGGGACCCCAGTTCAATTCTCAGCTTGGGTCTGCGTGGAGTTTTTACATTCCCCCTGCATGGTTTGGCTCTGGTTTCCACCCACAGTCTGAAAGACATGCTAGTTAGGTGCATTGACCCGAACAGACACCGGAGTGTGGCGACTAGAGGAATTTCACAGTAACGTAATTGCAGTGTTAATGTAAGCCTTACTTTTGATTAATAAATGAACTTTATGTCCTCATGGAATAGGTTGGGGATGGTGACTAATTTCTGAGGGCAGCCAAATTTGAGTAGGACCCAGTATAAATCTTTACACTTGACAGAGTAAAGGCTCTCATGAGGTTGAGAAAGTTCATATCGAACAGTTGGTTCCACTCCTTACATTTTTCTTGGACTTGTCACATGGTGAAGACCATGTCTGTAATTTCTCTCACTGGGCAAAGTCTGCACTGCGACTCTGGTTGGAGCTTTTCAGCTTCTGAGGGGAGGCAAATCCTTGCAATGATCTTCTCTGTGGTAAACAACAAGAAGACTCCTCTGCAGCTGTTGCAGTTGGACTTGTCTCCTTTGTTGAATAAAGTCATGATCACAGCATCCTGGAGATTCTCCACAATGCACTCATCTCCCTCGATGAGAGACATGATGTTGTGCAGCCGTGCCAGGAACATTTCTCCTCTGTTGTTTCAGAATTTGGGCAGAGGCTTTGCAAATTTTCAGCTGTCGAATAGTTTTTTTCAACTTCACTCCAGACCAGGGTGATTCCAAAACTGAGCCAGGTCGGCTATTGAGAAGTGGAGTTGAGAGCGCTCGAGTCTATGACAAGCTCAGTTGAGGAGTTCTTCAAGTTGTTCTCTCCCGCAGTCACTGATTGCCTCCTCATCCTTCTGGTCACTAAGTGGAAGGCTCGCTGGGTGTTTAGGCCATCGATCAGCTTAGCAATGTTGAGTAAGCCAAATGTCATTGGTGCTGTGAGTTATTGGACCTCCTGTGCTTTTTCTATCAGCATTAGATCTTTGTGTAATGCTGTAGTCCCACCATCAGATGCCTGCAAAACTGCTGATTTCATCTCGTCATGTAGTGAGGTTTCTAGCCTATGGAAGTTTTGCACTTCCATTTGATTAGGCGCTGTATGTTTTGGTCATTTTCATCAAACCAGCCATGTTCTTTCTTCATAGGACCTCTCCATAGGTGCTTGTTATGGCTTACTCTGAGGTGGCACGGTGGCACAGTGGTTAGCACTGCTGCCTCACAGCGCCAGGGACCCAGATTCAATTCTGTCCTCGGAACACCATCTGTGTGGAGTTTGCACTTTCTCCTCATGTCTGCGTGGGTTTCCTCCGGGTGCTCCGGTCTCCTCCAACACCCCAAAGATGTATGGGTTAAGTTGATTGACCATACTAAACTGACCCTAGTGTGGGTGGATTAGCAGGGTGAATGTGTGGGGTTATGGGAATAGGGCTGGGGTGCGATGCGGCCAGTACAGACTCAATGGGATGAATGGCCTCCTTCTGTACTGTAGGAGTTCTATAATTCTAGGTACTATGGACATATCTGGCTGGGAGGTTAGTGAGGTGCTGAGAAGGCCTTTCTTGGTGTGGTGGGAACTTGGAGGCCTCAGATGTTAGCTTTTAATGTTCTCAATCTATTAGTACGCAGTATAATACACAGCAAAGACTGCTTTCACATGCAAATTGAATTTGAATACTCAGGCAGTATAAAGTATGCTATGTCAATTAGCAAATAATCAGTCCCTCACTATTGCCATTACACTACATTACATCCTAGATAATAGTTGCCTTTTGCCAATTTGTAATCTCATCTTCAATTCTCACATCTGTTGTTGCTAAAGCTTTCTACATGTTGCTCAGCTTCATTCCATGCCAAAGAATCATTTTCTCGCCAATAGGTTAATTCCCCATACCACTTCTCATGGATAGACTTGCATTCTGATTGTAAAACAGGGAGGTTTCTCCCATGCCTGACATGTGTTCAGTTCATCAGTATATTTTATTTGCTAATTGACATAGCATTCTTTATACTGCCTGAGTATTCAAATTCAATTTGTATGTGAAAGCAGTCCTTGCTGTGTATTATACTGCGTACTAATAGATTGAGAACATTGTTGCTTACAATGCAGATTTTCAGGTTGTGTTGTGGACAATACACAATGGGAGCTTGGCTCTGCCACTGAGTCTGAGTCTAAAAGCTGTGCCTCTGTTTCCAATCCAGGAGGGGCACATATTACCAAAGCTGAAATACTAGGGAAGCGGGGGTGGGTGGGGAGGTGGAGATTTTGCAGCTGTGTTCACCATGGGTGCAAATGGCGATGTGGGTGTTTAATTCCATGAGAGTCAAAAGACAAAGTTCACGCCACAGAGATCCTGTTTCCTAATTTTCCACTCCCTTCATTGGTACCATATCAAGGTTCCCGCCCTTTCAGTTTGTTACATTTTAATATATTAATGTATTCTTATAGAGCTTCCCAGCCATCTGATCGCCCTCTCACTAAATATTTGACACATCGACAGGATTTACAACACTGATATTAGGATGGGAATCAGTCAAGGGGAACTGTCCAAAGATGTCAAGTTAAGTACAGCCCTAGGTCAAGGGAGAGGGGCGATGGTTGTTGAGGGGAGGGCGATGGCTGTAAAGGGAGGATAATGGTTGTAAAGGGAGGGTGATGACTGTAAAAGGAATGGGGGGTGTTGGATGTGAAGGGGAGGGTCAATGGTGTGAAGGGGAGGGTCAATGGTGTGAAGGGGAGGGTCAATGGTGTGAAGGGGAGGGTCAATGGTGTGAAGGGGAGCGGTAATGGTGTGAAGGGGAGGGTCAATGGTGTGAAGGGGAGGGTCAATGGTGTGAAGGGGAGCGGTAATGGTGTGAAGGGGAGTGGCAATGGGTGTGAAGGGGAGGGTGATAGGTGTAGAAGGGAGGGGGGATGAGTGGAAAGGGGAGGGGAACGGATGTAAAGGAGAGGACTGGTATGAAAGTATGTAAATGGGTGTGAAGGGGAGGTGGATGGGTATGAAAGGGAGGGGGATGGATATGAAGGGGAGGGGGACTGTGAAGGGGAGGGGGATGGATATGAAGTGGAGGGTGGATGGGTGCAAAGGGTGGTGGATGTAAAGGGGGGAATCGGTGCAAAGTGGGAGGGGTGATGTCTGTGGAAGGGGAAAGTGCCCACAATACCTTTAGCTGCGGGGGGTGGGGGGGGTTGCGGTGTGCATGTGGGAGAGGGTCAGTGTCCTCCATGTGGCTGGGAGGAGTGGGGGGGTGGAATATATCTTCAACATAGATCAGGGCTCCTTTAAAGACAGTACATGATCTCTCTGGAGCTACCCTTGCCAGCTCTATCAGATCCTGCCCTGCCAGAGGGATGGTGTAAACCATGACCCCATATTTTCTATGCACTAAGTGCCAGTATATCAGCTTTGAAAACTCGCTGTGCCTCTGGCGAGATATACAAGCTGGTTTTCTCTCTGAGCCTGAATTTTGGGAAAATTCCATACACTGAGTGAGTGATACACTGTCTTCACAGTGCCAGGGAGCCGGGTTCAATTCCCAGCTTGGGTTACTGTGTGGAGTTTGCACATTCTCCCCATGTCTGCGTGGGTTTCCTCCGGGTGCTCTGATTTCCTCCCACACTCCAAAGATGTGTGGGTTATGTTGATTGGCCATGTAAAATTGTCCCTTAGTGTCAGAGGGACTATATCAGGTAAATACACAGGGTTTTACGGATAGGACCTGGGTGGGATTATGGTTGGTGCAAACTCGATGGACCAAATGGCTTCCTTCTGTTCTGTAGGGATTTTATGCTGGTGCAGGACAGGAGCTGGTAATAGGACATAGCACATGTAAAGGGCCTTACCAATCACAATCGGTTAGAGGATGAAAGAAGCATGTGTATGGAGGGTTGCATCATCAAAACAGATGCATTGGAATGTAAAACATGGATAAATGGAATACAGTCCACATAGAAAACAGTGTGAGAGAAGGATATTCAACGACACTGTGAGAATTAGCAGTCATATGTTTGTCAGTAGCTAATCCCCAGAAATAAAGGCACAGATGTTGGCGAATTTCTGCATTAGGAACTTTCATGGACCTCCCTATGGCTGTCCTTTTATGGGAAAAGTGGAATATTCTACTCCTAGTCAGGTCCCTTGCACATCTCTTCTGCAGGTATATTCATGACAGTATCAGGGACATTTTCTGCTCTTGCCCCGAATTGAAATGTTCATCAACTTGCTTCCAATTTCTACACTTCCTTCAATTTCACATGCTCCATCTCCGTCAACTTTGTTAGCTTTTCTGGCCTTAGAGGGGTTAACCAATATCCATTCTAAACTAACTGGCTTCAATAGCCATACTGACAGATATCTTTGCACCCTGCTTCTGGATGCTTCTCAGGCTCTGTTGCATTTGTTCTGACACCACCACCTTCACAGCAGAGTTTCTGCTTTGTTTTTCTTTTTCTTCAACTGAGAATATAACTCCAGCATTGTTGGCAAAACGCTCAACTGTATCCATTTAATTCTGCATATTTCTGCTTATATCCATTTTCCCTGCCTCCCAAAGCCACAAATTGCCTTGTCCTCACTTTCCACTCCACCAATCTTACATTCAATGGATTAGCCTCCTTCATTTCCACACTTCCATTATAATACCATCACCAAACATATGTTTCCCTCACTTTTCAGTGTCTTCAAAGGATACTGGTCCACTCTCCTAACATCCCCAACACCCACTTTCATTCCTAAGGCCCCTTCCCTGCGCAACATGTTCAGCTCTGCCATTATATAAAGTTATAGTTGCTGATAAAAAAATGCTTATCATCTGTACTGCTATCATCCAAGATCGTTGGTACCTTGTAACAATTTACTACTTCTGGGTTTTGAAAGTTTAATCAAAATAGTCTAATCTAAAACTGCAATTATCTGACTTGAACCCCGAACGTACAAAAGAAATTGGTTTGCTGGCAGAATAAATAGTGGCAATGCAATATAAAATCTGCATTTTTGTTGTGTAGCGGGTTTGAACTAAATGAGAAAAATTGCAGAGGAGATGGTTGATTAGGAGTTGGCAGGGTTGACACTTGCATGGTAATTGCGCGAGATTCTTTGCTCAGTTTCAGGCAAAAAGTTCAGTAGAAGAAGGTCATTAAAGGTTTTCTTTAGAAAGGTGCACAATGAAGCTTGCTGTTCCCGATCAATTTTCTATGAAGAGACTGTTTAAACCAACATTGTTATTACAGTAGATGTCAGGACTGACTGCATGTTTTATTTGGCAACAATAGTGGGAAATAATGATTTCAAGTTCTCACTGATGCATTAACTGACAACTCACTAAATACAGGGTTTGTGGTCCAAATAGGTTATATTTTCCACACCCGCTCTTTTAATTAATGTTTATACATTTATACGTAAACACATTACATTTATCAGCATTTGTAATGTGTTTGAAGTGGTCAGAACAATTTGATAGCTAAAGCAGAATGTCTTTCAGTCACCTTGCAATGGTCAGCAAACAGTTTATGTTAATTGATCCACTTGGGGGAAAAAGACCACATCATTCTACATTTGTTATATTTAATGCTAATTTAATATTTTAACTGTCAGTATTACTCCCTGGGAGCATGTATTTGAGTTCAAGTTGTCCATTCAGATATAAGAAATCCAGTTTGATGTTTTAGTATGCTGTACTCGCCAGTTTGTTTCCCTTCTAATTCAACATTGTTAATGCTATCCCTGCATAAAAGTTCTCAATGTTTTACGTACGTTCGTCACATTCTTCTGAAAGGAAATAGTTTCCACTACATCACAATTTGTTTGTATGCACTTTTGCAGATATCCCATAAAGCCTGAGTTGCAGATGCCACAAGTTTTGATTCCGTGTTCGCACTGGTATCGAAAATGCCATAACATACTAATTGGGAAGTGAGTGCCCATTATGTTTTCATTCAGGACATTCTGCAAAGCCTTGACAAATGAGAAGGAAGATTTTGCAGAAGGCAATGGTAATTAAAAGACTTAGGAGCTCAGGGCTAAGAATATTGGACTCAGGAACAGGAGGAGGTCATTCAGTCCTCCAAACCTGCTCCGCCATTCAATAAGGTTGTCGCTGATCTGTTGTGGTCTCAATCCCACTATTTTGTTTGCTCGCACCCCACCCCCCCACCCCCGTCCCACCACCATTTTGACTCCATTGTCTATCAAAAATCTATCCAACTCTACTCTGAATAAATTCAATGGCGGGATTTTCCACACAACCCACTGTGCATTTGGCAACAGTGCAGGGTGGTTCGCCATTGACCAGCGATGGAAACTTCTGGTCTCGCTATTGTTAATGGGCTTTCCCACTGAACGCACCCCTTGCTGCTATGAAATCCATGGCGGGGGTGTGCGGTTGGCAGGACTGGAAGATCCCGCTGGCTTGAACGAACAAAGGATCCTGCCCCATAGCTTAGCCTCCACTGCTTTCTGAGGAAATTAATTCCACAGATTAATGACTGTCAAGAGAAAAATATTCTCCTAATCTCAGTGTGTGTTCCTACTTCTAGTCTCTCCAACAAGTGGAAACATCTTCCCAGTATCTATCCTATTAAGACCTCTCAAGGTTAAATGTTTCAATGTGATTACCTCTCAATTTTCTAAACCCAATGGATATAAATGCAATTTGTTCAACATTTCTTTGTAGAATAAACCTTTTAACCCAGGAATGAGTCGAGTGAACCATTCCTGTACTCCTTCTAATAGAATTAAAACTATTTTTCAAATAAGGAGACAGAAATAATACTAGTATTCCAGATGTGGTGTGGGATTTTCTGGTCTTGTCCACCTCAAGCCCAAATTTCTGTCCCGTGACCATTCCCACAGCAGACAGGACCAGAAAATTTATCCCATGGTCTCACCACTGGCCCTGTACAGCTGCGGTTGAAGATATATAGATGGACAGGTAGTATTGAGGAAGCAGGGGGCTGCAGGAGGACTTGGACACGTCAGGAGAATGGGCAAAGAAGCGGCAGATGGAATACAATGCAGAAAAGTGTGAGGTTATTCACCTTGGAAGGAGGAATGGGGGATAGATTGTTTTCTAAATGGGGAAATGCTTAAGAAATCAGAAACACAAAGGGACTTGGGAATCCTTGTTCAAGATTCTCTTAAGGTTAATGTGCAGGTTCAGTGGGCAGTTAGAAAGGCAAATGCAATGTTAGCATTCATGTTGAGAGGGCTAGAATACAAAAGCAGGGATATACTACTGAGGCTGTATAAGGCTCTGGTTAGACCCCATTTGGAATACTGTGAGCAGTTTTGGGCCCCGTGTCTAAGGAAGGATATACTGGCCTTGGCGAGGGTCCAGAGGAGGTTCACAAGAATGATCCCTGAAATGAAGAGCTTGTCGTATGAGGAACAGTTGAGGACTCTGGGTCTGTCCTCATTGGAATTTAGAAGGATGAAAGGGATCTTATTGAAACTTACAGGATAATGCGAAAGTGGATGTGGAAAGGATGTTTCCACTAGCAGGAAAAACTAGAACCAGTGAGAACAACCTCAGACTAAAGGGATGATTCTTTAAAACAAACATGAAATTTCTTCAGCCAGAGAGTGGCGAACCTGTGGAACTCTTTGCTGCAGAAGGCTTTGGCAGCCTGGTCATTGAGTGTCTTTAAGACAGAGATAGATAGGTTCTTGATTAATAAGGGGATTAGGGGTTAGGGGTTATGGGGAAAATGCAAGGGAATGGGAATGAGAAAAATATCAGCCATGATTGAATGGCGGAGCAGACTCGTTTGGCTGAGTGGCCTAATTCTGCTCCTATGTCTTATGGTCTTATTATGCAGTGAAACTTCCCTACTTTCATTCTCCATTCCACTTGCAACACACCCTGCCATTCCATTTGCTTTCGTAATCATTTGCTGCAGCTGTATACTAATTTTATGTGGTTTATGCATCACATCCAGATCCCTATCTGCCACCAAGTTCTGCAATCTCTCTATTTAAATTGCATCATGCTTTTCTATTCTTCCTGCCAAATTGGACAAGTTTACAGTTACCCACGTTATACTCCATCTGCCAATTTTTTGTCCACTTACTGAAGCTGTCTATTTCACTTTGCAAACTCCTGTCCTTCTCTTGGCAACTAACTCTCCTAACTATCTTGATGTCATCGATAAATTTAGCTTGCCTACATTCAGTCCTTGCGTTCTGTTAGTCAACCAATCATTAATCCATGCTAATAAATGGGTTCAATCCCTACATCAAGTTCTCTTATTTTGGTTCGCAACCTTTGATGTGGTTGGTAGATTATCAAATGCCTTTTGGAAATCCAAGTTCACCACATTTACCAATTCCTCTTTATTTACCTTGTGTTCTACTTTGCCAAGCCCTAACAAAATAGTTAAACATTACTTCCCTTGTATGTTGACTCAGCCTGATCACATTATGATTTTCTAAGTACCCTGCCGTAACCTCGTCAATAATGGAATTTAGCAATTTCCCCATGTCAGATGTTGGATTAACTCCCTATAATTTGCTGCTGTCTTTCTCCTTTCTTGAATAAATGTGCTACATTAGTTATTTTCTGATCCACTGGGATCCTTTCAGATTCAAAGAATTTTGGAAGATTATAATGCATTTATTATCTCTGCAGCCACTCTTTTAAGATCCTAGGATGTCAACCATCTGGTACAGGGGACCTGCCAGCCTTAAACTCAAGTAGTTTTTTCAGCATTTTTCACCTAGTGATGTTGATAGTTTTAAGTTCCTCCCTCACATTCCCTTCTTGATTTTAAAATATCTTCGAGAAGTTTTCTAAGTCTTCTGCAGTGAAGACAGGAATAAAATATCTGTTGAATACCTTCTTCATTTCCTTGTTTCCATTGCGAATTCTGCAGACTCTCACTCCTGAGGATGTAAACTAACTTTAGTTACTATTTTCATATTAAAGAACTTGGAGAAACTCTTATTATGTTTTAGTGTCACTTGCTAGATTTCACTCATGTTTAACTTTCGCTCTCTTTATTCTTTTCTTTGTTATTATTTGATGGTTCTTAAAAGTTGACCTGTCTTTTGACCTAACACCAACTTTTGCTGATTTGTACACTTTCTTTCAAGTTAACATCAGCCACAGATGATGTAGCCTTCTCAAAGAGCCTTTCTTTCTTACTAGGATAAATCTTTGCTGACAGTTATTAAGTATCTCCTTAAATGTCTGCCATTGCCTCTCTACTGTACTACCTTTTAACAAGGTTTCCCAGATCAATTTAGCTAGTCCTGTTTTCATACTCTTATAATTATATATATTGGGTTTAAAACACTAGAATCATAGAATCTGACTGTGCAGAAGGAGGCCATTTGGCCCATCAAGCCTGTGTTAACAACAATCCCACATAGGCCCTATCCCCTTAAGCCCACATATACACCCTGCCAATCCCCCGATACTTATGGGTAATTTAGCATGGTCAAACAACCTAACCTGCACATATTTGGACTTGGGAAGAAACTGGAGCTCCCAAAGGAAACTCATGCAGGCAAGGGGAGAACGGACAAACTCCACAGAGACAGTGACCCGAGGTCGGAATTGAATCCAGGTTCCTGGTGCTGTGAGGCAGCAGTGCTAACCATTGTGCCACAGTGATGTCCTAGACCACAAATCACACCCTTTATCATGTGTTTACTGTCACCTTTACCATCATCTTATTAATTAATCCTGCCCCATTGCTCAGTACCAGCTCTAGAATAGCCTGCTCCCTGGCTGGCTTTGGAACATAATGCTCCAACAAATTGTTTTGCATACCCTCTGTTAGCTTATTTTCCAGGCTATTCATGCCAATCTGATTTGTCCAATCTAGATTAAAATCATCCATGAATATTGCTGTACCTTTGACTGTTACAGGGTTACTTTTACAGATATAAATGTTCTGGAACCGCCAAAATCAAATACAGATCAGTATCACTTTACCCTCAACTGCCAAACTTTGCATCTTAAAGAGTTTAATTTGGATTTGAAAATAATTGCTTTGCAACTCACTTCCCAGTTGCATAAAGAATTTTAAGAAGGTGCATACCTTTTACTGTACGTGTATAAACGTGATTTCTACAATAAGGCTGTTGCGTTTTCTTAGAAGTACAAAATGGTCAGGATCCTCCCAAAAAAAATCCTCAGTGCCGAATTCAAGTAAAAAGTCCCACTGGTTTCTTTAGTGGGATTTTCAAAATGAATCTCCCACATTCTGTTCACTACAGAGAGAGCCCTAGCGAGATTCACATTGAAAATCTTGGCGGGGGGGGGGGTTGCCTGTTGCCGCTGGTGAGGCCGGTAGCATAGCACTGAGTGGGCCATTGCGCATACGTTGATTTGCCATAGTGGAGATTGGCACATGTGCAGTAGCCCCGCACTGCCGATCATTGGTCAGCACAGCAACACCCCCCATCCCCTCGACTGCTGGCCTCCCCGACATCACCGGGCCAGCCCTGATGTCCCCCGCTGCCCCTCCAAGCCTAATCTCCCTAACCCTCTCCACTAGAACCTCCCCTGATGGCCAGCCCGAATCTCTCCCTCTGCCACTGATCCTGATGCAGAGTGGCAACGGGATCCCACAGGGAATGCCCTCCCAATGGGCCCTGCCCCCTTGGGTATTGCCACTTTGGCCCTTGGGCAGTGCCAGGGGGCCAGGCTGGCAAAACCCAGGGGGCACTACTCCTTAGCCCCGACCTCCTGGCCAGGGCGGGGGTGGGGTGGGATGGTGAGTGAAGTGGTGGAGGCTAGCGGGCTCAAGACTGAATAATATTTAAATACTAATTTTAATATTCAAATTAGCTCCACACTGGTTTCTGGTGAATTCCATGTTTTTTATGCTCTATCATGCCACTCATACTCCAATGCTTCAGAATGTTATAATTTTCTCCTTTGCTTTAAATATTGGGAGTTCCCTATTTTTAATAAGATTTAGATGAGAAAGGAAAGATGAGGTTTGGCAGAGTTATGTGAAGTCTGCCAGAAGTTTGATATTTTCTTCCACAGCTGGCAAAGACTTCAGCTTGTACAGGTCAACAACTCACCACAAAATCTTGCATGAAACTGTGAACTACACATTGAATTTTATGTTGAGTCAATCAGAAGGAAAGATCTACGATAATAGATGTACCTGCTGATCTAAGCTGGCTGTCAGTCCAGAACAATTCAAATTCTTCCATGGTCTCACTTCCCCCTTTCTGGGTGAGTTGCTCCAGTTCCACAACCTCTGAGGTCTCAGTGATCCTGTAATTCTGGCTTGATTTGGATGCCTGACTTTCTTGTTCCTACCACTGTTTGAGTTGATTTATTATTGTCACATGTATTGGTATACAGAGAAAACTATTGTTTCTTGCATGCTGTACAGACAAAGCATACCGTTCACAGAGTAGAAAGGAGAGAAAGAAAGGAGAGGGTGCAGAATGTAGTGTTACAGTCACAGCTGGGATGTAGAAAAAGATCAACTTAATATAAACTGGGTCCATTCAAAAGCCCAATGGCAGCAGGGAAGAAGCTGTTCTTGAGGCACTGTTGGCTATACCTTCAGCTGTTTAGGTCCTAAATTCTGGAATTCCCTCCCAGCTTAGATCTCTTTGCATTTTTCCTTCTTTAAGCCTCTCTTTAAAAATCTTTTGAACAACCTTTCAGTCACCAAATCAAAAATACTGCAGATGCCAGAAATCTGAAATAAAAACAGAAAATGCTGGATAAACCAAGCGGGTCTGACTACATCGGTGGGGAGAAAAACAGAATTAACATTTTGAGACTATATGACCCTCCTAAGAACCTTTTGGCTCAGTGTCAATTGTGTCAATGGCTTGAATTCCTGTGACTTTTTGGGTCAAATTTAGTACAAAGAGCAACACAGCACGGGAAATAGGCCCTTCAGCCCAACGAGCCCGCACCGCCATCTTAACAATGTGTTTTTCCTCCTCCACCTTTGACCCATGTCTATGCTTATGGTACCCCCATTGGAAACCAGATTAAGGGGAGATTTAGTGTCTTAAAAGATACTGTATAAATTGAAGTTGTTGACACATATACAGTCCAACGCGGGGACAGCCTTAGCAATCCTTCCTGGCACGATTTAGTAATATTCTCCCTTGTAAACAGAAGATAATTTATTTTACCATTGTTCAGTACAAATATTTTTAAGTTCTGTGGGTATCCTAATTCCTTACCTGGAGATCCAGTGTGCCTCTGCATATTGCAGTCACTCCATCCTAGAGCTGCCCAGTTTAAAATGGTAAAATCAAAACGAGTAATTTTTCAGTACATTTTATTTGTTTTTTGTACGACAAATAAGCATTCAAATTCCATTACAGAAAATAACCTGATCTTGGCGAGTGACAAACCGATTGTTATATAACTAAATGTCAATGAACCCTTTGATAGGCTTCAGCCATGTGCTGAAGTTTAGACATATGAATGGCAGAAAGCATCAGGCTGATAAAAGTGATGGTAATTTAGCACTGATCAGCAAATGAATATGTATAAAAATGGAATGCGTCATCGAAAGGCCAGCAAATTACCACAACAGCAATAGTTTCAAACTGCAAAGGATTTTGGCTAAGTTTTTGAAGGTCTGTTCATAAAATAGCACCAAGTTAAAGACAAAATCTGATTCAAGAACACAAGCACCAATGAATAAGCGGATCAAACATACAGTGAATGCAGGGTAGTTACAACATCTATTTCACTTCTGCTGCCAGCATCAATCACAACCTGATGCATGTTCATATGAAGCACTTGTCCTTGAATGATCCTCAAATTGACTGCTTCTAGAATGCCGCCTTTCCAAATAGAGTTCGAAACTTTCAATGATTAGTGCAATATTTTCTTGGCAGTCTCAAACCCTATCCCAGTTTCTGTCCGTGATGAGGTAGATGAAACTGGGCAAGTTCCACACGCACTGATTTTCACCTCAGCAAGAAAAGTAGGTCAAATTTGGTGTCGGGAATGTTCGGTACTTTATAAAATTATATTTCTTTATTTCACCCCAGTGTTAGGCACCATAGAGAAGCAGTTATCTGTACACTAATGTGGCAAAATCCTCTTGTTATACATCTTCCATCTTGATATTTTCTACAATTTCTGTCAAAATGATGAATAGTGATTTGGATGATATTTCCTCCTGGGAGATCCAAAATATAAGCATGTGGCTGAGTGCAGTGTAGAGATGAATTTGTCCATGACCATTTTGTTTAAGCACTGGAAAAGATGGTGTTCAAATAATCTTAGACTTTACAAGAAGCAGACAGGTCCAATGTCAACACCAAATTCCTGCCCGGGAGCACCAATGTCCAATGGTGCAATGTCCACAATGGGCAGGCGAAGAGTCTTCCGTGTTCTATATTCAAATACAGTCTTGCTCCAGTCTCCTGTGTGCTTCTGAAGGTAAACAAAAATAAAGTTCAGTTTTTACTTTCATTGGAGTTTTATGTGCAGTTCTGGTCACGAGGACACAAAGCTGTGGAGAGAGTGCAAAGAAGGTTCACCAGGATGTTGCCTGGTCTAGAGGGTGTTGGCTATGAGGAGAGGTTGAATAAACCAGGGTTGTTTTCACTGGAAAGATGGAGGCTGAGGGGAGACCTGATAGAGGTCTACAAAACTATGAGAGACATAGACAGGGTGGACAGTCAGAGGCTTTTTCCCGGGGTGGAAATGTCAATTGCAAAGGGGCACAGGTTCAAGGTGAGAGGGGGAAATTTTAAGGGAGACATGCGGGAGAAGTTTTTCATGCAGAGCTTGATGGATGTCTGGAATGTGCTGCCAGAGGTGGTGGTACATTAGCAACATTTAAAAGGCATCTGGATCAGTACATAAATAGGGAGGGAATAGAGGAATCTGAACAAGTAAGGGCAGAAGGTTTTTTTTTAAGTTTAGTTAATGGCATCATGATCGGCACACGCTTGGAGATTGAAGAGCCTGTTCCTGTGCCACAACTTTCTTTATTCTTTGTATTAACAAAATGCTGTCAACCTGGAGCATATTCAATTAAACTGAATTAAAATGAGCCCAAAACCTACAGTTGTAGAATAATACCTGTAATGTCAATAAGACAGTTTAAGCCAGAAGATTGGGAACATTTTAGAAAACAAGATGACTAAAAAAAGAGGGACAAATTGGAAGATGACAGAAAACAAGGAAGAAATATAAAGATAGACAGTAAAAGTTTTGACAAGTATATAAAATGAAAACAGTAGTTAAAGTGACTGTTGGCCCATTAAAAATTGAGACTGGGGAATTCAGTTAACAAATGAAAAAACCTTTTGTATCTGTCTTCTCATTGGAGTTTAGAAGAATAAAAAATAATTTTACTGAAACAAGACAGGTTCTGAGTGGGCTTAACAAGATCGACTCAGAGGATATTTCCCCAAGTGAGGGAATCTAGAAATAGGGACAGATGAGGACAAATTTCTTCTCTCGGAAGGCCAATTAGTTTTGGAACTCTCTTCCACAGTAAACAGTGGTGGCTGGGGACATATTCCATATCTAGTTGGACAGATTGTTGATCCTCAAAGGAATCAAGGGAGCCGGGGGAAGGAAGTTGGTAGAAGACAGAAAATTGGAATTAAGGCTACAAATCAAAGCAGCCATGTCTTAATGAGTGGCAAAGCAGGGTCGATGGGCCAAATGGCCTCCTTATATTGCTATTTCTTGTCGTCTTAATCTTTTTGCTACTTACAGTACAACCATCTTCAAGGACCTTGTATATAAATTTGCTGTTTCCTTCAGCTCTGAGCTCTGCATCAACCCAACTCATCAACTTTAAAGCTTTCTTCATATTTCCAGCCTCAGCATCCAGATAAGCAATGCTGTTCTTACAGTGGTAGGTGATGTTCTGGAATGCTTGAGTGGAAAGCAGTCGAAGGAATCCGATTTGGATTTCAACGGTATCTTTTGATATCGCATTGTCACCATAGCCAAACTGAGGAAATAGAAATTTTTACTACATTTATTTCATTATTTTCAAGAAGGCTTTTATTTATTCATTCTCATGATATGCGCGTCACTGGAGAGGCCTGTATTTATTGCTCATCTCCAGTTAAGGTGATGGTGATGGACCTTTATCTTGAACCACTCAGCAATATATCTTCTGAAGGTTTCATAGAACAATTACATTTCTAAATACCCCAGAGATGGAATTGGTCAGCAGCAGTAGTGTGGAACAGGCCAGTGAGTTAACACCATATCTGATTTTCTTTATTGATATGTTAAATAGTCAGCTGAATCTGTGTGAGAGTATTTTGTGGAACTGGAAAATTTCACCAGTTCCCTCTGGTCTCCAATGGCGATCTCTCCATATGATACAGGACTTAAGTATTAGTTCTGATTTTGAATAAAGCAAGGGCACCCAAAGGAAAAAGTATCTGACAGTCTAGAGATCTGTACTGATACAAAAGTGATGGTTAGGACTGGAATTCTCCAGTTGTACACAGCCTACTGCTGTTGCCAATGAGAATGGAGAATTTGGTGCTCAGCTGTCCACTACAGCGGGACTGGAAATCCCCAGCTATGAGCAGGGCCAGAGAATTCTGGCCTATAAGTCTTAAAACATAGCTTCAGAAATGTGGCTTGAGCATCAAATTATGACATCTAGTCAAGAGAGTCAATCATTTTGTGAATTCCAATTCAGTGAACGTTGCACCAGTTGTCTTATGGTGGACAGTTAAATATGTTTTAATTAGTTCTAATCTGTTTTCTTCCCTTATTCATCTTGTTTTACCCATTACTATTACAATCTTATTTTACCCATTACATGGGTGCATTACCCATGCTAAATTGCCCCTTAGTGTTCTGGGATGCGTAGATTAGAGGGATTAATGGGATAAGTATGTGGGGCTAAGGGGAGATTGTTATTGGTGCAGACTCGATGGACTGAATGGCCTCCTTCTGCACTGTAGGAATTCTACTATTCTACTATTCTGTTTTGTGCTACCGTGTGTCATGGTACTTACGTGGAAACCACCGTCCATGGACTCACCAAACCACACATGCTTCTTTCGACCAATGCTTTTGCTTGTCCACCAGTTTTTGCGTGGAATACTTTTGGGGTTGGGAGACACACAGGTCTCTCCAGTCTCTATGTTGCAGTGTACTTTGATGGCATCCAATGTGCTGCCTTGATTAGGATCAATCCAGTATTCTCCTATAATAATGACATCAAAGCAAAATCCTTAGTGATTTTCTACAGCGGCTTCATAATACTTTGCTTGTAATGGGAAAAATAATTTTTTTTGTGTAGTACAGTGCAAAATGTGCTTTTACTTGGCTGCATGCAGGAGCCCCAGCTATTTGTGCATTAACACAACTTATAACTAGCCTACATTTCTCAATGGCAGCCCAGATCAGGGATGCTGAAAGAGGAGGGAAAAATGTGTTTCAGAATTCCAAAGGGAACGTTCTCTCCGTGATACCCTGGTCCACTCTTCACTCACCCCCAACATTCAGTTCTTTCCCATGAAAACATAGGAGATGTACATGTGTCCTTTTTCATCCTCTCTCCTTACTGTCCAAGGGTCTCCTTCCAAGTCAAGCAACAAATTAAGTGTATTACATTCAATTTAGTATACTGTGTTCGCTGCTCACAATGTGGTCTCCTCTAAACCGGGGAAACCAAACCCAGATTATAGAACATACTGTTCAATCTTCAAGTGGGACCCTGAGCTTCCCGATGGCTTGTCATTTTAAATCTCCACCTTGCTCACACGCTGACATCTCTGTCCTTCGGTGAAGCTTAAGGTAAGTTAGAGAAACAGCACCTTGGGGGCAATTCTTCCAGCCCCCCTGTGCTGTTCCAACAGTGTAGCAGGCTGGGAGACATCGGTGGACGCTGTCTCATGGGTTTCCTGCTGGGCGCCCAGGCCTCCATGCATCTCCTAGCTGAAGGTTTCCAGTGTCAACAGCTCCACACCAGAAATCAATGCAGAGCTGATTTAGGTATGGAAATCTTCATTTGCATTTAATTAGTGGGTCCGGCACTGAAGTCTCCAGGCCCATTAATGTCCTCCTCCACTCCCCCCCACCCCTCCCCATGGCCAGCAATGAGCCCGCTGGATGGAACAGAGGCCATTGAGCCCCTCTCGGGAGGTCAACAGTAAGGAGAGGTGTTACTTGGGTAGTGCCAGCCTGGCATCCTGGCACTAGTCAAGGGGCAAACTGGTAATGCCCAAGAGGTGCCTTGGCACTGCCCACTGGGCATCAGGCAGTGCCATGGGTGTGGGCTCAGAGGGAGGGGGGAGGGCCTATTGAGGGGATAGGTGGTTCCGTTGCCACTCTGCATTTGGGATCATTGGCAGAGGGAAGGGGCCATCCAGGTAGGGAGTGCGGGATCAAAGCTGACGGCGGGGGTTTAGGCTGCCAGGGCAAGGTCAGTCTGCAGGGGGGGTGGGGTTCACGACTTCTGGAAGTGGGTGGGGGGAGGAGGAATTCAGGAGATAGGGGCTGGGGCTGATACTGGATGGGGGTGAGGGGAGGAGATGGTGTTGGAGAGATCGGGGCTGGCCCAGGGAGGCCCAGGTTGGCAGTGGTGGGGGGTGTCAGAAGGTCAGTGACTGGGGTGGGAGAGACAGAAGGCCAGCGACGGGGCATTGCAGGGCTGGCCAGTGATCGGGAGGCCGTGGGGCTGGCGAGCAATTGCGAGGCCTGCAATGTGGGGCCACTGCACATATACCGATCTTCGCTCTGACTGATCAGCGCGTGCACAGTGACCTGTTCAGCGCTATGCTACCAGCCTCTCCAGCAGGAATAGGCCCTGCTGCAGATTTTCAGGATGAATCACGTTAGGGTGCTTTGTGATGCACAGAATGTGGGAGATCCATTCTGAAAATCACGTTAACACAAAAATCTGTGAGATTTACTCCTGTTTTCACACAAATTTGGGACTTTTGGGGCGAATGCTGGCCAAGAATTAGGAACTTTACAGCCTAATTAAGAGTGTACTCTTTCTTCTCCTTATTGTGCTTCCTAGGCTTTACAACCTGCTTTGCTTTATTTTCGCTTTCAAACAACAGCACATCTGCCCTCGGCACATCTTTGTTTCTTTGTTCCTTTTCTTGCCCCATCACCACTCCATTTTGTCCAGTTAAGAGCCCCTTCTATCATTCACTCTCTCCTGCCTTCCTTGCCCACTTACCACTTGCTCAAATCCTCTTTCCTCTCCAACTTTTCTCTATCCTGACGAAAGATCAACAAACTGAAATATTGGCTGGAATTCTCCTGACTCGCAAGCTCCACTACAGCTGCCAGTGAGAATGGAGAATTTGGCTCTCAGCCAAATCTTCGCTCATGTCAGCGGGGCTGGAGAATCCCAGCTGTGGGCGATGTCAGAGAATTGGGCCCATTAACACAGATGCTGCCTGATTTGCTGAGTATTACTGTTAATAGTGTTACTGTTTCAAATTTCCAGCATCCATGGTTTTCTGCTTTTTGAGCTCCCAGTCTCCAGTCAATGCATTCCTCCAAGTGTCTTGTTAAACCTCAGCAATTGGAGTTTTTGATTCCTTAGTCAGCAGGAAGGCAGGTGGTAAGGATGAGATAAGAACATAAGAACATAAGAAATAGGAGCAGGAGTAGGCTATCTTGCCCTTCGAGCCTGCCCCGCCATTCAATAAGATCATGGCTGATCTGAAGTGGATCAGTTCCACTTTCTCCCCATAACCCTTAATTCCCCTGTCTGTCAAAAACCTATCTACCCGTGACTTAAATATATTCAACGAGGTAGCCTCCACCACATCAATAGGCAGAGAATTCCAGAGATTCACCACCCTTTGAGTGAAGAAGTTCCTCCTCAGCTCTGATCTAAACTGCATCCCTCCCCCCCCCTCCTTATTTTGAGGCTGTGCCCTCTGGTTCTGTTTTCCTTTCTAAGCGGAAAGAATCTCTCTACCTCTACGCTATCTATCCCCTTCATTATCTTGTAAGTCTCTACAAGATCCCCCCTCAGCCTTCTAAACTCTAACAAGTACAGGCCCAATCTATTCAATCTCTAAGCCTAATTGCTTAAATGGGCAAAATCCCATTTACTGCCACACTTTTACAATCCTTTCCAGAAATCATGTCTAACACAACAATCACTGTGTTATACAAAAAGGTGGCAGAAATTGCCACAGGGCCTTTTCACCCCTTAACATTATTAGGAATCCATCTGCTCATGGACTGAATGTAGCTGGGAGCACACCCTGGTTTCCATGCTGACAGATATACAGTGAACATACCAGCTACAAGAGACGTGTAGGGAATTGGCATTACCTGCCTTCTTTGTAGACTTCAGGAAAGCATTAATAAACTGCATTCATTGCTCACAATGTGGTCTCCTCCAAACTAGGGGAACCAAACGCAGGTTGTAGAATATCCCTGTTCAGCCTTCAGACAGGCCCCTGAGCTTCCCAATGGCCTGTCATTTTAAATCTCCATTTTGCACTGACATCTCTGTCCTTGGCCTACTGCCCTGTTTAAGTGAAGCTCAAGATAAGTTAGAGGAAGAGCACCTTGAGGGTGATTCTCCCAGCCCACTGTGCTACTTTAGCAGTGCAGTAGGTCGGGAGACATCAACGGAGGCTCAAATGCCTTCAGAAAAGCAGGGTAAAAGTTTGGAGGCTGAGGCCTAGCACCCACTTTGTTTGGTATTTCCTTTGCCATGTTCTTGACCATTGCTTTTCCTGCTGATATGGAAGGAGTTTACCTGCATGCTAGCTCTGACGCAAGCTCTACAATCTATTCAGGCCGACAGCTAAGACAAAAAAGAGCTCCTCTACTCTGATCATGCCACTTTAGTCACTTACACCGAAAGTCAGCTGCAAAGACTCATGGATTGTCTCTCTCCTATGTCTGCAGCCTACATCAAGAAGGTTATAGCTTCAAGCTGTAAAAGCATCAAGAAAACCCTGGTATATGATAAAATATCCATCCTCGGTCACACTAATCAACATTTTGCTAGATGTGGTTAGCAAATTCTGCTGCTTTGGTCTATGTAACTATTTAGACGCAGAACTCACACACACATTGGAAAGGGAACTACCGCCTTTAGCAGATTTGTGAGGCTAACAACCATAATGCGGGTTTACAAAGCCTGTGTTCTCAGCACATTGCTGTAGGGCTGTGAAGCAGAGAAAATGACTTACAGAATACAAGAAAGCACAACAATTTTCATCTTTCATGTCTAATGACACATTCCCTGCACCTCATGGAAGGCAAAAGTCACAAATGCGGCATCCTCTCAAGGGCAAAAGTTCCCAAGTATCCTAGCATTTATCAAGCAGAAGGAACTTCCCCTGGTTCAGGCATGCTCGCAGGGTGGAAGACTGATGTATTCCTGAAGATATTCTGTTCTGTGAGGCAGCTGGTGCCAGGCCAGTAGGACATCCAAGATCAAGGATGTTTCCAAGTAAGACAAAGCAGCCCAAACCATTAATTTTCACACTAGTCAATAACAGAGGGAAATTGTAACATTATCTGTAGGCCGACATAAAACACCAGGATGATCAGTTGTTATAGAAGCCTGACAACAGGTAACAGCTGATAAACGGAAAGCAACAACACATAACGATACCTGAGAACCACCTCATATCTGGCACGATCGGCAGGAACTGGCTCTCATGGATTGGGCTCTTCAGCCATGAGAAAAAGCACATTTAATGCTCTCCCTTCACCAATGTATTTGACACTGGCCATTATTTTACATAGATGAAAGGAAGCTCACATGAGGGAGCATTCAGATCTTCAGGGTTAAACTGCTAGAATACTCTGCTGTGGTATTTGACTGCAAGGTCACCCAGCCCCCTGACGGAACAGATCTCTCTCCTCCTGCACTAAGACTTCTAGTGTGGAACCTGGGAACTTTGGGTCACACTCTCTGGCCTGTTGAGTCACTTTTGTCATTTCGTCCTGCTGCTCCAGTCTTTGCAGCCCCTGCTGGGATGAACCTTGCCTTCAAGAGGTAAGGTTTGGATTTAGATAACGCAGGATAGCTTTAATTGGTGGTATCGTCATAACAACTTGGGTCCCCTGCTAAGGTGTGCAGCCGTTCTGCAGCATATTGAACACAGCATGCCCCAGTTTGAATGCAGTAAGAAGTCTCACAACACCAGGTTAAAGTCCAACGGGTTTATTTGGTAGCAAAAGCCACTAGCTTTCAGAGTGCCTCTCCTTCATCAGATAAATGGGAGTTCTATTCACAAAAACGGCATATAAAGATGCAGACTCAATTTATAAAATAGTGATTGGAAAGCAAGTCTTTACAAGTAATCAAGTCTTAAAGGTACAGACAATGTGAGTGGAGAGAGTGTTAAGCGCAGGTTAAAGAGATGTGTATTGTCTCCAGACAGGACAGTTAGTGAGATTTTGCAGGTCCAGGCAAGTCACGGGGATTAAAGATAGTGTGACATGAAGCCAAGATCCCAGTTGAGGCCTTCGTCATGTGTGCGGAACTTGGCTATCAGTCTCTGCTCAGCGACTCTGTACTGTCATGTGTCGTGAAGACCACCTTGGAGAATGCTTACCCGAAGATCAGACGCCAAATGCCTGTGACCGCTGAAGTGTTCCCCAACAGGAAGAGAACAGTCTTGCCTGGTGATTGTTGAGCACTGTTCATTCATCCGTTTTCATTGTGTCTGCATTGTCTCCTCAATGTGCCATGCCTCGGGTCATCCTTCCCTGCAGTGTATCAGGTAGACAGCGTTGGCCGAGTTGCAAGAGAATGTACCATGTACCTGGTGGATGGTGTTCTCACGTGAGATGATGGCATCCGTGTCGATGATCCGGCACGTCTTGCAGAGGTTGATGTGCCAGGGTTGTGTGCTTCGTGGTCACTATTCTCCTGAAGACTGGGTAGTTTGCTGCGGTCACGGGCATTTGGCATCGGATCTTCGGGTAAGCGTTCTCCAAGGCGGCCTTCATGACACACGACAATGCAGAGTCACTGAGCAGAGACTGACAGCCAAGTTCTGCACACGAGGTTCATGTCTCATTATCTGTAACCCTCACGACTTGCCTGGGCTGCAAAATCTCACTAACTGTCCTGTCTGGAGACAATGCACATCCTTTTAACCTGTGCATAACGTTCTCTCCACTCACATTGTCTGTGCCTTTAAGACTTGATTATCTGTTAAGACTCACATTCCAACCATTATTTTGTAAATTGAGTTTGTGTCTTTATATGCCCTGTTTGTGAACACAACTCCTACTTACCCTACGAAGAAGCAGCACTTCGAAAGCTAGTGGCATTTGCTACCAAATAAACCTATTGGACTTTAACCTGGTGGTGTGAGACTCTTTATGGTGTTTACCCCAGTCCAATACCGGCATCTCCACATCATGACTACCAGTTTGAATGGACATGGGACAATTATCTATCATGATCTCCACACCCAATTTCAGGGCTATCTATATAATGCCCTTGATACACAACCACTAAGAATCTGCTTCTTCGTTCCCTTGAGCAACTTGCCATGGTGTATTTTCCCAATACTCGCTTTCCATCACGAAATGCATTACTTCGGGTTTGGCTGTATCATAATTTTCCAACAATGACGCCCTCTCCCCCAAAACCACGGTATGTTTTATCACTGAGCAGTGGTAGGATCTTCCGGTCCCGCCTGCTGTCAACAGGGTTTCCCGTTATTCGCACGCTCGCTGCTGGGGAACTCATGGTGGGCAAAGTGGGGTTTGCTGTCAGGAGGACTAGAAGATCCCACTGGTGGGAATAGCTGGAAAATCTCGCCCACTGTGTCTGCCACATGTTCATTTATTTCTCCAACCTACATATATTTTCTTGAAGTCGTTTCCAAACCTACTGACGGTTTGGTAAGTCTCCAACCTCTGTGCCTTCAGCAATTTTCTTCTGATGTTCCGCGTTCAACTCCCCAAATCATTCTAATTACTCAACAAAAAATTATCCACTTTGATTAAAGCAGCAAAGGAAAATTTCAAGATTACTAGTGGGGGAAGGGAAGAAAGATGCATTTGGAACATCAAGTTCAATTATAAACCGAATGGCTTCAACAATATTTCTCCAACTTTGTTTTTTGAAGAGTGACAATGAGTTTCCGTTTTGTTACTTTTCCCCCAACTGCCTGAAGTGGGGCACGGATACAAGATCCAGTATTTGCAAGAGGAAGTATTCCACAAAACAATGTCATCCTTGTGACACAGGACTGGCCTAATTCCACAATGATATTTTTCCAACAGCAGAGCTAAGTGCAAGAAGTCACAAAATCCTATTTACAATGCTGGGGTTAGCACTGAGGCCAACTGTAACTTAAATTAGAATAAAGTTCAGAGTAATTCTATTCAATGTGATTCTACGTAATTCAAAATACATATATCAGTTTGCAAGGCACAGCAAGCTTAGAAATTTGGCAAGCTTCATTAATACTGTGGCTAACGATAACCAAAATTGCAACATCTCAAACAACATATCTACTCATGCAATATTTGCCATTATTTCGGTAGTTCAATTACAGATTAGAATAAAGATAATGTTTGCCTGATTGGGAATATTTGGGTCTTATCTTTGCCACATGGAGAGATTTATTTTTCTTATTTCATTTAGTCACCGTATTCCTAAAAAGTGACTGTACAAATCCTTCTCATGTTGTATTTGTTTAGAATTCCTCAACCGCTTCCACCAATTTCTGAAAATCATAGCTCGGTGCAGTTTATTTTCTGCTTCTACGCTGGGTAGATTGAGAAATGCCACATTGACAGGGCACAGCTTCTCCGCTCATTCATTTTAATGATGGAAGGCTGGGTTATTTCATTTAGTGAAATGGAATAATTACCCTGACATTCTGCTACATGCCTGCACTTTTCATCTTCTTCTTGACCACAAAGCATCAAGAGGAGTGAACTTTTTTATGAGACCCACCGTTTCATTATGTTTTACTCAATAATTCAGTAAAAGCGAAAAGTTGGTTAAGTAATTTTGTAGACAGACACGTACAAATCTTGCCTGATGAAGTAACACAGCTGACGAGTAAGCTGGCCTTTCTAAATCCTTTAGTTGCCCTGTTTACTTAGTAAGAATTTATATCTCTCTTTTGCTGCCAAAGGCATAGTCTGCAGAAGGAGTTTGTTGTCTGACAGATGTGAAATTCAAAAGTGGGACACTTTCTGACCATTTAATAGAATTTAGTAGTAGAAAGGCCTTTGGAGATAATAAAAGTTGAGATTTAAGTATATAAATCAATATGTTTGCATATATCCCACTCTTTGATACTTGAACAGACATAATATCTGACTAATTTCTTTTTAGCACTCAATTTTGGAGAATATGATACAAACATGTTGCTATTTGTATGTTAACAACTCTAACAATACTAACCTTCTGTAAAAAGGTGAGGTGTCTTGGGTTTGGAAGTATTCCATTTTTCACTCAGAAATGGGAAATACTGGGGGTGAACTTGAGCCCACACTCGCCATCCGCAGCAATGGCAGCAGGTGCTCAAGATTCGGTGAAACCCCAGAAGGCGCTGATCTCAGCAGTGAGATCACGACTTTCAAATTTCACCACTCCTCATCGACATTTACATGTCATTAACAACTTTCCTTGCTGCATATTGAATCCCACCCCGCACTATATGCCCTGACGTTTAGTACCGATTCCCTCCCGGGGGCTGCAAAGGGAAGAATAAAGGGAGAGGGACAGGATTAGCACTGAGGCCAACTGTAATTTAAATCAGAGAATAGTTCAGATTAATTCTATTCAATGTGATTCTATGTAATTCAAAATACATATATCAGTTTGCAAGGCACAGCAAGCTTAGATATTTGGCAAGCTTCATTTATACTGTGGCTAAAAATGCAATCTCTCAAACAACATACGTACTCATGCACTGCCCACTGCCCCTTGGCACAACTTGACACCATGCCAACCTGACAGTGATAATCTGTGTCAAGGGGCACAGTGGACCCAAGTTGGACCCTCATGGTGGATGGGGGATTTATTTATTTGCTGTTTTGGGGGGAGGGGGGTGGATGTAGGAACTGGGGATGCAGGTGACAGCCATTTGGGGGGAATAGAGGTGGATGCCGGCATTGACTATACAGGTGGAGGTTTGGGGGGGCAAAGGGGACCGATGCTTGGGGTCGGGGGGGGGGGGGGGGGGTTGCAGACACTGACTGTCAGGAGGGGCAGAAGAGGTGAAAGGTTTAGAGGGAAAATGGGGGTGGGGGAAAAGAAATGCTGTCTCCAGTTTGTTGGTGGGGGCAAACGATGAGTGCCAGCATCAATCCTGGCTGAGGGAAGGCCTAGAGAGCTCTGTGGTGGGCAGGGGAGGGGGTCGATGTCATTGTTTGGTCAGATCAGGGCACCCTTTAAACATGACGCCCCTATTTCAGTATAATCGAGCTTTACCAGCGTGTTGAGGGCCTAACTGACAAACGTGAAACATGCCCACTTGTCTTTTCATAGCAGAATGCTATGATCTGGAGGGAAAACTTGCCATTTTTCTCACTGGATCCAAAACTGCCATTTTTTGGTGAGATTTTGCCCAATCTTGATTTGCAATGAAAGGACGCATTTAACTGAATGCTAATGACTGGGTTTGTGAATAACTAATATATTGTCCGTGTGACCTCTTGCTCTGGTTTTGATAGCTTGAGGGGAGTGGAGAGGAGTTTTGTCGAGATGTTTCCCCCACTATTGGCCCTGGGTTTCCCCTCTCAATCTTATTGTTGCCTTTCCTGTGAGGTAATACGCCTACAAGAAGGATTATCTAATGAAGATGTTCCACCCATCATGAGTGTTGATCATCCAGCTGGTTTTGTCCTGCCTGACATTTTTTGAGGTTTATAAAGCACGTTATACACTACCCCAAAATGTGTCATCGCCAGTTACAATAAATTTAATCCAATAGAAATTTTCTTCTCAGCTGGCTTTCTTACCACTCTTGGATTCTGGATGACTAAATTTGAGGTCACGGCAGCTACGGGCAGGGCTCTTTTGTGATCCGTCTGGGTTCAGGAGTGTGTCCATTCGGCCGTTAAGGATTTTCAGGGCAGCTATTATTTCTTCCCCTTGTATATTTGCAGATTCAATAGGCTGATCACCAAAGTAGCCCTTCCTTGGATACGCCGGACCCTTTTCTCCACCGCCAAATGATGCTGCTCCACAACAGGGACCAGGAGGGCCAGGGGAGCCAGGTATGCCAGCCGGGCCATCGTTACCTGGAGGACCCTGTGGAGTTCGAAGTACATAACTCATAGTTAGTGTTCCCTGATAAAAGTATAACTGATTGGCATTTCAATTCATAAACTCACAGGAATTTGCTTGAGAATCTCAGTCAGATATAATGCCCTTATTTAGGGTTTGTTCTTTGGCACCGCTATTCAATTAATCCCACTGTCCTGCTCTTTCCACACAACTGAAATCCCTCATTCCTGGCACCAATCTCGTTAATCTCCTCAGCACATTCTCTGAAATTTGGACAGTTGTGTAGTGCCCAAAATTGAACAGAATGCACCAGCTGCGGCCAAGCCAGTGTTTTATAAAGTTTAGTGTAACCTTGCTTTTGTGCCCTGTGCCTCTATTAATAAATCACACATACATTTTAATATCCTTCTCAACTTGTCCTGCCGCCTCCACGAATTTGTGCACACACTCTCAGATTTCTCACTTCCTGTCTCCCCTTTAAAATTGCAATATTTAGCTTATGCTCTCGCTTTTCTGCCAAAATTCCCACAGTTTACTTCTGCCATGTGTCTGCCCATTTCAACTGTCTGCCTATGCCCCCGCAGAGGCTGTTACTATCTTTGTCACTGTTTATTCTCCTTTCCAGTTTTGGGTCATCCTCAAACTTTGAAAATCTGCCTTATACCTAAATCCAAGGTCATTGATATATCTCAAAAAGATATATCAAATTTGACTTCCGGGGAATATTTTTCTCTGGTCTGCAAACCATGCATTCACCTCTACTCTGTATCTCTTTGTATCTGCATGGTTACCTTCCCTTTGATCCCACCAGCTTTCATTTTGCTCAATTATGTGGCATTTTGCCAAATGCCTTTTGAAAGTCTTGTACTTACCACTGCAATATTATCATAGAATCATAGGATCCTACAGTGCAGAAGGGAGGCCATTTGGCCCATCGATTCTGCAATGAGCACAATGCCACCTAGGCCCTATTCCCGTAACCCCACTCATTTACCCTGTTAATCCCTGTCACTAAGGAGCAATATAGCATGGCCAATCACCTAACTCATACATCTTTGAACATTATCATAATTCTCTGTTAATTTGCCAAATAGCTCAAAAAAGTTACTCAAACATGATTTCCCTTTAACAAATTCATGCTGCCTTTCATTTATTAATTGACACTTTCCTAAACGTCAATGAATTTTGTTCCAGATTAGTGTTTTTAAAAGCTTCCCCAGCATTGATGTTGGATTGACGGGTGTGACACTGCCAGAGTTATCCCTCTCTTATTTTGAAAAGAGGCAATCCTCCAGCCTGTTGGCACTTCCATCTTGTAGGCGCTTAGGAAGATGGTGCCCACTACTTCTGTAATTTTCATTCTGACTTCCTTCAGTAACCTAGGATACGTTCCATCCGCACCAAATGAGGTTTCTACTTTAAAAACTGCCAACCTTTTCAACCTCCTCCTTATCATGTTAAAAATTCTTTCATGGGATGTGGGCATCGCTGGCTGGGCTGTGCCAACATTTATTGTCCTTGAAAGGGCATTTAAGAGTCACCCACATTGTTGTGGTGCTGGAGTCACATGTAGGCCAGACCAAGTAAGGATGGCAGATTTTCTTCCCTAAAAGATATCAGTGAACCAGTTGGGCTCTTTACAACAATCGACATTGGACTTGTAATTCCTGATTTGTATTCAATTCAAATTTCATCATCTGCTATGATGGAATTCAAATCTAGGTCACCAGAGGATTACCCTGGGCCTCTGGATTACTAGTCGTGATGATACCACTTACACCACTGCCTTATCAAAGATTGCTAATGCTTCTTCCATACTGGTACATTGGCAACAGCCTCTTCTCTGGTGAAGACAGATGCAAGGTGCTCATTTAATAATGCAACAATTCCCTCTAACTCTTCAAATATCGCATTCTTGGTTTTGAATCAGCCCCACCCTTCCTTTGGCCAATATTTTCATACAATCATAGAATCTCCACAGTGCAGAAGAGGCCATTGGCCCATCAAGTCTGCACTGATTTTCTAATAGAGCATCTTATCCAGGCCCTCTTTCCCATCCTATCCCCGTAACCCCATACATTTCCACCTAACTTACACATCTTAAGACAGTGGCAGGAAACCGGGGCACCCAAAGGAAACCCACATAGGGACAGGGAGAACGTATGAACTCCACACTTCTGGAACTGAACCCAGACTCCTGGCGCTGTGAGGCAGCAGTGCTAACCACTGTGCCACCGTAATGTTTGCGTTTGTATAAAACTTATGGGTTTGTTTTTATGTTAGCTGTTCATCTATTCATAATATCTGTGGTAAGAAAGATAATGGAATTCTTAATCAGAGTTGTAATACAGAAATATGGAGAGACTAATGATTAAAAGCAATCAGCATGAATTGCAAAGGGAAAGGTCTTTTTGACCAACCTTACTAAATTCTGTAAGGATATATCTGAGTGGAGAGGTAAGGCTCATGATATAGATATCCTGGGCAGAATTTTCCAGCCATTCACACCGGTGGGATTTTCTGGCCCTGTTACAGTGAATGGAGATTTGACTGGGCACCAAATTCTCTGTGCTTACCTACAGCGGAGGTGAGGCACGATCAGCCAAAAGTTCCAACCATATATTTAGTTTTCCAAAAAGCCTTCATGGAATAGAAGAATTTTGTAGAGTTTCTTCAGTGCAGAGGAGGCCATTCGGTCCATCAAGCCTGCACCGACAACAATCCCACCCATTACCCCGTAATCCCATGTATTTAGCCTGCTAATCCCCCTGACATTAAAGTACAATTTAACATGGCTCATCAAACTAACCTGCACATCTTTGGACTGTAGGAGGAAACCAGAGCATCCAGAGGAAACCCTCACAGACACAGGGAGAATGTGCAAACTCCACAACGACAGTGATCCGAAATTGAACCTGGGTCCCTGGTGCACTGATACAGCAGTGCTAGCCACTGTGCTGCTGTAACAAGGACTGTTTCTGGAGATTAATTTTCAGCCTGGACAGAAAATGGTAATTTCCATTTTCCATCCAAAGCGAAACCAAACTGGCAGTCTATCTGAGGCTGGAATTGAACCCGGGACTCTGACACTGTGAGGCAGCAGCGTTAACCATTGTGCGCTGTGCCCACAATGAGGAACTACACAGTGGGCTCATGACTAAAGTTAGAACATAACGAGCCGGGAGACAAAATGGCAGAATGGGCGCAAGGAGGCGTCAAAAAAGAAAACAGAGCGCGGGAGTTAAATATAGAGCAAATTTACTGGAGTTTGTTGAAGAGGTGGGCCCAAAGAATCATAGAGGAGGCCATGTGACTGACTCCCAGTGCTGAGAATTCTGCTAAGTCAGGATATCCACTTGGTTTGTTAATGAGCCACTTAAATCCAATTATCCCTCCACCCACTGGGATTGTATGGTGGCTCAGGGATTTAATGAGATGAGTAAGGGCCCCCAATATGCTACCCAGCAAACCCCCTCAGGTTAGTCAGCTGACAGGGATGAGATTTTCGATAGAGCGTGAGGCCTGATGCTATCAGGATAAGCGTGTACTTACTGCATGCACAACCTTTTTAAGTTTAAAATTATCTGAAGTCCTGAAATGGGGTAACCAACTTGATCGGGAGGTGCAGATACACAAATCACTGATGGTAGCTGCACAGGTTACTATGGCCATAAAAAAAACACAGGGGCTGATTGTTAAAATTGATAGAACTTAAAAGCATGAAGGTTATGTGAAAATTGTGAAACGTTGTTGAACCGTACTTGAAGTACAGTAAACAGTGCTAACCTCCATATTATGAAAAGATGCCAAAATAATCCAATAGAAAGATATCAGAACTGAGACTTTATATCCATCAGGGAAGAATCCAAGATGGCGTCGGTGTGAGATGACTTCTTGTGAGCTATCCCCAGCATGCGCTCTAATTCTACCTTTCACTATATTCTGCACCCTCTCCTTTCCTTCTCCCCTATGCAGGGTGGGATTTTCCAGCCACATTCACCCCAAGACCAGAATATCCCACTAAGGTCAACAGATTTTTGCATGTTGTGTAACCTGCCCTTTACGATTCCCATGGCAGGCGGGATGGGAAAATTCCACCTGTACGCTATGAATGGTATGCTCTGTCTGTGCAGCGCAAAAAACAATATTTTTCACTGTATACCAATATAAGTGACAATAATACATCGAATCAAATCATGGAAAATCTGTTTCCACTTGCGGGCAAGACCAGAATTGGGGACCAAAAATATAAAATGGTCACAAGTAGATCCAGTAAATAATTTAGGGAAACGACTTTGCATTTTGCATTCTCATTCTCTCCTTGTCCCTCGTATTCCCTTTTTTTTAGGTTTACTCTCATTTGTTCAGTTTTTTTCTCTATCATATCATGAAATGCCTTTTGCCATTTCAATTTGACTTCTGGATCTTTAGTTATCCATTTAATCTCTAGCTTTGTATGTGCACCCTTTCCCCACCATGGAGATAGGCCTACTCTGTAATCAAACCACCTCTTCTTTATTGCACTCTCATTGGGTCTATTACTGTTTTGCCTATTGCCTTTAGATTCCAATCTGATTCCTTTTTGACTGAGCATTGGCTCTCCTCAAGTATTTTTATACTTGGCTGCACTGTGCCCTTTTCCATAGCTAAACCTGAAAATGTTGTAAACATGTTCCCCAAATGCTTTCCCAATGGAACATACTCTACCTGGCGCACTTCCGTCTTCAGCACTAAACCCAGCCTTGCTCCCTGCCTCAACATGCCAGATAAGCACAGGAAGAAAGTTTTCTTGCACACTTTCTAGGAATCTGTTGCCCCCTTTTCCCGTCATACCAGTTTACATTAGGATCACTGACTCCCCCATTACCAAGACTGTGCCACGCTTCCGCCTTTCTGTCATTCTCCTGAAGATTTGTCCCTCCACCTCCCTCTCATTATTTGGTGATCAGTAATTTACATCCTGCAGCCTAATCGCTCCTCTTCAATTTTAACCAAATAGACTCTGGGTGAGATGTTCTGGCCTCCGTGTTTCTCAGGGTGGGAGGCGGCATGCCGTTCACTGGCAGTGGGATCTTCTGATCCCGCCACTGTTAATGGAGTTTCCCATTGACTCTAACCACTCTGTCCGTGCCGCCCGGAAACTTGGGTGCACTGTGGGCAGGACTGCAAGGTCCCACTAGAGTGGCTGGCCTCTTTGTATCTTCAACTATACCATGCCTTTCCAAAGCTACAATAGTTTCTTTGATCATCATGTCACCTGCCCCTCCTTTTTTCTCCTCTGTATCTTACTTTACAACGTGAACGACAAACATGGGAGTTCTTAATTATCACCATTATTAGTTGGTTTCTCTTATTTACTTACGGTGGGGCCAGCTTCTCCTCGTGAACCGCGTGGACCAGGAGGGCCAATAGAGCCAGGATAACCACTGCTACCATCTTTGCCAGGGGAGCCAGATGAACCTGGAGGACCCTTAAAAAAAATTAAAATGTAATTAATGAAGTAAATTAATGAATGTAATTAACGAAGGCAAAAAACCACATTGTCTACAAATTGTAAAGTAGCTACTCCACTTCAAACATTTTTCTTTCTCTCTTCCCTCTTGTTGGTTCCAGCAGAGGTTACTGAAGAACTGTGAGGCCTGACACCTGCCTTGCTTATGGCTGACTGATTTTGCAAAGGGGTCCTTTACTTCTCAAGAACATGTTCAAAAGGTCCAATGCCGGTCTTCAGGGCACCTGAAATGTGGGCCCCGCAACTTGAAACGTGGGACAGATTCTTGCACAGATTAAGTGAAGGCTGTTCCAGGACCAATTTGGGATGCTTTCCACCCATTTTACATCTGACAAATGCAAGCAAGGCAATGCAATTTCTATCCCTCGGTCTCTCAGGGTAGCCAAAAAACAAAGGGGGAAATGTCAACGGGGAACAGCATGGACGATATTTAATAACCTATTCAGGGTAAAGCAACAGCACCAGGAGAATTACTAAATCTTTTGGCAAGATGAAGGCACAGAAAATGGCAAAAAGCAAGGAGTAAGAGTGGAAATTTAATGACAAAGCAGCTATTTATTATCATCTTCTCTCAATATTGACCGTGGCAAGGAACAATTGCTCTTTTAGATTAGCATTTTTTGGGATGTTGGCCATGAGTGTTCGGGAGAGAATTGGCATCATTCAATGCCAATTGTACGTAATGTCTAATTTTCTTGTGGCAGCTAGAATTACAGCAGACGCCACGAACCAAAAGAAATCCCATTGAGTTTTTCTCTGTGTGCAGGCACTACACTGCACTGAATCCACCAAAATGTAGTGCATTTCTGGGGACAGTGCAGAGCCTCTTATCTCTGTGAATAAGCATGAGGTATATTTCAGGAGGGAAAATAGGAATCAGACTACGTAATCAGTAGAAAGACCTTGAAGAGGGTGGATAAGTAAAGAGACTTAAAGAATCAAATGCATTGTTCTTTGACAGTGTATGTCCAGACAGAAAAAGCCACAAAAATGGTCAATTGATTTTTAGATGTCATAAATAGTATCATCGAGTATGGAAGTACAAAATGCAACAAAAATTTCTTCATGGTCCTGAGAGAGTGGAGGAATCAAAAGGTCATGAAAAATATAAATAGGTAAGCTTCTGAGAATTAATTAATATCTATTGAATGTTATTTCATTTTGCTTATTTTTACAGAAATATGTCCTGGGTAAATTTTAGTCAAGAGATACAATAGCTGATTTTTCTTTGTTGAGAATGAGCTTAAATGTTGCATGCAGCTCCTTCAGTTTGAAGATATGAAAAAAAAAGCAGCTTGCAACCTTCTCTCAACTCCAAACAGATAGTGTTTTGCTTTTCAATGCAAGGAACTGAAAGCTGTCTAATTTCTATCCTTGGACCCGGACATGAGGCCTCCAATCCTGTAGCTGTACCATTGCTGCAGGCCTGTTGATATGACTAGGCTTCATCTCAGAATTTAGGATGCATAGCTAATCCAAGGGAAGGTCTTACAACATGGGAATGCCCAACACCTCCGCCACGAACATCCTCAACACTGGTGCCCCACAAGGCTGTGTTCTTAGCCCCCTACTACACTCCTTATATACCTATGACTGTGTGGCCAAATTCCCCTCCAATTCACTTTTCAAGTTTGCTGACAACACTACTGTAGCGGGTGGGATCTCAAACAATGATGAGACAGAGTACAGGAATGAGAAAGAGAATCTGATGAACTGGTACAGCAACAATAATCTCTCCTTCAACGTCAAGAAAACAAAGGAGATTGTCATCAACTTGAGGAAGTCTGAAGGAGAACATGCTGCTGTCGGCATCAATGGGGACAAAGTAGAAAGGGTTGAGTGCTTCAAGTTTTTAGGTGTCCAGATCACCAACAGCCTGTCTTTGTCCCCCCATCCAACACAATAGCTAAGAAAACCCAACAACACTTCTACTTTCTCAGAAGACTAAGGAAATTTGGCATGTCAGCTATGACTCTCACCAACTTTTACAGATACACCATAGAAAGCATTCTTTCTGGTTGTATCACAGCTTAATATGGCTCCTACTCTGTCCAAGACCACAAGGAATTACAAAAGGTCATGAATGTAGCCCAATCCATTACACAAACCAGCCTCCCATCCATTGACTCCGTCCACACTTCCTGCTGCCTCAATATACTTAAGGACCCCATACAACATTCTTTCTTCCTGGACATTCTTTCTTCCACCTTCTTCCTCTTCGGGAAAAAGATACAAAAGTCTGGAGGTCACGTACCAACCGAGTCAAGAACAGCTTCTTCCTTGCTGCTGTCAGACTTTTGAATGGACTTACCTTGCATTAAGTTGACCTTTCCCTACACCCTAGCTATGACTGTAACACTACATTCTGCGCTCTCTCATTTCCTTCTTATGAACGATATGCTTTATCTGTACAGCATGCAAGAAACAATACTTTTCACTGTCTGTTAATACATGTGACAATAATAAACCAAATCAAATCAATGATTGGAATGGCCAGAAAGCAGCAGTAAGGATGGGTTCTTTCAGGCAGAGAGAATGTTTGCCAGGCACACATGAATAGAAAGACGTAAAGAAAACGTATTCACATATTGTCTATAGAATCCTTAGATAATAAGCTGGCGTCTGTGGCTTCCACAGATTTTGGGGGCAATCCTCCCAAAAAAACCTAAATATCCAATGAGCAGGATGGCCAGCCCAAATTGCATCCCCCCATGACCAGCCCCGATCGCCCCCACCCCCCACAGCAGTCAGACCCCCCCCCTACTATGGCAAAGCTGCCCCTCTCCCTCCCCCACCGATCACTGTGGCAGATTGCACAGCAGTTCCCGCTATCCCCCTAGCACCACCATCAATCGGCCTACCCCCAGTCAGGCCTTGCCCCCAGAAGAACCCCGCCCTCCTCGTACTGTCCAGTGCCTAATGAGCACTGCTAGGGTGCCAAGCTGGCACTGCCCAAGGGGCATCCCACCCCATGCCTCTGACCTCCTGCAGTGGGCATCATTGGCCTCTGACACCACCCCCCCCACCCCCCACCAACAGTAAGGCCATTATGTCTGATTCCCAATGATGGGGACCATCTTTAATCCCCACTATTGGGAACAACTCCCAGCGAGGTCAGAAACATTAGTGAGCCTAGACAATACTGTCCCAGGCTTGCTAATGACATTGAACTGTGAATTTCAATTTGGTAATCAGCCTCATGCTGTTTCCCAATGCAAAGCTGATTATGTCATAAAAAATGCCCTGGGAAAGTCACGGTTGACTGGATGTTGGTTGCGATTCTCATTTCAGCCCACCCGCTGATGTTTCTTGGCCCTCTACACTACTCAAGCAGCATAGTTGGCTGGGAGAATTGCACCGTGTATGTGTGAATGTCAACATGTATCAGAAATATAGAGCTTAGTGATTGTGAACATTGGCAATGATGGTCAAATAAACAAGGCTGGTACCTTGGAATGGCAATAACATAATTAAAATAATAGTTAGGACTAATTCAAACTTTGTTCCTGACTATCACGAACTAATGTCATTGAAAGTTGAAGAAGAATCTGAGGAGCTGAATAGCTAATGCTTGTGACTAATGTTGCTTTTTACATTCCTAAGATTCTAGATAATAATGTAATCATCATTCACTATTTGTCATAATTCTTGACTGGTATCTTCCAAAATAAAAGGGGGTAGTTGAGCCTACAGTGTCCTTCCAGTGGTCAGCACAGGAGGCCAGAATTCCACCATGATGTTCGCAGGATGAGGCAATTAAGAGCTGACAGGCAGACAGATGGCCTACTATGGAAGGCGAGTGGGCCTTCCACATTGCCAGCCCAACCAGGTTAGCAGCTCTGCAGCTGTGGGAATTCATACAAGAGAAATGGCCATTGCTGAGGCAGCAAAGGAAATGTGATGGTACGTCGATTTTGAGTGTCCTCACAGGTGTGGCAAAGAATTGTATTTTTTTTGGAGGTGCATGAGACCTCTGAGCCTGATGCTCCTCTCCAGCCCAGGCAGCCACTGGGAGACCACCAGACATGGAGCTGCTCTGCCACTGGAAAAACGTGGGTGGCCGAGAAGATGGGCTTTGGTTGAGCCTTTCCATTTTGAAATTAGTCGCCCACATCCAGCTAGCGGGCAACTGGGACACTGCTGTTCACGCTGTTTCTAAACTTCCTGGCATTTCACTGGTCCAACCATCTCCCACAGCATTGCCCAAGGATTGCTAAAATCCTAATCTTTACGTACAATAATGAAATTATCAGTCCATGTCTATTTTCCTGTGATATTCAACATATATTGTGATAATCCTATGATCCCTTGGAATTATGCGGGCATGAATGTCGACATGAGCGCAAAATGTCACGAGAGGTCCAACACTCGTTATACATCAGCAGGAGGTCCAGTACCGATCACCCCGCCGCCCACTAGTGACAACGGAATTCACAACATTCAACCTTGGGAACCCTTTGGAATAAATTTAAATACGCAGGGGGAGCGGTGTTGTGTGGGAGAGCGGGGAGTTGCATGGGGGGGGGGCGTTGCATGGGAGAGGGGACTGTTGTGTAGGAGAGGGGGCTGTTGTGTAGGAGAGGGGGCTGTTGTGAGGGAGGGGGGGCTGTTGCGTGGGAGGGGTCTGTTGCTTGGGAGAGGGACTGTTGCATGGGGGGGGGGCAACTGTTGCATGGTGGGGGCTGTTGCGTAGGGGGTCTGTTGTGTGGGAGGAGGTGTCACGTAGGGGGTGTTGTGTGAGGGGGGCTGTTGCGTGGGAGGGGGTGTTGCGTGGGAGGAGGGTGTTGCGTGGGAGGAGGGTGTTGCATGGGGGGATGTTGCGTGGGAGGGGGGTGTTGCGTGGGAGGGAGGTATTGCGTGGGAGGGGGGTGTTGCGTGGGAGGGGGGTGTTGCGTGGGAGGGGGGTGTTGCGTGGGAGGGGGGTGTTGCGTGGGAGGGGGGTGTTGCGTGGGAGGGGGGTGTTGCGTGGGAGGGGGGTGTTGCGTGGGAGGGGGGTGTTGCGTGGGAGGAAGGTGTTGGTATTTATAAATGCCTGCCCAATCTCTAGGAAAGCCAAGTTGCTGGCTGGCTCTGTTCTGATTGAAGGTGATGTCATGGGATCATCCCCTTGGATTTTGTTTTCAGTATTCCTTACAACACAGCAGAGAACGCTGCCGACATGCCATCTTCCCTGCCCGCTGTGACACCCCGCATTGAGAGTAGAACATTTCACCTGATTCTCTGAATTTTACAGAGTTTCGCAATAATGTTCACTATACTCACTCTTTCACCTCGAGCTCCAGGACTTCCGGATGTGCCTGGTTCCCCACTAACACCCTGGAAAGAAAGGAAAGATTTACTTCTCATAATAAAACAAAGGAACAAATCACACAAATAAATGTTTGGAGAAAAGGGCTCTAAAACTCCTCACTCCAGTTCCATAACCAAGAGTGTGGCATGGCAGGCAGGCATGACCTTTACTTCTGGCCCCCATCTGAGATCAGGTTGGAGTTTACAGTAAATCTCATGTCAGGCAGATTCCTGTGCCAGCGTTCTTTTTATTCTTCCATGGGATGTGGGCAAAGCCAGCATTTGTTGCCCATCCCTAATTGTGCCACTAAGTAGCTGGCTAAGTCATTTCAGAGGGGCAATTTTTTTTAAATCCATTTGTGTGACGTGGGCATTGCTGGTTGATCATCATTTATTGTCCATCCCCACTTGCCTGACGGCAGTTGAGAATCAATCCCATTGCTGTGCCTCTGGAGTCACATGTAGGCCAGACCAGGAAAGGACAGCAGATTTCCTTCCCTAAATGATATTAGTGAACCAGATGGGTTTTTCTGACAATCGACAATGGTTTCATGGTCATCAATAAAATATTAATTCTAGATATTTTTATTGAATTCAAATTCCACCATCTGCAATGGCAAGATTCAAACCCAGGTCCCCAGAACATTAGCAGGGTTTCTGGTTTAATAGTCCAGGGATAATATCACCAGGCCATTGTTAAAGGTCAACCACGTTTCCATGGATCTGGAGTCACATGTGGGCCAATAGACCAGGTAAGGGTAGCAGGTTTGCAAGCATAATGAACAAGATGAGTTTTCACACCAATTGATGAATATTTCACAGCTATCCTTACAGATGACTAGATTATCAATTCCAGATTTTATGTATTGAATTTAAATTCCACCAACTACCACAGTGGGATTTGAACCCATGTCCTGACAGCATTAGCCTGGGCCTCTGGATTACTAGTCCAGTAACTTTACCACTATGTTACCAACTCTCCCAAGTGGGCAGCACGGTGGCTCAGTGGTTAGTATTGCTGCCTCACCGTCCCAGGGACCTGGATTCAATTCCGGCTTTAGGTAACTGTGTGGAATTTGCACGTTCTTCCCATGCCTGAGTGGGTTTTCTCCGGGTGCTCTGGTTTCCTCCCACACGGCAAAGGTGTGCAGGTTAGGTGGTTTGGCCATGCTAAGATTGGCCATCTTAGTGTCCAAAGATGTATAAAGGGGATTAGCAGGTTATCTTCATGGGGTTATAGGGAGAGTCAGCGCAGAACTCAAGGGACCAAGTTCTGCACTGTAGTGATTCTATGATTCTGTTCTATAAGTATGAGTGCATCTTGATTGTCCACTACAGATCACTACAGATTACAGTGTGCAAAGGAGCTTGTGGGATGTCATAGCAGAAACATCCTGTTCTCCAATGCATTGCTCAGATTAATGAGGCACCGTGATCTGAACTTCACAGTCACAGACAGCAAACAAGGCCAAAATTAATTGGCATTTGGAAAAGTATTACCTAATAAATGGAAGTCAACTCAGATTTGTTAGAACAAATTGTACTTCACTGACTTGATTCAGTACTTTGATGATGGGCATAATGCAGTTGAGGTTTTTTAGATGAACTTTCAAAAGATTTTTGATGAAGTACCTCATAATAGTAATAATGCAACCTATGGGATCAAAGGAAGATTGGCTGCATGGATATCTAATACACTGAGGGATAGAAAAAAGTGAGCATTGGTTAGCAGTTTATGTTGAGGGAGGTGTACAGTATTCAGTGCAAGTACATAAGTACAAATGGCACAATGGCACAGTGGTTAGTGCTGCTGCCTTACAGCACCAACAACCCAGGTTCGATTCCAGCCTTGGTCATCGTGCGCGGTTTGCACTTTCTCCCCATTCTGTGTGGGTTTCCTTCGGGTACTTTGGTTTCCTCCCACTGTCCAAAGATATGTGGATTAGATCAATTGCCCATGCTAAAATTGGTCCTAATGTCAAGGGGTTAGCATGGTAACTGTGTGGGGTTGTGGGGATAGGACCTGGGTGGGATTATGGTTGGTACAGACTTGAGACCAAATGGCCTGCTTCTGTGATTCTATGATGCAACAGGATCACTTGAGGAAAGCACTCTCATTATGATCTTCCTGTTCAGCAGATGTGTGAGTTAGGCCAAAAGGAATGTTCCCAATTTAGAGACAGCAGTGGGCTGACAAAAACTCAATAGTAATAAGATTATTGTAATTTAAGATGTGGATTCACATTCTTTTTCTTTCAGCAAGTTCTCACACTCAATTTTGTCACCTCAGCAATCAGCCTTGAATTCACACTGTCATCATCTCTCCCAGACTCACAACCATCTGTTTCCCAGATCTTCCGAGTATCAACGTGCCACGTGTTCCCTCAAAGTGTTTCAATTAGGAAATACATCCAACCTAAGCAAACATAACATTCATTTTGCAAGACTCTGCAAACAACTAAGAGCCACTCTGACTCTGAGCTCTTCAATAAGAATATTTCAGATGTTTAAAGTCTGTTTTTCCTTTCCATTTCTTTTTTCTCCTCAGAAGTAATCTGCCACCCTAGGAACTACAAACCATCTCAATAAGGATATAAGATTTAAATATGCATTTCGTCTGCGGTTCTAAACTTCAAATAACGAACTTGCACTCAATTGATATGCACAGGGTGGCTTGGTGGTTAGCACTGATGTCTCACAGCGCCAGGGATCCGAGTTCAATTCCAGACTTAGATCACTGTCTGTGTGGAGTCTTCATGTTATTCCTATTGTCTGCGTGGGTTTCCTCCAGACAGTCCAGTTTCCTCCCATAATTCGAAAGATATGCTGGTTGGGTGCATTGGCCACGCTAAATTCTCCCTTAGTGTGCCTGAACAGGCACCTGAGTGTGGCAACTAGGGGATTTTCATAAAACTTCACTGCAGTGTTAATGCAAACCTATTTGTGACATTAATACATAGTCTAGTCTGCTGGGTATAAATATGTTAAGTGCAAATTAAAGGGGTTTGAAAGCCTGGGTTCGTTCTCCTGTTTTTCTGGCTTAAACATAAAATACTTACTGGCGGTCCTGGCAGACCAGGTGCACCAGGGAATCCGCGATGACCCTTGATACCATTGTTACCAGGTTGTCCATCTTCGCCTTTATTGCCACGTGGGCCTTGTAGGCCCTAAAAAAATACATGAAACCATGGAGATTGTAATAGTATTATCTAACTTCAGTTTCATTACAGGACATATTGGTAACAGCTTAAACCATTTGGATATGATTTCCTGAAACAGACCATCATCAACTTACCACACGTCCAGCAGGCCCAGGAAGGCCTGGAAGACCCCGCAAGCCTGTCGGTCCCTAAAAAAAGTATTGATTGTAAGAGAAAAAAAAAGTTAAAAACAGTCATGCTCAAACATTATGCTGGACACAAAATTAGTTTGAGTAATGGCAACAGATTTAGAAGGATTTTTGTCTCGTTAAATTTATGAACTAGGATAAATTAGACAATAGGGCTGGAATTTTACTGGCAAGGCTCACAGAACGATATTCTCCATTGGCCTCAGGCGGGATCTTTATAAGCCTCGGCTGGGAGAGGCAGTAAAATTCTAGTATAGACTCTCCAAGAAAGTCATAAGACTTCCCTGTTGTGAAACAGATGGACACGTTTTACAGTCCGTCATAGACTTCCTCATGCAGATTTATTCAATTGGTGAAAGCATTTCTTGCCAACAGAAGGATCTCCATCCATGAGGTGGCTTCTTTGAATGGCAATTTATACACTGGTACAACTTGAAAAAAAAAATTAAACTTATTTAAAACTAACTCACCTTTTGCCACTACTGGCACTAGTTAGTCCTTAATGACACCATTAACACACCCCTTTGTCCTATATCCATGACCATTGTCAATTACTCCTTTGCTCCAGCTTATCCTCATTTTATTCTGGCTCAACTCCTCCACCCACCTCTACAACTATATAATTCTTTCTATCTTTCTTCCGTAGAAGGGTAATACGGACTCAACTTATTAACTCTGTTTCTCTCTCCACAGATGCTGCCAAATTTGTTGGGTTTTCCAGCATTTTCTGTTCTTAATTAAAATTGTATCCGGCAACGATTGAATAAACCCATTATTCCCATCTTTGGTCAAGTTATTCCATTTCATCCATTCCTCTGATTTTATTTCCATGGCCCTGAAAATTTACCCCTTCCAGTACTATTCTCTTTTGAAAGCAATGATTATCAGTTGTATAATAATATGCATTGGATAGATAGATGTGTTCACTAAATACACATTTATTTGAATTGTTGTTTTCTTATTTCAAAATTATAGAACCCTACAGTGCACAAAGAGGCCCTTCGGCCCATCGAGTCTGCACCAAACACAATCCCACCCAGGCCCTATCCCCATATCATACCACTAGTACCTCTAACCTACGCATCCCTGGATGCTAAGGGGCAATTTCTTAGCATGGCCAATCAACCTAACCCACACATCTTTGGACTGTTTCTGGGAGGAAACTGGGGTACCTAGAGGAAACACACGCAGACACAAGGAGGATGTGCAAACTCCACACAGACAGTGACCCGAGCCAGGAATCGAACCCAGGACCCTGGAGCTGTGAAGCAACAGCGCTAACCACTCTGCTACCATGCCACCCCACGGTATTATTGACCAATTATTAACCAAGCAAAGCTATGCTAGGTCCTTCTTGGTACATTTCAAGTATATTATGGAGGACCTTCAAGAGCAGGACACTACCTGGGCTAGTGCAAAGGAATTGCTGTCCATAGTTCCTCCAGCCCTGCGAGAGACAAAGTCTAGGGTTGAGATTTTCTAGCCCTTCCTGCCAATGAAATTTTCCATTCCTGCTGAAGGAGGGTGACCCCCCTGGCAGGACCCCCAGTGCCATGACATGTGAGCCCACAAAAAAATACACCATAGAGACTGGCGGGACTGGAAAACCCCACCAGCGGCCAATGGCGAGCTGCCTCCGTTGCCTGAACAGAAAATTCTGCCCATCTATTCTCAAATGAATCGAAATACCTTCAACAGTTTTAACAAGGGCCTGATGAAGCCAATTACAATTGTCTAATAAGGGACAGCTATTTACAAATTGATAAACTGTAGAACAACTGCGACAAGTATTAATTTTCAAACTTACTGATGAACCTCGGTCACCTGGTTTGCCTGATGGACCAGGCTGACCTGGAGGTCCAGGAAGTCCAGAGGAACCTCGTTGACCCATTGGGCCAGGATCGCCACGATTACCCTGCCAAAACAAAACGTTAGCAGTCGCCATTGATGGAACAAAAATGAACATTTATTTTAAATTCTTTGTTAATTTGTTAAGCGTGCGGATGGTACATCATTTAAAATTTCTTTGCCCTTACCTTAGAACCAGGGTTTCCAGCTTGGCCAGGAGAACCATCAGAGCCCGGATTACCCTAAAATGTGACAAGGGACACCCTCATCATAATGTAGCTTAAAACGCTCGTAAGATAACACCGCCATCACGACTGGGAATGGAGAACATCTTTATGAACAGTGGTCTAAACAGCAGACTTTCAATGGTTGTTTGTTAACCCAAAGTTACTGTTTAGACATGAGGGATCGTGTGCTGAGAATGAAACAAAAACAGAAAACGCAGGAAAATCTCAGCAGGTCTGCCAGCATCAAGATTTGAGGTGTCCAGATCACCAACAACCTGTCCTAGCTCCGCCCCCCCCCATGTTAAAACTATAGTTAAGAAAGCCCACCAACGCCTGTACTTTCTCAGGAGACTAAGGAAATTTGGCATGTCCACTACAACTCTCTCCAACTTCTACAGGTGCACCATTGAAAGCATTCTTTTTGGTTGTATCACAGCTTGATATGGCTCCTGCTCTGCCCAAGACCACAAGAAACCACAAAGGGTCAGGAATGAAGCCCAGTCAAACCCACCTCCCATCCATTGACTCTGTCTACACTTCCCGCTGCGTCATAAAAGGATAATTATTATCCTTTTAATTAATTAAGCATAATTAAGGACCCCACGCACACCGGATGTACTCTCTTCCACCACCTTCCATCAGGAAAAAGATACAAAAATCTGAAATCATGTACCAACAGACACAAAAACAGCTTCTTCCCTGCTGCTATTCGACTTTTGAATGGACCTACCTCACCTCAAGTTGATTTTTCTCTACACCCTAGCTATAACTGTAACACTACATTGTTCACTCTCACCCTTCCTTCCCTATGTATGGTATGCTTTGTCTGTACTGTGCACAAGAAACAATACTTTTCACTGTATACTAATACATGTGACAATAATAAATCAAATCGAAAAGCATCTGTGAAGAGAGAATAGAGCCAATGTTTTGAATCTGGATGACCCTTTGTCAGAGCAAATGTTGGCTCTATTCTCTCTCCACAGATGCTGTCAGATCTGGGAAATGTCTAATAGAACCTGCTGGAGGTGTACAGGTGCGTGTCAAAGTGTTTGAAGGCGGGGGGGTATTTCCGTGTTCAACTGCCCCCCTCCGAACCTGTGACGTAATGGGGCTCCCGCTATGCAATGGCAGGAATGCCATTATAATACATTAATATACACTTCACAAGTCTCCTACTGTAACATCCCCCCCTTTTAGGGAGCTCTTCCCCCCCTCTACCCCCTGACCCGCCCGCCCCTTCCTGGGGGCATGACATCACAGGTTTAGAAAAATAGAGAAATGTCTAATAGAACCTGCTGGGAGTGTACAGCTAAGTGTTTCAAAGTGTTTGAAAATATAGTAGGAAAACCTGGCAAGTCTCCTGACAAGCTGCCCTTCTCCCCCACCGGAGACAACGCCTTGAAACCAAATCATAAAATCCTGCCCTTAGTTTCTGCCCTGTGTCTACAACTGTTTCAAATCATTATCTACTCTTCCCAAAGAAAGATGCAGCAGGCTACGCCAAGTCGATAGGGTTAGCCAAGAAATAATTATGCAAGAAAATTACTGTGGAGATCAGTTGAAATGATTCAAATAATTGTAGCAAAGTGGTTAGCACCGCTGCTTCACAGCTCCAGGAACCTGGGTTCGATTCCTGGCTCGCTGTCTGTGTGGAGGTTACACGTTTCTGTTTTTGTTTCAGATTCCAGCATCCACAGCATTTTGCTTTTATCTGAGAATGACTGTATTGAGAATATGGAATAACGCTATGGTATCAGCTGTTTCATTTAAGCGTAAAGTAAAACACGAATAAAGCCACTCACATTACTACCAGGTTGACCAGCTGGTCCAGTCATGCCAGGCGGTCCAGCTTGACCGGAAGGACCTCGTTCGCCCGGATTACCAGGGGGACCCTGTTTGCCAGGCTCACCCTGAATAACACACAATTGTATTCATTTGAGCAAACATCCTTACTGATATATCATACTTTCTTGAGTAGAATGCAATAATTCTTGAAGAGCTTTTAAATCGGAAATGCGAGTCCTCAGCCAGTCCCCAAAATGGGTGACAATCAAACAAAATTTACAATAACAAGCCTGTCACAAATTATAGGAGGCAGCTGTCTGGCAACCTACCAGATTAGCTATTTTGCCAGTGAAATCCCAAAAACAAATCTCATGTCTCTCGGGGGGAATTTCCACCCCATTTTCAGTGGGCATGAAAGGAGGTGGTAGAGGTGAAGGAGCAAGGGAGAGTTCCAAAATGGCTTTCAGGGGGATATTTCCGGGTTCGAATGCCCCCATCTGAACCTGTGACGTAATGGGGTTCTCGCTATGCAATGGCAGGAATGCCATTTTAATACATTAACATACACTTCACAAGTCTCCTACTGTATCATCACCCCCTTTTAGGGAACTCTTCCCCCCCTGCCCCTTGACCCGCCCACCCCTTCCTGGGGGCATGACGTCACAGGTTTAGTAAAATAGGGACATGTCCACTAGAACCTGCTGGGGGTGTACAGGTAAGTGGCCAGGCAGCATGCTGGCAGGGCAGTGTCGGGGGCCAGGGCTTAGGGGGAGGGGGGCGCTTCTGTTTGGGATGTTTGGGATGGGTGCTTGGGTTCCCTGGAGCGAGGGGTTTCCTGGGGCTGAACTCCTGTGCCCATGGGAAGGTTCCCCGGGGGCAGGAGAGCTTGTGTGTCATCAGAGGAGGGATCAGAGGAGATCCCCTGTCCAGAGCGGGGACTTCATCTTTCTTTAGATCAGGCACCTTTTAAAAACAGCACCCCAATTTGTAAGGAGCTGAGGTTGCTGCAGGATTATTCAGAGCCTATGGAAAGCACTTCTTCACTTCTTTTGTTTGAAAGTGTTTGAAAATATAGTAGGAAAACCTGGCAAGCCTCCTGGTGGGCTGCCCTTCTCTCCCACCAGAGACAACGCTTGAAACCAAATCATAAAATTGTGCCCCTAGTTTCTGCCCTGTGCCTACAACTGTTTCAAATCATTCTCTACTCTTCCCAAAAACAGATGCAGCAGGCTATGCCAAGTCTATGAGATTAGCCAAGAAACAAGTGTGCACAAAAATTACTGTGGAGATCAGTTGAAATGATTCAAACCACAGTGGGATGGCACAGTAGCACAGTGGTTAGCACTGCTGCTTCGCAGCTCCAGGGACCTGGGTTCAATTCCTGGCTTGGGTCACTATCTGTGTGGAGTTTGCATGTTCTCCCCGTGTCTGTGTGGGTTTCCTCCCACAGTCCAAAGATGTGCAGGTTAGGTTGATTGACTAAGCTAAATTGCCCCTTAGTGTCCCAGGACGCGTTGATTGGAGGGATTAGCAGGTAAAATATGTAGGGATATGGGGATAGGGCCAGGGTGAGATTATTGTCAGTGCAGACTTGATGGGCCAAATGGCCTCTTTCTGCAGTGTATGGTTTCTAAATGGGGGGTATTCAAAAGTGAGCAATTATGTCATAATCCTATGCCCCTCTATTTTTTGAAAGTACAATTAATTTTGCAATTTAAACTGAGACAGAGAAATTTGTTTAAAAACACAAAGCCGTATTACAAGTTGAAGAAACCAACAAATTACCCTCAGGGTAACATGAAGAGAGAGACAGTTCCTTTAATTCAGACACCCATCAAAACTCTTAACTGTTGGAGAGATATTAAAAATGCAAAGCATCGGATATTAAAACAATGGCTGCCACAGCCACACATTCAAAACCCCTTAGAAATACACATGGGTGATGTATTTCAAAACAAGATTATCCAGGCTTCAGAGAGATTGCCAGTGACACAGGTGGTGTCAAGAAAATGATGCAGAGTAAATGGACTGAGGGCTGCTCCCTCTCTCTATATTTGCATGCATACATGTATGTGTTAGTCTGAGTGACAACATGCGGGCTGAATGCTTGGCGTGGCATTTTTATCATTTTTCTTTGGTTTAGCTGTTAATAAATTTGTTCTTTCTTTGCCTCATAAAAATCTTATTTGATTGGTTCCTTACTGCTCACAGCTAGCATAGTTCAATACATCTGGAAATAGATCACACTTCCTTCACTGTCACTTTGTCAAGATCCTGGAACTCCCTCCCTAACAGCACTGTTAGAAGTCGGCTCACCGCCACCTTCTCAAGGGCAATTAGGGATGGGCAAGCAACACCCACATCTTAAATGAGAAAAACATTCCCATTTGGAAAAGGCACATTCTGATATAAAAAGAAACTTAATCGTTTGTTGTGACCAACTGAGGACCTCAGCTAGAAGTTCACCCCTTTTCACCTGATGGAAAACTTGAACCCCAAAAGACAGCGTCAACTAGAGCTGCTGAGAAGCAAAAAAAACAGTAAAAGGGCCAGGGTTCTCAGAAAATAACTGCAATTTCCAGTGGAGCTAAGAAAACAATTAAAGATTGATGTGGATATCAGAGACTCTCTGAAAGCTGAACTGAATGGAGGCAATGTTTTAGTGAGGGTCGGGGAAGTCAATGGAGGTTATAGGGCTGACAAAGAGCATTGATAGTAAATCTGCAGTATAAATATTATTATATATTATTTAATAGCATAACACAGCCTTTCTAGAAGGCATTTGATAAGGTGCCTCACAAAAGGTTGCTGCATAAGATAAAGGTACACAGAGTCGGGGGTAAAGTGTTAGCATGGATTGAGGATTGGCTATCTAACAGAAAGCAGAGAGTCGGGGTAAATGGGTGCTTTTCCGGTTGGCAATCAGTAACTAGTGCTGCAGGGATCGGTGTTGGGGCCTCAACTATTTACCATATACATAGATGATCTGGTGGAGGGGAGTGTAGGTAACAAAGTTTGAGGATGACACAAAAATGAGTGAGAAAGCAAATTGTGTGGACGACACAGAAAGTCTGCAGCGAGATTTGGATAGGCTGAGTGAGTGGGCAAGGGTCTGGCAGATGGAATATAACGTTGGCAAGTGTGAGGTTATCCACTTTGGAAGGAATAATAGTAAAATAGACTATTATTTAAACGGATAAAAATTACAACATACTACTGTGCAGAGGGACCTGGGGGTCCTTGTGCATGAGTCGCAAAAACTCAGTTTGCAGGTGCAGCAGGTGATCAAGAAGGCGAATAGGATGTTGGCCTTTATCGCAATAGGGATGGAATATAAAAGCAGGGAGGTCTTGCTGCAACTGTACAGGGTGAGGCCGCACATAGAGTACTGTGTACAATTTTGGTCCCCTTATTTAAGAAAGGATATATTAGCTTTGGAGGGGATATAGAGAAGGTTCACCAGGTTGATTCCAGAGACGAGTGGGTTAGCTTATGAGGAGAGATTGAGTAGACTGGGCCTGTAGTCATTGGAGTTTAGAAGGTTGAGGGGAGATCTTCTAGAGACATATAAGATAATGAAGGGGCTAGACAGGGTAGAAGCAGAGAGATTATTTCCACTTACAATGGAAACAAGAACTAGGGGGCATAGTCTCAAAATACGGGGGAGTCAATTTAGAACAGAGTCGAGCAGGAATTTCTTCTCCCAGAGGGTAGTGAATCTTTGGAATTCTCTGCCCAATGAAGCAGTGGAGGCTACCTCGGTAAATGTGTTTAAGTCACAGATAGATAGATTTTTAACCAATAAGAGAATTAAGGGTTATGGGGAGTAGGCCATCCAGCCCCTCGAGCCTGCTCCGCCATTCAATATGATCATGGCTGATCTGATAGTGGGTTCAGTTCCACTTACCCGCCCACTCCCCATGGAGTATAAAAGCAGGGAGGTCGTGCTGCAACTGTACACTGTCAGATCAGCCATGATCTTATTGAATGGCGGGGCAGGCTCGAGGGGCTAGATGGCCTACCCCTGCTCCTATTCCTTATGTTCTTATGTTCTTTACTTTCTGACTCTTTCTAGAAAAGGTAGTGAAAATCATAGAATCTCTACAGTGCAGAAGCAGGTCATTTGGCCCATCGGATCCGCATCAACTCTCCGACAGCATCTTGCCCAGATCCTATCCTTATAGATTCAGGTATTTACCATGCTAATCCTCTCACTCTTCATATTTTGGGAGACCAAGGGACAAATTGGCATGGCCAATCAATCTAACCTTGTTTCCAGAAGGAATAATGCAGTAAATTTCTTCCTATTTTCCTGAAGAAATAGTTTCCTTTCAGTATCCAGAAGCCATAATTAATATCACATAAATGTGGATTAAAGACATAAAACATAAAAAAAAACATTTTCGAAGAGAATGAGTACTTACTGATGGACCTCTTGCACCTGCGGGGCCTGGTTGCCCTATTGAACCAGGTAAGCCTACCAAGCCACGTGATCCTATTATACCTGGAGGGCCTGGTATACCAGAAGGACCCTATCAAAGAAAATAAGGTTCAGAAAATAATAATGCTTGTTGTCTCCGATGGAAGAAGGTTTTGTGGCACAGTGGGTAGCAACCCTGCCTCTGAGCCAGAAGCTCCAAGTTCAAATCCTATCCCAGGATTTAATGGCCATTAAAGGTATGTTCATAATGCAGATTTGAATTGTCAACCTGCAAAATCTTTCCAACAATGGCAGGCAGTAAGACAGGAAGAGACTCCTGGTCAGCCACATTGGATGTGGGGTGGCATCTCTTAAGCTATAAGCCGCTGGCAACAGACTAGCGATGAGGAATAACTAACTATGGAAACAGGTGAAAGTCTACCTTGGTACACTATTCGGTGCAGGAAGAGAATTGGAATTGGAATTTCCTATGCGTAATAATTGAACCAAAACATTGTTAAGAATAATAAGTAATGTCAATAATAAGAAAATTAGATGTACTATTTGGTGTTAAGCCCAATTTGTTTCGACAAAATCAATTTGCTTACTTTTCTAATCATCTCTTACATTAGTGAAAGCTAAAGGGTTGTGTAACGTGCCGCATTTTCATCATAAGACTGCAAAAATACATTGGGGATATGTGTCAATGTCACAGCAAATCTGTTTTACAATGCTTAGAATCAGAGGGATGTAACTTCAATTGTCCAAAATGATGATGTTCTGTGCAATAATTTTTAATTAACCACTCTAAATTGTATTTCAGAAATCAGCTCCAGTATCACATTTTCTCAGTATTAACATTCAGAATGTTCTGTTTGAGATGGCAGCCAAATGTCTTACTTACTGGTGGGCCAGATTCGCCACGTGGGCCTTTACTGCCAGGGTTACCTGGTTCGCCTTTGGGCCCAGTAGGTCCAATTCCACCACCTGGGCCAGTTTTACCAGCTGGACCAGGGAGACCAACTTTTCCAGGGGGGCCGGGAGGACCAGCGGAACCATCGCTCCCCTGTTAAAACAAACATCAATAGGAAGTCGAAAAGGACAATGGAATTTCTGGAAACTTCTGGAGACAAAAAAAAAACAAACATTGTTCTGCTAATCTGTCACGTAGATTACAACAGGATCTTGGAAGAAGCCAGAGAAATTTGACACGACTGTTCACACAATCGCATATGACAAGGAATTAATATTCTCCGGGTGTATAGTTCACAATTTACATCTGCAATTGTCACAAAGGTTGTTTGCTTTGGGTGAATAAAAACACATCTGTAAAGAGAGACTGCGATACAACAGGACAAGGGATAGACTTAAAAAAAACCCTGAAGACTGCAACGCTGAACATTGATTAACGTGGAGTGGAGTACAGCATAGCTGCAGGAGGCAATGGTTAATTCCACCTCACAGGGATGAGTGGCCTTGGACATATACTTATGTCATCTTTTCACATTCTCCATTAAGTATCATAAAGACATTTTCAAAGTATTCAAAAAGACTAACATGAATAACGGAGCCTGACGGCACTGACAGCAAAATGTGCTTGCTCCCCGCTTATGCAATGGATCAAAAATAGTTCTGAGCAATTGTTATTAGTAACGAACAATCTAATGCACATGGTAAAATTATCACATTTATCATCGAAAACAGGAGGGTGTAGAAATTACAGTGGGAAAAATTTTGGTCCCCTGCTCTTATTAGATGGTGAATTCAGAAAGAAGAGAATAAGGGCAAGTTAAGATGGGAAGAACAATTATTGAGATTGAGAGGTTACTCGATGCAGAGGATGAGGAAGGAAAGAAATGAGATTGTCTCAGGGCTAAACTCAAGGTGGGATTTGGGATGTTAGCAGATAACTAACACCTTAAAGATTGAGGAACTCAAAGATACAGAAATTACATGAGGAATATGGTATCATATCAAATTATTGATAAAGGCCATAAAAGGCAGTAGGAAGTAGAGTGATATGAAGAGATCCAGGAAGAAGCACGACTGAAGTTTCAGGCAAACACAGGATACAATCATCCTGAATGAGGTTATGAAAGACAAGGCACTTTCTTGTGAATAAATGTACTGAGAGAAATGCAAAGTGGGGTGTTAATTCTTGAGCTATTGGCAACACTCAAGGGTGGCGGAATGATTGGAATAGGAAGAAAGTAAGCAAAGTTAGTCTGGAGTCCTCAAGAAGATGGAAGAGACTGGTAAGGAAGTACATGGCTCAACTGGAGAATACTGAGTGAGGCCATAGGCCCATGGAAGGTAAGCTTTGGAATGTGACAGCACGGAAGGGCAACAAGACAAGTGATCCACGGTGGCATAGACTGGGGATGAAAATTCCCTGAGCACAGAGAAATGGAATGTGGCATGAGTGGTTTCCAGTAAGGGAAGGGCGAGAAAGGCCATACAGAGCTCAAAAAAGACCATGATATTTAACTGAAACAACAATATAATCATTTGCATTAATGGTGATTATAGTGTGCTCTCTTAGGATTTCCCGTAAACATGTATAATTATATAATATTCAATATTTAGAAAAAACTGACATCAATCCAGTTGATTGACTAGGAATAATTATTGAAGACTTCATGAAATAAATACATTGTGTTTTCCAGTTTCCCTTTCAGTATTATACTTTGGACATGGGGTAAGTTTATCTTTGATATTTTATGATCTCGTTGCTGTCTATGAATTATTGCAAAGAGTAGGGTTCACTTCATTGCTCTTATTTTGCAACATATCCTAAAAGCTCTTTTCTGAAATGGATAGCCAGTAGTGAAATAAAGGCTGCAGGACTAAAACACTAGATTTACACATTGCACCCTTCAAAGGGATTTGATGCATTATTAGCCTATAAATTAATAATTTAGAAATGTGCTTGGAACATGTTTGCAATTTTAAATACATCTGATAATGAATAGTTAAAGGTTTTCTTGTCAGTTCAGAATTATTTATGCTCACACCATTTGTTCAGCAATATTTACAAACTAAACCAAGGAACTTCTTTATGGGAGTCAGTGTTTGTTAAACAGAGGTTATTCATGCATTGACCAATGATACAAATAACATTAATCAAAGCATATAATGTCTGGTGTACTGGGAAAAGAAGTTAGTTGAAGGTCACAGGGAACTATCATTTTTTCACTTTAAAAAGAATTATTTTATTCAATTCCTCATGTGGTTACATTGCTTTTATTTGCCCTGATTATCATTCTTTGGTTTTATTTTTGCTGTTTTATCATAGAATCCCTACAGTGCAGAAGGAGGCCATTCAGCCCATCGAGTCTGCACTGACTCTCTGATAGAGCATGTTACCCAGGCCCAAACACTGCCCTATCCCTATAAGCCCACATATTTACCCCCTTAATATACACATCGTACATTAAGGAGCAATTTAGCATGGCCAATGGACCTAACCTGCACATCTTTGGACTGTGGGAGGAAACAGGAAAACCAGAGGAAACCCACGTGGACACAGGGAGAACATGCAAACTCCACACAGACAGTCATTTGAGATTGGAATTGAACCTGCGTCCTTGGCACTGTGAGGCAACAGTGCTAACCACTGTGCTGCCCTAAATTTAAATGATTTCGCCTCTTTGTTATTATCTCTAATAACAAAGAGTTATTAGAAACAAGAGGAACAAGAGGTTGCTAATAAACTATCAGCCCTCTGAGAAACTGGAAGAAAAACACAGTTCCATATATAATTAAGGTTTGATTACTTGTAAACCTATCGAGGAACGTGCTCAGAATTTTCAACCAAATAATGGTATTCGGTAATAAATGTTTAAAGATAAAAATGATTATAGTTATGCTCAGAGAAATGTTAAACGTCTAAAGATAACAACTAGGGTAATGTAACAAGAAAACTCCTTCACAATGAAGTAGGTGTGACTAGAAACACTACTTACTGCTGGTCCAACTGCACCAATTGGACCTGGAGCACCAGGTAAACCAGAAATACCCTAAAAAAGGAAATCAATCTCAATTAGACAAGTCTCAAATCTTCTCACCTAAAGTACAGTTTACTTATCATAAACATGATCTTACAGTTATGGTGAAATTTTAAAAAAATGGTTTTGGATTACAACAGAACATTATAGAGTCCCTACAGTGCAGGAGGTGGTCATTCAGCCCATCGAGTCTGCATTGACCACAATCCTACCTAGGCCCTATTTCCATAACCCCACATAATTAACCTGGGTCAATTTAACATGGCCAATCAACCTAACCTGAACATCTTTGGACTGTGGGAGGAAACCAGAGCACCCGGAGAAAACCCACGCAGACACGGGGAGAATGTGCAAACTTCACTCAGACAGTAACCCGAAGCCGGAATTGAACCCGGGTCCCTGGCACTGCTAACCACTGTGCCGCCATTATATTGATGATGCAGATAGCAACAGATTGCACTGAGATGATGTATGATTTCCACTATAATATCACACATAGCATTAGAGAGTATAACTGCTTCATTTCACACCAAATTCCATCACCTTTGATCTAAACATGAAACACGAGAAAAGACTTGTAGGAATAGACAAATCTTTTAGATGGAGCATTTTTGAACAGTATCTAGATCTTCCCTAAATGCATGATAAAATTGATAGTTTTGTGGAACAGATGAATTCTGTTCTGACTTTGTAATATACAAATTTGATAATCCCAGCAATTTTGTGAATTCATACCCATTTCCAAGACCTTAGATATGATTAAACTGTGTTATCTTCCCTTAAATGATCACAGGTTCCTTTCAAGGATCATTGTGATGAATGCCTAATGAAAATCTAATGATGACAATGAAATCATTGTTGAATGTCATAAAAACCCATATGGTTCATTAATGTCCTTTAGGGAAGGGAACCTTCTCTAGTTTACCTAGTCTAGCCTACATGCAACTCAAGACCCACACCAATTTGGTTAACTTGAATGCCCTTTGAAATGGCCTATCAAGCCACTCAACCATACCAACCACTCTAAAGATACCAATAAGGAATGAAATAGGATGGACCACCCTAGGCACCAGAAACAACAATGGCAACCCCAAGTCTGTCGACCTAAATTTTTCATTACTATCATCTGGAGGTTTGTGTCAAAATTGAGAGAAGTGTCTCATCAAGCACAGCTTACATAGCCATATTCACAGATTTGTATCTTACCGATAATGTTCCAGTCATCACCATTTCTGGAAATGGACTCTCCCGCTGGCAGGACAGACCCAGCAGAGCTGTTCACACTAGTATAATGTCAGAAGGGAGTTGTGTGGGTGTTCTCAGCATCAACTCTGAACTCCATGATGTCTCATGATACCAAGTTAAAATTGGGAAGGAAACCTTCTGCTGGTGACCACGTAACGTACCTCCTCGGCTGGTGAATCAGTATTCATCCATGTTGAACACTTGAAGGAAGCATTGAGGGTGGCAAGAGTGCAAAATATACTCTAGTTAGGGGATTCCAATGTTCATCACTAAGAGTGGCTCAGTAGCACCATTACTGACTGGGCTAGTCGAATCCTTGAAGGACACAGCTGCCAAACTGGGACTGCAGTAGGTGTGAGGCACCTCATCCTCACCAATTTGCCTGCCACAGAATCATCTGTCCATGATAGTATCAGTGGGAGTGACAACCGTACAGTCCTGTAGAGACATAGTTCTGTCTTCACATTGAGGGTATCCTCCATCATATTATGTGGCACTACCACCATACCAAATGGGATAGACTCCAAAAACATCTAGCAACTCAAGACTGGGCATCCAGGTGGCACTATGGGACATCAGCAGTGACAAAACTGTACTCAGTCACAAGCTGTAACCTCATGGCCAGGCATATCCCCAACTCTACCATTATCACCAAGGCAGGGAATCAACCCTGTTCAATAAAGAGTGCAGGAGAGTATGCCAGGAGCAGCACCAGGCATATCTAAAAATGAGGTGTCAACATGGTGAAGTTACAACAAGGGACTACCGGTGTGCCCAACAGCAGAAGCAGCAAATAATAGGCAGAGCTAAACAATTCCATAACCAATGGATCAGATCTAAGCTCTGCAGTCCTCCACATTCAGCATGAATGGTGGTGGACAACTCACTGGAGGAGGCGGCTCGAAAATATCTCCATCCTCAATGACGGAGGAGTCCGGCATTTCTGTACAAAAGGTAAGGCTGAAGTATGCGCAGCAATCTTCAGTCAGAAGGATGATCCATCTCAGCTTCCTCTGAAGACCCCCAGCTTCAACCAATTTAATTCACTCCACATGATATCAAAAAATACCTGAAGGCATTGCATACTGCAAGGGCTCCGGGCCCCGACGATATTCCACCAATCATACTTAAGATTTGTGCTGCAGAACACTGTGCTCCTAGCCAAGCTCTTCCTGTACATCTACAATTCTGCATCTTCCCAGCAATGTGAAAAATTAGCCAGATATTTCCTGTACATAAGAAACAGGACAAATCCAACCCAGCCAATTACCGCCCCATCGGTTTATTCTCGATCATCAGTAAAGTGATGGAAAGGGTCATCATCAACAGGGATATCAAGAGCAGTTAGTCATCTATAAATAATCTGCTCGGTGACACTCAGTTTGGGTTCTGCCAGGGTCACTCAGCTCCTGACCTCATTGCAGCCTTGGTTCAAACATGGACAAAAGGGCTGAATGCCAGATCTGAGATAAGAGTGACAGCCCTTGATATCAAGGTAGCTTTTGACGAACTGTGGCATTAAGGAGCCCAAGCAAAACTGGTGTCAATGAGAATCAGGAGGAAGATCCTCGACTGGTTGGAGTCCTACCTGACACAAAGGAAGATGGTTGTAATGGTGGAGGTCATTTATCTCAGCTCAGGACATCACTGAAGGAGTTCTTCAGAGGATTCTTCAGAATTCTACAGGCATTTAGAGATGCAAGGACTGATTAGGGACAGTCAGCATGGCTTTGTGAGTGGAAAATCATTTCTCACAAATCTGATTGAGTTTTTTAAAGGGGTAACCAAAGTAGGTAGATGAGGGCAGTGCAATTAATGTTGTCTACATGGACTTTAGCAAGGCCTTTGACAAAGTATCACATGATAGGTTGTTGCATAAAGTTAAAGCCCACGGGATCCAGGGTGAGGTATCTAAATGGATACAAAATTAGCTTCTTGACAGAAGCCAGAGGACAGTTGTAGAGGACTGTTTTTCAAACTGGAGACCTGTGACCAGTGGTGTGCCTCAGGGATCAGTGCTGGGTCCACTGTTATTTGTCATTTATATTAATGATTTGGATGAGAATATAGGAAGCATGGTTAGTAAGTTTGCAGATGATTGGTGGCATAGTGGACAGTGAAGAAAGTTATCTCCAATTGCAACGGGATCTTGATCAATTGGGCCAGTGGGCTGACAAATGGCAGATGGAATTTAATTTAGACAAATGCGAGGTAATGCATTTTGATAGACTGAACCAGGGCAGGACTTACTCAGTCAATGGTAGGGCGTTAGGAAGAGTTACGGAACAAAGAGATCTAGGGATACATGTTCGTAGCTCCTTGAAAGTGGTGAAGAAAACATTCAGCGAACTTGGTTTCATCGGTCAGCACGTTGAATACAGGAATTGGGACATCTTACTGAAGTTGTACAAGGCATTGGTAAGGCCACACTTGGAATACTGTGTGCAATTCTAGTCACCCTATTATAGAAAGGATATTATTAAACTAGAAAGACTGCAGAAAAGATTTGCTAGGATGCTATTGGGACTTGATGGATTGAGTTATAAGGAGAGGCTGGACAGATTGGGACTTTTTTCTCTGGAACATAGAAGGCTGAGGGCTGATCTTAGAGGTCTGTAGAATAATGAGGAGCACAGATCAGTTAGATAGTCAATATCTTTGTCCAAAGGTAGGGGAGTCTAAAACTAGAGGGCTTAGATTTAAGGTGAGAAGGGAGAGATACAAAAGTGTCCAGAGGGGCAATTTTTCACACAGAAGGTGGTAAGTGTGTGGAACAAGCTGCCAGATTTAATAGCAGAGGTGGAGACAATTTTGTCTTTTAAAAAGCATTTAGATAATTACAAGATGGATATTGAGTGATATGGGCCAATTGCGGGCAATTGGGATTAGCTTGGGGGTTTTAAAAAAGAAAGGGCAGCATGGACAAGTTGGGCCGAAGGGCCTGTTTACATGCTGTAAACCTCTATGACTCTCTGATTGTCCGAGGCCCCAACCATCTTCAGCTCTTACAGCAATGACCTTCCTTCCATCACATAGTCAGAAGTAGGGATGTTTGCTGATGATTGCACATTGTTCAGCAACTCCTCAGATAGCGAAGCTGTCCATGTCCAAAAGCAGCAAGACCTGGGCAATATCCAGACTTGGACTGAGAAGTGGCAAGCAGCATTCACACCACTCAAGTGCCATGACCGTCTTCAACAGGACAGATTTAGCCATTGTTCTTTGGCATTTAATGGCATTACTACCATTGACACCCGGAGTATAATCACCCTGGGGGTTATCATTGACCAGAAACTGAACAGAACTAGGCATATAAATACTGTGGCTACAAGAGCAAGTCAAACTCTAGGACTGCTGCAGTGGGTAACTCACCTCCTAACTCCCCAAAGCCTGTCGACTATCTACAAGTCACGAGCTAGGATTGTGGTGGAATCCTCTCCACTTGCCTAGATGACTGCAACTCTAACAACATTCAAGAAGCTCAACCCTATTCAGGGAAAAGCAACCACTTCATTGGTACCCCTTCCACAAACATTCACTCCCTCCAATGACACTGGCAGCAGTGTGTACCATCTATCAAGATGCACTGCAGGAACTCACCAAGGTTTCTTCGGCAGAACATCCCAACCCATGATCGCTACCATCTTGAAGGACAAGAATAGCAGACACATGGGAACACCACCATGTGGAGGTCCACCCCACCCTCCCACCAAGTTGGAAATATATCAGAGTTCTTTCAGTGTCAAAATCCTGGAACTCCCTCCCTAACAGCACTGTAGGTGAACCTACACCTCCAGGACTGCAGCGGTTCAAGAAGGCAGATCATCATTACCTTCTGAAGGGCAACTGGGGATAGGCAATAAATGTTGGCCCAGCCAGCGACACCCACACCTCATAAATGAATAGGAAAATTGCAATATTCAGTCAATGCAGCTTGATGCTTCTGTTTTTTTGTCACTAGCTGGTTCTTTGATACTCATGCATCTAAATAATAAAAGGGGTCACTTAACTGTAAATTTAAATGGGCCAAGAGTAGTTAGGAAGTCCACATTAAATGCTCCAGGAACCTGGCCCCTTCAACATACTGCCAGGAAGCAATTGTACATTCCATTTTCATTCAAAATCACTTAATGTGTAAAATGACCATTGATTTTTGAATTGATTTTAACTTTGACATTGGAGCCTGGAAGCGAAATTGTGCAAACCTTTCCCCAGTTCTAATGAATAATGCAAAGTGTTAAGTTTCTTGGTTCAAGGTTCATTAAATTAGTCACAAAGTAAAAAACATCCTTCAGACAGTTGTAAGTTTAGGAAAATTACCAAATGTTTTCTTGGAAGCAGAAAGGACATGAATTTGTGACTTTTTTAAAGCAATTTTCAGTCACTTTCCAGAAACCAGAAATCTTAACTCTTGTGTTTAGATGAATGACCATTATCTAACTCATCAACAGTTTTGATATCAGATGGAAGATGAAGGAATTAATGCGAACAATATGTGGTGATTGTTCTTTTTCTCCATATGGTGGAAAAAGCCTTGGGACTAAACATTTTTCTACAAAACAATGAATGTGAAGCCAAGAATTGAAAAAGATTTGTTTGGAGACATGTGCAATGCTAACATAGTGAAATTTATTTCCCACCCCCACTAACCCTAAAGAGATGTGGGGGGGGTGGGGGGCACTCTTTTTTCAATTGCTACAGCCTTTGTCATGCTAAGGTTCACACCATGGTTTATACAGGACAGTGTAGAATTCTGACCCAGTTCTAATGGGGGTATGTGTCCTAGTCTGGATGGTGTGTGATTTGATGGGGAAATTTCAGGTGACCCTGTTCCCAAATTGTCGCAACTCTTGTCCTTCACAGTTGTAGAGTTGGGAGGTGCTATTGAAATAAGTGAATTTAGGTGCGAACTTCTTTCTGCTTAATATAAGTTTTAATTCTTTTTTGTGTCACAAATCGGCTTACATTAACACAGCAATGAAGTTACTGTGAAACTCCCTTATTTGCCACACTCCGGCGCCTGTTTGGGTACACTGAGGGAGCATTTAGCACGGCCAATGCAGCTAATCACCACGTCTTTCAGACTGTGGGAGGAAACTGGAACACCCGGAGGAAACCTACACAGGCACAGGGGTGAACATGCAGACACCGCACAGATAGGTGGACCCAAGCTGGGAATTGAACCTGGGTCCCTGGTGCTAACCACTGTGCCATCCACTTCTGCATTGTATAATTAACAATGTATCAAAACAAATTATTTGGGAACATTCAATTCTGACTGTGGAATCTGGTGGAATGATAGGGCAGAATTCACTCATGCAGGACCAATGGTGGGAATGGGGGGGTGGAAGGTGAGGGGTAGAATTTGGCAGGGGGCCCAATGATCAGTTTCATGTCAGCATGGATTTATAGTGAGAGCTTCAGATGATTCCTGTCATGACAGATCAGGAATCCCACTTTAGTTCTGAACACCTTAATACCAACATAAATTCAGTAGTTTCAGTTTTTACCTTTTAATATGATCCAACCTCAACAGCTCTTTGAGGGAGAGGAACAGAATCATCTTTACGAATGATTCAACCTACCTAGAGTTTTCCAGCGTGTGGGTTTGAGGGAGGGCACAGTATTAAAAAATGACAAGAGTTAAAAGAATGTTACATAAAATTTTCAGTTGAACTTTGGATATTAAACGCTTTGTGCATGTAATGCTGAGAAGCAAAGTTATAAAATGGACATTGTATTCTTGTGGAAATCAAATAAATGCAATATCTGCGTATGAAGTGAACTATAGTAGCTTGCTCATAAATATGTCAGTAATATTATCAATACTTACCGGAGGACCTAGTAATCCACGTTCACCTTTTGCACCTTTCATTCCAGGAGGGCCCTATAATATTTCAAAAAAATTTGAATTTCAAAAAAATTTGCTACCACAGTCTATTTTTTCAGAAATCAAAGCACACACAAGATCATAGAGTCATAGAGGTCTACAGCAGGGAAACAGGCCCTTCGGCCCAACTTGTCCATGCCGCCCTTTTTTTAAAAACCTCTAAGCTAATCCCAATTGCCCGCATTTGGCCCATATCCCGCTATACCCATCTTACAATTGTAACTGTCTACATGTTTTTTAAAAGACAAAATTGTACCCACCTCTACTACTACCTCTGGCAGCTTGTTTCAGATGCTGGCCACCCTCTGTGTGAAAAAATTGCCCTTCTGGACACTTTTGTATCTCTCCCCTCTCACCTGAAACCTATGGCCTCTAGTATTAGATTTTGGGAAGAGGTATTGACTATCTAACTGATCTGTGCCTCTCACTATTTTATAGACCTCTATAAGATCACTCCTCAGCCTTCTATGCTCCAGAGAAAAAAGTCCCAGTCTATCCAGCCTCTCCTTATAACTCAATCCATCAAGTCCCGGTAGCACTCTAGTAAATCTCTACTGCCCTCTTTCTAATTTAATAATATCCTTTTTATAATAGGGTGACCAGAAATGTACACAAAATTCCAAGTGTGGCCTTACCAATGTCTTGTACAACTTCAACAAGACAGCCCAACCCCTGTATTCAATGTTCTGACTGATGAAACCAAGCATGCTGAATGCCTTCTTCACCACTCTGTCCACTTTCAAGGAGCTATGAACATGTACCCCTAGATCTCTTTGTTCTGTAACTCTCCCCAGTGCCCTACCATTAACTGAATAAGTCCTGCCCTGGTTCAATCTACCAAAATGCATCACCTTGCATTTATCTAAATTAAACTCTATCTACCATTCGCCAGCCCACTGGCCCAATTGATCAAGATCCCATTGCAATCGGAGGTAACTTTCTTCACTGTCCACTGTGCACCAATCTTGGTGTCATTTGCAAACTTACTAACCATGCCTCCTACATTCTCATCCAAATCATTTATATAAAAGACAAATAACAGTAGACTCAGCACCGATCCCTGAGGCACACCGCTGGTCACAGGCCTCCAATTTGAAAAACAACCCTCTACAACCACCCTCTGGCTTCTGTCATTAAGCCAGTTTTGTATCCATTTAGCTACCTCAATATACCATGCGGTACCTTGTCAAAAGCCTTGCTAAACTCCATGTAAACAACATCAACTGCACTATCCGCATCTAACTCCTTGGTTATGCCTTCAAAAAACTCAATCAAATTTGTGAGGCATGAGCTTCCACTCACAAAGTCATGCTGACTGTCCTTAATCAGTCCTTGTATCTCTAAATGCCTGTAGATCCTCAAAATACATTCCAACAGCTTACCCATCACAGATAAGAGACTCACTGCTTTAGTTCCCAAGCATTGCACTGCAGACCTTTTTAAACAAAGGCATAACATTTGCCACCCTCCAATCTTCAGGCACCTCACCCATGACTATTGATGATTCAAATTTCTCTGCTACGGGACCTGCAATTTCCTCCCTAGCCTCCCAAAATGTCCTGGGATACACTTCTTCAGGTCCTGGGGATTTATCTACCTTGATGTGCTTTAAGACTTCCAGCACCTCTTTCTCTGTAATATGTACACTCCTCAAGACATCACTATTTATTTCCCCAAGTTTCCAAACACCCATGCTTTTCTCAACAGTAAATATGGATGAGAAATATTCATTTAGGATCTCACCCATCTCTTGTGGATCTGCGCATAGATGACCTTGTTAATCATACGGAATGATCAGCATTATGAATACTTTGTTAATGGTCACTCAGGCAGGAATATTTACTTACCAGTTGACCCTGAGGACCACCTGGACCTGCAGGACCTGGCGGGCCAGAGTTACCTGCTGGACCAGGGCTGCCATCTGAGCCTTTCGGACCAGGCTGCCCGTCATGACCCTGGTTGAGGAAATTGAAGGTTAGTCACGCACCAAATTAAAATGGATACAATTGCCTACTTTCAATTCTGAGGGCAAGAAACTGAATTTGCACCAGTTTGTTTTTCATATCGAACATGCAGCACAATCTCAACACACGATCAGAGGTCAACCTGTGGACAGAGTGCAAATGAGATCTGCGAATGAGATCTGTTAGACCTCAGTCGCATTAATCACACTGTTGAAATTAGCATTTAGACTTAAGTGCATTAGTTCAGTACAGAATTAATAAGAGTATAAGAACCAGGAGCAGGAGTAGGCCATTTGGTCCCTCGAGCCTGCTCCACCATTCAGTAAGATAAATGCTTTCTGCGTGCACATTATTGGTAAGGTGGCGTTGGCGTAGTGGTATTGTCACTGGACTAGTAATTCAGAAATCCAGGACAACTCCATCACGGCAGATGATGAAATTCAAATTCAGTAAAAAGTCTGGAATTTTTTATTTAAAAAAGTCTGATGAAACCATTGATGCTTGATATAAAAATCCATTTGGTTCACTAATTAAAGGAAATCTGCTATCCTTACCTGATCTAGCCTATCCAGCTCCACAACAATGACTCGCTAATCATATTGAAATGGCAATCTCATTATGGTAATCAGCCGCACGCCTTCTGAAATAGCTTTGCATGCCATTCAGTTGATGGGCAGTGAATACTGGCCCAGCCAACAATGCCCACATCCCATGAATAAACTTGAAAAAAACATTCAATTGCTCTAAACTCATTTGAGGTAAATGAGTGTTGTAACCAAACATCCATTTAGTGACCTTTCCTAATTGTAAGGAGTTCCATCCAGAATCTAATCATTAAGGCAATAATAAGGTGCAAGTACCAGATTGAAACTGCTTGACTACTGCCTCAACTCAGATCAATAGATATTAACTGTTGCTCTCTCCACAGATGCCAGTTGCTGAGTATCCCAGCATTTTTGCATTTTATCACAGACTTCAGCATTTGCTATTGAAAAACAAAAGAGCCTTTTACAATGAGTAAGGAGAAAGAAGTAAGTATTGCTCTGTCCAAATTATTCAGTCATGTTAATGTGTGAGAATTGTTGCCTTTGCAACTGACTCTATACAATTGAAAATGGTTTGAACCATTTGCTAGTTGGCTGCCCAGCTTGAAGCGTGCGCAGTATCAGCTGCGTTGGCTATGGGGTTTATTTAGGATATTCATGTTCTGGATAAATTATTCTGACTCTTAGACCTCCCACTTGTACTGTGGGCTAGCCCGGGGATGGCTCGTGTGTGAAGCACCACTGATAGAAATGTAAAGGGTTCTCATCTGTGCAAGAATGCTTACCACTGGCAGCCAACCAGATCAGGACTTTGGCACAAAGTACAGGTCCGAAAGATTTGCAGTGTCCCAGCTTTCGCTTGCATGAATCCCCCAGGGAAATCAATTGCGCTAATGGAAACCTCCAAGCTCAAATTTCTATCAAGTTTAATCAGATTATATAGAATTAAAAGGGACATTAAAATATCAAATTCTCAACAAGAAAATCATCGTGGGAGCGTAATGATGTGCTGAACTTCCTTGGTTACTATTAATATATTTAATTACATCATGTCCATTGCCATTGATATTCTGGATATTAGCTGTTTTTGGGAGAATCCCAGCCAAGTGTCCAACAGACGGGAAAATGGGAGAATTTCCCACACGTTATTTGGGCGTACTTAGAGGAATGGATTTCTGGCACTCAGTGCCCCATAGAATGCCTCAGGGGAATCACGCTGGATAGTGGAAGGTGGGGCCTCACCCCACTGGAGAGGCCGGTATCAGTGTGCTGAATGGTCCCGATCTCCCCCTGCTCTCTCCCCCCGCTCTCTCCCCCCGACCACACCAGCCTCCCCATGTTTAGCCACAATCGCCTCCTTCCTCCCAATCTCTCTGATCCCATTGCAGAGTGCATTGCTGGTCTCCCCACCCCCCACGCAACCAATCGACTGCCCCCCCCGCCACACACCAGGAGGCCCTATGCCTCTCTGGCCCTATCCCCCGGGCAGTGCCCAGTGCTCATTGGGCCAGGGTGCCAAGCTGGCATTGCCCAAGGAGTACCCCCTTGCCCCGACCTCCCGGGGGTTGAGGGATAGGGAGAGGGCTTCAATGGCCTCTATCCCCACCAACAGGGTGAGCAAGTCTGTTCCTCATTGATGGAGACCAGTTGCGATCTGCATGAGTGGGAACACACTCGCGGGCCCGGAGACTACCGTCCCGGGCTTGCTAATCATATTGAAATGGCAATCTCAGTATGGTAATCAGCCTCATACTGATTTCCGGCACAAGGCTGATTACATATAAAAACATTACTTGGGAGACTTGTGATTGGCCAGACACCAGTCTCAAGTCCTGCCACAGGCCACCCTGTTGATGTCTGCCAGTCACTGCACTATTCAGCAGTGCATCGAGCCAGAGAATCATCCTCATTATGTTTAAGTCTATCTTGCTGTACTTACACTAGGGTAATGCACCAATATAAGGCAATCTGAATAGATTTGTTGCGTTGAATCAATCAAGTCTGCCAGTGTGACTTATAGCATGTGCTGACTGAGTTCAATATTCTGAATCTTCAGGCTGATTAACTGGGTTCCTTCTGTAATATAATTAAGATCCAATCTACTTCAATTTTGGGGAAGGTCCACATATTACAGGGGTAGAAACTGATCCTTCTTGCACCCGTCTTACAGGTTTAAAAATAATACAAAGACAATCTCAGCTAGATAACTATTTGGCAGAAAGGATGTGTATGCACTAGAGAAGGTACAGTGGACATTTACAAAGATATTGCCTGGACTGGATTGCTGGGTTAATTTTCTTTGGAATAGGAGAGAAGGAAGGAAAATTTAATCTAAGTGTAAAAAATTAGGGGATGTCTAGATAGAATGGATGGATTAATTTCCCTCAGCAGAGACAACAATGACCACAGGGCCGAGATTTATAGTTAATCGTTAGAAGGATGGAAGGGGGCTGGTTAAACACCGATTGCTTTTAATCACCAGAGGGTTGTCGGGGTCAGGGACCCAGGGCCAGATTTTGGTTACCAAAGCAGAGAATTTGATTTGGATATTTCCCAATGCACTGGATCCGCTTAGGTAGAAATGCACTGAGTAGTGGGATTTTCACTCCAGGTTGATGGGTGTGGGATGGAGTCAGCCCACCAACCTCAAAAGCAGAGCATAGGCAGCCCCTTAGAGATGGCAAGAAGGGCTTGTTAGAAGGTCAGCCTGGCTTCCCTAGGACTTTATCCAAATTGTTTTAGAAGATTTTAGCCCTCTAGTCCTCACCACTGAACTCCCCATGGCCCCTCATATGCCCCTTGCCAACTCAAGGCCAATTCATTCATTATCCCACTTCCTAATGCCCCGCATTCCAACTCCCTAACCATTCAGTCAATCACTGATTGCTTCTGATTGCCCATAGTGAATGTGAAGATGTAAAAAATTAATATAGCTCTCACTATACAGACCTAATATTACTGATAACATTGTGTCTTCAATAAATCTACTTTTGTCTTGTTTCTATTGTAGTTTGTTTTATTAACTGGTTCTATATCTGGTAGCCCTATATTGTTACTGCAGCAGCATAATTGCTCCTTGTTGCTATAATGTTTGTTTTAATACTGTTTTTCTATTTTGGTGATTTCCCCTGGGATTTTGCAGAGTAGGACTTGATAAGGCTGATTGACAGATAAGGACATATGACTGGGTGCAGCTGGGTTTACAGAGAAATCAAGCCCAATTGCTTTTTAGGAGAGATGTAGAAAGAAGAAGTAGCTCTAAGTCGCTGAAGTCAGGAGACTCAAATCTGCCCAAGTCTAGGTTTATTTCTCTGAAGTTCTGCTATTTGAGGATATATCCTTCTCCAGAAATTTCTGTCTGGATCTATGTGCAGATGTGTTAAAAGGCTGGAAATCAATATCCACGTGTGCATATTGATTTTTGGTGCTAACTAGTTCTGAAGGAAGGATTTATAGCTGTGGGATGCTGTTTTACAATTGGAATTGTAGAGGTAGCTAGCTATTAAGAATTGTAAACTGTTGTGCTTAAGTTTTTAAATTGGTAAAAGCTATGCCATTTCTTTTTGTTATATTCTAACTGTTTCTAACTAATAAAGTTTGTTTGATAAAAGTTTCTTAGTGCATCAGTTGAATCATACCTGGAGTGAAACACTCATCCTCATGCCAAAATCAAAAGTAGAAGTTGGGGTCTAGGCTAACTTCATAATTTACCTTGGAGTTTCTGATCTGGTCCCTAACAGTGAAAAAAACACCCATGCATGAAAACATTAAAGAATTTAAATTTCAGTGGTTAATCTCTTGTCAGATCAAACATACTTCTATACATGACCCTAATCCTATAATAACTTCTTTAAGCTATCAATCAACTGCAATCTTAGAGCTCCCTTTTAAAATAACTCAAACATTCGAAAGTCAGCAAAGCTTTCATATCCCTCAGGGAAATATCAGCAAAGGAACTATTGAAACTGCTTGATCTGCTGCTATAGTAGCTGGTCTGTCAATCAAAGTAGATTAGTAGAGTTTCTTTTAAACAATCACTAAAATGCAGCCATTTATTTTACAGTTTAAAGAACAAGGTCTTTAAAGAAGTTTCAGAGTATGACAGTTAAACAGACATTTTCCACTCTTCAAAAACATTTACATCTACTCCATAAACCTGTGACTCCCATGTTCCAGTTGAAGCTTTTGTAACAGCCAAGGTGGGGTCAGTCTGAACTCAGCACTAAGCTTTGGGCTTCCCCACCCTGTGAAATTCATTCCCCTTTCGTTAAAATTGGGATTGGCCAGAAATTCGGGTGGAACCTGTGCATTTGGCTCCGCCCACTATTTTTAAAAGGTTCCCAGACTCTTCTCACCTCCGTGACAATCCGACCCTTGCTCTGTGAAGGGGTGATAGAGGCAGAAACCTTCATTACATTTAAACAATACTTTGATATGCGCTTTAAGTTCCACAACCTGCAGGTCTACAGACCAAAAACTGGACCGTGGAGTAGGTTGGATTGCTCTGTTTCAGCATTTTTCAAACAACCTCCTTCTTTATCCTAAGTTTCTACGTTTCTATATGAAATTTATACGACAGTTTCTTCATGTCTTTAAATATCTATGCCAACACTTTTTAGGTGTGCCAATTTAAATCTGTGGCTCCTCCCACATCTGGGAAAAAGGAGTAAATCATTGGAGATGTACAAGAAATCTTAAAAGGTTGTGGTGTGAAGGGAGAGGGAGACAGAAAAAGTGCTAAATGTGGTGGACTTGTATTTTTAATATCAAAAATACAAGTCCACCACATTTAGCACTTTTTCTGTCTCCCTCTCCCTTCACACCACAACAACTATTACTAAATGTGTTCTCTTTGAGAGACATACCTTTGGCTTCATTGGCCAAACTCTTACTTCTAATTTAGAATGCTATAGTCTCAAGTCCCATCCAGCACCGGAGTGCAAAATCAGGGTTAGCATTTACTGCCCAGGGTGCCAACTTTCAGATCAAACATCAGACCAAGGCTTTGTGCGCACTTTCAAATGGATACAGATATCCCATAGCATTATTTTAAAGAGTAGTGGAGATATCTTTGGTGTCTTGGTCAACATTTATCCCTCAAATCAACATCACAAACAGTTTAACTGGTCATTTTCACATTGTTGTTTGAGAGAGCTTACTGTATATGAATTGGCTGCAGTGTATCTGCCATTAGAACACTTCAAACATGTGCTTAATTGGTTCTAAAGCTCTTTAGGGCATCTGGTGGTTATGAAAGGTGCCATATAAATGCAGATCTTGCTCTGTTATTATTGCTGATTTGAATAAAAGAAATTAAAGATCCTGTCTATATTTCCGAGAGAAAGCAAGCTTTATTCCATCTGATAACTAATCAGGGGAGGTCACAAAGTGACAGTTAATCTATTAAGTCAACACTGTTGTTTTCGAAATATATTGGGCTTTAATAGATTGAAAGAGCGTTCATACCTATTAGCATTGAATGCAATATTTTCCTCTCATTTTGTTTTGTTTTTGCTCTGCAGTTTTACATTTAAGGCCAATGAATACAACAGCTGCTGCTGGTTGCCTTAGTTCGCATCTTATTTTCACCACACAACAGTACGCCAGTGTTCAATTTTGCTTCAAGCCAAGTTACATCATATAACATCATTTAATGAACTCCAGGGAACCACCAAGAACTGCAAAGTAATTGACTATCTCGGATTCCAAAACTGTATAATTCATTAATGCCTTTTAAATAATAGATCATTGTCTCATCTGATGATCAGCCTTGCTTCTGTCGAAAATGAATCCATAAATAGGGAAATATAGCTCAAGAATTAAGCACAAATGAGTAATGATGAGTTTAAGAAAAACATTTGCTAGATCACATTTGGATGTGCAGATTAGTAAGTATTATTATAACAAGGAGATTAAAACCAGGCAGAATTTGCAGTCCAGCTTCATTGGGATTGCCTTATATATAGACAACTATAGTTACAAAGCGAGATGAGAGATTCCTGACTATTGGCTGTTGTTTTCCCTATATTACAACAGTAACTCCACTTCAGAAGTAACTGGTTGCTTTGTAAAGTGCTCTGAGACATTCCAGAGCACATTGTTCGCCGCGTCTGGTTTCCTCCCACAGTGCAAAGACATGCGGGTTAGGCTGATTGGCCATGATAAGTTTCCCCTGAGTGTCAGGGCATTAGGAGGGTAAATATGTGGGGTTACGGAGATGGGACCTGGGTGGGATTGTTGTCAGTGCAGGCTCGATGATCTAAATAACCTCCTTCTGCACTGTAGATTTTATGATTCTGCAAGGGCTGGATTTTCTGTCCAGTGAGTGGGTACTGTGGATGGAAGTGGAAGAGAATGCATCTCCTGCTGCCACCAAGTCCGGTGGCCCCTCAGCAATGTAACATTAATCATGTTGAGGCTTCTCTTCCATTTAGGGAGAGAAGTCTAGCTTTCAAGAGTTGCATGCAAATCATGTTTCTGGACACAGCCTCGCCATCAGAAGCAGTAACCACAGCTGAAACTGCATTCAACCTCTAGCAACGCTTGTTGCTGGAGTCAGATGCAACGTAAACGGGGGGATGGGTATCGCTGGGGCCAGGTTAGTAAGACTCGGCGAGGGGGTGGAGAGAGCGGGGGGAGATGGTAATGAGGAGATTGGGGAACCAGGATAGACAAGGGGGAGAAGAAATACGAAGACGCTTTCTGCTTTAAGGGGGCCTCCTATCGAAAGAGGGAACTGGTGAAGGAAGCACCTCCCCCTTTCCTGTCTGAAGAACTCCAACTGTTTTACCTGCCAGGTTTGCAACCTGTCTCTGTCCTCCCCCCACCACGTGAAAACTGGCAGCCGGGGTGGAATGAGACCCTTAAGCACGCCAATTGGGTGACCCGACACTTCACCCATTGCATGTTATATTACTGTGGGGGCAGAAGGAGACAGGTGGTAGGCAGTGGGCACAGTGCCCACGGCATTTTACATACCAACCTCACCTGGAAACCTGTCACAGTGGCACTGTAAAATCTAGCACTGAGTTTTACATTTTGTCTTTTTTCCTGGGTAAAGATTTCCTGAATTTACTAATGGATCCATTAGTGACCGTATCCAACCTCAAGTGAAAAGAGCTTTTTAATGTTTATCTCATCAAAGCCTTTCAACAATCCTAAACACTCCATGGGTTCACCCCTGTGTCTTCGTTTTCTTGACGTGATGTGATCAGCCCTTAGCAGTTTGATCTTTTCTGATATTTGTAACATCTCATTTCTGGCACCATTCTTTTTGGCACCTCCTCTTTAATACCCTTTTCATAATCTAGAGACTGGGGGCTGGGATTTTCCAGCCACGCTCGCCCCAAGACTGGAAACTTTCATTGAAATCAATGGACCTTTGTACAGTCAGCTCCTGCCCGCTACGATTCTCGTGTCAGGTGATTCCCAGCCTCCAATTGTAGTCAAGGTTCAATACAAATTTAACATAAACCTCTTTGTACTTCGATTCTATCCACCTGGAAACAAAACCCTGTGTTTGTTTTGCATAAACATGCAATTAACATAAACCTCTTTGTACTTCGATTCTATCCACCTGGAAACAAAACCCTGTGTTTGTTTTGCTTTTTGAATGCTTTATTAACCACTATCGCTTCTTTTGGTGAGTTGTGTATCTGTGCCTGAAACTTTCCAGCTGTTCCCGCCAATTGCGAGTCCTCCGCTGTGAGTTCCCTGGTGGTGGAGGGTGGAAATAACAGGAAAACCCATTGTCAAGACAGCAAATGGCAAGCTGCCTTTGCTACTGCAAAGCATGTCACACAGCGGGTGGGAGTTGGGAGGTGCGGAAAGTTCTGTGCTGTATTTTCATACCTTTTATTTCACCAATCCTAATTTTCCAAGGAATAAGTGTCCTCCTTATTCTTTCCACCACAATCTACAATGGCATTCTGATCATTTGTCACTAATTCTAATTTTGCCTGAGATAAACTAAAAGCTGTCAATTCCAATGATTATATTTGAAATATTCTGTAAAGTCTTTAAGGGTCTACTCACTGGAGGGCCAGGAAATCCACTAGGACCTTTGGGACCAGTCTCCCCTCGTTCACCCTGGAAGAAATAATGTTGCAAGTTACCAGACTAACAGAAAATTAATTTTCTTAAGTCACTTTCCAAATATATCACAATCTAAATCAATACTCAGTGATACAGCTACAACTTTGCTTCAGCTGGTCTTTATAAGTTCCAAATCTGCCCATCCCCATCGGTATTGCAACATCTTATGAAGTTTGCTGCCCAAAGTTAGGTCTGACTCAGCACCACCATTTCCCCGCGTGCAGGGGGTGTTGGCAGATCCTGTTTCAACTGGAATGAGGATTGAATCCCATGCTGTTGGCATCAATCTGATCCACACAGGCACTCCAGGCAACTACTCCCCAAACAGTTTGTGGCGACATATACTTTTGTATTGTAGCCCGGAGCTATGAATAATGATGATAGAGTCTCCAATTTCTTTCCATCACTAGGGATTTCTCCCACTCTTATTGCCTGCCATTTGCATATATTGGAAGGATTTACAAGTTGCTGCTCAATTTGTTTGATTACTGTAATGACTTCAGTGAGGTTGGCCTCTTAGAGTATGAACTCCCTGATTGAGGTCATGATTGCCTGCCCAATAAGGCAATCTTATCTGTATATATTGAGGAGTGCCATTAGAGTTATGTAATGAATACACTTTCCTTGGCCATCAAGTCCTAGAGTGGGACACAACCTGGAGCTTCTGGCTCAGAAGTAGGAATGCTACCCAATGCACCATAAGAACCCCATCAAGTTGCACATATTGAACTTGAAATAAGTATGGGCCTCACCACATCATATAAATTAGGAATTCCCACCCGCCTGCCTGATTTCTCATCGGAAAAGCTTACTGGGTACACGTTGTCAAAGCTTCTCTGATGCTGAGAGCTTAGAGAGGTCACAGGGCAAGCTGACTACTGAGTGATAAACCCTTACAGTCTTTATTAGACCCGTGTCCCCAGTGAAATGTTGAGAATTAATCAGGAATTACTGGCTAATGAAATCAGCACCCACATGTCAAAGTGTAGGCCCACAAGTCTGAATGCCCTGCCCCCTCGAGTAGCTGTAGACCTGTCCATGATTATCCATGATGTGGAGATGCCGGCGTTGGACTGGGGTAAACACAGTAAGAAGTCTCACAACACCAGGTTAAAGTCCAACCAATGTGTTTGATAGTAAACTCACAAGCTTTCGGGGTTTGCCCCTTCGTCAGGTGAATGGAGAGTTCTGGCCTCTGACAGAGCATATAACAGCAAACACGGCCTTCACGACACATGACAGCGCAGAGTCGCTGAGCAGAGACTGATAGCCAAGTTCCGCACACATGAGGACGGTCTCAACCGGGATCTTAGGTTCATGTCACATTATCTGTAACCCCGATGACTTGCCTGGGTTTGCAAAACCTCACTTACTGTACTGTGTAGAGACAATACACATCTCTTTAACCTAATGCTCTCTCCACTCACATTGTCTGCATCTTGAATAGCAGGTTAGCTGTGAAGATTCGCATTCTGATCAGTATTCTGTAAACTGTCTGTCCGGTTATTTGCTCTGTCTGAGAGCAGAACTCTCCATTCACCTGACGAAGGGGCAAACCCAGAAAGCTTGTGAGTTTACTATCAAATAAATTGGTTGGATTTTAACCTGGTGTCGTGAGACTTCTTACCATGATTATCCAGCTCCCATGTTTTACGTTAGATTCATTGAGCACATGTCAGTCTGTAGGAGTTTTGTCAGGTCATCAGTGGCCTTGGTGGGGAAAATAGACTGATCCACGTGTCAGCTACACAGGAGCAGTGGTCTGTTATTGCCCAGCAGTTCTGGTTCAGTATGAAAAACTAAAGTTCATATTTTAAGAATATTTTAGCATCTCGTTATCAGGGATTTTTGTTTGCCATTAATATGTTTGAAATCACATTGATTAATATAATGTTCCACTTAAATTATTCGACTTCCGATCATAAAAGGATACAATCATAATCGATGTTATCGGATTACAGTTTGAACTTAGCAGGTTCCCAGGTCTTTCGTGGGCTCCTTGTGGCAGTTGGAGACACCCCCACATACTTTCTCCTTTATTCTCCTCAACTGGCTTCTCAAACTGAGCCCTCCCCAAGGCCTGCCATTCTGACCCCAGAAATACCCTGGACAGGTCGAGACTGGCCTTAGTCTCAGCAGAACCACCGCTCCGACCCAGTGCTGATGAGATAACAGAGTAACTGGCCATCCATTGACTGGCAGTTCTCTAAGGTGGGGCGTCTTCCTGAGATAGGGGCGGAAGACTTGCCTTAAAGCAATGAACACTGCTCCCCAGCGTCAAATTGCTGAAGGTTAACCATCAGTGAGGTGACTGAGTTCACTGCCGACTCTGTAGCTCTGTGGTTGAGGATTATGACACCCTATAAAATCCAAATCAACATCTCAAGACTCAAAAAGGATCTCATCAAGCAAAGCTTCTCAGAAAATCTGGATTACCAGAGAGATGATTTCACCATTGCGTCACACCCATTTCTGGGCATGCAAACATGGTAAAGTCAGGCATGAGGCCATTAACATGATCTGTGCCCGTGTCCACACAGATGCCCACTTTAATCGAGGGCTGGGAATGGCCTGATCTGATTTGTTCCCGAAACGGGCGCAATGGTGATTTAAATGCATTTGCATGTATTTAAATTGAATTAATGAACTTCCCGCTCAACTTTATCAGCATTTCCCCCTTTACCATCACATTCGTGCATCCAGATTTGGCGTGAAACAGACATGCTCGGCAAAATTAGCCTCGAAACAAACGTGAAGGTAAACAGTGCGACTGTCCTTTTCATTTTCGAATGAGGCATGGTCAATTTACTCTCAGTAGATTAAATGCGTTCGCGTAACCTCTTTGCAGAGAGAACTTTGCAGTGGTTCTGAACACTGATATTCTCTTCCTGACTGATGTGCCTGGCATCGGCACTTTGCTGAAGATAGAGATGGGCAGGGAGTGTTGCTCAGAATATAGGATGAGTGCTCACTTTTTTTACAGCGAGCTAATTGAAGGGAACTGCTCAAAAGGAGAGCATGGAAGGGTTTCAGGATCTCCCAGAAGGCCATATGGAAGAGGTTCAACATTTCCCCAGAGACATGGAAGAGCTTTGTATAAGATTACTCCATATGGTGCATTCTCATCAGAAAAGACATCACCACCTATCGGCAGACCAGAGTTGCATTGGCTGACTGGAAATGTGAACTCTGCAAGTCCAGGGCTGCAAGCACCCCTTATGTCTGTGTCCAACATAACTAGACGGACTAGTCACCTGAAACAAGGTCATCTTCTGCCACAAAGGGCAGGCAATATTCCATGGAACTTAATGTTGGGTCTGGAAGGCAATCATTGTGAAGTATTTCGACAGTCGTTAATTACTTTTCCTGTTTCTAACTGCAGGAACACTCATTCTGTTAAAGCTCAGGTACTTACAGGAAGACCACGGGAACCAAGAGGGCCAGGCGGACCAGCAGGACCAGGCTCACCCTAAGATCAGAAAATGAATGAATAATAAAAAAAGGTTCACAGATTGACTCTTGGCAATGATAACAGCATTAAAGTGGAAATCACCATTACGAGTGTTAATAAGGTTTATTTCAAGCATTCATTTATAGCTGTCAGATCCATGACAGCTCTCTCTTGTGAGGACCAATAGAAATGTCATATGAACCAATTTAGAAAAATGTATTTTAATATGGGTGTGCAAAATAGGCAATAGTGGATCAGCTGATTCTTATACGCTTTGTCTAATTGTTCTTTCCATTGAGTCATACAGACTGGAGTGTACAGTGAGTGACAAACCTCGGGCATGGACTTTACAGATGTTTGAACTGAATTTAACCTGCTGCTAGATTCCTTTCTCAATGTTATTTGACAGGAACATTTCAGACATATTAGGCCAGCATTTGCTGGAGTTTGGCATCTTACTGTGAGTGCTGTCAATTTGGCTTGCTCGTGCATATTAAATAAACAATTTTGCAAAAACGTTTGCTGTAAGCATAACCTGATAGTGGGACAGTGGCTGCAACAGGACATCAGAGATTTTGGTGAACAATAGGACAAACACAGAGAGCAGGATTCTCTGGTCCCTCCCACAGTGTGTTACTTGGCAGTGGGAGGCAGCCTGCTGTTGGTTAGCAGCAGGATCTTCTAGTTCCGCTGTTAACGGGATTTCCCATTGAATCCACCCCCTTCCCCCTCACCCACCGCTGGGAAACCCGTGATGGAACTGCGCCATTGGTGGGACTGGAAGATCCCGCTGGTGGGAAAGGCTGGAAATTCCTGACCTATATCTCCTTAACAAATAAGATTTTAAAAAGCTATGTTCTTTCAAAAGATGTGGAGATGTTGGCTTGGACTGGGGTGAAAAGTGAGAGGCCACATGACACCAGGTTATAGACCAACAGGTTTATTTGAAACCACAAGCTTTTGGAGCATTGCCCCTTTGTCACTTCACCTGACAAATGAGCAAGCTAGAGATTTCAAATGTACCTATTGGACTATAACCCGGTGTCACATGGCCTCTCACCTTTCAAAAAATGTGGGCTTGACTGGGAAGGCCAACATTTGTTGTCCATCATTAATTACTGTTAATTTAAGGATTAAGGGATAAATAGAGAAAGGACTGAGGAAGAGTGTAAATAAAAGCGAGTGTGGAGAGTCTGCAGAAGGATCTAGATAGGCTGGGCGAATGGGCCAGGAAATGGCAAATGGAATTTAATGTTGGCAAGTGTGAGGTGGTCCACTTTGGTAGGAAAAATGGTAGGAAGGACTATTACTTACGAGGCGCAAAACTGCAGCAGGCGACGGTGCAGAGGGACCTCGGGGTCCTTGTGCATGAGTCGCAAAAACCCAGCTTGCAGGTGCAGCAGGTGGTCAGGAAGGCGAATGGGATGCTGGCCTTCATCGCGAGGGGGATTGAATATAAAAGTAGGGAGGTCTTGCTGCAGCTGTATAGGGCATTGGTGAGGCCGCAGCTGGAGTACTGTGTGTAGTTTTGGGCGCCGCACCTGCGCAAGGATATTTTGGCCCTGGAGGGAGTGCAGAGGAGGTTTACTAGGCTGATACCGGAGTTGAGGGGATTGAGCTATGAGGAGAGGCTGAATAAACTAGGCTTGTACTCGTTAGAGTTTAGAAGAATGAGGGGAGATCTCATTGAGATGTATAAGATGATGAATGGGATGGATAGGATAGAGGTGGAGAGACTCTTCCCGCTCAAAAAAGACAGTAGGACTAGGGGGCACAGCCTCAAGATAAAGGGGAGGCGGTTTAGAACGGAGTTGAGGAGGAACTTCTTCACTCAAAGGGTGGTGAATCTCTGGAATTCTCTGCCCGTTGAAGTGGTGGAGGCTGCCTCGCTAAATATTTTTAAGAAGCGGGTTGATGGGTTCTTGATAAGAGAGGGGATTAAGGGTTATGGGGAGAGGGCGGGAAAGTGGAACTGAGCCACAACAGATCAGCCATGATCTTATTGAATGGCGGGGCAGGCTCGAAGGGCTAGATGGCCTACTCCTGCTCCTATTTCTTATGTTCTTATGTTCTTATGAATTCAATGTCAATTTGGGCACAGCAAGAGAAATAAAGAAATAAAAACAAGAGACAAAATTTACATTTTTAAAATCTCCCGCAACGATTCACAACCTCAGAAAGTGAAACGCCACATTTTTTTTTCTGGGTGAGAGAAGTTGATTGTCAGTAATTAACAACTAAAAGCATTAAAAGGTACGCATGCTATGAATTACAAGGCTTAACTGTCTGTGGCAAGTTAAGGAGCAAGTACAGCAACTTAATGAAAATCTTAAGGCGATTAAACACGCAATGTCATTTTTGCAACACTTATGGTGGACTATTATTTACAAGTTTGAGGGTACCTCTTGCCAATTGCTTAGTAGTATTGTGCTGTTAATATGCTGTTTTCTCCAAGCAAAATCTGGCTCATTCTGTTGAATCTTTTCTGTTTCCTATTGATGCTAAATGGCAACCAATCTTTCTTAGATAATAAACATTTGAAGTTTGGGAAAATTTAAACTTACCCGGCCTCCTAGATTTCCTGGTTGACCTGGTGGACCCATAATTCCTCGTTGACCCTGAGAGAGGTTGGAAAAGAGTCAATATTTTAAGCACAGATTATATATATGAGATAAAATGCTGAACAAATGTAGACAGCATATTATGTGCTTACCGGAGAGCCATCTTTGCCTGGGGTACCATCAGGACCCCTTGGACCAATCTCTCCCTGTCAGAGAAAATACAGACTGATTAGATGAAAAGCGAAATAACTATTCAAAATATTACATAAAAATTATATCAAATAGACACCAAAAGGAAAAATGGAAAGAAAAGCCATACTAACTCTTTCACCTTTAGGACCTTGGTCACCTGGCAAACCTTTTTCGCCTGGCATACCTTGAATTCCTGAAGAGCCCATTGACCCTGGAAGACCTGGAGGCCCAGGAGAACCCTGTATGTGCAAAGAGGAAATAACAACAACATTTGAATGGTGGCTCTTGTATTGTATATATATATACTTAATAAAAACAAACTGCAAATTTACTTACTTTAGCTCCTTCTAAGCCACTTTCACCAGGAAGGCCCCGAGGCCCCGGAGGCCCTGTAGGACCCATGCGTCCACTCTCACCTGCTGGACCAGCCTCTCCCTAGATTTTGAAGATGAAATATTAAACAACACTAAATCTTTCAAAAGATCTGCAATAATTTCTGAAAGTCAAGTCAACATGGAACTTACTTTTGAACCACGTGGTCCTGGGAAACCATTTTCACCACGGGGTCCCTAGCAGAAAGGAAATGATCAAAATTATTTGTGGCTATTAACATAAAAGAATTTGGACTATTAATGACTTACAAAGTGGTGAAAACAATTGCTCAACATAAAATGTCAGGGCAGAGGGTTGGCTGACTATCCTACTGTCTGGATTATCCTTAGTTCCTGTTTTATTGAGCCCACAGAGAATAATACTGGGTTTCTCTCAGCATGGTATATGCTGCATGTCCTACATCCATTTCTGGTTTCCTTCTATGCTCCAAGATATAGGTGGAAATTAACGGCTATTTGGTTTGTGTGTGTAAATGGGGTTTCCATCAACCTTCCACTGATGGAATCGTGGGAGCCCCCCACGAAATTCATCTCTCAATTCAGTCTTGACATTCAGAAAACACTGCAAGAGTGCCCTGATCAAACTAATAGGTTATTCCACTCATGACAATTTGTCCAATATCCAAGCTCTGTTACCAAATTCTCCTGGACAATGAGCAGCCACATTGTCAGGGCACCTACACTCTTAAAAAAAAACATAGCAGTCATCTCAGGATATGGATTTTGATGGGTCAAGTTTCATGCTGTCCTTTATGAAATCATGTGGCGAGCAGCAATGTTAAAGGGATGAAGCTTCCTGCGAAAGGCAAAGTTGTGGTCGTAACAGAACAAGTGCCATATTGGTCAATGGGGACCATGGTTCACATTGATACTTTATATTTATTGTCTGAAGACTAGGAGGGGAATCATGCCATGAGTCCATAGATCATATTAGCTTAGAGTACTGTTGTTGCCAATGGCCCACAAAGCCCATAGATGCTCAGCTGGAGGCTGTTAGATATGTACTTTGATTCACATTGCATGTTGAAAGGTGTACTCACAGGCAAGGCTGCCTTCATGAAAAGCAATATTAAACTGGCAACTCTTGTCAAGTGTGAAGGTAGGTAGTGAGGATCCAAATTCAGACAATTACTGGACAGTTTCGTTTAGAAGTTGAAGGCATGTCAATCATATTTGTGTTTTTACTTCTTGTTGGTTCATCACATTTGAATTTATGAATCAGGAGCTCTGGAAAGGGCTGTTGTTAGTATTGTCACCTATTCAATGGTTAAATAACACTGTGAAGATTGAACTTGAGAGCTTGCTCTGCTATCCTCAAGACGGTTTCTATTATTATTGATTTTGGAGATTTTGGAATGAGGAGGAATTGTCTTATGATACATTTTCCACTGATCTGTGTGTTAGTTTCTGGTTTTATCCTGGGTAAACAATCACATTGGACAGATTATTTTACTTCAGATCTCTGTCTCTATAACATATTGCCACAGACAACAGTGGATGAAGATGTAGAGAGTGACAAAATTAAACATCTTACCGGCTCACCAGGTTTGCCATTTTCACCAGGGGGACCTGCATTACCAGCCAGACCCTAAAGTACAACAAATAAAGGATGATGGTTAAATCTGTACATTCAGGCCAACTGATTATAAAATAGTACTTGCTTATACATCCCAATTTAATCCTTTTTGTCCTGACTGAATGGTATCATAGCTATTCCTGGAGTACACAAGAAAGAAAGATTTACATTTATGTAATGCCTTTCAAGACTCAAGCACTTTACAGCCTATAAAATCCTTTTTAAATTTCCAAATTTCAAACCTGTAAATATGATACAAGCTTTACGAACCAAGTTAGCTTGACGCAGGTATTGATGCAGATGAGCTGAGTGAATGGCAGAGTGAATGGAGGGACCAATGGTCTGCTTTTAATTCCTCTGTGTAGTCACCACTGTAATGAAGGGAAGTCAACTGCACCCAGCAAATGAGCACAAACAGCAATGAAAAATGACCAGGTCATCTGATTTAGCAAGGTCAGATGAGGGATAAATATCCGGCAGAGCACCAGGAGAACTTTACTCCTCTTTCTTCAGGCAATCTTTTCTATTCACTTCTAGAGGGCAGTCGGTGTCTCAGTTCAATGACTAATCTGAAAGATGGCACTGCTCAGTGTTACGGTGAGATTTTTTGGCCCTTCCCGCTGATGGGATCTTCTGGTCCCGCCGAAGGTGACCTCCCGCAGCAGGCCACTGCACGTGCACATGTCGTAGTGGAGATCGGGGCGTGCGCAGTCGCTCTGCACTGCCGGCCTCCTGACTGTTGGCCAGTTCAATCGCTGGCTAGCCCTGTGACCCCACGTCACTGGCACACAGCCCCCATAGCCTGATCGCCGGCACCCCCAGGCGTGCCCAGGTCAGCCTTGACAATTCCGTCAACCCGGCCTGTCACGGTTCACCCCACTCCCTCCCCCCTCACCATCCCCAGCAGTCCCAATCTCTCCCTCCCCCGCCTCCAGCAGCCCCAACCCCCTCCCCCCACCACAGTCCTGAACCTGCCCCCCAGCAGGCCACCCCCTCTCCGCACCCCCCCCGCACCCCAGTGGTCAGCACCGATCGTTGGCCTCCCTCTGTCATTGCTGAATACAGAATGGCAGCGGGACTCCCCACCCCTACCTAGAAGCCCCACACCTATAGGCCCTGCCCCCATTTGGCCTCTTCCCTTGGCACCACCTAAATGAGCATTTGAATACGTTATACAGCTTTGTGCCAATTTCTGGCCCAGAGCTGGTGGCACCAGAAACTCACGGGGACTTAATGGTGATGTTATAGAGGTCTATAAAATAATGAGGGGCATAAGTCAGCTCGACAGTCAATTTCTTTTCCCAAAGGTAGGGGAGTCTAAAACTAGAGGGCATAGGTTTAAGGTGAGAAGGGAGAGAAACAGAATGGTCCAGAGGGGCAATTTTTTCACACAGAGGGTGGTGAGTGTCTGGAACAAGCTGCCAGAGGTAGTAGCAGAGGCGGGTACAATTTTGTCTTTTAAACAGTTACATAGGTAAGATGGGTATAGAGGAGAATGGGTGAAATGCGGGCAATTGGGACTGCTTAGGGGTTAAAAAAGGGGTGGCTTGGACAAGTTGGGCGAAGGGCCTGTTCCATGCTGTAAACCTCTCTAACTTTATGAGGCAGTGGTACCCAGTGGGAAGCCCGCTAAATGGTTTCCTCCTGAGTCTCCCAGACAGTGCAGTGGTCTGGGAGAATCCCCCCCTCCCCGTCTCTTTAAAATGATTTAATTACTTAAAGTTTTGGTTTATTTTAAATTGAGAAGTTGTTACCATATTTGTTACCAAGCCTCTCTTAGTTCCCAGTCCAGACAGCTGGTCTCCAATTCCTTGGTGCTTAGCAGTTTCTAACCCTACTGTGTGCTCTCTGCCCCACTGGTTGCCCCTCTCACAATCTCTCCGTGACTGGAATGCTCCAATCTCTTTACAGTCTGTGCACCCTATCAAAACAATTATTTTTATTTTGCGAGTCAAGTAAATATCACTTTTTAAATTCAGGACTTGGGTAAATTAGATTTTTGTAAATCGTGGACTTATGATTTAAAGTTAGAGATACAAAATTCTTATTTATTTATTTTTAAATGGAAGATGGGTGGAATTCTCCCAAAAAAATTCAAAGTGTTAAATTCGCAGGAAAACTGGGGTACTTTATGCTGCTTTTTCCAGTGGGTGTTCACACTGGGATCTCCCACACTCTGTGCACGGCAGAGGCTACCAGCATGAAAATCATTAGATTTTAGGGTGCAGGACCTATTCCCACCTGAGAGGCTAAAACCAATGAGTCTCTGCACATGCGCATTGGTCCCGAACTATCATCTTCCTATTTGCTGGCCAGCTCAATCACTGGATAGACCTTGGACACCTGCAGTGCTGCCCCCCCCTCCTCCCTAAACCTCCCCCATAGCCCGATCGTGGGCCCCCCCCAACCCTCCCCACCCCTTGACCATTCCTGGGCCAGCCCCCAACCACCCTCCCCTGTTCTAGTTTGCCCCAATCTCAATGTCACAATCACTCCCATAGCCTAGATCCAATTATTCCCCCATCCTCTTCAGCTGAATAGTACACTTAATGGACACTGCCTGCACGTAACACATTGTAGATCTTAAACTTAGATCTCAGACACCAGTCACATGTTGTATCACAGAATTCTTACAGTGCAGATGGCGGCCATTTGGTGCATCATGTCTACACCAGCTCTCCAAGCAAGCATCATGGCTTAGTGCCATTCCCTTGCCTATTCACTGTACCACTGCACATCCTTTAAATAATCATCTAATGCCTTAATTGAATTTGCTTCCATCACATTTCCAGGCAGTGCATTCCAGACCAAAACCACTCATTGTGCGAAGAAGTCTTTTTTCTCACATTGCATTTGCTTCTTTTCTAAGTCAGCTTAAATCTGCGCCGTCTCGTTCTTGATCCTTTAACGAGCAGGAACCGTTTCTCCCAATCTACTCTGTCCACCCCCCTCATGATTTTGAACATCTCTATCAAAGCTCCTCTTAGCCTTTTCCTCTCCAAGAAGAACAGCCCCAACCTCTCCAAATCATCCTCATAACAGAGGCTTCTCATACCTGGAACCATTCTTGTAAAGAGAACATTCTTGCAAGAAGCTTGTCAACACATTGAAGGATTAAAAACAGTTGTTGTACTCACAAAATAACTGGAATAACTATTGAAGATGACTAATTCATCAAAATAATTGTACCTGAACACCAGGAAATCCTTGTGGACCCGGCTCTCCTCTTTCACCAGATGCACCCTGAGAAAAGACACATCACTCAGCACTCGCACTTCGGAGAAGAACTACATGAATACATTAGTTAAAATCAAACCAATAACCTTACATTATTCAATAAATGGCATGGGTTTTTATTAAATTTCACTTCCACGTCAGTTGTTAACAACATGCTGTTTTATAATTGTAAATCATGGTTCTATATAGACTAAGTGGAATTTTCCATAACTAGAGAGCATCAAATGAAAGTCAACACAATGAGGCGATTGTTATTGGGTACTATCTGGTCAACTGCTATTGCTGCCATGGAGACTAACTGAAACAATGAACTAGTGGCACCGTGATTAACACTGCTATCTCACAGTGCCATGGATGTAGGTTCAATTCCAGCCTTGGCTGATTGTCTTTGTGGAGATTGCACATTCTCCCCATGTCCTTGTAGGTTTCTTCCCACAGTCCAAAGATGTGCAGGTGAGGTGGATTGCCCATGCTAAATTTCCCCTTCACCGTCCAAAGATTAGATGGATTAGTCATTGTAAATAGGCGGGGAATGGGCTTAGGTAAGATGTTTTTTTGAAGAGCTAGTGCAGCTTGATGGGCTGAATGGTCTCCTTCTGCACTGTAAGGAGGCCATGGATCAATGGTTTAACTGAAGCAGACTTAAGGGGCTACCATACAATTGAATTCACAGTAAACATTACTGGTAAAATTGGACAAGGCAGAAAACAGATGCAAACATGTGCTATATGGGGCTCACTATATGTACCCAAATTCCTCCGGTGAGTGACAGAAAGCAGCAGTATGTTAATAAGTGGCCTAATACCTGATTTAGAATCAAGCCAGCAATGTATTTGCCTGTCAATCCACACTGCGTTCAGATTACCTCAAATATACGCGCCTTATGTCCTTAAAGGGACATAAGACAAGTTTTTATTTTTAAGAACACGTCCCCTAATATGGGTCAGAAGGAGCCCTGCTGCCTATACTGGTTCCTCATTAAAACCACACATAACTACCATCCATCATTAATCCCTAATCCTCATTTCCTTCCCATCCCTCTGGCCACACCTCAGGTCCTCAAGGTGTTGCTGATCACCTGCAGCCCTGTAAAGCTCCATCACACCTAATCCCTGATCCTACCATATACACAGCTGGAAAACTGCACCAATGGCTGCAACTGGCACCCTCAGATAGCTGATAGTAAACAATTAAGGCTAGTAGATCAACTGCCCCTTCAGATTCATATAGCAGCCAGCTCTGGTCCACACCTCAACTTGGGAAGTTCCAACTTCTGCACAAACAACCCTAGTTCAGCTGTGTAAGGATAACGGCGTGGACAAATAACCCAGAATTTGGCAGCACAATTCAAACCATAGCGAATCATAAAATTTAATTTACTAAATCAAGGAGTTTTTATGACTGACAGGAGATGAACAGTGACTGTGAAAGGAGCTGGCTTGTTGTAGAACCCCAGGTGGTTCAGTAAGATCTTTACCTGCTTTGGCTCCCACCTGATTAGGGGAGGTAGTGGCATAGTGATATTGTTGCTGGACTAGCAATCAAGAGACCCAGGCCATTGCTCTGGGGACCTGGGTTCAAATCCCTCCACGCCAATTGGTGAAATTCAAAATCAATAAAAAAAAGCTGGAATTAAAAGTCGAATGATGACCGTGAAAGCATTGTCGATTGTTGAAAAAACTCATCTGGTTCACTAATGTCCTTTAGGGAAGGAAATTTGTCACCCTGATCTGGCCTGACCTACATATGACTCCAGCTCCACAACAATGTGGTTGACTCTTAACTGCCCTCGGGCAATTAGGGATGGGCAATTAATGTTGGCCCAGCCAGCAACGCCCACATCCAATGAGTAAAAAAAAAGTTACTCCCATGTATACCTTCTTTCCCTTCCTGCACCTAGCAGGACATAGCTAGTAATTCGCTAATCTGTCATCAGGGTTTTTTAGCTCGAGGGGCGCCACTCCACATCAAGCATGGCTACTGCTTTTACCGCCTGCAAGTTGAGATTTTGCATGTTGACTAGTTTGGTTGCACTGTGAATGCACCTTCCTTGGCCATCAAGTTCTGGGGTGTGACTTGAACCCAGAGCTTCTGGCTCAGAGGCAGGGATGCTCCCCAATGTGTCACGTGACCGTGGTATATGGTTGATTCATTTTGCATTCTGGAGTCACCTAGCAAACTGATCAATGGTGAAAATCATCATCAGAGGAGAAAGCCCAGCAACAACCTTTCCGATAAGCTAGAGAAGGGTAATAAATGTGGTTTTGCCTGTGTTGTCAAGTGGTTATTTGTTACAATAGATTCAAAAGATAATCTTTGCTTGATAGAAATAAGTATCTAAGGAAAATCTTCAAGAAACCTGCTTACAACATAGAGAAAGCATTTTTGTTTCAAAAGACATGAATTGAAAACTATACTTACAGTTTTGCCAGTTTCACCAAGAGGGCCAGGTACCCCAGGTTTTCCTGGTAAACCCTGCCAATATAGTTTCAGTATTAATAATCTTTGCATTGATAAAGACAGTCTCTTTCAATAGAATTAAATAAAATATTTACAATATGTACAGACCTGTAGGCCAGGACTACCTGGAGGTCCTTTCGCACCAAGTTTACCAGGTTGTCCCTTGTTGGGGAAGGGTGAGTGGATGGAGCAACAAAAAGAAACCATATGTAAGTATTACTTCGATCACTGATAATAACTTCCAACAATTTTATACGAGATATGCATGTGTTTCTGTTCTGCTTCCTAATTTTTAATATTAGTCGAGCTAATCATAGATTCTTACAACACAGGAAAACATTTAGCCCCTCATTCCTGCAACGCTTCTTTGAGAGAGCTATCTGCTGCTCTTGCATCAAGTAACAATGTCCACTTGTCCAGTCTTTTTTGCAAATGTGGGAAGTCTGAATGTTAAAAAGGCCCTTGCAGCACAGTTGACCACTTGGAAACTTCTTAAAATTCGACTTTGCACTGGGATAGAGTTCCGCTAATTAAAAGTGTTCACAGGCCAATAGATTTCAGCCATATTGCTACAATGACTCCAGGGTCATGTTATCACTCGCACATTATGAATGAACCAGAATATGGAAGCCAACAATAATAGAAGCATGCAAATTGAATGGATGCCTTGCACTTACATCATTGCCCCTTGGACCAGGAAAACCCATAACACCTGGTGAGCCTCTCTGTCCAGGTGAACCAACTGGGCCTGGAGGACCCCGATCTCCAGAAAGACCCTGAGGATAAAAATTGGATGATTTGATAAGGAATAGAATGCATCCCTATAAACCTACACTCACATGAACATATGCGACTGGGGGAGAAATAAGTCAACATAAACAAATAAATCAGAGACAAAGGTTAACATGCCTTATTAAGTGTGAGAAATTATCACTGTGCCTACCATAACAGAAATCATCAGCATTTACACATTCAAGTAGATAGTAAACAACGCAAAACCAGAAGCCAAGTTGTAATTATGTTTAGAATCTTGATAACTAACAAATAAGGCAGATTTAAAATGTATCAGCTTTTACATGAATCATTTGAGCCCCTCTCCATTGCAATCTCAAAATTGGTGACATATTTGCAATAGTCAAATCTTCCTGTTGCAACATACAGAGGCCACACATACGTCAATTAATTTGGCTGTACATTATTATGTTTCTATTGCAGAGAAGGAATGGTAAGAAGTCTCACAAAACAGGTTAAAGTCCAACAGATGTCTTTGGAATCATGAGCTTTCAGAGCGCTGCTCCTTCATCAGGTGAGTCACCTAATGGGGGAGTAGCGCTTGAAAAGCTCGTGATTCCATATAAACTTGTTGGACTGTAGCCTGATATTGGGAGATTTCTTATTGTGCCCAACCCAATCCAACGCCAGCATCCCCACATCAGAGTAAGAGTGGAAATTTTGCTAGATTGGTTTCAAATTGGAACCTCACTTGACAGGAATGTAAAGCAGCATTAGAGTTTCCTATCTACAATTTGTGTTCCTGTCTGGTGTGATGTGCTGTCTTGTTATATTAGCCATCACTTCATTCCATCACTTGCCCTGAGCTGAACTCCACCATGACAGTGTTTAGTCTAATTCACCATGACAGCTCTCAGTATAACACATCATGAGTGCTCTCAGTTTAATCCACCACGACAGCTAAAAGCTGAGCTCCCTAATGAAAGCCCATATCAATTAAATAATGGGTGACTTGTCAACCATTTTACATATGTGTTTCAGCTAGTCATTAATTCATCTATTCTCACGCCTGAAACTAACATTTATTCTTCATTTCCTCTTCATTTTGACTGGTTTGTCAGCTGCAAGTTCCAATATGTCAATATAATTTGGAGAGGAGGGAATCCTTTCTCAGGGACAGTTGAACGGAAAGAGGAAATCTGATTCAACCGATAAGTCAAATCACTATTCCATTGATTTTGACTTCTGTCATTCGTTGTCAGCTGATGGTCTTTGAGAGTTGAGCTGAAAGATGGTGGCAGGTGCAGGGTTGTACATATTTACAAGAAAGAAAATGTATGCATTCTCTAAGAAGTTAATGGGATATATGGAGGCTTCCTGTAAACATCTGACCTTCCATCTCACTTCTAGTAAAATCACTGATTTATGAATGTGTCAATCTCTATTAGTTAGTGGTGCTTGATAGGTAGAAACACATTATAGGGGCAGCATGGTGGCACAGTGGTTAGCACTGCTGCCCCACAGCGCCAGGGACCCGGGTTCGATTCCAGCCTCGGGTGACTGTGTGGAGCTTGTGCATTCTCTCCTCGTCTGGATGGATTTCATCTGGATTTTCCAGTTTCCTGCCACAGTCCAAAGATGTACAGATTAAGATCATTGGCCATGCTAAAATATTGCCCCTCAGTTTCAGGGGGATTATCAAGGTAAATACGTGGGGTTACAGGGATGGGGATTGTTGTCGTTGCAGGCTCCATGGGCCGCATGGCCTCCTTATGTACTGTGGGGATCTTATGATAATAACAATGCATTCTGATCAACTGGGTAGCATTCTGTTGGGCGATTTCATTACTTACAGTAACAAAGACCCCCAACAAGAGGAAATTAAACTCTTCACTTGCAGACTTTACTGAGATAGAAATTTGCAGATGAAAGAGGAAAATGTATTTTTCTATGAACACCTTTTTTGAAAATTACCTGTGGTCCAGGTTTACCAATAGGTCCAGGGTTCCCAGGGTTGCCTGTAAGACCCTAAAGCAAAGAAAGGCAATTGGAAATTGAGCCAGGTAAGTGTGTTATCAGCGAAACAAATTTTCCAACAATTGTTTTCCTTTTATTCTTCCAAAGAAATTCTGCTTCTTACTCTTTGGCCAGGGATACCGGCATCTCCATGACGACCTGGTTCGCCATTTGCACCTCGGGGCCCAATGTTACCTGGTGGTCCAGTTTCTCCTGCAGGACCCTATTAACATAAAGTTAATATAGAGTTCGGGATTTAGAAACTTTTATCCAAGTAAAAATGTGAAAAAGAAATGTCAGTATTTACCAAAGCTGATTTTAAAAATGATGAGATCTCTTAACCTTTTCACCTGGTGGTCCACTTGCACCTGGAATCCCTCTTCCTCCCTGAGGCCCCTAGAAATAGGAACTGCAAGTTAGGTTACCAGTATTGTTGGAATATGCACAACCATTGATTTTTAAAATAACTTAATCATGGATATCGCTGAGGGAGCCACAAAAACTATAACTACTTAATTGTGCAGCATTATGACTTGGGACAATACAATTTTGTTTTAATGATACATTTTATTTCCTAAAAAAAAATGGCTCCACTTGTGTAGTTAGCTAATAATTATGGTAGGGTAGTTACAACTTAAACAAATGCATGAAAAGTGATAATCTAACAGACAGGGAGAGCTGTAAACTAAAACAAAGGGATATGAAAAGGTAATGAGAGGTGCATAAAAGAATTTTAAAGAAATTGTAAAAGATAGCAAGGATAACATCAACTTTAACATAGGTATATTTTTGGAAATTATTAATGTAACATAAATTGTGGGAAAATACGAGGATTCATCATGAGAAACGGAGAGTGAAATCTTACCAAACAATGGCAGAGGGCACTATCTTACCGGCCACTTATGCCATGCCGCAGCAAGGTCAGAGAATTTGGCACCCAGCCAAATCTGCATTCCCTGCAGTAGGATAAAAAAATCCCATGGGTATGAACACTCACAACATGAGTGTTGGTTCTGACGAGAGAAAGGCGTGTTTCTCTCCAGATCTTACTACACTGCCATGAAAGAAACAGGTAGACATGCTTCACGCTGTCAAATCAGTGGGGTAGGGAGGGGGTGAACGCTGAAATAATTCATTTAATGCTTTGTCAAGGGTATTGGCAGAGGGGACAAGGTGTGGCAATGCTTGTGGATGTTTAGGCCCTCTCAGGAAATCCCTATCGGTGGGCTCGGAGAGGAAACTCCAGGTTGTTACCAGGGCTTATTGAGTTATATTAAGATGATGGATTACATGAATGTGACCTGTATTCCATTAAGTTCAGAAGATTGAGACAGGAAATGACTGAGATTATTCAAAGAATACAAGGAATTCATAGGGTAGGTGCAGACAAACTATTTCCTCTAGTGGGACATCAACAGCAGGAGGGCAAAGTATAACTAACCCTAGAACATTTAGGAAGGAGTTTGGCTCACATAGTGCAATGGAAATCTGGAATTCTCTCCCCAAACAGATTTGTACAATAATGTCCATAGCCACATAGAAAGCTCCAATTTTGTTAACGCTATGCAGTAGTCTATCCTTATTTATCAACTGTTGCGTATATTCTGAAGATCTGCTGTGGTGTATTTATGGTATGGTATAGGTTCCATCTTACTCTTTCGCCAGGAGGACCTGGTACGCCAGTTGGTCCTGCTTCACCAGGTACACCTCTCTTGCCTTCTTCACCCGCGGGACCAGGAGGACCGGGACCTCCAGCTGTTCCCTAGCAAGAAGGTAAAGATACCGCTTAAAGTGTGTAATAGGCTTTGGCAACTTATTCTTTTGTTGGTTCTTAATTCTTCCTGCTTTGCAATGTGGCCCACTCTCTCCGTTATAATAAGCATTACAGCACATAACCCTTTGCTTTCCATCATTCCCCAACAAAAGGAAAAATGGACTGCTAGATTGGACGTGGTTATTGGAGGGTTAACATAAATATTTTCTGTTGTTACTACCAAAGATTTTAGACTTTAAAAATGCTTAAAAAAGCAAAATTATTGTTTCAACCTTTACTTGGATGTTGCCAATGAGCTGCGTTACTCTATTAAGATTGGCACAAAAAGAAGGGTTTACTAAAACTATGGCCTGAATCTTTGTGTGCGATCAGTGGGCCAACGCAGTATCTACTCTGCTCTTGATTGGCCCAATTAGCTGGCAGTCAGCGTGAAACGGGCATTGAGAAAGACCCAGCACTGTTGTGAGCGAAGAGCAGGTTATGAGACAATGCGGGTGGGCACCACTTGAAGGCTGACAGCTGCTGTGGAGTTGCCTCTGAGAGCTGCAGGACAGTAAAAAATGGACCGAGTTCGATAAAACTGCAAATTTAAGCACCTGACAGCAGATCACATAGCACACCCCCACCCCCACCAAACATCTTTTATTTTATTTAACCTTGGGCATTTATACCCATTCCGGATGGAGTTCACGGCAAAAATGTGAAGGTTGCCTGACTAATTGGACCATCCATCAACCCTACAAATGAATGGGCCACTAGCATCACTGACGATTGGTTCCTTAAGGGGTTTAATTGCCAACTTAATTGTTGGTGGGCACGCTTGTGATTCTTGCACTTGCCCACTGACCATAATCTTGTGTATGAGCGTGATGACATTGGGATGCATGCCCAACATCTTCTTGTGTGATTCCAGGTCAGACGCGCACCTCCAAAGTTCACTGTAAAATGCTGACCCACTATTTAAATGTCTCAGTAAAAATAACCCCAATTTAAAAGTTTGGTCACTCAATTGATTTTCCTCATTCAATTTAAAAGGGGCAAAGTATAAAGACTTACGGCTTCACCCTTAGGACCACGTTCACCTGGTGCTCCAGGTTTTCCAGATTCGCCCTAAGAAAAAGAAATGTAACCAATTAGAAAATGTATTGACAACGATAAGAAAAATTCTTTCTTGTTTGAAAAGCAGCTAAGTAAAATAAAATTATGAATAATGGGTTTCTTTGATATTTTGAAGTAAAAGAGCATTTTAAAAAGAGTGATGTCTGAGAAAAGTAAGGGGCGACCTTGCAATAAGAGTACAAGATGATGAACATCTAAAAATATGATTTCTTTAAAGCATGCTGAACCGAACTCTAAATCTATACCTTGGTGGTTTAATATGGTGTAAGGTGGCATTTGAAAAATAATTCACTGATCTTTACCACTCATGTGTATCTGCAGCCAGATCCTCAAGGCCCTCCTCACATTAATCTCCGTGGATACTTCTCTCGGTTTCTTTCATAGCTTGCTCCTGGAAGGCCATATGACCCTCTGTGTTCTCCTCCCTTCCTAAAGCTTTCAGGACTACAAGGAAGAACCTGTGAGCCCTGTCCTGAATCTGCTGCTCCATTTGTATCCTGCTTTCCTTGTGCGAAGCATTCTCACTAAGAGTCTCTGTACCTGCTGCAGCCAGAGTGTGGCTCCCCTTGGAGAAGGCTAGGTTTGGGTTTAAGAAGCACAGGTTAACTTCAGTTCATGCTAGTTTTGCACGCAGCTGGATGCCCCCCTGAGATTGCAGCCACTTAGCAACATATTTAGCAGTGGGTTTCATGCTGCAATCATGGAGATGAATAGACAGCGTGGAGTTTGCATGCTGCCTCCATCACCTTACACATGGTCTCTGCACCCTAAGACCAAACTTAATGAACTTATCATCAAATGAGTGTAACTCTCAACATTGTCTAACATTTCATAGAATCTCTGCAGTACATAAAGAGGCCGTTCGGCCCATCAAGTCTGTATTGATCAGAATCCTACCCAGGCCCTATTCCTGTAACTCCACACATTTACCCCGCTAATCTGCCTGACACTAGGCTCAATTTAGCATGGCCAATCAACCTAACCCGCACATCTTTGGACTGTGGGAGGAAACCAGAGCACCTGGAGCAAATGCGCATAGACACGGGGAAGAACATGCAAACTCCACACAGGCTAGGCTACTAGGCAAGTTTGCACTAGGCTACATTAATGTTATCCATAGATGTATACCATTATGTCTTAATTATTCAACACTATCTTGTAATATTGTTTGCCGATGTTTAATTTGTACGTTGTGAAATTCCAAGGCCATTTGAATCAGCCTGCCCAAATCACACGCTCAACGTAAAAATGTAGTCAGTGAGAACAGAGTTGACCAATCTCTCTTCGAACACATTCCATCATTTGGTGTGCTTATGACTGATCTTTTACTTCACCACTATCTTTATCATATTCCTTAATGTCCTGGGTATCCAAAATCAATTGATCTCCTTTTTTAGCTCTCCTAGTTAGAGAATTCCTATACTGAAGAAATTCCCCGCCGTCTCAGTCCTAATCGATATCTTATTCTGAAATGGTTTCCCCCAATTTTGTCAGCACCAGCCAGGGGAAACATCTTTTCAGTAAATGCCCTATCACCTCTTAAGAATTTTGCCTGATTAAGGTTACCACTGATTTTTCCAAATTGCAGGGAATATAGTTCCAATTTCCTCAATTGCTCTTCATCCAAGGAAGCATCCTAGTGAACCTTCATTGTACTTCTTCCCAGACTCTTATGTCCTCTCATAGGAAAGGAGAACAGGATCGGTACATTACTATCATTCACACCAGCAGGATTTTCCCATCCGGCTGCTATGAACAAAGGTTTGGCTGGGCACCAAATTCTCCGACCTCGCCGCAGCAGGAGCATGACATGAACAGCCAGTAAGATCATGCCCCAGAACTCCACACACTAATCCTGGTGTGGTCTCACCAAGGTCCCACACAATTATGCTTCGATTTCTTCACTTTCACCTTCCATTCCCTTTGCTTTCCTATTGCTTGCTGCACTGGGATGTTAACTTCCCGTGATTTATGTGCAAGGATACCCAGCTCAAACTGAATACCAACATTTCCAAGTCTCTTATCATTCAAAATGGATTTTGCTTTGATATTTTTATTACCACTTTACTGTTGCTGACACTGCATTCCTCTGTCATGTTCTTGCTCATTCACTTGATCTATTTACATCCCTCTAGAGTTTTTTGCAATTTCACATGCTGAATTTCCCATATGATGTCGTATCTTCTAAATCACTCATATAGATTGTAAATAGCTGAGGCCCAAGCACTGACCATGTGCTGCCCTGTTAATTACAGCCTGACAACCTAAAAATGACCCATTTATTTCCATCTGGTGGCTTTGTTTGTTAAGCAATCATCAACCAGTCCAGATAATGAAATAAAACATATCCATATGCAGCAAGGCTGGACTGACTTAGTTTGGGCTGACAAGTGGCAAGTTAAATTCATGCAACACAAATGTCAGGAAATGACCATCTCTAGCGGCACAGTAGCACAGTGGTTAGCACTGCTGCTTCACAGCTCCAGGGTCCTGGGTTCGATTCTTGGCTCGGGTCACTGTCTGTGTAGAGTTTGCACATTCTCCTCGTGTCTGCATGGGTTTCCTCCGGGTACCCTGGTTTCCTCCCACAGTCCAAAGATGTGCAGGTTAGGTTGATTGGCCATGCTAAGAAATTGCCCCTTAGTGTCCAGAGTAGCGGAAGTTAGAGAGATTAGTGGGTATAATACGTAGGGATATGGGGGTAGGGCCTGGGTGGGATTATGTTCAGTGCAGACTCGATGGGCTGGAGGGCCTCTTTCTGCACTGTAGGGTTCTATGCTCTAAGAGAGAATCTGACCATCCCTTGACATTCAATGGCATTACCATCACTGAATCTTCTGCCATCAACATCCTGAGAGGTACCATTTAACAGAAGCTGAATTGGACCAGCCATACATGTACTGTGACTGCAAAAGCAAACCAGAGACTGGGAATGTGGTGAGTAACTCATCTCTTGACTCACCAAAACATATATATCCAAGGCACAAGTTAGGGGTAAAATGGAATGTCTCCACTTGCCTGAATGAGTAGGTTTCCTCCCAAAGATGGGCAGGTTAGGTAGATTGGCTGTGGTAAATTGTCCCTTAGCATTGGGGGAATTAGCAGGGCAAAAACATGGGGTAATGGGGATAGGCCTGGGTAGGACTGTTATCGGTGCAGGCTCAATGGGCTGAATGGCCTCGTTTTGCACTGTAGGTGTTCTATGAGTGAAACTCCGACAGCACTAAAGAAACTTCCCACCATCCAGGGCAAAAAGGAGCCAGCTTGATTGCCACTCCATTTATCATCTTCAACATTCATTCCCCCCACCACTGATGCACAGCAGCAACAGCATGTACCACATACAAAATACACCAGAGCAATTTACTAAGGCTCCTTCCAAATCTGTGACCGCTACCTCGAAGAACAAGGGATCGGCACTACCAGGAAATTTTCCTTCAAGCTATGATTTCCTTCAATCCTAATTTGGAACTATGTCACTGTTCCTTCACTGTCAGTGTCAAAACCCTGGAACTCCCTTCCTAGCAACATTTCAGGGGCAGCTGCATCACATGGACTGAAGCGATTTGAGAAAGCGGCTCACCACCACCTTCTCAAGGGCAATTAGGGATGGGGAACAAACATCCAGCAATGCCCACATCCCATGGAAACATTTCTAAAGATCCACGCTACTTCATTTTCTGTTGTCTTATATTTGACTATATGAAGAACATGAGGTTTCACTTGTGCAATAAAAATATAACCGTTGCAAACACTTACTGGTAAACCTTTGGAACCTGGAATGCCGTTAGTGCCTGCTGGGCCTGGAAGACCAATTGTACCTGGACTGCCAGGGTTGCCAGGCATACCAGGAAGACCCTAAAATATTTTTTAAAAAGTGGTGTGAATACAATTTCTAGTCAGGAGTCTATATTAATTATACATTTGACTTGTCACGCTTAACAAAAGATGTCCAAAGTATTGAAAACTGAACAACAAAATTAAAAAGAGTTTCGTTACATATTTTCATCAGGTCTTTTTATTTTCAATAAAGGCGGTTGTAATATATTCATTAGCCAATTAATTCCATCGAGGACTAAATACGTAATTGAAAACTACGAGGTGGCTTGGCATTTGTTTACTTATGTTTACCCAATAGGGGCAGGCTAAATTTATGAGGCAAGACAATATTCATTTGCTCTCCAATTCTTTAATGAACTCCTTACTTTTTCATTTGCAGTATATTCTCACGATGAACAAGTACGTAATTTGGTTCTGGCTTACCTGTAAACCTCGAGCACCTGGTGATCCGTCTTTTCCAGAGTTTCCCTGAAATATAAATCAGTAGCAGGCCGTCAGATAGAAAAATCCGGACATGCTATCACTTATCAATAGTTTTCTGAAAGGCAGATGTAAAGGATTTCAGTGGGTAATTATTTACATACAGGAAGTCCTGGGCTCCCGGCAAGGCCCGGGAAACCTCGTTCACCCCTTAGCCCTGGGGTGCCATTGGAACCATGAGCACCTCTCTCACCGGATTCCCCCTGCAAGATACATTGTTGAAAGGAAAGAAAATACAATGAGAACAGTGCGAATAGATTGAGGGCAACTCACTGCTTCTTAAACGATAAAGGCCTTATTGCCAACAGAATGATTATATACATGTACAAGGTAAGACTCGACTAGAATGTGACTGCTCTCTAAATGCCAGTCTTTCCTTGATCCCTGGTTCGCTCCCTCCTGCCAATTGGCTGAACTTCCCGCCAGGGTGATCCATTGGGATTTTGCCAAACACGTGGCCCTCAGAATGCGTGCCTCCCCACTCCTCCCCACTTCGAGGGCCGAGCTACTACAATGACCTATTCGATGCATTCAGCTTAATTAAAAATGCAAGGCATAAAGATAGATTATTTTTTCATTCTTAAACAGGGACATTCAATAACATTTAGCCGAGTTTTCTCCTTCCTCCTTCCATGGTATGAAGTTGGAATCACTCTAGGGTTTGGTTTCCTTGTAACTCTGGCAGAAGATCAGTACAACTGCACAGAAAGCAAGTGTGCTGGGTCTCTGCCATTTCCAAAGTATTCCCCCCCTCAGGACTAAGTCCATGGCAGAATTCCTCTTCGGTGCCTTATTTGGAGCAATTATTAACAGGAGTGAGACTGAATGCTGGCATTCCTGGTGCTAGCAATGGCCATGAGATCAGCTTGCAGTGAGCCAGTAAAATACGAAAGGGCCTGTTTCATTCTGAGCAGAAACCAGTTCCACCACGAGCCTGCTCCACTTTTAGCATCATTTGCAATTTCCCTGGGGAGGCTGAGAAAGTTGGACTGTAGCACCATCCTCCATCACGCCACACCCAGTGAATTCCCAGGACTTCCTAAGAACTTCTCCCCATTCCACCCCCAAATATTCATCGAAACTCAAGCCAGCTGAGGCCTGAAGAGAAATTCCAGAAATTTCTCAGTAGGATCCATCTCTTTTAAAATGCACCGAGATTTTCCCTCAGAAGCAGCAGTTATAATAAGAGCATAATGCGTTTATTTTGTCCAGGTCAAATCTTGAGTTCCCCTATTGGATCATAGGGCTTGAATTACCGAGAGCAAGCTGATACCAAGTGTCAACAGCGAATAAAAGTGCATGGCAACCCGGGCATCCCCCTACCCACCGGTTTCTGTAACCACTGTCTGCCCCATCTGTGACAGAGACTGTAGGTCACACACTAGACTCCTCAAGTCACCTGAGAACCCGTCCTTGGTCTGGAAGCAAGTCATCCTCGACCCTGAGGGACTGCCTAAGATGATGAAGATGTGGGTAATGAACCAATGCACGTCTTTGATCCCTCCAGCTTGATTATTTAAATCATTGCATGTGGGTCTCAACATTAACTCCAGAGGGTTAGGGGTTTTTTTTCTCACGCCACTTGCATTAACTGAGATATGCTTTGTTAAACTGAATTGAGAGCCCAGCCAGTCCACCTTGCTAACGTACTAATTAAAACCAATATTTTTCTTCCAGAACTTGTCCATTTTGAGATATTATCCACTTCCACCTACAGCTCACTACTTCAGATAACTAACCGACCTCTTAGAGAAATCACTCTTACTTTTGTCTAGCTAAAATCTCTCACCTTTTGGGTAAACGTGCTGGCTTAGTGGTAACACTATTTCATTATCTGTAATGCAGACATTTATGGGGTTGAACAAATGATTTGAGCATCATCCTATTCCAGAAGATTAGCAGGACAAAGGATAACTGGGCTTGAAAAAGTGGGTGCAGGGAGCATAGACACTCAACACCCCTGCTTTGAACGGAGTCTGCACTCACCTGGCATTGCGTAGGGGGCAGAAACAATTGGATTTTGGGATGAACGGTAAAGTGGAGCAGCATCTTCTGCAGGAAGGACAGAACTGAACCCAGAGCATCAGAAGCCACAGAGGAAAGAGGAGCAGGAAAATATTAGATAGCAAGCCCCTGCCACAGGATTTACTGTCAAAGAAATGGCCAAGACCCAGCGCCTGCAGGAGACTGCAGCTTTCCAGGTAGATAGTAACTGATATCTGTGCCCACTTCACTGAAGACCTCACATTTTGCAGCACTGGTAATCATGTCCTATCAGTGGCTATTAAAGTTACAATGGTCTTTAACTTCCTCATTGCTGGCTTCTTCCACAGATGGTCTGTAAACCATGGTGGCATCTCATAAGCAGCTGCACAATACGGCATTCCACAAATCACTGATGCCCTCTTTGTCAGAGCTGGGTAGCACATTCATTTAATGATAAACATGGCCTCGCAAGGCTTGTGTGGTGGGTGCCTAACACTGGCTTTGCCCAAAATGTAGGACATCATCAATTGCACCCATGCAGGCCAATAAGACATCCAGTCCTGGCGAGTGAGATTGTCCAAAGGAAAGGCTTCCATTTCCTCAACATACAACTGGCCTGCGACCACAAGGGCTTCCTCCAGGTGTGCTGCACTCGCTTTCTCGGCAGCTCCTGTAACTCATTTATCCTCCACCAGTCCAGCCAATCTTAGATCTTTATTCCAGCCCCCAAAGTGCATGGATGGATCCTAGAGGCCCTTAAAGAAATGGCCATGGAACCTTTCCAGGAGTACCAGACCACAATGATATGGCCATTGCCAGTTGGTCATTTGGACAAGCACTGAGCAGGTTATCAGAATTCTGAAGATATGATTCTGGTGCCTGGTCCGGTCAGGTGGCCTTCCCCATTATCTCTGGCAAGAGAGTCTGTCATTGAGGTGATCTGTTGCGCTCTCCATTGGCTAACATGCTATTTACCTTCCCAATTACTTGCTGTCCTTGTTTGTCAACTTTGTGTTCCTGTGTTACAGTTCACTTAGGGATTCCAAGTTGCTGTGGCCACATGCACCTTTACATGCATGTTGTTGTCTGGAGCTATGATAGTGATGGTAGAGACTACAACTTCCTTTCATCACATGGTTGATCAGAAACTCTCCCACTCTGACCACCTTCCATTGGCGTGTATGTATTGGAGGGATTTTCAGGTTGGTAATCAACTTGTTTGGCTACATTATGAACGCATTTTCTGTGGCCTTCAAGTTCTGGAGTGGGGCTTGAACCCAGAGCTTTTGTCTCAGAGGCAGCGATACTGCCCACTGCACCCAAGACCTTTTTCACATTTCATGTGCAGATACTCATATCGCCAAATATCTTTGAGCATTAACATTAAATATTTTCTCACCAATTTAAATATATTATTCTTTTTCTGTTCTTTCTACCAATGTGAACCTCACAAATTCGCCACATTATACTCCACCTGCCACCTTCTTGGTCATTCGCTTCTCTCGCAAATATCCTTTTGCAATCTCTTTGTGTCCTCCTGAGAGCTTACTTTCTCAACTAGCTTTGTATCGTCCTCCTGAGAGCTTACTTTCTCAACTAGCTTTGTATCGTCCTCCTGAGAGCTTACTTTCTCAACTAGCTTTGTAACGTCCTCCTGAGAGCTTACTTTCTCAACTAGCTTTGTATCGTCCTCCTGAGAGCTACTTTCTCAACTAGCTTTGTATCGTCAGCAAATTTGGATACTTACACTTGACCCTTTCAACTACATCATTAACTAAGATTATAAATAGTTAAGGGCCACAAACTAATTCTTGCAGCACCCCACAGGCTAGCTGTAGCCCATCAACAGTTCTTTCGTGCCGCACTCGAGGTCAAATACTTTTTTGAGGTCAAGGGCAGTTACACTCATGTTTGGACTAAGGCTGATATGAGGTCTGAAGTCGATTGAACCTGGTAGAACCCAAATTGACCACATCATCATGCCTTTTAATCTAGTTTCCCAATCTACCTTAGGCAATTCATCACTGAAGCTGATGTAATTTGAGTTTATTTTAGTGTCAAGATATGAGGTAGCCTTTTCTTGGTTTGGTTTCATGATATATTGTAGAAAACTGTCTTGTTTACCTTCCATGAACTTGTTCTCCATGCTATATCTGTTGATTCACCCAATCAATGTGAAGTTTTCACAATTATTGCATTCCTTTCTTACAAGCTCTTCTTGTTTCTTAAGTAATGCTTTCCCCAACAGAATAGTTACGATGATAACGGGGTCTGTAGTTACTGCCACCAGTGTTTCCTGCTCATCTTATTTCTCATCTCACCCATTCTGATTCTGCTTCCTGCTCTTCCAATCAGGATCCTTTAGCAATACTATCATTAAGTTATCTGTTATTATCAGAATTATGCACAGCCCCTCTTCCCAGCCCTCCTTTATCTGTCTTTTTATAACCTCAAGCGCACTAGAATATTTTGTTCTGAGTTTCTGGCATTGTGCACTACATGTTCCATGGATTGAAACCCCTGTTTCTCACACACTGTCAGCTAAAAATTCTCCAATATCTTTGATCTTTTGCAAGTTTGCACATGACTCAAGTAACAATCCAGAGATTGTCTTTAAGGTATTTATTCATTTGGAGCCCAGGTCCTTAGTCGCATCTCATTCTACTTATGGTATTGGTTCCTACATGGGCCACGTTAACTGGATCTACCCATTCCACGCCCAAATTCTTTTACACCATGAGGAGATGTACTTAACCCAGACAGCGCAGAGATAACTTCGGCTGTGAATTCTCAGTCTCACAATTGCAGAGAACATTACCTATCTCCACATCAATTGTCACTTCTCCCACCCGAATGGCATCTGTACCACAGTGCTGTGGCCGGTTTGCTCACCCACCTTGCAGATTTTTCCCTCACCCATGCAGGCGGCCAGAATCTCATGCCTGCTCAATAGGGGAAGAGGATGAGTCTTCAAAAGCCTTGTGCCTTGGGTCCCCTTTCCTCCCTGACTTGCAGTCACACCCTTCTGCCTGTGACCACTACCAGAACATGTATCCCTCCCTAAAATAAAGGATATGACTGCTTTCTGGATCAAAGTGTCTAGCTACGTGTCTCCCTCCTCAAGGTTGACTGGCACTAAACAAAAAGGAGCAAGGGAGTTTTCTCCATGTGATAGCCAATATTTATCCTTCAACCAGTACCACTCATAGAGGTTATACAAGTGTATCATCTAGGCATTTATCTCATTGCTGATTGTGGAAGCTGTACAATTGATGGCTAATTTCTCTTCATTAGTACAGTGACTCTACCTGACAAGTATTTTATTGCTCTTGAGAAGTGCTGTATAAATACAAGTTTCTGCTTTTCAGCATATTCTCAAGAATCTTTGTTTTTCTATTGCACACCAAATCAAATATCCCCAACTCAGACTTGATATTGTTAAGCCTTATTAAAATGGAATATTTCTTAAGTTTTTGCTTCTGTGTTGGGAGAAGTCACAGTTTGGTGCCTCCCCACAGGAACAGATTCTAAGTGCAACATTGATAATCTAACTCAGCTGGAAATCTGAAAGAACCAGATGATCACTTGGAATACAATGTGAAGGTGTCACTTTTACAAGCGTGCAAAATGCTTAATGGACAACATACCTTAGCTCCCGCACGACCTGGAAAACCAGGTGTGCCGGGCTGTCCAGGAGGGCCCTAAATGGAAGAAAAGAAAGCTATATGTACATGAAGCTGTCAAAGACTTTAGAAAATGAAGAATCCATCAAATTGGCGCAATTAAAAAGTTATTGCGGAAAACAACACTTTACTCACAGGTGCGCCATCTTTGCCAGGATGGCCATCGTGACCACGGCTACCCTATATATATAAAAAAAAGTTTCATGCTCAGAGACTGTTTTCTTTGAAAACCCTTTAGGATAAAAGCAAATCTAAATGATTTTAAAGGAAATAATCAGGTAGAAGTGCAAATCCAAAATTATCAAAGCGAAAATTGAGGTTGCTCAAAATATTAAATATTAACGCTAATCTCATATTACCAGTTTCCAGACCCTGAATCAATCCGAACTCTCGTCTGGTGCATTCCCTCAATGGCAAATATATTCTTCTTTAAATAAGGAGACTAAACGCTGTACAGAATTCTCCAGGTACAGTCTCACCGAGGCTCTATACAACTGAGGCAAGACTTCTTTACACCAAAAACAGAAAATGCTAGAACATCTCAGTGGATGTGGCAACATCAGTGGGGAGAGAATAAAGTCATTGTTTCAAGTCAGGATAACCCTTCAGCAGCATTTGCAGTAATTTGCTTTTACCCAATTCTTTAACTGTTGCTATAATTATTATTGGTGTTTCACCATTATAACACATAATGGGATTCCTTTCATTTTTAATGCACAGGATTCTCATATATTGTCTGCAGCAAAATGTTGGTGTAATTTGGTAAATTATTCAATAGCATTATGTGAGTGTTAACGATGGCACTTACTGCTGTTCCGGGGGCACCACTTCGTCCTCTCTCGCCCGGCAAACCACGAGGACCCTAGAATGCGTGATGAACAGAAAGAGTCAATTCAGTTCACTGCATCAAATGAGAATCCATTTCAACATTGCCTGTTGCTTCAAAATCAGACATGTGCATCTAAAAAAATCATATTTATAAATGCAATCAGCTGGTAAACCTTGTGGATGCAATGAAGGAAGAAATTGATAAAGTAGCTATGTTAAAAAAAGTGTTTGCTTTATTCTTTTAGAGATTTCCCAGGGTAGTTGTAAGGGTTGATTGTCATAGTGGGCACCTTACTCATAGGATCCCTACAGTGCAGAAAGAGGCCATTCAGCCCAACCCCACATATTTACCCTGCTCTTTCTCCTTGACACTATGGTCATAGTAAATTGCCCCAATTAACCCAACCCACGTATCTTTGGACTGTGGGTGGAAACGGGAACCTGGAGGAAACCCACGCAGACACGGGGAGAACATGTAAGCTCCACCCAGACAGTGCCCCGAGGCTGGAATTGAACCCGGGTCTCTGGCGCTGTGAGGGAGCAGTTCTAACCACCTATCTCACACAGAGTGGCTGGTTGGGAGATGTTGTATGTGTACAGAGCTGATCTTCTTTTTGTCTATTTAAATTAATGGGTAGAAAACCCAAGCATCTGTACTTTTCAACGTGGGCTCTGTTCATGCACTTCTCCAACTGGGACCACCTAATGAGGGAATTATCCTGATGGCTTTAATGTGGTGGTTAATGCAAAACTTTGGAATCATCAGTTTAGTCACAGACAGTTTTAACCAATTTAGGGAAATAAGGCCAATTCTACAATGTGTGGCATCAGCAGTCATCAACAGCTTCATTGTTAGATGAATAAGCCTTTGGCTGGTCGCTTGTCCAAACTGTTTAACATATTATAATATGTTAAATATATGTATAATATGTATATATTCAGGTACTGGATATGAAAACTGTGGCCACTCACAAAATTGGAACATTCTCCCACTAAAGCTCCACAAAATATAGAAGTTATGTAATCATTCCACTGTCCGGATGTTAAATAGACATTAGGTTGAATTGTCCAGCCTTACCCACCGGGAGGATGTTCTGATCCCGCTGAGGTTGACCCCTGCCACGGGTTTCCCGACAATGACACGGGAAAGAAAGGTAAGTCATCATCAACTTTGGCAGGACCATGAGATGTTGATGGCCAGCTGCCTCCGTCATGGGAAAATCTGCCGCCAGGGAGCTGGAGAATTCAGCCTTATGTGTGGAAGACAGCATTTGATCTTTAATGTGGGCTGGGATTCTCCTGTCCCCCTGCTGTGAATGAAGATTTGGCTGAGTGCCAATCTCTCCGTTCTTGTTGGCAGTGGTGGTGGGACATACAAAACCGGAGAATTCTGACTAGTAAATATATACATGTCGGATTAAACCTAATTTGAAAACATGATCAGCAACTGTTTAAACAGAACTGCATCTCCTGTATGCAAATGGTGGCCCAATGTATAAGTAATCCAGTTTTATCCATGGGCATTCTATAGTTGTGACAAAGAAAGACCTGGTTCTAAGGGTGCGCGACATGAATATATATTTCCACCTTGGGCAGAGCCACTGGGCAAGCCCTCTCCAAACTATCAATGCACACAGGCTAATGCCAACTAACTGGGGCATGACAGAGAAAACCGGCCAAGTGGGAAGGACTATGAAGGACTTGTGCCAAAAGTCACACCCTTCCCGCCCATTACAACTTAGTTATTTTGTAAAATTATTTACCATTGGGCCAGGCAAACCATTGCCCCCTGGAGAGCCATTTTCACCCTGTTTTAGAATCAGACAAAAATAAAAGCATTAAGAATAAGGTAGTAACATCCAGTCCAGTTGACGTGTAGTTACATTTACTAAAAAAGGCCAACGATTGTTTCTGAAAAAAATAATGACTTGATAAACAAGCAATTACCTTTGGACCTGGAGCACCAGGTTCACCATTACTACCATCGCGTCCATTGAAACCCTAGCAAAGACACAGATAATAAGGCATGTCTCATATTAATTTCTTTTGAGTATGCTAAGGAATTGTTAATAATTACATTTGCACTCTTGTAATGATAATAACGCAATTAAAAGACAAAGTAGACTCAAGACTTCCAAACTGTGGGTCATGATCCCAGATAGAGGTCAGAGGTCACACCAAATCCAGGATGTCTGTGCAGTGACCTGATACAGCTGGGGACCCAGCAGTGTCCCAAATGTGGGAAAAATTGAAGGTAGTGCGGTTGAGCCGGGGAGGTGAAAGGAGACTTTAAACTTTTGAGATGCTTCTGTTTTTTGTACAGGCTCATTATTGCAAGATAATAACCCTGCTTCACTGGTACTGGCAACTAGGCCAAAAGCGAGGGAGGAGAGCGGCAGGAGGGTGAGTGGGTGGATCAGGGAGTCCAGAGAGGGGAGGGGGCGGGCGGGAGGGCGGGCAAGGGGAGAGAGCGGGGGCTGAGGGCAGGGGGCAGGAGGGGAGGGGAGAGGTAGAAGGTAGGGGGGGAGGGTAGAGCGAGAGAGAGAGGGGGGCGGACTGGAGGAGGAGGGGAGAGAAAGGGGGAGTGGAGGAGGAGGGGAGAGAGAGGGGGAGTGGAGGAGGGGCAGCAGAGAGTGGGGAGAGACAGGAGGAGAAGAGGAGGGGAGAAAAGGGGGAGAAAAGGAGGGGAGAGAGAGGGGGAGCAGAGGAGGGGAGGGAGAAAGGGGGAGCACAGGAGGAGAAGGAGAGGGGGGAGCAGAGAAGAGGAGGGAGCAGAGGAGGGTTGGGAGAGAGGGGGAACAGAGGAGGGGAGGGAGAGGGGGGAGCAGAGGAGGGGAAAGAGCAGAGGAGAGGAGGGAAAGGGGGGGAGCAAAGGAGGGAAGAGGGCGGGAGCAGAGGAGGGGAGAGAGAGGGGGAGCAGAGGAGGGGAGAGAAAGGGGGAGCAGAGGAGGGGAGAGAGAAAGGGGGAGCAGAGGAGGGGAGAGAGAGCAGAAGCAGAGGAGGGGAGAGGGCGGGAGTAGAGGTGCAGTGGAGAGGATGCTGAATGAGTGGGTAGATGAGTTTTAAAGGAGAAGGGCTGCTGAGTGAGAGAGGCAGCAAAGAGTGAGTGAAGAGATGGTGGGGTGGAAAGTGGAACTGATGTGTGTGTGCGGAAGGATGTTGGGAAGAGGAGTGTATGTGGCTGGGGAAGAATGGGTAATTACACTGGCTCCAAGGGAATGGGGACTCACTGAGCATTTTGTCACCAAGGAATATGGAGCACTTGGCTGTAACTTATGAGTTCGCAAAATAAAAACATTTTAATGAATTGCTTTTAAAATCACAGATTTTCATTTATATATGATGTATTATCTATGTTGATCTATAACTCGCAAACTTTAATGATTATATATTGAATGCTACTATGTTGCTTTATTGCTGGTGTATGTGTGTGCTGGCACATGGGGTCAGATTAATTTTCAGGTATTAAAATGGGATCACATTGGAAAACAATTTGAGAAACACTGAAATGGACAATAATAAGGACTTACCCTGTGACCTTTCATCCCCGGCATTCCAGGTATTCCGGGTCGTCCAGGGGAACCCTGAGGAAGTAAATGAGATTCTGTCTTTAAAGGCACTTTACTATTAAGAATGATGTGGATGGCAGCACTGCCAGCAAACGCACAGTAAGATGAGAAAGACGAACTCCATGTTCCTGGCACAATCTTTTTAGGATCCTGCAAATGGAGGTTGTTATCATGATGAACAGCACCTCTGATTGGACAGGGGAATGTCATCATGGTGGCCACACCTTCACAAAGTCTGTCACAGGAGCACGAGAATAGGCAGTCATTTGCAGCTGAATTGAGCTTGATATGTATATTGGATATCTGGAACTTTAAATTGTCTTCTGTGGATTATTTTGCCAAGCTAAAGTATAAATCTCCAACATCTAGCTGATAACAAAACATTGGATGCAGACTGAAGCATTTATGTGGAGCCTAAGTGCTAGCATGTGCATGTACCCATCTGCAACTCATTGCAACCTACAGTTAGTGAGACAAAGAGATGGTCTGAAACTCTGTCCAATCAGCTAGTGCAGCGATTAGGTTAAAATCCACGCTGTCTTTCTATTTCAGCTTTTTGGCTAAGATTAAGCATCAGATCAAAAAACAGATGCAATGTCTTTTCTTGTCAGCTTGAATCTTGTGAGGATCATGAATTGGATTCAATTTGAACTTGAATTGTTTTTGGAGCAAGCAAGGGTATTGATTAATATCCTGTCCATTCTGCATATTGGCCTTGTAACTCTGAGAAAGGAACATTTTTTGAAAAAAAAAGGTTGTATAATCATACATTTCCTGTTGAGCTCTTCATCTGACTACTGTACCATCATCCCTCTAAAGACAGCATGGACAGATCACAATAACATGTGTTTACATTTCTATGGACATGTGCTTCTGAGACCAACAAGGGCTCAAATATACATTAACGATTTGGAAGAAGGAACTGAAGGCACTGTTGCTGAGTTTGCAGATGATGCAAAGATATATAGAGGGATAGGTAGTATTGAGAAAGAAGGGGGGCTGCAGAAGGACTTGGACAGGTTAGGGGAGTGGGCAAAGAAGTGGCAGATAGAATACAATGTGGAAAAGTGTCAGGTTATGCACTTTAGATGGAGGAACGGGGACATAGTTTATTTTCTAAATGGGGAAATGTTTAATAAATCAGAAACACAAAGGGACTTGGGAGTCCTTGTTCAAGATTCCCCTAACATTAACATGCAGGTTCAGTCAGCAGTTAGGAAGGCAAATACAATGTTAGCATTCATGTCAAGAGGGCTAGAATACAAGAGCAGGGGTGTACTTCTGAGGCTTATAAGGCCCATTTGGAGTATTGTCAACAGTTCTGGGCCCTGTATCTAAGGAAGGATGTGCTGGCCTTGGAAAGGGTCCAGAGGAGGTTCACAAGAATGATCTCTGGAATGAAGAGCTTGTCATATGAGGAACGGTTGAGGACTCTGGGTCTGTCCTTGTTGGAATTTAGAAGGATGAGGAGGGATCTTATTGAAACTTATAAGGTACTGCGAGGCCTGGATAGAATTACTGTGGAAAGGATGTTTTCACCAGTAGGAAAAATTAGAACCAGAGGACACAAACTCAGGCTAAAGGGACAATCCTTTAAAACAGAGATGAGGAGGAATTTCTTCAGCCAGAGAGTGGCGAACCTGTGGAACTCTTTGCCGCAGAAGGCTATGGAGGCCAGGTCATTGAGTGTCTTTAAGACAGAGATAGATAGGTTGTTGATTAATAAAGGGATCGGGGTTACGGGCAAAAGGCAGGAGAATGGGGCTGAGAAAAATATAAGCCATGATTGAGTGGTGGAGCAGACTCGATGGGCTGAGTGGCCTAATTTTGTTCCTATGTCTTATGGTCTTAAATCTGCTCATGTCACCCACATAATAAGCAATTAGTTGTTATGCTGCTGGGAAAGTGCCCTCGGGGACATCCGACCATATCTGTCTGGTGACCAGAAGTTATGGTATTGGACTAGGAACCCAGAAGTCATGGGTTGAAATCTCATCATAAGAAGTGGAATTAATCAATTGGTAACCAGGTGTAGCCCATACTATATGACTGGCACTTTACAGGTAATGAAATGATTTAGGAAATCACTAAACAATTGTTACAAAGTTTAAGAAATTGAGAATTGAACATTATATTGAATTAAGACAAACACAATCTCAGTGCAGTCACACTTCAAAGTCCTTCTCCCCAACGCCTGGGAACTGGGGCTGAAACTCAGAGAGTTGTCCCATAGATTAGTTAACAACCTGATATAACCACAGAATCACAGCAATCAGCCAACATCCCACAGTCCTACCCCATTAGCAGGGTAGTTTTAGCGCATTAATAGGATAGTTAGAATCATTGAAACAACAGTGCTGGAGGAGGCCATTCAGCCCATCAAGACTGCACCAACACTATCCCCATAACCCCATGCATTTACCTGGCTAGTCCCCCTGACACTAAGGGTCAATTTAGCATGGCCAATCTGCCTAACCCACACACCTGAGGACTGTGGGAGGAAACCCAAGCAGAGGAAACCCACATAGACATGGGGAGAATGTGCAACTTCTACACAGGCAGTGACCCAAGCTGGGAATTGAACCCAGGTCCCTGCCGCTGTGAGGCAGCCATGCTAACCACTGTGCCACCGTGCCACACCATTACAGGATAATCCTGCCCCATTAACAGGATAGTTCTACCCCATTCGTGGAATTGACCTACCAAGGTGGCAAACACAATGGTTTTGGCCATGGAAGTCTTCAACACTGGCCTCCAGTCTTTTCGTGATTTAACATCAACACGACTAAAGGAACATGATTAATGCTTTCTACATCCCCTCAATTGATAAATCACTGCTCCTCACAATGAATATCACTCAAAGAAAGCACTGAGGGAAGTAAGGACACTTTCATAGTGGCATACTAAGAGTATCTCATTGTACTACTCATTGGTCAAGATGGCAGAACCCTTAAAAACATAATTACTAGACGATGCCTGTGTCATGTAAACCAACGTGAGGAAGTAATTGACAGGGCCTCAGCTAATGTGGGTGTCTTGGACATTTCTATTTACAATAGCTTTAGCAGAATTATTAGAAGTGACTACTACATTATCCTGAGATGACAAAGTCTCATCTTCAATATCAGGCATGAGCATTCCCACAGTACAGAAGGTGGCCATTTGGCCTATCAAGTCTGCACTGGCTCTCTGAAAGAGAATGAATGGCATCCTCCGTTGTTTAATGTACTAGGTAGGAAAAGCAAGGACAAGTCTAAAGGCTGGAAACTGGACATTGTTGGTTACCATCAACAGAATTGTATATCACCAAAAACCCCGAGGGCCGGTCCATCTCTCACTCCATGATCACCATCATGCTTGGAGACCACCCCTACTCCAAATGTTTTGGGAGATGTGTCCTTGAAGTAGATTGGTGAGTATAAAATTTAACTGATGCTGCGAGGGTTGAACGGGTCTTATAGAAAGGAGTGTCAGGCCAACACCAATATCCTTGAACAAATTACAAATCTAATGAAGTTAGGCAGTGTTCCCTCAATACTAAACAGATTACAGACAGCAGCAAACTATTGACACAATTAAGCAATCCTACAATCAACAGATAAGAGTAAAGTTCTGTAGTTACACCATGTCTAGACAATAATGATGGTCAACTTAGCTTGGAAAACCATTTTAAACATGATGGTGAGCTTCTAAGATGGTCTAAGACCTACCTAACCAAGAACCAACAGCTCAGTCAATCTTCTGCTCACTCCAAAACATATTTATTCATTGTTACATGGTTTAAATAAATAGAACACTGAGAAATCGAATGCTCACCAGCTGCTCTGGATTATCTTCACTTACCGGAAGACCTGGTAGTCCACGATCGCCCATCCTGCCTTGTTTTCCCACCGTACCCTAATGTTAAGCATTGTAAAATCAGTCATTCCAAATGCACATAATAAAAACGTAATGGCAAAATGTTAACATTATAAAAAAGCTGCTCCAATTTCCATATTGGGGAATTGCTAGATTTTGAGTTGTACATTAATGAGATCAGCAGATTGTAGGCTGATTTTGAACTTCAGAGACCAAAAACCAACTACAAAGTAAAAAATTGTTTTGGCAACAGGATTGCTATAGTAAATCAATATCCTGTAATACACCGTAATTAGATTTAATTTCCACTAATTACAATGGAAAACAGGCTCTTGATTTGCTACGAAAGCATTTTACACTCTTGATGAAGACTAATTTCATGTTCAATGCTTCTAATTAGAAGGAAACTGTTTAGAAGAAATGTGAAAATTGGAGGAAAACTATCTTTTGGGTAGGGCAGGAATTAAGCTATTATACTATTAAAATAATTACATCCACCAAAATTGAGGGAAGTAAAGGACCAGAAATAACTTGTGGAGATTAACCAATAAAAAAGAGCAATATGTCTAAAGTTTTCAACAAGCCAAGGTAATAACTTAAATCATAAAGGCTCTGAAATATTCAAACACAGAGACATTCCTTAGGACAATCATGTAACACTTTAAACCCTGGGGAAAATTCATTCACATCAAATGGATCTGCTGACTGCTCAATAAATCAGAGTTTTCCAACACCTCGGCCTCTTGGGTGGCTTCTACGCTCATGAAAGGTTCTCAAAAGCCACAAATAAGTGTTACACCAATACTGGCATTAATTCTTGTGTGTGTCTCAAACTGCCATGATGAACAGAATTCAACTAAAAGCAAATTACTATGGATGCTGGAATCTGAAACCAAAAGAGAAAACACTGGAAAATCTCAGCAGGTCTGGAAGCATCTGTAAGGAGAGAAAAGACCTGACGTTTCGAGTCCAGATGATCCTTTGCTGTCCTTACAGGTGCTGCCAGACATGCTGAGATTTTCCAGCGTCTTCTCTTTCGGTGATAGAACCTTTCATAAGCGTAGAAGCAACCCAAGAGGTGTTGGAAAGCTCTGATTTATTGATGTGAATGAATCTCCCTCAGGATTTAAAGTGTTACATGATTGTCCTAAGGGATGTCTCTGCGTTTGAATATTGAAAGTTTGGTGTCACAACTCATCCACCATCAAACAGCACTAAGAACGGTCCACTGTAACCCACCACACAATGCAAGCATAACATAATAAGTAGTAAGAAATGTTCTATAAGAGCCAATAAAATAAATTGCCTGGGCCAATCAGACTGCCACATATGATTCAAAATTTGTCATTGAGAAATCTCAGGTTCTTCTTCTCTCCTTTTTTAATAAGCAGTCTAGTTATAATTAAAGTTTTGTAAGTTGGTGTTAGTCAAAACCACAATAAAAAGGGGGACGGGAGGAAACAGAACCAAAGGGAAAGGTTGAAGACAGCTGAGATAAAATGACAGAAGCATTAAAGATACAAGGCCAAAGTGAACGGTAATTGGACAGGTAAAGAATCAAAAGATGTGGTTAGAGGAAGTGTGAACCACAGAATGGTGAACAGTTGCCACTTGAAAACAAAAATAGGAGAAAGAAAGATAGAGAGAAAAGCGAGTTAAAAAAAATTCAGCAAAGAGAAAGGGAAACAACGTGGAGCAAAAGTTCAGACTGAAAATTGTTGAACTCATTTATTGAACGGTGTAAAGTTCCATCTGAAAGACGAGGTGCTGTTCCGCAAACTTAAGCTGATCTTGATTGGACACTACATGAAGCCAAGGATAAAAACAGTTCATTTATCAAAGTGGAGAATTAAACTGACAGGAGACTGAAAGCTCAGGAACATATGTGTGGACTGATTGGGGATGTTAGAATCATAGAATCCCTACAGTACAGAAGGAAGCCATTCAGCCCACACGGGCGCTATTCCCGTAACCCCACATATTTACCCCACTAATACCTCTAGTCTACACATCCCAGGACACCAAGGGGCAATTTAGCATAGTCACTGCACCTAACCCACATATCTTTGCCTGAGAAGGTGCCATGGGGAGGAAACCAGAGCACCTGGAGGAAACCCACGCAGGCACGGAGAGAACGTACAAACTCCACACAGACAGTGACCCGAGTTCCTGCAGCTGTGCTCACCACTGAGCCACCACGCCACTGCAAAACAGTCAGCTAATCTGTATTTAGCCTCCCCAGTGTAGTGGCGACAGTGGCTGCATCATACTAAATTGCAAGAAATACTAGTAAATCACTGGATGGAGAGTTTGGGGCCTAGGATGGAGAGAGGAGAATAGGCCAAAGGACAGCTTTGCAATTGATACATTTGCCTGAGAAGGTGCTGTGGGGAGGAAGGGGCTGTGACTAAGGAGAGTGGACCAGTGTATCACAGAAGGGGTTAGTTCTTTCAGGATGCTGCCAGAGCAGGGGAAGGTGTGTTTGGTGGTAGAAGTGTATGAAATAGCAGAGAATGATCCATTGAATGTGGAGTGCAGTGGGATGGAAGGTGAGGAAAAGGGGGACCCTATTATGGTTTTGGGAGGAAGGGGAAGAGGTGAAAGCAGCATGAAATGGAATGGACACAGTTGAACACCTGTCAACCATGATGGGGAGGGGACTGGTGGTACATTCAGCAGTAAGAATCCTCCAATAGCGAGTAATAATAAACAAAAACAACTTCCCAAAGTAAAGGCTGAATGAAGAAATGCTCTCCCCAATCCCCATCTGCCTCCTATTTCTACTGCGTCAGCTGATCATCACAGCATGTTGCCATTGGTTACATTGTAACAGGGGTTAGGGGCAGTCCTGGATTGAAGAGAAAAAAAGATAGACTGAAAACCCTAATATGGAAGGTGATAGGTTCGAAAAGATGTAATGAAAATGGAGAAACTGACAGTGGAATAGTCCTTGGAGGAAATAAAATTCTGAGAAAATGTCATCAAAATAGTCGTACAAGTCAGTAGCTTACAGTGAATATCACTCCAATATTCTTTATCTCCAAATGTCAAGGAAGAGAAGAGTTGGAGATGAACCATATCCAGGCAAAAAAACGGTGGAAATTTGAAGAAAGTTGATGAGCTTTCCAGCTTTGGACAGCTTTCTAGTTAGGCCTCATCAGAAATTCTGCATCCAGGTCTGGGCACAGTACTTGAGGAAGGATGTGAAGGCAAAGGACAGGGAAAAGGCGAGATTCACAGGAATGATTCCAGAATAAAGAAGTGGATCTATGAGGATTGATTGGAGAGGTTTTCCTCGGGAAAAAAAAGGCTGACAGGAGATTAGATAGAGGAATTCAAGGTACTGAGCGAAATGGACAGGGTAAATAGTTTTGGTTCTTAGGAACATAGGAGCAGAGGGGAACATTTGGCCCATTGAGCCTGCTCCATCATTCAGTTTGACCATGGTTGCTTATCTGTCTCAACACCACCTTCCCACGCTACAGTCCATATTCCTGAATGACATTTGTATCCAGAAATTTATTGATTTTTGCCTGAACATGTTCCATGATTATGCTTCCACAGCAAAGAGAATTCCAAAGATTCACCATCCTCTGAGTGAAGAAATTTCTCCCCATTTCAGTCTCCTTGTTCTGAGACTGTTTCTTCTGGTTCTAGACTCACCAATCAGGCCAAATGTCTTATCTACATCTATCCTGTCATGCCATGTAAGAATTCTGTAAGCTTAAATGGGATCATCTCTCGTTCTTCTGAATTCTAGGGAATATAGACACACTTTCCTCAATCCTTCCTCATAAGGCGATCCCACCATCTCAGGGATGGCAAATATATCCTTCTTTAGATAAGGAGACCAAAACTGTACACAATCATCCAGGCTCTAATCTCTTTGCATCACAAGGAATTTCTCCAGCTCTTACTGTCTGCCACTCATATATGTTGGAAGGATTTACAACTTAATACTCAACTTGGTTGAACAAATAACTAATGCCTTTCTTGGCTATCAAGGCAGTTGTTTGGAAGATTAAAGACAGTTAGAATCCATACAATGCAGAAGGAACCATCTGGGCCATCGAGTCTGCACCAACTCTCTGACAGAGCATCTGACCCAGGCCCTATTCACATACTTACCGTGCTAATCGCCTTAACTTGCATTTCTTGGGACACTAAGCAGCAATTTAGCATGTCCATTCCACTTAACCTGCACATCTTTGGACTGTGATTTTGATTTGATTTGATTTACTTTGATTTTAATTGATTTTGATTTGATTTACATACCCTCTTCCACCTTCTTCTGTCAGGAAAAAGATACAAAAGTCTGAGATCACGTACCAGTCGACTCTAGAACAGCTTCTTCCCTGCTGCTGTTGGACTTTTGAATGGACCTACCTTGCAATAATTTGGTCTTTCTCTACACCCTAGCTATGACGGTACCTCTACATTCTGCACTCTCTTGTTTCCTTCTCTATGAATGAGTTTGCCTTGTCGGTATAGCACGCAAGAAACAATACTTTTCACTCTTATACTAATACATATGACAATAATAAATCAAATCAAATCAGATAGTGACTCTTAAGAGTTATCCTGACTTGCTCTCTAAATATAATTTCCGCTAAGGATGATAATCCCTGTATCAAAACAGCTCTTATCCAAGTCACAAATGACATCTGATGAGACTGTGAGAAAGGTAAACCTCATTGTGTAACATTGCTACTTGAAGATCTTGACTGGTGCAGTTTCATTTCAAAATCATTGACTTTACAATGCACACTATCCTATTTGCTGGTTTATTTGACCTTGGAAAGTGTGCAATTGACGTAATTTAGTTCGCTGTCCAAATTGCACAGATGTGTTGGAAGGATTTACCACAATACTGTGGACTGTTCGACACATCTCCTCTGGGAAACAAGAAGACTGAAAATTGTGCTCATCGTATTTGCCACTGATTCACTTGATGTAGCCCTTGGCTGGTGAATGACAGGAAATTTGGAGAAGTAATCAGGAACAATTAAGAAGTCATCACCCTGTAGCACACAAGTTAGTAGCTATTCTTGACCATGGATGTGATGGAACATCATAAGAACAGATTAGCTTTTTGTGACTTGTCTGATGTTCCTGACAGTTTGTTCTATGTCTATATCGGCCAATAAACGGTCTCACCCACAAGTTGTCTTGTTTTTTCAATGCCCATGTGACCTTGGACATGGCTATCTTGTTGAAGCCTTTCTGGTATCAGCCCTTGTCGGCTCCACTTCAAATGCCAAGTTCATCACAACAGAGCCACAAGGTTCTGAGGTCTGTGGAAACCTCTCGTACTGTATCCAGCACTCCAGTGATAGAACATAGAACATTACAGCACAGTACAGGCCCTTCAGCCCTCGATGATGCACCAACCAGTGGAACCAATCTAATAACCCTCTAACCTAAACTATTCCAATGTTATCCATATGCCTATCCACTGACCATTTGAACGCCCTTAAAGTTGGTGAGTCCACAACTGCTGCAGGCAGGGCATTCCACGCCCTTACTACCCTCTGAGTAAAGAACCTACCTCTGACATCCATCCTATAATTACCACCCCTTAATTTAAAGCTATGTCCCCTTGTGTTAGCCATCACCATCCGAGGTAAAAGGCTTTCACTGTCCACCCTATCCAATCCTTTGATCATCTTGTATGCCTCAATTAGGTCACCTCGTAACCTTCTTCTCTCCAATGAAAATAACCTCAAGTCCCTCAGCCTTTCCTCTTAAGACCTTCCCACCATCCCAGGCAACATCCTGGTAAACCTCCTCTGCACCCTTTCCACTGCCTCCACATCTTTCTTATAATGCGGCGACCAAAACTGTACGCAATACTCCAAGTGCGGCCGCACCAGAGTTTTGTACAGTTGTAACATGACCTCACGGCTCCGAAATTCAATCCCTTTACCAATAAAAGCTAACACACCGTACGCCTTCTTAACAACCTTATCAACCTGGGTGCCAACTTTCAGGGATCTATGCACATGTACCCTGAGATCTCTCTGCTTGTCAACACTACTAAGAGTCCTTCCATTAGCCCTATATTCTGTACTCCTGTTACTCTCACCAAAGTGAATCACCTCACACTTTTCTGCATTAAACTCCATCTGCCACCTCTCGGCCCAGCTCTGCAGCTTATCTATGTGATCCAGTGATGACGATCTGCCACAATGGCCTGAGGTCAAGATTTCTGGAAATGCCGGTCTGAAATTTCTCACCGTTGTCTTGTCCAGATAGCGTTGTGATTTTCTCATCTCGTGAATTGTCACAATCTGGAGTTCAAAGCACGCTGATCCGTTGGTAACAAAAGTGTTGAAGACTGTGGCAAATCGATGAACTTACAAATCTGCAGTTTAGTGTTAACACTCCCATGCAGTAGACTGGGAAACCGATATATGTGATAAGTCTCGTACTTGTTGGCTCTAAAATAGACTCCCACTTCAACAGATTTGGGGAGGCAATGGCTTCACTGTATTGTCGCTGGACTAGTAATCTCAAGATCCTGGGCAATGCTCTGGGGACCTGGGTTCAAATCCCACTGCAGCAGATGGTGAAATTTGAACTCAATAAAAAAATCTGGAATTAAAGTCTAATGATGACCAAGGAAGCTATTGTCGATTGTCGTAAAAACCCATTTGGTTCACTAATGACCTTTAGGGGAGGAAATCTGCTGTCCTTACCTGGTCTGGCCTACATGTGATTCCAGATCCAGAGATTCTTAAAAATACCCTCTGAAATGGCCTGGTAAGCAACTCAGTTCAGAGCAGTTCAGGATGGACAATGAATATAGGCCCAACCAGCGATGCCCACATCCCATTAATAAATAATTTTTAAAAATGTCTTTGAGTATCCACCATGGTAAAATAATGGCGCTTACTCCTGCATCAATCTTCAATCATAGCTTGTCACAGTTACCCGGATATTGTATCCACATGCTCAGTACCTTCTTTGCCATCTAGGAGTCTGCCTGTTTTTAGTCCTGCCTGATCTTTCCCTGTGACACCTGTTGCTTTCTGAGGTATAGCTTGCTGTGGTATCCTCACTGAATTTTGAATGTATTGATGTAAAATCAGCACATTCAGTAAACAGACTGAGTGTGAAGCAGGCGGTAGGGCATACAGCTACATTAGATGAAAAAAATGAATAAGAAAGTAATCAGGAAAGCAGAACAGGGAGAAAGAAGTTATGAGAGAAATGACATGCAGATGTCATTGTTAGAGAATTATTGAACCCCACAATGCAGAAGGAGGCTCGGCGAGCCTGCACTGACAACATTCCTAGCCCACGCCCATCCTTATAACTCCGTGTATTTACCCTGCTAATCCCCTGACACTAAAGGGTAATTTAGCTTGGCCAACCTCCAGAACTTTGGAGTGCTAATTACCTGAGGGCAGAATTGAACCCAGATTCCTGGCATCGTGAGGCAGCAGTGCTAACTGTGCCACCGAGCCTCCAGTCATGAGAACAGTTGACAGAACTTTGTCTGTCAAAGAAAGAAGATGGTACAAACCATTTTTGAAGTAAAGAAGCATTAGGCTGTTCCAGAACTGTAACCTGAACACAGGTGACTGTGATGTTATTATTTTGTTCTATAACTGCAGCCTTGAGTGATGTTCATTGAACCCACTGTGATGCCACACAGAGATTAGTAACATTTACATTCAAATATACTTAACAGTGTATAAATAACGATGTAAGTAGGGATCAATATCATTAATCAAATCACAATTTGATGATGTAAATGTTAGTAAGCATTAAGTGAATCTTATGGTTATAATTTATCATCATTGATCAAAGTCAAGTTACATTTTTATTACATGGCATTCCAGGATGTTTTTAACTATTTTAGGAACAAAATTCCATAATTTTGTAATTATTTTCTATAAAAACGATGCTTATGATAATTTTGATTAGTGTTTACTTCTGTTCAGAACAAAACAGTGGCTTCCCTCATTACATGTTAATCAAATTGGTTATCTAGAATTAGAAATGAGCTGAACGTGGTTTCAGAGTATAAACTTAAGCATAAATGGTGACTATCACCATGTTTTTTAAATGATTGAATGTATTTTCCGATGCAAATGTTGACCAAAACGTGACGACAAAGTGAACTGAAATGAATGAGTTCATTTACTTGCATCGCATTGGAATGGGTCATGCTTCTTTGAGCTTGGATGTGAACCATCCATCAGAAACAAAAATTGCCAAAAAGAATTTAACCATTTTGGTGAAGAATAGCAGACGAGTTACTTACATCTTTTCCAGGTAATCCAGCTGGACCCGGTCTGCCCGGAGGACCCGCTGAACCCTGTAACACAAAAATGTTCTCAGGATTAACCGGGGTTCTTCATATTTAAGACTAGCGAGTAAATACATCTATGCACTCAGAGCTAGAACATGCTACAAAGTGTATGAAAAAGGAAAATACATTTGGTGATAATGTTATAACAACGTGCTACGCAATATACTGCACAGGGCACAAAAACAACATTTGTGGGTGATACAAAATATAGAAAAATTGTGAAAGGAGGAACGTGTAGAACTGCGAAGGACGTAGATGAGTTGGTGGAATGAATGGACAGGCAGCAGGTGAAGTTCAATGTGGAGAAATGGGAAGTGATCCATTCATAAATAAGAACATGAGAGATCATATAAACTAAGGGCAGCACAGTGGTACAGTGCTTAGCGCAGCTGCCTCACAGCGCCAGGGCCCGGGTTCGAAATCCAGCTTGGGCCACTGTCTGTGTGGAGTATGCATGTTCTCCCCGTGTCTGCATGGGTTTCCTCCAGGTGCTCCGGTTTCCTCCCATTGGTCCAAAGGTGTGTGGGTCAGGTTGATTGGCCATGCTAAAATTGCCACTTAGTCAGGAGGACTAACAGGGCAAATACGTGGGGCTACAGGGATAGGGGCTGGGTGGGATTGTGGTCAGTGCGTACTCAATGGGCCGAATGGCCTCCTTCTGCACTGTAGGTATTCTATGATTCTATGATAAAGGCTACAACCCTAAGTGAGTACAAGACCAGAGTGACCTGGGCGTATATGTACATAAATCCTTAAAGGTGGTGGGACATAAATCCTTGAGAGGGTAAGGCATGCAGTATCTTAGGCTTTACGAATCCAGGCATGGATTACAAAAACAAGCTTCTGTTGAACTTGGATGAGACACTATTTCAGCCTCAGCTGGAGTATTGCATCCAGTTCTGGGCACCACATTTCAGGGAGGATGTGAAGGCATTGGAGAGATTGCAGAAATGGTACACGAGAATGGTGATGAGGAACATCAGGTGTGAAGATTAATTGGAGCAGTTTGAATTGTTTTCTTAGAGAAAAGATGGCTGACAGGAGATTTGGGTGGGCACTGTGGTTCGCACTGCTGCCTCACAGTGCTGGGGATGTGGATCCAATCCCAGCTTTGGGTGACTATCTGCGTGGAGTTTGTACATTCTCCCTGTGTATGCATGGGTTTCCTCTGAGTGCTCTGGTTTCCTCCCTCAGTACAATGATGTGCAGGTGAGGTGGAGTGGCCATGCTAAATTGCCCCTTGATGTCAGGGGGATTAGCATGGTAAATGTGTAGGGTTATGGGGATAGAGCCTGGGCAGGATCGTTTTCTGAGCAGGATCGATGGGCCAAATGGCTTCCTCCTGCACTGTAGGGATTCTCTGATTCAATTTGATGGAAGTATTCAATATCATGAAGAGTCTGGATAGCATAGATAGGGAGAAACTGTTCCAACTCATGAAAGGATCATGTATGAGATGATCATACATTAAGGAGCAAAAGTGACATGAGGAGAAACTTCTTTCACACTGAGTGATTGGAAAGCACTGCCTGAGAATGTGGTGGAGTCAGGTTCAATCTTGGGATTCAAAGGGGAATTAAACTGTCATCTGAAAAGGAGGAATGAGCAGGATTACAACAAGGAAGCAAGAGAATGGCACTAAGTGAATTGCTCATTCAGAGAGCCAGTGCAGACATGATGGACTGAATGGTCTCCTTCTGGCTTAAACATGTCTGTGATTCGGTGAATGTGGCACATATTCCCATGTGAGCTACATCTCTATATCGATGACATGTATGACCTTCCAAAAATCCAGATGGGAGAGGAGTTAGGAGCTGTGTAGCTAAAGGATCAGCACTGAGTTCATTTCTGTTCTCAGCATATGTTGTTAATTTGGATTGGGTATATTGAATATTGACTTGGAATTTGTTGATATCTCACAATATAAAAGATTTGGCAAATGGCAAGAAAGACTGTAAAAACTTCAGAATTATATCCACCAGTTAATGGAATCAACAAAAAGATGATTGATGCTGCTTACCAGAGTAAATGTGAGGTAGTGCACACTAACTTTTGTGGACTGTGCTAATTTGAGACCACAATAAAGTAGTCAAATGCATTGTTTAAAAGAAGGATCTTCTTTATATAACAAAACAATGAAGTTTAACAGTAACAGTAACTCAACAAAACAGTAATAACTATGCAAACAGGAGCACTAGTAAAACAGGTCTTACTTGTAGAACACTGTCTTGCAGACTAAAAAGCCTTCCAAATCTGCACATGCTCAGAACACTTAACAGACATCAGTACAACAAATACATTGGAGAAAGGCTCTGTGCCCACAAAGAGACTCTAACATGAGAGAGAACAGAAATCCCATTGGTGGAGAGCCAAGAAAAAATTGTATGGCCTTCACCAAGGGCTACCTACCAATTCAGGATGGCAATCAATCCCTAAGACCTACTGGCCCAATCATACGTAGTCATTGCTGTTAGGGGCCCTTCCATGGGCCATATATTGCTCCTAAAGGAATAGCATCCCCCCAGATCCACTGGGATGCTGTCAGGTTTCACCTGCCCATATCCCCACAAAGTGATGGGCCCTCCTAATGTAGGGAAATTGACCACAGCGGAAGGAAGTGGTCCTTAATTGGCTGTTTTAACCGCTCAATTGGCTTCCCATGGGTGTCTGAGCTGTGAAATTTCCCAAATATGGTGGTGGGAAAATGTTGAGCTCCCCCTTCCACTCCGCACCACCCCCCCCCCCCCACCACCCCCCCAACCCTTACACCTTGCCTTGTCATTTTGCCAGCTTTGCTGTTAAAGGGTGCAGAAAATTCTGGCCTACCTTTTTGGGAGAAAAATAAGCAATAGAAATAAACACGCAATACAAGGGTGTGAATCCTCTAATAACATGTATATTTATGAGAGAACTAGAGGCACAAGTCATTAATTTTACAAAAAAGGAATATGCACATAAAGTCATTAAACATCCCAACAATATTTTGGTTTTATAAATAGGAACATTTAGTACAAAAGTAAAGAATGAATATGGTAAACCTGTCCAAAATATTGATTAGGCCACAATTTGAGTGTTGTGTGCAATTTTGGGAGTCCTATTATATAATGGACAAGGTTATGGAAAGCGTATATGAACACAAGAACATACAAAGTAGGAACAGGCCATTTGATTCTTCAATCCTGTTCCGCCATTTGATAAAATCGTAGCTGATCTGATTGTGGCCTCAACTGTATTTGCCAGTCTACCAGTTAGACCATTTGATTCCTTTGTCAATCAAGAATACAACCCTGCCTTAAAAAATTCAATGACCCTGTTTCTCCTGCCCTCCAAAAAGAAGAATTCTACAGACTAATGACACTCGGAGAGAAAAAAAATCCAATTCCCTGGTTCTTATCTCTCATGCAAGGGGAAACATCTTCTCAGCATCCACCCTGTTAAGTCTTCTGAGAATCTTACATGTTTTAATAAGATCACCTCATATTCTTTTAAACTCCAATGGATACAGGCTCAACCTGTCCAAACTTTCCTCATAAGGTAACCCATTCACCCCAGGAATCAATCGAGTGAAGTTTCTCTGAACTGTTTCTAATGCAATTAGTTTCTTTCTTAACCAAGGTGACCAAAACTGTATACAGAACTCCAGATGCACCAACAGCTCCTACAACTGTCACAAAACATCCCAACTATTCCATTCTCCTTGCAACACATGACACAACATTCCATTTGCATTCTTATTTACTGTTGTACCTCATACTGTGATTCAGGTACCAAAATGTGCAGATCGATCTGTACTGCAGAGCTTGACAAATTCTCTCAATGCAAATGATGTGCTGCTTTTCCATTCTTCCTGACAACCTAGTCATGTTTGCATTCTTTCACACTATATTCCACCTGCCAAATTTTTACCCACTCGTTTAACCTATCAATATCCATTTGCAGACTCCACAAGTTCTCTTCATACCTTACTCTCTTACCTACCATAATGTCATCAGCAACGTTAGCAGCTATACAATTGATCCCTTCATCCAAGTTATAGAATCATAGAATTCTACAGTGCAGAAAGAGGCAATTCGGCCCATCGAGTCTGTATCAACCACAATCCCAACAAGGCCCTATGCCCATAACTCAATACATTTACCATGGCTCGCCCCCCTGATACAAAGTGGCAATTTAACATGGCCAATCCACCTAACCCGCATATTGATAGAGATTACAAATAATTGAAGCCCCAGCAGTGGTATCAGTGGCACTGGTTATATCTTGTGAACCCAAACGTGATCCATTTATTCCTACTCTCTGCTTCCTGTCAGTTAACCAATTATCCATGGTAATATGTAAAAACATGGCAAAACATGTGGAACACATGTACAAGGAAGGCCAAAGATGGTGTGGATGGATAATTTCAGAAAATGGACTGACTTCTTAATGGGACATGCAGTGAGGTCAGCAGAGAATAAAAATCAGTGGAGAAAGATTGTTCATAGTGGGGTCAAGCCTTGGAATGAGAACGTATAAAAGGCAAGACAATAGAAGCTAATAAGTTACTCCCTACACCATGAGTTCTTATTTTGTATAGTAGTCTTTGATATGGCACCTTAACAACTGCCTTCTGAAAATTAATGTACACTACATCTGTAGGTTCCCCTTTATCTGTATTACTTGTTACTTCCTCGGAGAACTCTAATAAATTAGTCGAACACAATTTGGCTTTCATAAAATCATGTGATTCTGCTTGATTGCATTAAGATTTTCTAAATGCCTCGCGATAAGTTCCTTAATAACAGATTCTAATATTTTTCCTATAACTGGCTATAATTAGGCTAACTGGCCTATAATTCCTAGTGTGTGTCTCCCTCCGATCTTGAAATGAGGAGTTACATTCGCTATTTTCCAATGATGGGACCTTCTAGAAATAGGGAATTTTGGACATCTGCATCTACTATTTCAACAGCCACTTCTTTTAAGACTCGAAATGAAGTGCAAAAGTTGCTGGTGACTTGTCAGTCTTTAGTTGTAACAGTTTTCACAATAATCTTTCCCTGACATTTGTAATTATTTTCAGTTCCTCTGTCCCTTTCACCTCTCAGTTTACAAGTATTTCTGGGATGCTATTTGTGTCTTTTACAGTGAATACAAACCACAAAATATCTGTTCAATGCTCTCACCCTTTCCTCATTTTATTATTAATTCCTTAGACTCACTCTTGTTACAAGGTTGTGACCCTTCACTTTCGAAAATATGCTTTTTTGACTTTAAACTAAAAGTAAATTTTGCAATTTGAACTGGGAGAGCAAACTGCATAAAAGTGCAAGGCCTTATTCCAAGAGGAAAGTCAGAAACAAATCGCCCTCAGAGGAGTATGGAGAGCACCATTTGACATATCACAGATATCTATCCAAACTCATAACTGTCCAAGAGGCGTTAGAAATGCAAAGTACTGCATCTTGAAACAATGATTACCAGACAGACTCATGCAAATACCTTTGAAATACACACTGGTTGAATTATTTCAAGGGAAGGCTGCCCAGCTATTGGAGAGAGATTTTAAATGACACAGGCAGATTCAAGTGGGCCTTCAGCAGAGGAAACAGGCTGAAGAAGGCTGCTGTCTCTCCCTCAGTCTCTAAGTGTGTCACCCAATTTGAGATGGCACAGTAAGTCGTCTCACAACACCAGGTTAAAGTCCAGCGTAGCACGAGCTTTCGGAGCGCTGTCCCTTCATCAGGTGAGTGACGAGTTGGGTTCACAAACAGGGCATACATAAACACAATTGTAATGGAGTTTGTGTTTAAAAAGCTTGTGCTATCAAATAAACCTGTTGGACTTTAACCTGGTGTTGGTGAAACTACTTACTTACTGTGCCTACCTGAGTCCAATGACAGCAGATTGTCATTAATTGCAGTAAACTGAGATCTCATAACAATTGCAACATGGGCGACGCGATGGTTAGCACTGCTGCCTCACAGCGCCAGGGACCCGGGTTCAATTCCCCACTTGGGTCACTGTTTATGTGAACTCTGCATGTTCTCCCTGTATCTGCATGCGTTTCCTTTGGGTGCACCAGTTTCCTCCCACTGTCTGAAAGACATGCTGGTTAGGGGCATTGACCCAAACAGATGCCAGACTGTGGCGACTAGGGGAATTTCATAGAAACCCTACAGTGCAGAAAGAGGCCATCCAGCCCATCAAGTTTGTACTGACCACAATCCCACCCAGGCCCTACTCCCGTATCCCTAAACATTTACCCACTAATCCCTCTAATCTATGCATCTGAAGACTAAGGGGCAATTTTAGCATGGCCAATCAACCTAACTCGCACATCTTTGGACTGTGTGAGAGTGAGTGTGACAGTGAGTGTGAGAGCGAGTGTGAGAGCGAGTGTGAGAGCATGCGTGAGAGCATGCGTGAGAGCGAGTGTGAGAGCATGCGTGAGAGCACGCGTGAGAGCGAGTGTGAGAGCATGCGTGAGAGCACGCGTGAGAGCGAGTGTGAGAGCGAGTGTGAGTGCGAGTGTGGGAGCATGTGTGAGAACAAGTATGAGAGCGAGCGGGAGAACGAGTGTGACAGCGAGAGCGAGTGTGAAGCATGTGTGAGAGCAAGTGTGAGAACACTTGTGAGAGTGAGTGCGAGAGCGAGGGCGAGAGCGAGTGTGACAGCGAGTGTGACAGCGAGAGCGAGTGTGAAGCATGTGTGAGAGCAAGTGTGAGAGCAAGTGTGAGAACACTTGTGAGAACATGTGTGAGAGTGAGTGCGAGAGTGAGGGCGAGAGCGAGAGCGAATACGAAAGCGAGTGTGAGAGCGAGTGTGACAGCGAGAGCGAGTGTGAAGCATGTGTGAGAACGAGTGTGAGAGCTAGTGTGAGAGCGAGTGTGACAGCGAGTGTGAGAGCATGCGTGAGAGCGAGTGTGACAGCGAGTGTGACAGCGAGTGTGACAGCGAGAGCGAGTGTGAAGTATGGGTGAGAGCGACTGTGAGAGCGACTGTGAGAGTGAATGTGAGAGTGAATGTGACAGTGAATGTGACAGCATGTGTGAGAGTGAGTGTGAGGGCGAGTGTGAGGGCGAGTGTGAGGGCGAGTGTGAGAGCACATGTGAAAGCGAGCATGAGCGTGTGAGCCTAAGCTGCGTGATGCTAAATGCTTGATGTCATGTTAATGCTTAATAAATTTGCCCTTGTATTAACACAAGAAAACTTTTTCTTGGTACTTTTCTGCTCACAACTTAAACAGTTAAACATTCTGATTTGGAAAAGATATACGCTCTTAAAAAATAAATTTAAATCTTTGTTGTAAGCAGGTGAGGATGTTGATTGGAGGAGAGCCAGTTCATTCCTTTTCACCTGATCACAATGTCCTTTGGAAGGCCAAACCTCACTATAGTTATTCTTTACCCTTTTAAATGTGAAAATTCTTACTATCTGTTTTTATTTTTCAAGCTAGCTTTCTTGCATACCCTAATTTCTCTCTTTTATTGTCTGTTCATGCTTTGCTGGTTTTAAATTCTATCCAATCTCCTGACCTACCACTAAGTGTTAACTCTGACTTATGCCTTCTCCTTCAATTTGATGCTATTTTTAACTTTCTTTGTGAATAATGGATGTTGCATTCTTCTCCAAGAGTTTTCTCCTAATGTTTATCATTGCAACCCAACTGAACTATCCATTAACCTGTTCATGTCAGTCAACTCTGTCTTCCTGCCCTCATAATGGCCCTTATTTAATTTTCAAACACTAGTCTTAGATCCATTCATCTCTCCCACAAACTGAATATGAAATTTAATCATATTATGATCAGTGATATCTCAAATCACTTGAGGCCATTAATTAATCATGTCTCATTACACTTTATCAGGTTCAGATAGCCTGTTCTTTGGTTGGCTATTAAATGTGCTACTCTAAATAAATGTCCTGGAAACACATTATAGACTCAACTTGCAGGCTATTTTTGCCAATCTGATTCACCTAATCTATATGTAGGTGAAAATCACCCGAATTACTACCATACCTTTCCTACAAACCTCCATCATTTCTTCCTCAATATTCTATCCTACAACATAATCATTTTCAAGGACTTATGAACTACTCACACTTCTTACCTTTGCTATTTCTTTACACTATCCAAACCATTTCTCTATCTTGATTTTTAGAACTAAGGTCTCTCTCTCTCTATTGTATTAAAGTCAGCCTTAATTAACAGAACACTGCCACTGCCTTTCCCTTACTTCCAGACTTTCCAAAATGTCAAGTACCATTGAATATACAACTCCAGACCTTGGTCACCTTGCATCCATATCTCTGTAATGGCTATTAAAACATAAACATTTCTTTCAATTTGAGCTGATAATTCATCAGCTTTGCTAAGAATGCTACAGGCATTCACACACAGAGAATGGGATTTTCTGGCCTCCCCACCGTGTTTCTTGTGACAGGAGGCAGCACACCATTCACCACCGTTTGGTTCCAACATTGTCAATTAGATTTCCCATTGAATCCACCCTATGCTGCCTGGAAACCTGTGGCAGAGGTATGCCAACAGTGGAACCTGAAGATGCCAGCAGTATGAACGGTAGGAAAGTTCTGACCAGAATCTTTAGTTTCATCTTTTTATTATGATTAGAAACTACAGCCTTATCTACTAATGCATTCTTAAGTCTGTGCATTCTGCCCCTTCCTGTTATGCTGTTATTATCATTATCTTTATCTCTACCTTGCTCTCTTGCCTTGTTCTTTCCCTTTACTATAACTCCCTCATATTATCATGTACCCCCACTATTTAGTTTAAAACCATCTCTGTTATTCAACTCACCAAAATATTGGTCCCAGCCCAATTCAGGTGAATACCATTCCAATAATACAGCTCCCATGTCCTGCAATACTGGAGTGAGAGTCCCATGAATTGAAACCCATTTCTCCCATGCCCATCATTAAGTGGCTCATTAAATTCTAATCTTATTTACCTTCTCCAATTTTCTTGTGACTCACCTTTATGTTTTTGTTTTTCAGTTTAGCCCCACATGCACATACTCCTGAAGTAGACTTTCTAACTTCGTCCTAGCTATGTTGTTGGTACCTACAATGGACTGTGACAACTGGAAGCTCCCCTTCTCACTGCAGTTTCCTTTTCAGTCGATGCCCTGAACCCTGGTATTGAGCTGGCAACACAACTTTACGGGCTCTCGCTGCAACAATTGTATATGAAAACTGATGGCCATAGTTTGTGTAAAGATACGTAATGGGGCATTAGAAAATGGAAGATTTACCCTAGGAGCACGACTTTACCTACATTCATGCCACACTCCCGCTGCAGCGAGTTTGGAGAATTTGGTGGCCAACCAAATCTCCACTCGCTACAACGAGATAGGAAAATCCTGCCAGCGTGAACAGTGATGAGATTCCGGCCAAGATGCTTAAGGGATCTTTTCTTTACGAGTTTGTTGATATGTACAACTACTACATCAGGAAAATGTAGTCAGAACGTTGAAGAAAATATTACTCCAAATATCAAATTAAGTTGAACTCAAGAAGAAGACAAAAGGTTTGCAATCTTAAAAACCATGGCGAACCGAGTGTTTGTTTCAGCAAAAAAATACAATCCAGTTTCACATTGACAATACCAGTTGTAAACCTTTATTAAGGTACTCACACTGGAGCCAGGCAGTCCAGTCTCACCAGTTGCACCAGGATAACCTTGAGGACCCTAGGAGCAATCAAAATTGATATATATTATCACAGCAGAAAAAAAAATCAATATATTTTGTGAATAACAGTATGTTGCACAGTACATTGTCCAATGCAATTAAAGGCTTGAAGCTATTTTCTTGAATAACTAGATCCATTCACCTAGGCAATCACAACTTGAAATATACTATAATGATTTTTATAGACAAAGAATCAACATTTTGATCAGAGAACATCACAAGAAAAATACTTTTTTGAAAAATCATTGAGCTTGCTTTTTCAAGCAGAGAAACATAACTGCATACTGTAGCCTATTCTAAATGAATAAGATTGCTGCAAAACAGTTACTCAAAAATTTGTTACATAGCTATTAATTTATAATGACCACACATTAAAAGAACTAGTAAATTTGATGCTGCCATATAAAGCCTCTCTATAAACTTTAGTTTTCACATTGCTGATAATATTTGCAAGGTTTATGTCCATTAAACTTCTGGTTAGATTAACCAATTGGTAATTTAGGGGTGATCTCTTTGACCAAGAGAGCAGTTAGAATGTAGAACTTGTTGCTACAAGGCGTCGTTGAGATGAATACCAGAGATGCCATCAAGGAGAGACAAGATGACCACATGAGTGAGAAAGGAAGAGAAGAATATTTTGATGAAAACAAACTGGAAGAGATGCAAGTGAAATGCTGCTTGGATGGTGAGCGTTGAAGAGGTAAAGGGACAGGTATTACACCTTCTGCGATTGCATGGGAAGGTGCCACGGGTGATGAGAGAAGTGTTGGGCATAGTGGAGAAGCAGGCTAAGTTATCCCAGAGGGATCATTCAAGGTCCAAAACACTCATTCCAGGTTAAGCAGTGTTTCACTTGCACCTCTTTCAATTTGGTGTATTCGCTTCTCCCAGTGTGGTCTCCTCTATACCGGAGAAACGAAGTGTAGACTGGGTGATCGCTTTGCTGAGCACCATCAGTCTGTGCGCATTCAGGACCTGACCTTCCATTGCTTGCCATTTTAACACGATCTTGTTCCCATACCCACATATCTGTCCTTGGCTTGCTGCAATGTTCCAGTGAAGCTCAACGCAAACAGAAGGAACAGCATTTTATCTTCCAGTTAGGCATTCTACAGCCTTCCGGTCTCAACATCAAATTCAACAAGTTCGGATGATTAGTTCGACCCCAATTTGACCCCTTTGTTTTCATTTTATTTAATTTTTAACTGTTCTCGACTTTTTATTTCTTTATTGTTTCTCCCTCCCACTCTTTTCCCCTATTTTATCCCCCTTTCCTTACCTTTTCTCCCCCTTTGTTTCCCCTTTCCCACTTTTTCTCAATTTTATCCCTGTCCTGCCCATTTCTCCCCTCTCCCCCAACATGTTCACAGCTTACCCTCTGATTTCAACTTCTCTGCCTTTTGGCCAATCACACCTTTTATTCTCTCCATGGACTGCCATTAGCAGCCTCTCCACTTGTTTTTGTGGCTATGATGCATCTTTCATTCCCTCACCCTACAGTATAAATATTTCCCACCGTCTATGCCTTTTAGCTTTGACAAAGGGTCACCTGGATCCAAAATGTCAGCTCTTGTCTCTCCTTACAGATGCTGTCAGACCTGCTTAGATTTTTTCAGCATTTTTCTTTTGGTTTCAGATTCCAGCATCCGTAGTAATTTGCTTTTATCTGATATTTTGATGGCGTTGGATGAAGAGCAGACAAGGCTTGTCTGCAGCATAAACATCAGAATATATCTTCTGGCCTGTTTCTTTGTTGTAAATGCTTTGTACTACTTTATAATTTATTAATAACTAAAATCTATTGTTTTTATGAGGGCCAGGATTTTTTGGATGGTGAGAATTGGCAGGGAATACAATCCCAATATCACTGCCTGTCCTGCAATCAATTAATGCTCAAACCACATTAACTGGCTTCGGGCAGGACTTCCGCCTCCCACTCAGGGAGGAAGTCCCACGTTTGAGATGTGCTGGCCGATCTGATTGGCAGGCAATTCTCTGGTCCATACAGTTCCAGAAGATGGACTGGCCAGGACTGGGATCTGCCAGCAGCCCCCGGAGGCCAAACCCTGGGATACCAGGAAATGGTAAGTTTTGTGGGTCCCAAGGCAGGCAGACCTGGGACACTGGACACAGATGATTTGGGGTGTCGTGGGAGAGGCTGGATGCATGAGGTGATGGGGAGAAAGGGATGTGGGAGGGCGGTGGGGGGAGGAGGTCCAGAGTTACCAGACCTTGGAGGGGTTGCCTGGTTAAAAAGGAGATTCTGATAGAGGCAACTACTCCTTTTCATACCCGAGACCCACTTATTTTCAGACTTCCCCAGTACCTGGGAACTACACCTGCCAGTTGAGAGTAGACAGGAAATGACCCTAAAATGGTCAATAATTGGCCATGTAAGGGCTTCAATTTGGGCAAGGATGGATGGCCTTATTGAGAGATCCGGGTGGGCAGAAACCCAGCGGGATGCACCCTCATGCTATTTTATACTCATTCTCTACCTAAAACCAGCCAGCAGTGGAGAGTAAAATGCAGGCCTATATGTCTTATTTGTGATCTTGAATCACACATTGAAACAACAGGCTTGAATGTTTGATAAATCAGACAGAATGTATTCATACCGTCACACAGCAACATGTGGTACCTACTAATACCATGAACAGAGATGGCACCAACTGGCAAATGGAATTTAATGTTGGCAAGTGTGAGGTGGTCCACTTTGGTAGGAAAAATGGGAGGAAGGACTATTACTTAGGAGGCGAAAAACTGCAGCAGGCGACGGTGCAGAGGAACCTCGGGGTCCTTGTGCATGAGTCGCAAAAACCCAGCTTGCAGGTGCAGCAGGTGGTCAGGAAGGCGAATGGGATGCTGGCCTTCATAGCGAGGGGGATTGAATATAAAAGTAGGGAGGTCTTGCTGCAGCTGTATAGGGCATTGGTGAGGCCGCAACTGGAGTACTGTGTGCATTTTTGGGCGCCGCACCTGCGCAAAGATATTTTGGCCTTGGAGGGAGTGCAGAGGAGGTTTACTAGGCTGATACCGGAGTTGAGGGGGTTGAGCTATGAGGAGAGGCTGAATAAACTGGGCTTGTACTCGTTAGAGTTTAGAAGAATGAGAGGAGATCTCATTGAGACGTATAAGATGATGAATGGGATGGATAGGATAGAGGTGGAAAGACTCTTCCCGCTCAAAAAAGACAATAGGACTAGGGGGCACAGCCTCAAGATAAAAGGGGGGCGGTTTAGAACGGAGTTGAGGAGGAACTTCTTCACTCAAAGGGTGGTGAATCTCTGGAATTCTCTGCCTGTTGAAGTGGTGGAGGCTGCCTCGCTAAATATTTTTAAGACGCGGGTTGATGGGTTTTTGATAGGAGAGGGGATTAAGGGTTATGGGGAGAAGGCGGGAAAGTGGAACTGAGCAGCGACAGATCAGCCATGATCTTATTGAATGGCGGGGCAGGCTCGAAGGGCTGGATGGCCTACTCCTGCTCCTATTTCTTATGTTCTTATGTTCTTATGTCTGGATTGTAAATCATTTAATATTTATTGTCATATAGTGTGGTGTCATTAGAACATAACATAAGAACTAGGAGCTGGAGTAGGCCATTTGGCCCCTCGAGCCTGCTCCACCATTCAATAAGATTATGGCTGATCTTTTTGTGGACTCAGCTCCACTTACCCACCTGCTCACCATAACCTTTAATTCTTTTACTGTTCAAAAATTTATCTATCCTTGCCTTGAAAACATTCAATGAGGTAGCCTCAACTGCTTGACTGGGCAGGGAATTCCACAGATTGACAACCATTTGTGTGAAGAAGCTCCTCCTCAAATCAGTCCTAAATCTGCTTCCCCTTATTTTGAGGCTATGCCCCCGAGTTCTAGTTTCACCTGCCAGTGGAAACAACTTCCTTGATTCTATCTTATCTATTCCCTTCATAATCTTATATGTTTCTATAAGATCTCCCCTCATTCTTCTGAATGCCAATGAGTATAGCCCCAGTCTACTCATTCTCTCCTCATAAGCCAACCCTTTCAACTCTGGAATCAACCTAGTGAATCTCCTCTATACCATCTCCAGTGCCAGTATATCCTTTCTCAAGTAAAGAGACCAAACTGTACACAATACTCTAGGTATGTGCTCACCAGCACTGTATACAGCTGCAAAATAACCTCGCTGTTTTTAAGCTCCATCCCTCTAGCAATGAAGGACAAAATTCCATTTGCCTTCTTAATTATCTGATGCACCGGCAAACCAACTCCTTGAGGTTCTTGCACAAGGACACCCAGGTCCCTCTGCACAGCAGCACACTGCAATTTTTTACCATTTAAATAATAGTCCAATTTGCTGTTATTCCTACCAAAATGGATGACCTCACGTTTGTCGATAACCTCCTGCACGTAGCGGCCACAGTGTAAGGTACCAGCTTGATTTTAAAATATGAATTTTATATTAGTGGCAAGTACTTGCTAACGCAACTTTTAGAAGGGGAGAAAGTGCATTCTGAAAAAGAATGTGTACGTCACCCTAACTAAAAATTTCTGAATTTGTTCCTATTTGAAGCATTGATTCTGAGCCTGCACTGTTGCAGGTTGAGAAATTTCATAAGTTCGTAAGATATAGGAGCAGAATTAGGCCATTTGGCCCATCGAGTCTGCTCTGCCATTTGATCATGACTGATATGCTCCTCATCTCCATTTTCTTGCCTTCTCCAAATAACTCTTCAATCCATTACCAATTAAAAATCTGTTTAGTTCCTCTTTAAATTTACCCACTGTCCCAACCTCCACTACAATTGGGTAACAAATTCCACAGATTCACAACCCTTTAGGAGAAGTAGTTTCCCCTCAACTTTGTTTTAAATTTGTGACTCTATATCCTAAGTTATGACTTCTTGTCCTTGAATGCCCCATCAGGGGGAAACATCCGCTCCATGTCCATACCTTTTATCAGCTTATATATCTCAATTTGATCTTCCCTCATTCTTCTACATTCCAGAGAATATAGGCCTAATTAATTGTTGGTGTTTGTTTTCACTGCTAACAATTTACTGAGGCAGAATAAATACGCATTTTTAAATAAAGCAAAATAACCTTTGCCTCTGTTTTGCAGCATGCATCACTTTACTTCCATTCACATGGCATGCCTGAATTTTAGGTGAGGAACAATAACCATTTTGAAAATATTTGGACAATAACGTGTGGTTATTTTGAACGCTATCCACTAAGACGTTTGTTTTAAATTAATTAACCCCCTCACTGAGAGAACATGCAAACTTGAAAATAAAAGCAAATACCTAACAGAAGCAGATACTTACAGGTCGTCCAATTGGGCCAGGTGGACCTCTGGGACCTGGGGGGCCCTAAAACATTACAGAATTATGAGACATATATCAAAATGAAAACAAATCTGTTTCTGTAATTTAATTTTTGTTCATGCATAATTCATATAACGTGAACGCCAAAACAGGATCACGATACCTGAACAGCTGGTATGTCTGGACGAGGACCATAATATCCATTCTTGCCACTGAACTTCACTTGTGTTTCATAGCCAGTTTGAGAAGGATAGCTCTACAAAGAAGAAAAAAATTGAATGTTTTAGATCACAAACCTCAATCCTTATTTAAGCATTTACAAACCAAAATAAATTAACTATAAAAGTTGCTGTCATTAATTGACAGAATCATTTTCCCGAAAGGTTTTACTTATTGGGGGAATAACATCATGGAAATTCATTTCACCAACAATTTTTGATATTTGATTTATTATTGTCACATAGAATCCTACAGTGCAGAAGGAGACCATTCAGCCCATTATGTCTGCGCAAACCACAATCCCACCCAACCCCCATTCCCGTAGCCCTATGTATTTACCCTGCTAGATCCCCTGACACTAAGGGGCAATTTAACATGGACAATCAAGCTGACCCACAAATCTTTCGACTGTGGTAGGAAACCGGAGTGCCCAAAGGAAACACACGCAGACACAGGGAGAATGTGCAAACTCCACACAGACAATGACCCAAGACGGGAAGCAAACCTGGGTCCTGGTGCTGTGGGCAGCAGTGCTAACCACTGTGCTGCCCATTATTCAGTTCCATTTATGTATCGGTGTTGAAGTAAAATCAAAATTAAAGGATACAAGATGGTTACCTGGCACAAAATGGACTCTGGGAAAAGACGATAAGATGTACTGACGTGGGCATAGACATTGCACAACAAAGAGTTAAAACCTGTCTACATTACAGCAGGAAGTAGATCAGACCTTGAGACACCTTAGCCTGAGATAAAGCAAAGCCAAAACAATGAGTTTTGATAATGAGATCAGTCATTGATGGAGGGCATAAATGCATAAGTGTATCTAGTCTATGTATAATGATGTGCTAATTGTCGATGTCTGTACTTGTCTTCTCTATGTATAACAATGTGCTAACGGCTAACGTCCGAACTTGTCCATTATTTGAAAATGTATAAAAGATTCTCAACTGCCATTTTAAAGTTGAGAATGTGACTGCGTGAACTGCGGACAGCCCAGCACTTCTCCCAAAGCTTTGTCTGATAAAACTACATGTTGAATCTTAGATGTGACTCCAAGTGGCGATTTTCCCACAACATTGGTACACAGTAAGAAGTACTGTTTCTTGCACGCGATACAGACAAAACATACTGTTCACAGAGTGAATGGGGAGAAGGAAAGGAAGGCATGCAGAATACAGTGTTACAGTCATAGCTAGGGTGATCAGCTTAGAGAATCATCAGCTTAAAATCATCAGGAGAAAGATCAGCTTAATATATGATAGATCCATTCAAAAGTCATTTCGCTCAGCAAGGGAAAGGAATGGCAAGAATTCTGGATCGTTCTCATCAGGTTGACATGTGTATTTTGATGTGTGTCTATCATTGGAGCTAAATGAATGTAAAAGTTTTCCAGAAATAGAGCTCTCCGATCCTTTTCATAAAAATGAAGCATTCATTCCAATTTTATAGAGCTCTTTGATGCTGCAATACTAAAAAAATTCTATGCAGGTTGAACACTTCAAAATTAGGCAGTTCAAATGGAAAATATTCAGAAAAGCTTGGCAAGTACTCCTAAAATATTGGACCCTACGTTTTGATAGCCATGAGAAATGGATGTTTAGCTGTTAGGAATTAATGAGTATCATTGAAAGAAAGGTGAGTTGAACTTTACCAGCTTGGTTCAGTTCATTGCATTCTTGCTACTCTAACCAAAGATTGCAGCTTCAAAACTCAATGCAACCACATGCATAATTTAGGTTGGCATTTCACTGTAGCATGTGGAGAATGGAATAAAATATAACGTTTGCTTGTTTAAGTAAGTGTAAAAGGCCAAATGGGATTAACTAAAGAGCAGTGATCAACATTGGTCCCTTAACTAAGACCCTTGCAAAATTCATCTTCTGGACATTAACTAATTTGCTCATATAGCAATAGTAACTGCGCTTTTAAAGTAACGCAGTGGTTATGGAGACCAAGCATGAGATCACATCAGCAAGGTTTAGAACAGGTCTGGGACAACAATGAACGAGGCAAAGGGAACTCGTTGGGGGTCTAACAGGTAAATACAGCTCCTCAGGGGCAGGGACATGTCTGGGTAGTACCCCTTAGCACTGCCACTTAGCACTGCCCTAGCACTGCCTCCTGGCAGTAGGGGGCAGTATCAAGGGGCAGAATTGGGGGTGTGGACTTCATTTGAGGAGATCCATGGGGCTGGGAAGTTTCCTATGTATAAAGGAGGGGAGGTGTTCCTTCTGTGCTTTGGGGAGGTGGGGGAACCTCTGTTTGTATAGAGGGATCTTTATTTTCATTTTTAGTTCTGTTAAATCGGAGTGCCCTTTAAAACGGTGCCTGCTCTCTAGAAGGCTGACTTGGCTAGTGGGGCTTTCCAAAATCTGCCCTGCCATCATGGTGGGACCTACCTCCAGCACTTTTATCCTATGTTGGAAAATATCTTTTATCCAAGTTATAAATGTCTTTTATCCAAGTTATTCCACTTGGTTCGAAAATCATACTCGCTTCAAAAGTGGATGGTAATAATTTTCCCAGAACAATTCTAAGTGTCCAATAGGTGGGAAAACGGGATGTTTTCCTGCCTGTTTTTTTCAGTGAGCTGATTCTCAGTTATTTACGGCACTTTGTTCACTACCGAGGCTATCAAGTGATTCACACCAATAGGGAGCCTAAACCCGCCCGAGAGGTTGGCAGCTGAGTGCCCTGGAGGTCATTGTGCATGCGCCGATCTCCCAGTTTAGCGAGGGGTCTGCTTACATCTCGCCCCATTGCCATGGCTCCTCCAACACCCATGGGAATGGCAGTTCTCTCCCCCCCCCCCACCCCGCCCCTCCCACCTCCACCCTGCTCAACATCTCAATTAGTTCAGAATATAACTGGCACATAAAAAAGCCGTGTTAACATTTTAAATGACGTTGTACTTTCTCCTGGCGGGTTTTGAGATGGGGAGGGTGGGACATGACATTGTATGAACAAGATTCCCTCTGGAGTCTCTCCCATCCTGACCAGACTTGATTTTATTTGGAGCCACACAGGGCCTCAGACAGGAAACCCAACCTTGCTTCTATTAAAGTGCTTTACCGACCATTTAATGACCACTTACGGGCTTTCTCTGCCCAGCCTCAATTTTCAGGTTGGCGGGCACCTGATGTGGGAAATAAAAAACATCTTGATCCTCAATCTCAAGTGGGAAGTGGGGTGGGGCGCCTCCATCAGAATGCTCCTTCACGGACCTGAGACTTCCCATTCTCCTTCTCCTCTGAGCCCCTGACACTTCTGAGGTGGGGGGATGAGAAGGTTATCTTTTGCTCCTTAAAAACAGTGCACAGATCTCTATGGAGCAGGGCTTTGTCGACAATTTTAGATCCCACCCCTAAAAATGACGGCATGACACCTGCCCGCTGTTTCTTTTTGACAAATGCCATTAGATCTAAAGAGAAAACCTGTCTGTTTCTCTGGAGAGAAACACAACAGTTTTCAGTCAGTTGCTATGGGCAGTGCCAAGATGCAGTGCCAGGGGGCAATGCTGGGGGGGCACTAGGCATGTCCCTCTCCACCGAGGGCTATACTCACCATTGCTCCCCTGGAGGGATCCCCATGATAGGTGAACTTGCCGTAAATCTCATGTTGCCAAGGTTTGAAAATGTGGCAAAAGGGGGAAATATGGCAGCGGAAGCTGATAATTATATAAAAATTGATTCAAATATATTAAAGTTAGGTTTTCTCCCTTTGTGGGAGTGAACCTCATGATTTTTCCAATGAAGGGAAAGGAAAATCACGGAACGGGTCGCTTTCTCGATTTTCTCCGGATTTTCAGCTGGCATCACCGTCCTCTGACAGTGAGTTTGGGTTAAAAATCCACCCACCCCACCCACCCACACCCCATTTCTGAAATGGAAAGAGTTAACAAAATTCACATTGCTCCATTGGTTTCAAGCCTGACTAATATTCATAAGAATGTAAAAGTGTGAGACAAGGGAAAGCTATTCAGTTGGTTCTTTCCACAGACGTCATACAATCTGTCCTTGGATTCTGCTCAACTTATCTTCTGTGGAATTTTCCTGAGATCTTTCTCATAGCATTTCAAAGATAAACCTTGCACACTTCTCAATTCTTGCCTGGCATTGCACACTATAGACCGATTAGCTCCCTTGGAGTCACATATCTATTGCGGCTTCAGAATCATTATACTTCACAGCTCATTCATCACCCTTATTTAAACTTTGAAGACAAATTTCATTTGTTTTTTTAGCCAGGTGGGGATATCAATCTCTTTCAAAAGTGGTAATCAACACAGTAACTGTTTTTGCTGGAAGTCTCTCTAAAATGCTTACTGCTTCATACAAAAATCCTTGTTGGTCTAACATTAAATATTCCAAATACATGTTTGAGCACATAGGATCTGTGCAATTGTATTCCACACATCAAAGTAAACGAAGTGTTAAAAACAAATGCAGGCTGGCACAACATCTTGGAAATTGTAACAATATATATCAACATGCAATTTATTCTGATGATAACGGAAAGCTAATGTCCCCCTATCTAAGAAAATGATTGCAAAACACCTTGTGAAAAGAGTAACCACAAAGGAATGAACTGAACCAGCATATTTTATGAGCTAAGTATTTCGTACCAGAAGCAGAAACAGGAAAGTTTGGAATGAAGGAATAATATTTATTAGCTCCTATGACAGGAGGAACCAAACATTCTGAGTGGAATTTTGTGTTTTTTTTCCAAAGTGTAGGATAAGGTGAGTGTGTAGTCCATCAGCTGCACTGCTGCCAAGATCTTGGCATTCACTGAACTCTCTAGTGGAAAGGTCATGCCTCTCCTTAGCTCAAAGGGCCAAAGCTTTGACAAAGGGTCATCTGGACTCGAAACATCAGCTCTTTTCTCTCCTTACTGATACTGCCAGACCTGATGAGATTTTCCAGCATTTTTTCTTTTGGTTTGAAATAACATGGAACTGTTTAAAGGCAAACTATCCATAACAAATTGAAAAGTATATATCAACAGTGTAAGCACGAATCTTGACTGAAAGCCAGGAAACAAGAAATACAAATACTAGAAATATAAAAATTGAATTGGAATAATTAAGAGATAATTGTAGAACCGGAAACAGATAAACTTTACCAAAATAGAATTGGCTAAAGCTTGAATTACAGGAGAGAGAAAAGGAAAGAGAGAGAGAGGCAGGATGGGGAAAACAGAACAGAAAGGGATTTCAAAGAGAAAAAGAGGCAGGAACAGAGGGAAGGAAGAAATTTTTAACTAAAATTTATTGAAATTAGAAGGAAGACTCTCCTTGGACCCAGGGAAGGCAATGATAGGGAAAGGCCTGTCCCCAACACAGGGCTGAGTGCGGAGATATTTATATTTGTCCAAGCAATTTCAAAGCTTGAGGGAAGGATATAGAGGCATTTTTCATTTCACTTTGAACATTGCAAAATGAGCATGGCCCATGGAAAGCAGGCTAACAGGCAGAACCCACACAATTTATGCCATATTTTGTGAAGAGACGGCCACAGATAATGAGGTGGCCAAAAGGTTATCCTGAGTGCTCAGGAATTAGTGCCTATAGTCAGAAATTCCAAACCCTCTGAAAACCACGTGAGCAAACTTATGTCGAGTTTGAGAAGGTCAAGCAGCTTGCCTTTAACTGCTGGGTGGGGCACTTAAATCAGAGACCACCTATGAATGCCTCAGAGAAGTAGTTCTCCTTGGAGAATTTAAATCCCAAGGAGCTAGCTGGAGAAGCTCCTTAACTTGATGACCTGCTGATGTACAGTGACATCTAGAAAAGCTGGAAGCCGTTGCTAGCTGACTACAGTCAGCTGAATTAGTGGTAAATCTAGCAAAGAACGAGCTTGCAAAAGCACACCTAACCTAGCTAAGGATAGTAGGTCAGGAATGGGTGTTGCCAAGAACAATACAAATGCAGGCATTCCCCATGTTCAAGGCTAAATGGTAAATCATGAGGTTTTTAGAGATGTGTGGCTCAGCACTACAGTTGTCCCACTGACAAAGTGGTTGCAAAAAAACAGAGGTCATATTGTCAGGGGAGCAACAAGCAAGTTTGGAGAGGCTGAAAAGCATCTTCATCAACAAATCAATGTTGGCCACCTCAAACTTCCACAAGCCTTTTTAAGGTATTTACTGGTGTTAGTGGCCTGGGGAAAGATTCTGTCCTGCTTCAAGGTGATGGGTCAGATTCAGAGAGGTCAATGAGATACTTCTCCACAAAGATTAAATGGAAACTGAAATAGTCCACTGTGGAATCATAGAATCCCTACAGTTCAGAAGTAAGCCATTCAGGCCATCTAGTCTGCACCAACAACAATCCCACCCAGGTCCTATCCCTGTAACCCCATGTATTTACCCTGCTAGGGGCCCTGACACTAAGGGGCAATTTAGCATGGCTAATCCACCTAGCCCGCAGATCTTTGGACTGTGGGAGGAAGCCAGAACACACGAAGGAAACACACGGAGAACATGCGGACTCCACATTGACAGTCAACAGAGGAGGGAATTGAACCTGGGTCTTTGGCACTGTGAGGCAGCAGTGCTAATCACAGTGCCACCATGCCACCCTTAGAGAGAAGGAAATCCTGGAACTACTGCTGGCTCTTCGCAGTATATATCCACCACGGATGCGGAGGGACCTTAGGATATACTGACCACAATCCTCTAAACTTTGTGGAAAAATTTAAACCCTAGAATGTCAGGCTACTTCAATGGAATAATACCACATTGCTGGAAGAAACAATGTAATAGCTGATGACTTTTTAAGAATTTAACTCTGGTCAGAATTCCTTGGATTGCTAAAGTTCAAAGCTGTATCAGTTAACCTTAAAGAGTGGATGTGTATGCGTGCTTTTATTTTTCTTTGACACCTTCTGATGGAGGTGAAGGTGTTATGAAGATGTGTTACATAGGAAATTTATCATGTCATGGACTGGACATATAAAAATGTATTGAACTTTTAAAAAGATAACACTTTTGCTAAGTAAAGCCACTGTGTTTCATTTGCAAAGGACACAAAGTGCTTTATGAAGATACAGATTCCACAAAGCTCTCAGAAACAGTGGCTACTTCAAGTCTAAATTGAAAGCAGAGCCAGCGATCCAGCGCTTGAGTATAAAATCATTCTGGATTTGAACTGACAGTCAGAAAGAGACTGTTAGAGGAGCAACAACCTTATCCTTCCTTAAAAACCTCTCTCATCAAAGCTGACCTGTTTGAGATTTCAGAACTCACCAGAAGCCCTCCTTGCTGCAAACCAAAAGTCCTTAACTGAGAATTTCAACCCAACTGCAATTGGGTTGGAATTGCAACCCAAGGGAGCAGAGTGTGAGCTGTAAGAGCTTTGGCTCACAGGGCTTCAGCGAGAAAAGGCAGAGGGAAGGTAAGTTTAATCTCTTCACTGGGTCTAGCATAAACGAGGTGATTGAGATGGAGAGACATGTGATGTGCCGTTTCTGCATGATGTGGAAGGTGGTGGACCCCAAGGTCATTCCCTGTGAGCATGTCTGCAGTAAGTGCTGGTTGCTTGAAGAACTCCAGCTCAAAGTAGACGAGCTGAACTCCGAGCTACAGACACTGAGACACGTCAGAGAGGGGGAGTGTTACCTGGATAATGTGTTTCAAGAGAAAGTCACACCCCCTAAACTGACAAACTCTGATGGAGGTCAGGAACAAGAGGGGGTAGCTGCGGGTGAGAAGGGGAGGAAGGAGGGGAGTGGGGGGGAAGAAGGAGGGGAGACAGGTACAGGAGGTGGAGACCCAAAAGCCTCAGCCCCTGAATCTGCACGACAGGTTTGAGATTCTTGCTCCCAGTGTGGACAAGAACGAGGACTGCAAGGTGGGTGAGCAAGCTGCCCACGGTACAGTGGTGCAGGGAGAGGTCAAAGCGGAAGAAGTAAAGAGAAATGTAGCAGTAATTAGGGACAGTGTAGTTAGGAGTATAAACACTGTCCTTTGTGACAAGGATAAAGAATCCCGAAGGTTATGCCTGCCTGGTGCTCAGGTCCAGGATGTCTCATCTGGGCTGCAGTGGAATCTGGAGTGGGAAGGTAAGAATCTAGTTGTTGTGGTTCATGTAGGTGCCAATGACGTAGGCAAAACAGGAACTAAGGATCTGCAGAGGGAGTATGAAAAGCTGGGAACCAAATTAAAAAGCAGAACCGACAAGGTGGTAATCTCTGGATTACTATCTGAACCATGCACAAATTGGCGCAGGGTAAACAGGATTAAGGAAATGAATGCGTGGCTCAAGGATTGGTGTGGGAGGAATGGGTTCAAATTTATGGGGCACTGGCACGAGTATTGGGGCAGATGGGACCTGTTCAGATGGGATGGTCTTCGTCTGAACGGTGCTGGGACTAGAGTCCTATAGATAGGGCTATAGATAGGGCTTTAAGCTAATTAGTGGAGGGGAGGGTGCAGGGATAGGAGGAATTACAAAACCTAAAGGAGAGGGTACGAATGTTGAGGACATTCCACTAATTAAAAAAGTAAGGGGCTTGGGAGAGGTTAGTAGTGTTTCTACAAATAGGGTCCAGATAAAGGCTGGCATAAATACACTTTACCTGAATGCGCGAAGCATTCGAAACAAGGTGAATGAGCTGATGGCACAAATCAGCACAAATGGGTATGATCTAGTGGTCATTATGGAAACGTGGTTGCAAGGTGACAGGGACTGGGAACTGAAAATCCAGGGAGGTATCAGACATTTAGGAAGGATAGACAGGAGGAAAAAGGAGGTGGGGTAGCTCAGTTAATAAAGGATAATGTCAGGGCAGTAGTAAGAGAAAATATAGGGTCCAGAGAGCAAAACGTGGAATCGTGGGTGGAGATAAGGAATAGTAAGGGGAGAAAGTCACTGGTAGGCGTGGTCTATAGGCCCCCAAATAATAATTTTGAGGTGAGGCAGGCTATAAACAAACAAATAATTGATGCGTGCAGAAACAGAACGGCGATAATTATGGGGGATTTTAATCTGCATATTGATTGGTTGACTCAAGTCAGACGCAATGGGCTTGAGAAAGAGTTCTTGGAATGCTGTCAGGAAAGTTTCCTTGAACAGTACGTAACAGAACCTACGAGGGAGCGAGTTATCTTAGATCTGGTACTGTGTAATGAGGCAGGTAGAGTTAGGGATCTTCTTGTGAGGGATTCTCTTGGGACGAGTGATCACAATGTAGTTGAATTTCTGATGCAGATGGAGGGTGAGAAAGTAGGGTCCCAAACCTGTTTGAACAGAGGGGAGTATGATAGGATGAGGGCAGAATTGGCTAATGTAGATTGGGGGCGCAGATTGGTTGGTAGGACAGCTGAGGAACAGTGGAGGCTTTTTAAGGAGATCTTTTTCGGTACTCAGTAGAAATATATTCCAATGGTAAAGAAGGACTGTGAGAAAAGGGATAACCAGCTGTGGATATTGAAGGAAATAAAGGAGAGTATAAAATTAAAAACCGATGTGTACAGAGTGGCTAAAAATAGTGGGGAATTAGAAGATTGGGAAAGTTTTAAAAAACAAAGAATGACTAAGAAAGCGATAAAGAAAGGAAAGATAGAGTATGAAGCTAAAATAGCTCTAAATATAAAAAATGATAGTAAAAGTCTTTACAAATATATAAAGCAGAAGAGACAGGCTAGAGTGAATGTTGGACCCTTGGAGGACGAGAGGGGGGATTTAATGGTGGGTAACGAGGAAATGGCTGAGACTTTAAATAATTTTTTTGTGTCGGTGTTCACGGAGGAGGACACAAATAGCTTACCAAATATTAAAGATAGAGGTTGGTAGGGAATGAGGTCCTTAATGCAATTATTGTTACTAGAGAGGTAGTGCTTAGTAGACTAATGGGACTGAAGGTAGACAAGTCCCCAGGACCGGATGGAATGCATCCGAGGTTTCTGAAAGAAATGGCAGAAGTAATAGCAAATGCCTTCGTAATTATTTATCAAAATTCACTGGGGAAGTGCCAGTGAATTGGATTGGAAAACAGTTAATGTTACGCCGCTGTTTAAACAAGGTAGCAGACAAAAAGCAGGGAACTACAGGCCAGTTAGCTTAACATCCGTAGTTGGAAAAATGCTAGAATCCATCATTAAAGAAAAAATAGCAGGACACCTGGAAAAGAACGGTTTGATCAAGCAGACACAGCACGGATTCGTGAAGGGGACGTCATGTTTAATGAATTTACTGGATTTTTATGAAGATATGACTAGTGCGGTAGACAGAGGGGAACCGGTGGATGTGGTGTTTTTAGATTTCCAGAAGGCGTTCAATAAGGTGCCTCACAAAAGGTTGCTGCAGAAGGTTAGGGTACACGCAGTTGGGGGTAAAGTGTTAGTGTGGTTTGAGGATTGGTTATCTAACAGGAAGCAGAGAGTTGGAATCAATGGATGCTTTTCTGGTTGGCAGTTGGTGACTAGTGGAGTGCCACAGGGATCGGTGCTAGGGCCTCAACTGTTTACCATGTACATAGACGATCTGGAGGAAGGGGCTGAGTGTAGAGGAATAAAATTTGCTGATGACACGAAGATGAGTGAGAACGCGAATTGCGTGGAGGACGCGGAAAGTCTATAGAAAGATCTGGATAGGCTGAGTGAGTGGACGAGGACCTGGCAGTTGGAGTATAACATTAGCAAATGTGAGGTTATCCACTTTGGAAGAAATAATAGTAAGAGGGATTATTATTTAAAAGGCGAAAAGCTGCAGCATGCTACTGTGCAGAGGGATCTGAGGGTCCTTGTGCATGAGTCGCAAAAACTCAAGTCTGCAGGTGCAGCAGATATTCAAGAAGGTGAATGGAATTTTGGCCTTTATCGCGAGGGGGATAGAATATAAAAGCAGAGAGGTCTTGCTGCAACTGTACAAGGCACTGGTGAGGCCGCAACTAGAGTACTGTGTGCAGTTTTGGTCCCCTTATTTGCATAAGGATATATTGGCCTTGGAGGGAGTACAGAGAAGGTTCACCAGGCTGATACCAGAGAAGGGGGGATTAGCTTATGAGGAGGGATTAAATAGAATGGGCCTGTACTCGTTGGAGTTTAGAAGGCTGAGGGGGGATCTTACAGAGACTTACAAGATAATGAAGGGGCTAGATAGGGTAGAGGTAGAGAGATTCTTTCTGCTTAGAAAGGAAAACAGAACTAGAGGGCACAGCCTCAAAATAAGGGGGTGAGGGGGGGTGCAACGGAGTTGAGGAGGAACTTCTTCACTCAAAGGGCGGTGAATGTCTGGAATTCTCTGCCCATTGAAGTGGTGTAGGCTACCTCGTTGAATATATTTAAGTCACAGGTAGATAGATTTCTGATAGACAAGGGAATTAATGGCTATGGGGAGAAAGCAGGAAAGTGGAACTGATCCACTTCAGATCAGCCATGATCTTATTGAATGGCGGGGCAGGCTCGAAGGGCTAGATGGCCTACTCCTGCTCCTATTTCTTATTATGTTCTTATTCTTATGTTCTTATAACTCCAGAGTCTCCAAGAGAAAAGAAAATCCATCGGCCGTGACTGTGGTGAGAAACCCAATCACCAGAAGCTACTGTATAAAGTGATCCTTCAGCTGTTGACAAGCATCAGGAAATCATAGAATCCCTGCAGTGCAGAAGGATGCCATTCAGCCTATCGAGTCTGTACCAACAACAAAACCATCCATGCCCTTTCCCTGTAACCCCATATATATTTACCCTGCTAATCCCCAGACACTAAGGGGCAATTTAGTGAGGCCAATCAACCTAACCTGCACTTCTTTGGAGTGTGGCAGGAAACCAGAGCTTCCAGAGGAACCCCACACATACACAGGGAGATTGTGCAAGCTCCAAACAAACAGTCACCCGAGGCCGGAATTGAACCCGGTCTCTGACATTGTAAGGCAGCAGTTCTAACCACTGTGCCACCGACATGTTTTTTTTTCTGACTTTACTTTTTGCTTGGCCAAATTTTAACACCCAATGCTCCACTGAGATTTACTTTTTTTATGCATGCTTTTGGGGGTGGGATTGTTCGCGGTGTTGTTGCATTAGTAGGTAGTTGGACAAAAACGTTCATTTGAAATCTTTTGTCAATAGTTTTTGCATTTTTACTTGCATGAGTTTTAACTATGAAATTAACTCTACTTATTAGCTTAAAGAATCTGGTGGATTTATTTCCTCACTCTAATCTGTACGAAGCTAAGTACATACTGAATTGGCAATATCCAAACTTGAAATCCAAGAGTGAGAAAGTTCATACCTCTTAATCTGGTCATAACTACCTGAAAAGATGACTTTTATAATGAACATCTTTGACCATCTGATTACTTAGTTATAGATGAAACAGTATAAGCCCAAACCCAAACCATGTGACATGGGCTGTTTAACTTACCCCACCACCAGACGGCCCAGGTGGTCCAGGTGGTCCAGGTGGTCCAGGGATGCCAGGGATGCCATTGATTCCAGGGCGACCAGGTGGCCCCTAATGAAAAACAATACAAGAACATCTTTTGTCCAAGATTACAAACTGAAATTCAGCCTGTAATGCTCAAGTGTATATTTTGGGTGGAATTCTCCCAGAAACATTCTAAGTGCTGAATTTGTGGTAAAACTGGAGTAATTCAAGTTGGTTTTCTTCAGTGGGCGTTCACACTAGAATCTCCCATATTCTATGCACTGCAGAGGCCACCAGCGTGAATATTATTAGATTTCAGATGGCGGGGCCTATTCCCACCCAGAAGGCTGAAGCCAGCGGGCCTCTGTACACGCACAGTAGCCCCGAATTGCCATCCTCCCATTTACTGGCCAGCTTGACCCTTTGCCACATCCTCCGAATCCCTCCATGGCCCGATCGCAGCCCCCTTGATCATTCCCGGGCCAACCTTGATCTTCCCTCCACATCCCGGACTGCCACCATCTCCATCTCCAACCCCGCCCACAGTGCCAATCTCCCAACCCCTCGCAGAGCAGACACCCCCTCAGGCAGGCCACCCACCCCCACCCCCCCCACCCCCAGCCCGCCCTGATCGCTTGTCTCCCTCCTGTCTGTATTCAATCCCAATGCAGAATGGGAACACCCCCCCCAACACTCACCAATCACTCCCTAGGCCATGTCCCTTTTGGCACCGCTCTCTTGGAACTGTCCCATACCTGAAGGGCAGTGCCCAGGTGCCCTCTTATAATTGGGAATGATATCACTGGCTTGATGATAGGGTTTGACTCTTCACATTTCTATTCGCATAAACTATGAAAAATAGATTAAGTACATCAAAGGCTACTCAGTTATTTTAAATCAAAAGGTTTACACTTACTGGATCTCCTTTAGGTCCTTGGTTTCTGTCATTATTCTGTAATGAGATAAATGCACATTTTACCATCAAGAAACAGTGGGGGATTGTAAGATAGGTATGACGTCAACCTTGGGAGATTTTAATCTTCACATAGATTCGTCTATTAAAATTGGCAAGGATACCCTGAAGGAGGGTTCATTAAAAGTACTCGGGACAGTTTCTTCGAGCATTAAATTCTGGGGGTGATTTTGTGCTTGCGTTAGCCATCAACGAGAATGGCAACGCAGGCACAAAATGATGTGAGAGCGAGGAAACGCGATTCTCACTGGCAAGATTGTATTTCCCAATTTTCCCTCGTTAATGATATATCGAGGTTTCTGCCCACAAAGGGCAAAAACCTCATCAAAAACCACATTTAAATAAACTTCAATATTATTAACGAGCTCCCCTCACTTATAATGGCCTTATCCTGATCCACATTGAGTTCAATAGAGTTTAACATCATTAACCCATCACTCCCTCTGCCCCAACTCCCTCTCCCCTCATTAGAGGGGGACAGAGAAGTACCAACTCCAATTGGGCTGGGTTGAGGTTTAAGGGGAGGGGAAGGGGCCTTTAAAGACAGCACCCTGATCACTGTACAGCTGGGTTTTGCTGACATATTGAGGCCTCACCCCCCCCAACTCCCTGCATGATAACTGAAACACCTCCCTTTCGTTTGGCAGAATATCAGGAGATAGGGTGGCACGTAGGCCAGCAAGGTGGCACAGTGGTTAGCACTGCTGCCTCACAGCTCCAGGGACCCGAGTTCAATTCCAACCTTGGATGTTTGTGTGGAGCTTGTGTATTCTCCCCGTTTCTGTGTGGGTTTCTACTCGGTGCTCTGGTTTTCTCCTATGGTCCAAATATGTGTAGCTTAGATGGATTGACAGTGCTAAATTGCCCTTCAGTGTCCCAAGATGCACAGGTTAAGGCGATTAGCAGCGTAAATACAGTCATAGGCCTGGGTGGAATGCTTTGTCAGAGAGTCAGTGCAGACTCGATGGGCTAATAGTCTCCTTCTGCACTGTAAGGATTCTATAAGTTCTATTCTAAGATCTGGAGAGAAACATGTCAGTTTTCTAAATGGAAACAACACACTGCCATTTTTTGGTAAGATTCCCCCCAATGCTTGTAATCTTTCAAACTTCCCACGGCTCTGAAAAGGTCCCATATGATTGGAGAATAGTGAATGTAACTCTAAACAAAGAGGGAGACAGAATGTAGGAAACTATTGGCCAGTATGTCTCACAACTGTCAATGGGAAAATGTAAGAATCCATTATGAACGAGCTAGTGGCAGGACATTTAGAATATGTGGCAGAATCAACATCGGGCAGAAATTTACAGATTTGCAGCATAGGGGCCTGTAAATAATCCTGGCTGGCTACCCTGCCACCTTCCCACATGTCCTGATCTCCCACCATTTTATGTGGAACAGGGAGGGCCTAGATTGGACCAGCTGCCCTTTCCCAGATTGAAGGCGTAATGATGCCCACATTTCCATTGATAATTTGAAGGCTGAAGGGAAATTAGCAGACCAGTGGGTCAAAACATTAATAAAACTGAAGATACATAATGTGAGGTACAGTTAGCACTCATAGACATGTAATAAGCATTTTTCTCTGGATGTGCAGCACTCTTTTCATTGAAAGAACAAATTTGCAAATATCTGATTGGCCCAACATTGCATATTGTGGATTTCTTTGTTCAATGAAACTAAAAAGGCCCAATTTCCTTGGCCTCGGTCAATTAATTCGGTGTCCAACTCTGAAGGAGAGCTATTTTGAGCAGCCTTGGTATTTGAAAGTAGGAGTTGAAATCGTCTGGTGTGGCTCAAACAAACCATCCAAACTACAAACTACCCTGAGTGTTCTGTCAAATAGATTTAAATACATTTAACATAATGAATCTATAAAACAAAATACACACATCCATGTTAACAAGAGGATTATAATACCCGACAATACAATGATAGAGAAAGGTGGGTGGGGGTGGGAGTAATTGCTGTGGTTAATCGCCCCTCTCCCCCCTCACCCAGTGTATCTTTGGAGAAAAAAACCCGGAAACATGGCATTAAATTCACAAAGCCATGTTTATGCCATTTTTCTGGGATCCCTGCAGCTCTCTGCTGAAGTCATGAAGGACAAGCAAGAGAAACTTTATCCTCCTAAACCTCAGTGGCCTCAAACGATAATGTGCCTTAGTCAACACTAAAAGTATTCAAATTAACCTTAAGGATTTATGCCAATCATCAGTTTTTTAAGCCAGCTTTGTGAGGTGTACAAGTTAAGAAATAAAATTGAAATTCAACCAGGGATGTTCTGATGAGCTTTTTCCAATGTGTAGAGCTAAAAGGCAATTGCCTGGAAGATACTCATGTTGAGTGGATGGGAGTGGGCGCCACAGGTTGGAAAAGTAGATGCAGGTATTGATCCATCAGAATAGTGAGAATTGAAATGCCTCCAATATTGGACCTGGGTCCTGTTTTGCATAGACTCATAGAATTATAGGTGAAGTTTGGTCAGCTGGTGGCAAAGGAATACTGCAGTGGGGGACAGGCATTAGACCCTTCGTTTGCAAATGCAAAGCACTTTAAGTATGTACGTTAAAGGTATATATTATCGGTACATATAAACAGTTATGGTCTTAATCAATATGATGGGCAGGTTGTTATAAGCACACACTTCTTAATACCTGAGGAACAGATGCAATGGGGAAAGTCACTGTTTAAGATCTTTCAGCTACAGTGAACCAAAGGGAGCAGAGCCTCCTCAGGCCGAATGACTCACAGAGTGCATACGGTAAATATTCCATGTATCTCTGTTGTAGCAAAGTGCCTCAGAGTGCAAGTTATTCTATGTGGACAACCTTTAAAATAACTGCAGCATTCGTAAGACCATTGTGAAATGTCTGAAATGTTTTCTTTACTGGATTGAAGCATCTCAGAATGTTACTTGATGTATATAAAGAACCAGAATAATGTTGCTTTTTTGAGTGATGGTCATTTTGGAATGTTTATAACGCTCTCACAGATTTTTATGAACAAAATATATTTTTGGGAAAAAGAAGCCTGAGGAACATACTCTGCATTGTCAAAATCCTTGGCCTACTTTACTGACTATACTACTATAAGACAGCATTTACTCATTATAACCCACAGTAAATTGCAATAATGTATTACTCTTGGCATCAAAATGAAATGGCAATTAAAACACCAAGTTCTTACAGGGTTGGGCGTAGGAGTAGCGGCTGGACATACAGGACAGCATTCCCCATCGGGTATGAAAGGGTCACTGCAATCTACCACGTCACAAAATATATCATCACACATGGCAATTCCATTATCACAAATGCAGATTTTGCAGGGATCAGGTTTCCAAATATCTTGGTTATAATACACGTTGCCATCCTGAACGCATGAGGAATCTAGAAAGGAAAGATGGAAACATTAAACTCAGAACACCAACGGAAGGTTGGATTGCGTGATTCATACAACCTTCAGAATTAATGGCGACAGATCCACAATTATTGCATAAGGAGGAAAGTCTGAACATTTACAATTATTACACAAACATCTGCGTGAGTCCAAATATCTTGAGCTAATCTCTTATAACTGCATAATTTTTGGCAATATAATTCAGTATCTATATGAAAGAAGCCAAGATACCAGCTGCATATATAATGTATGTGAATGTATCTATAATTCTGATTGATTGTTTGATTAAAGATGATTCCCAATATACATAAATTGGCAGCGGGGGTAATGAAATTAATAACACAGGTTGGTGAAGTTATATTTGAAAAATAATATCCTTAAGCATGGTGCATACATTGATTTCAATATATATATTTATATGAATAAAAAGTGGAATATTAACATCTAATTATGCATCTGTGCAGAGGGAAATGATAAGCAATACAGGTCATTGCTCTTTCACAAGCAAGATTAAATATAAATCCCTTGCTAAACAGCAGAATTATAGAGACATAGGACCCGATCTTACCATTGCGTTGCACCTGTTTTTGGGCGCAAAAACTTGGTAAAGCCTGGCGTGAGGCAAGTGGCATGATCTGTGCTTGCGTCCGCACAGATTCCCACTTTACCAGGGCTCAAACATAACCACAATCAGAACCGCACCCGCAACGTTTAATTGTCTTAATGAGCTGGACACCCAATCTTACTGGCATTTCCCCCTTTACCATTGCGTTTGCCTGTCCAGATTCAGCGCAAAGTAGACATGCTCGGCAAGAGGTATGTTCAGAGCTTCCGACGGCTCTCTAACTCAGGTCGGGGGTGCGTGGTTGAGGGGTCGGGTGGGGGGGGGTGGTTGGTGTGCAATGTAGTGCTGGGGCAGAGGGGTGTGAGGGGAAGGGTGCCAGCTCATTCTCTGGTGAGGGGGAGGTAGGAGGAGGAGGAGGAGGGTCAGATACATCTCAGCCGTTGGGGGCAGGAGAGGAGGAGGCCAGATCGTTCGCTGGTTGGCGGGAAGTGGAGGGGGGAGGGGAAAAGGAGGGAAGGCCAGATCACACTCTGGTGGGGCGGGGTGGGGGGAAGGAAGGAGGAAGAGCCAGATTGCTTTCTAGTGGGGGGGATAAGGAGAGAGGGCCAGTCACTCTCTGGTGGGGCGGGAAGGAGGGAGGGGCATATCATTCTCTGGTGGGGGATTGTGGGAGGGCCAGATCACTCTCTGGTGGCAGCGGGGAGGGAGGCGAGGGGATTCACTGCCACTTTGCAGGCAATCAGTGAGGGAGCAGGGGGTACACTGCCACTCTGTGGGCAATTGGCAGGGGGAAAGGGGGCTAAGGGTCGCAATCAGTCTGGCTAGCGGGAGGTTGAAATGATAAGGGGGATAGTTATGTTGTGGGATTGGGGCAATGTCCATGGGAGCCATCGTTCCTGGGCCACTTTATTTGCTTTTTGTGGCCGGGGGTGATGTGGCAGGTGGGCACTTTTCAAATTTTCTTTAACTGCGCATGTGCAGTTGGAGGCTCCGATTGGAGCAGCAGTGTTCCGGGTGCACTAAGCCCTGCCCACGGCGCGATTCCGACTTGCAATTTCTGATCAGGCTGAATGTGTATGGGCGCACCTGAGAACAGGTTTCCAAGTCGGATCTGAATTGCGCCAGATTTAGCACTTAGAATCAAAATAATAAAAAAGAGCGGGATTTTCCAGCCTCGCTCACCCCACAACCGGAAAATCCTGCCATGGTCTGCCCCTTGCCCGCTCCAATTCCCGTGGCGGACAGGACAGTAAAGTTCGGACCTGAGAGTGGAATTTTCCCCTTTTTGAGGCAGAGTTTCACAGCGGGCAGGAAAAGTGGCATTGAAACTGCAACTGATTTTGCTGCTGTATTGCTAGCAAGTTAGTAAATGTCAAGGGGCATTAATCCATATTAAGCTTAAAACCTGTGTGTAATTGTTCAGATAAAGTGGGGGAGTGGAGGAATGTGTATTGTGTTATAATCCAATTTTTCCATTTTTTTTATTCGTTCATGGGACATGGGTGTCGTTGGCTGACCAGCACTTATTATCCATCCTTAGTCGTCCTTGAACTGAGTGGCTTGCTAGCCCATTTCAGAGTGTACCTGAGAGTCATCCACATTGCTGTGGCTCTGGAGTCACATGTACGCCAGACCAGGTAAGGACAGCAAATTTCCTTCCCTAAAGGACATCAGTGAACCATTTTGGTTGTTTCAACAGGAGACAATAATTTCACGGCCATCAGTAGACTCTTAATTCCAGATATTTTTTCATAAATGCTCTTACTTCTCATGAAGAGAGAGTGTCAAAATGTGAAGCCCAACATTCATTGTTCTGTTTGGTAAAGATGCTAAACCCAATGACTCCCATGGGGCGGTAACGCACAGGCTCACTGGCCCTCTTGTTAAAGAGTATCCATCACCATCTTGATGCATCAGTGGGTCACAGGATGTGAACTCTAACCCATACTTCTGGTAGATCCCTGGAAATATCTGGAGGCATAGAGGCTGAACACCATAGTGATCTTCAGTGCTACTGGCTTTGGGGGCTAGCACCTCCCATGGGCTCCATTTATCCTTCAGCACATCCCACTGATCAATGATACCTTCTGGAGAGGAGCATTCTTCGGAGACACTGTCAATGGAACACGGCAGGTAGTTGGCCCTAGGATAGGTACAGCCTCTTTGGAGATTAATATCTTCTGTGCACAGGAGATCTTTCATTTGCCTTTCATGGCCCTTCTCTTCTGTCCCCCACCTCAAGACAGGTCTTTCTGTTAACGCTGAGGTTGCTTATCTACAATATCTCGTAACAGGCTCTCCGATCCTCTCCACTGCTGCTCCCCCCCCGCAATGTGGGTGTATGAAGCCCATGGCAGATGGCCTCTCTCAGTTCCAGGGCCCCTTATTTAATCACCTTCCTTTTTCCTTCCTCCAAATTGTTGTGAGTGCCAGTGAACAAATGGGAAACTGGCATCAAGTGCCCACAGCACTGGAATCCCCCAACCCTACTCCCTAACTTTGTTTGCTTCTGCCCTTGTTGTCTCATCCCCATTGGCTTGCAATGTTGGCTCTTTCTCAATGGGTGTTAGAGGAAACCAACAAGCTTGCCACCTCCTTTTACCAGATTATGGGTTCCCTTGCACACTTTGTGAAATTCAACCCCCCTTCACCATAATATTGGAATTAATTCACCAATTAATTTGGCTTAATTACATTTCCCTGTATTCGTGCACAATGTCCTCCTGCCATCTCGACAACCATTGGAAATATTTGGCAGTGGCACAGTGAATGTTTTCTATTTCAGCTATTCCACCCCCTTCTGCCTTGGAGCCCACCTCCAAAGGACCCAGAAAATGCAGCCCACAATTTTAAAATTAATTTTAAAACGGTAGACACGTCATTAATCTTACAGCTGGAATGGCAGGAGACTGGAGTTTATCTAACACCACTACTCTGCAGGTCACACACCATGGCCACAATCTTCCCAAAATTTGGCTGTGTCATTTTTGGTGTGAAAACAGAGTGAATGCCACCAGCCCCACTGGCATGATCTGGACCATAATTGTAAGGTCACTCGGGGGAGAGAATGTTTTCATGGGATTAATGCTGTGCCCACGTGCAAAGTGTCAGATGCCCCAGGGTCAGCTGAACAGATCAATCAATTAAATGGCTCCACAGGACTGGCTCACAATCCAGCCAAGAGGATGGCAGCAAGAAAGCCAGCTCCATGGTACACAGATGGTGTCCTGACACAGACGCTGGGATGCTGTTACTCTGTTACTCTACATGGATCATTGTCGTAGATCCTGAGTTGGAGACTACTTTGCTGTAGGCCGCAAACGTGGCCCTTTCCTTTAGTGCATCGTAAAGAGTGTTGGTAATGGGAAAATGGCATTTAGCTCAATTACTACACGGGCCTTTTTAAAGAGAATAAAGCTATCCCGTTGAAAATCTTGGCAAGAATTTGACAATGGGTATTAATTCTGTCCACCTACGAATGTACTTTCAAGCACCAACCACAAAGCAAGTGTGCATGCACTTACCACCTACCCTTGCAAGAAAATATCACGTACTCCATTAGCGTAGGAAATCGTCTTGACATCAAATATTTTAGACACTTCGAGAGTTTGTGTGAAGCAAGTCAGGAACTGGAGAATTCAGATTTACTTCCACCCAGTGTGAGGGAGAGGATACTTATAGGATTTGGGCAGCGCGGTGGCACACTGATTAGCACTGCTGACTCACAGCACCAAAGAACTGGGTTCATTTAGGACCTTGGGTCACTACCTTCTCCCCATATCTGCGTAGGTTTCCTCTGGGTGCTCCAGTTTCCTCCCACACTCCAAAGATGTGCGGGTTAGGTGGATTGGCCATGCTAAATTGACCCTAATGTCAGGGTTATGGGAATGGAGCCTGGGTGGCATTGTGCTCGGTGCAGACTTGATGGGCCGAATGGCCTCCTTCAGCACTGTAGGGATTCTAGGATGGGTAAATGAGCCAGTTTTCGAGGAAATGAAACTATTCTCTACCCGCAGAAGTGAAGTGAGCTGTGAAGATGGCATCATACTCGAGGGAGCAAGATATTCCTGTACCAGGCAGAGCGTTACTTATAACTGAATTACACAGCGCTTATACTGGCATCTTGAAGATGAAGCTGCTTGCTAAGAATTGTATGTGTGGCCTGGTATTGATGCTGATATCAAGAAGCTAGTCAAGCACTGTCAACAGCACCAACTGCAACAAAAGGTGTCTGCTACAGCCCCACTGCACTCTTGGGAATAGGCTGGCCAGCCATGGGTACAGATCCATACTGACTATGTTGGTCCATTCCTGGTACATGGCTTTTGTTCATGATTGATGCATACGCCAAGTGGATGGAGATTTTTGAGGTGAGGTCACCTTTATCGACTGCTACCATCGAAAGATTGCACAATGATTTGTAATTCACAGATTTCTTGAAGTCATTGTATCAGAGAATGGATTCACTAGAACTGAATTGCAAAACTTCACTGCTCTCAATGGCATGAAACACATTAGAATGGCACCTTACCACCCAGCACCAGAGGAGCTGAGAGAACATCCAAACTTTCAAGTCTGACCGAAAGAAAATGTCAGGAAGAACCTTGGAAATCAGAGTCTCATGACTGCTCCACAGCTATTGTACCTCTCCACATGCAACAGATTTCCACTAGCAGATCTGCTAATGAACAAGGCTGAGTCTCCTGTTTCCAAGCTTGTTGAGGAGGATAGAGGACAGTCAAAGTAATCAGAAAGCAAACCATGACTCAGATGGGTACAGCATGAACATTTATGGTTATTGAAGCCATATGTGCGAGAAAGTTCACTCGTGGATCATTTGGATCCCCAGAATTATTATCTCCAGGACTGGACGCCTTTCATACAAAGTGGACATGGAGGGATGGATCGTCCATGAACATGAGGACGACTTGAGGAGTGGAGAGATGTCAGTGTTGCCATCAAGAAGGGTTTTCAAGCCTGTAAACACCAAAGTTTCTGATTGACCCATTACAGACATAGCTGATGTCTCCTTGGCAACAACTAGTGATGAACTACCTGTACCAGAAAGAGGTGCCTGTTACTGTACTCAACATCAATACTGGAGAAGCATTTCAGATAATAGAATTGTGCCACTCAACAAGAGTCAGTAAACCCCATAAAGACGTGATTTAAGATTGTCTGACTCATTTATATAATGCATGGTCAGAATTTAGAACTAAGTAAATTAGTCACCGAAGATGATTTCAAGGAATTAAAGGAGGAGGGATGTGGTGATTGCCCCTTTAAAAACTACACAACTGAGTGAGGGTCACATCGTCTGGGTGACCAATCAGGACTCAGTGTGGAGAATCTCTCCAGGGAGAGGAATTTACCTTGTGCAGAGGCAAGTTGGATTAGTTGTGAGCACATGGATCCTGCAACTGGCTTGTAAACAAATCCCTTTATCTTCTGCTAATGAAGTCTCCAGAAGTACCTCATTATATTTGTTTTTGGAGATACTGATTTTTAAACCAAAAAGTTTGAACAGGATATGTTTGCCATATGTCTGGATGTCTCTCTGTTTGTGGGAGGCTGGGATGTGGTCATCTGCACATGGACACTCTCAAATTACTGCCTTTGGTGAAGGCACGCAATGTGGAGTAATGCACAAACATGAAGAGTGCCTGCCTTTGCTGCACTGTTTTAACTCAAGATTATTACAATAATGAAACTCCTTTTTGAGGCCCTGTAATTAAAAATCTGAGAAAAAAAATCTTTTTAACATGAGCTTCCATCACACTGACGAGAATTCTGGCCAAACTACATCCAACAACCTGCTCTGAAAATTCTGTGCACATTGTGACAGCTGTGAAAAATTGCACTACAGTAACTGAGACAATCCACAATGTTCTAAAATGATAAACAACAGCTTTAAGGCCTGTAACCAGCAGTGTGCCTCAGGGATCAGTGCTAGGTCCACCGTTATTTGTCATTCATATTAATGATTTGGATGAGAATATAGGAAGCATGGTTACTAAGTTTGCAGATGACACCAAGATTGGTGGCACAGTGGACTGTGAAGAAAGTTATCTCCAATTGCAACGAGAACTTGATCAATTGGGCAGTGGGCAGATGAATGGTAGATGGAGTTTAATTTAGATAAATGCTAGGTAATGCATTTTGATAGATTGGACTTATTCAGTTAATGGTAGAGCGTTGGGGAGAGTTAAAGAACAAAGAGATCTAGGGGTACATGTTCATAGCTCCTTGAAAGTGGAGTCACAGATGGACAGAGTGGTGAAGAAGGCATTTGGCAAGCTTGGTTACATCGGTCAGAACATTGAATGTAGGAGTTGGAATGTCTTGTTGAAGTTGTACAAGACATTGGTAAGGCCACATTTAGAATACTGCGCGCAATTATGGTCACCCTATTATAGAAAGAATATTATTAAACTAGAGAGAGTGCAGAAAAGATTTACTAGGATGCTACTGGGACTTGATGGATTGAGTTATAAAGAGAAGCTGGATAGATTGGGACTTTTTCCTCTGGAGTGTAGGAGGCTGAGGGGTGATCTTATAGAGGTCTATAAAATAATGAGGTGCACAGATCAGCTAGATAGTCAATATCTTTTCCCAAAGATAGGGAAGTCTAAAACTGGAGGACATAGGTTTAAGGTGAGAGGGGAGAGATACAAAAGCGTCCAGAGGGGCAACTTTTTCACACAGAGGATGGTGAGTGTCTGGAGCAAGCTGCCAGAGGTAGTAGTGGAGGCGGGTACAATTTTGTCTTTTAAAAAGCATTTAGATAGTTACATGGGTATGATATGGGCCAAAGAGGGATAGGCCAAATGTGGGCAATTGGGATTATCTTAGGGATTTTTAAAAAAAGGGCGGCATGGACAAGTTGGGCCAAAGGGCCTGTTTCCATGCTGTAAACCTCTATGACTCTATAAGAATACAACTATTAAACACACAAATGTTGGAATTTACTCTTTATATTTCAATATTGCGGCACCGAGGTAAAACATCAGAGTGCACAGTACAAGATGCTATTAGGGTTCAGAGTGTACAGAAAATGAGAAGGACAAAGCAAATCCAGAAATGATGGTTAGTTAATGCTACTTCATAGTTTTAAAATGTTTAATAGCAGAAGGCAGCGATTATTGAGCAAGGTAAAGAGTTCCACAGTTAAGGCCATGGTTAGAAGTGGAGATGGTATGATGGAACTCATTAGAGCAGTGAGCAGGCGGTCAACTGTGACAACACTGCTCGAGCTTTGGAATAAAACGTCAGAAAGGCACAGAGCAAGGATGTTCAGAAAATGGAATTAACAAGTTTGGATCTAGCAAAATGGAGCTTAACACAACCAACATGCAGTCAAACAACTGATATGCATAAATGTAACATTTGCTCTTCCCTCTCACTGGGCGAGATTTCCGTTGTCAGACCCTCGCCTGTCCAGAATCAGAGCGGGTGAGATTGTAGAATTCCGAACATTGTCTCTGCTCAACCCACTCAAATTCCTGAGGGCAATAATCAATCAGGAATATGAGCTATACAGACATTAAAATCTCTGCAACTGCTCCCTAGCCTTTCTTGACCCACTTTCCTCTCAATAACCTCCCAAGGGAATTGCACATCATTCAAAAACAAATGTTTTCCCACAAGCCCCCACAAAGATTCCTTGGCAATCTTTAACCTCAATCCCACTTCCTCCCAGAATATTGAAGCAAACTATAAATTTTATTTTCTTTTGCAACCCCCATATTCAAACCAGTTATATACCACTGAACTTAGCAGTGCATGAAACATCCCATGCAATTGATAATGTGAACATAGTTTTTTTTATATCTGAGAACATTCAGACTAGTTCTTTAATGGTATTTCCTTGATGTTTTTTGAAGTTTAGGTGCCATTACTGCAGCACAGCTACACAATGGGCTGTAGCTAATTGTTTGTCCATTGTACATCCCACCCAATATTCTCCACACTTTTTTAGTGTGAGCAGTAGCTACCATGCCAGGCAACTGCTTCTGCAGTGACTAAATGAAACTCTGAGCCCTCCACTGAATTTTGTGAGGGGGGCAGTCTTCAATGATGTGAGTCAATGATGTTCAGTCTGCAATGATTTGATTGGCATACACCACAGCTGCAGTCCAGGTTCCCCATACCGATTTGCTGCACAGAGGCCTTGGCTAGTGTGCAAATGGCTGAGGAGTGCCCAATATTGGCATGGCCGTTTGAAGCTGGGTATATGTAGGTTAGCGTGGTGCTGCCCATTTTAGAGTGTGGGTCAGCTGACCTGGGGGCTAGCTCCACTCAGAGTGGAGCTTGGGGAGTTAGACTAGGAGATCTGAAATAAAGTGCTTCCTCGTTAAGTACTGCAGGAATAGCTCATGGGCTTTTCTACACCTCACAGAACGAGACCCAAACATAATAGGTGGAACATTGTGAAGCCTTCACAGTAAGAAAAACATTTAATATTGTAACTTTTATTTCCAAAAGCATTGCGTTTCTAAGTTTCAGAAACAAATGTATATACATCACTAATGTCACCAAGCCCAAATTGTCAACTTTGCTTAATATTTTCAGAATCGTCTTGTTACTTGTTCAGATCATACACAATTATTTGTCTCGTATCATGATCTCTGAGCTTCCCAACACTATCTGAGGATCTCAGTCTTGGCCAGTATGAGCACGGAATAACAATCTGTATTTATATAACATCCTTAATGGCATAAAATGTCCCAAGACACTTCACAGAAGCATTATTAAACAAAATTTCACACCAAACTACACTAAGAGCTATTAGGAGAGGTAACCAGAAGGTTGGTCAAGAAGTGTCTTAAAGGAGGAAAGAGTGGTAGAGGCAAAGTGGTTAAGTGAGAAAATTACAGAGCTTAAGGCCCAGCCAGCTGAAGGTACCATCATCAATTGTGGAGCAATGGAAATTGGGAACGTACAAGGCAACAGAATTGGAGGAATCTTGTAAGGTTGTAGGGCGACAGAAAACTACAGATATAGAGAGAAGAAAAGTCATGGAAGCATTTGAAAATGCAGATGAGACATTTAAGTTTGAAGTGTACCCATGCAATAATATAGGAAAGGCAGCATAGGGAAGATTATTGAATAGTGCCTAGTGCCAGGTAGAATATGGGAAACAGAGATTTAGATGAAGCTTATGCAGAATGGATTAAGGAAGGTTAGTCAGGAAATCATTGGAACAGTCGAGCCTGTAAATCACAAAAGCATGGATGAGAGTTTCAACAGCAGACATGATAAAGCAGTGGCAAAGACACCACAAATCGGAAATTTTCATCATGGTTTTCAAAACCCTACATGGCCTCACCAATCTCAATGTCAGTAACCTCCAAGGATGGCACAGTAGCACGGTGGTTAGCACTGCTGCTTCACAGCTCCAGGGACCTGGGTTCGATACCTAGCTTGGGTCACTGTCGGTGTGGAGTTTGCACATTATCTTTGTGTCTGCGTGGGTTTCCTCCAGCTGCTCTGGTTCCCTCCCACAGTCCAAAGATGTGCAGGTTAGGTTGATTGGCCATGCTAAAATTACCCTTTAGTGTCCTGAGATGTGTAGGTTAAAGGGATTAGTGGGTAAGATATGTAGGGATATGGGGGTAGGGCCTGGGTGGGATTGTGGTCAGTGCGGACTCGATGGACCGAATGGCCTCTGTCTGTACTGTAGGGTTTCTACGATTTCTGGTTCCGCATTTCTCCAATTCTGGCCACTTTTGCAATATTGCTGCCTCATAGCTCCAGGGACCTGGGTTCAATTCCAGCCTTGGATTACTGTCTGCATGCAGTTTGTACATTCTCCCCACAGAAATCATAAAAACCCTACAGTACAGAAAGAGGCCATTCGGCCCCATCGAACCCGCACCGACCACAATCCCACCCAGACCCTACCCCCCATATCCCCACATATTTACCCACTAATCCCTCTAACCTACGCATCTCAGGACACGAAGGGCAATTTTTAGCATGGCCAATCAACCTAACCCACACATCTTTGGATTGTAGGAGGGAACCGGAGTGCCCAGAGGAAACCCACGCAGACATGAGGAGAATGTGCAAACTCCACACAGACAGTGCGGGGTTTGCACATTCTCCCCATGTTTGTGTGGGTTTCTTCTGGGTGCTCCTATTTCCTCCCACAGTCCAAAGGTATGTGTGTTAGGTTGATTGGCCATGCTAAATTGCGCCTTAGTGTAAGGGGGTTAGCAGGGTAAGTACATGAGGTTGAGGGGATAGGGCCTGGGTGGGACTGTGCTTGATGCACACTTGATGGGCCAATTGGTCTCCTTCTGCACTTAGGGATTCTAACATCTTCACCTCACCAATGATAAGTACACATTTAGCTACTTTTTTTTTAAAATTATTCATTCACATTTGCAGTGTTACAGTCATAGATAAGGTGTAGAGAAAGATCAACTGGTCTGTTCATCTGGGGAGAAAAGTAGAAAAACAAAATCATCTAAAAAGATGGCAGCATGGTGGCACAGTGCTTAGCACTGTTACTTCATGGCTAAAGTGAATGTTGGACCCTTAGAAGACGAGAGGGGGGATTTAGTGGTGGGAAACGAGGAAATGGCCTAGGCCTTAAACAAGTTTTTTGTGTCAGTCTTCACAGTAGAGGACGCAAATAGCTCGCTGAAAATTGACGGTCGTGGGACTGTAGGGGGTGAGGTCTTTAAAACGATTATTATTACTAAAGAGGTAGTGTTTGGTAGGCTAATGGGACTAAAGGTTGATGAGTCCCCAGGCCCAGATGGAATGCATCCCAGGGCACTGAAAGAAATGGCAGAAGTAAAAGCAGATGCATTAGTAGTGATTTATCAAAATTCACTGGACTCTGGCGAAGTGCCGGTTGATTGGAAAACAACTAATGTGACGACACTGTTTAAAAAAGAAAGTAGACAAAAGGTGGGTAACTACAGGCCGGTTAGCTTAACGTCCGTAGTTGGGAAAATGCTGGAATCCATCATTAAAGAAGAAATAGCAGGACACCTGGAAAAGAACGGTTCGATCAAGCAGACGCAGCATGGATTCATGAAGGGAAAGCCGTGTTTGATGAATTTACTGGATTTTTATGACGATGTAACGAGTGCAGTTGACAGAGGGGAACCGGTGGATGTGGTGTTTTTAGATTTCCAGAAGGCATTCAATAAGGTGCCTCACAAAAGGTTGCTGCAGAAGATTAAGGTTCATGGAGTTGGGGGTAAAGCGTTAGCGTAGACTGAGGATTGGCTATCTAACAGGAAGCAGAGAGTTGGAATAAATGGGTGCTTTTCTGGTTGGCAGTTGGTGACTAGCGGCGTGCCGCAAGGATTGGTGCTGGGGTCTCAACTGTTTACCATATACATAGACGATCTGGAGGAGGGGACCGAGCGGAGGGTAACAAAGTTTGCTGATGACACAAAGATGAGTGGGAAAGCGAATTGCGTGGAGGACGTGGAAAGTGTGCAGAGAGATTTGGATAGGCTGAGTGTGTGGCCGAGGATCTGGCAGATGGAGTATAACATTGGCAAGTGTGAGGTTATCCACTTTGGAAGGAATAATAGTAAAATGGACTATTATTTAAACCGTAAAAAATTACAACATGCTACTGTGCAGAGGGACCTGGGGGTCCTTGTGCATGAGTCGCAAAAACCCAGTCTGCAGGTGCAGCAGGTGATCAAGAAGGCAAATGGAATGTTGGCCTTTATCGTGAGGGGGATAGAATATAAAAGTAGGGAGGTCTTGCTGCAACTGTACAAGGTACTGGTGAGGCCACAACTAGAGAACTGTGTGCAATTTTGTTCCCCTTAATTGCAAAAGGATATGTTGGCCTTGGAGGGAGTGCAGAGAAGGTTTACCAGGTTGATACCGGAGATGAGGGGGTTAGCTTATGAAGAGAGATTAAGTAGATTGGGCCTGTACTCGTTGGAGTTTAGAAGGCTGAGGGGTGATCTTATAGAGACATATAAGATAATGAAGGAGCTAGATAGGGTGGAGGCAGACAGATTCTTTCCACTTAGAAAGGAAACAAGAACTAGAGGACACAGCCTCAAAATAAGGGGGAGTCAGGTTAGAACAGAGTTGAGGAGGAACTTCTCTCAGAGGGTAGTGAATCTCTGGAATTCTCTGTCCACTGAAGCGGTGGAGGCTACCTCGTTGAATATGTTGAAGTCACAGGTAGATAGATTTCTGATCAATAAGGGAATTAAGGGTTATGGGGAGCAGGTGGGTGAGTGGAACTGAACCACTATCAGATCAGCCATGATCTTACTGAATGGCGGGGCAGGCTCGAGGGGCTAGGTGGCCTACTGCTGCTCCTATTTCTTATGTTCTTATGTTCTCACAGTGCCAGGGACCCGGATTCAATTCCAGTCATGGATGACTGTCTGTGTGGAATTTGCACATTCTCCCCGTGTCTGCGTAGGTTGCTTCTAGATGCTCCGGCTTTCCTCCCACAGTCCAAAAATGTGCGGGTTAACTGGATTGGCCGTGATAAATTGCCCCTTGGTGCACAGGTTATGGTGATCAGCAAGGTAATGGATTGGCCATGATAAATTGCACCTTAGGGCCCCAAGCTTTGTAGGTTAGGGGGATCAGTGGGGTAAATGTGTTTAGATAGGGCAGGAGATGGATCTGAGTAAGATGCACTATCAGAGCGTCAGTGCAGACTGGATGGGCCAAATGGCCTCCTTCTGCACTGTAGAGATTCCATGACATAGTGCATTTGGAAGGTGCAACAAGGCAGAGGAATGCACAGCAATTGGGAAAGTACTGAGTAATGTGGAGGAACAGATGGACATTGGAGTTTATGCCTTCAGATCCTTAAATTCCACACAGCGCAGGGAAGTTGCACTAAAATACAATACACGTTAGACTACATATGAGTACTGCATACAGTTCTGGTCATCACATTATAGGAAAGATATGGAGAGAGTGCAGAGAGATTTACAAGGATGTTTCCAACTCTTGATAATTTTAACAATGAGGAGAGATTGGATTGGCTGAGGTTATTTTACTTGGAACAACAGAGGCTGAGGGGTAACTCAATTGAGTTGTACACACATACAGGGCTCAAAAGCCATGGTGCATTAGATTTAAAGTAACTGGTTGAAGGGTTTGAGGAAAGATGAGGAAACATTTTGTTTTCCAGAGGGAGGTAGAGACCTGGAACTCAGTATGTGAATAGATAGTAAAGGCTGAAACTCTAACCACATTTTAAGAAAGCACTTGGATGTCTGTTTGATTAACTATGACTTGTGGGGTCACAGACCTAGTGCAGGTTTGGATAAAACTGGATTGCTCTTTGTCGATTAGCATGGACATGATAGACTGAATGGTCTCCGGTGGATTGCATTTCATGACTTCTGTGATTTCTATGGAGACGCTCATATGAGCGTGAGAAACAGGAGCAGGAGTAGACCATTCAATACAATCATAGCCGATGTTTGGCTTCAGCTCCCTAGATACTGTGAGACCAAAAGTCTGCCTATAAGACCAAAAAGACATGGGAGCAGAAGTAGGCCAGTTGGCCCACTGAGTTTGCATTGCCATTCAATGGCAGAAGTAGCTCATCACTGGGATCTTCCAGTGTCTACGTCATTTTGTGTGACTCATCCATTCCATAGCCAGAGAACCCACCGATCTGTGGGTCAGGATTATGCCATCAGTGGGGAGTGCCAGAAAATCCTATCCTATGAGTGGAATTGTCTCAAAATCTGACAGCTCCAGACTGAAAACAGATGTGTTTCTCTCCAGAGACATGGCTGAGTTTTCACTCCAGATTTCCTAGTGCTCAGTGCACAGAGAATCTGGGGCATGGTTAATGATGTCACTCTGGAGGGGCAGGGCCTGATAGAACCAGCAGCACTGTCTCCACAGAGGTCCGGGCACCATCTTTAAACTGTACCCCAATCTGAGCTACAAGTAAACTCACTCCCATCCCATTACAGACATGGAGGACTCCCCCCGCAACAAACATCAGAGTAATCCCTCCCCCCCTCAACCCCAGGCATCGAGGCAATCCCCCCTCCAGAAACATCACCCACAATGACCTCGCAGGCATTGACCTGCCAGGAGCAGTGAAAGGGGGCCGCCGGGCATGTCCTTCACCAAGCAGAGCCTACAGTTCCCTGTGCACCCCCAGCATGGTCAACACAACTGGTTTTTGAAAACCAGTAGCGATTTGCACCAGTGTGGCATCACGCTGGGATCTTACGGCATGATAGGTTGAGGGCACAAGTAGCAGTGGTAAACCTGCTAACATGGAAACATGTTACAATATACGCTAATCAGTCTCGCACCCTTCCTGGGCGAGAACCTGATTGCATCATCAAAGAGGGAGCTGGGAATATCGTCTTTGGAAATCTCACTGGCTTTTGGCCTCCCATGAAATCTAGCGATCATTACGGGATTTCCACCCATGGCTAGCGTGGCCGCTATATCATTGCCTATGTCCCTGTTATTGCCTCATTGCCCATGATAAATTTTCCTGTTGTTGCTTCTAAAGGACTAACACTTACTTTAGCTACTTATTTTCCTTTTACATTCTTGTAAAAGCTCTTGGCGTATCTGTTTATATTCCTGGTTTGCTTACTCTCAGTCTTTCTTTTTACCCTCTCTTTATCAAGTGTTTGGTAGCCCTTTATCGATTTCTAAAGCTGAACTCACTCTGGAACAACACAAATTGGCCAAGAAGTCACTGCAATTCACAGGAAACCTTTCACCTTGCTGCAAAGTGCTGACCAGCTATGCATTAACAATCATATACATTGTCGAGACAGCATTCTCTTGGCCATCAAAGTCTTGCCCACGAACCTCATTATTGGGTGTTATTTCTGTTACTCCACAATAGAGGGCGCTGCTCATTATAATCCACAGAAACATTTAGTAGAATTCCATTTTAGCCAAGTTGACACCTCCATGGAATTGAAGATGGATTCAGATTAAAAGTTTATAAGATTAGAACTGCTTTAATTTATCTTTAAATGTGTATGACTCTCCAGTATTCTCAGACACTGTTGTATTTCCGCTATCAATTGCTTCTTCTGCTTGAACAACTGGGAATAGTTTTCATTACAAAATTCAAATTCACCTAGGCAATTGAGTTACTGGAAATAAGGCCATTTTCACATTAGAATTTTTTTTAATGAATCCAGCAATTCCCCAATAGCAAGTGAATCAGTCAGATCAGAGGTATTTGATTACATTTCTAATCTTGCTATTAGTTGAGGATAGCAATTAAGACTTAAGTCCATCTCCCCACTTCCCAGCAGTAAGGAGAAGAAAAATAAATGAGTATTCAGTCACTGTGCAGTAACATTCACTGGAAAGTGAGTTTGTCTGTGCACAAATGAAGACAGGACTAGGATCAATATCCGAGTCCAACGCCGGCAACTCCATACCATGGCTACCATTGACACCGCAAACTGTCAGCTCAAAGTGGAGAGGATCTCCAAGCAGATCACACATATCAACACAGACATCAAGTTTCTACAAAGATACAACAAAGCAGACATGATCCCGAAAGGACTACAGATCACGAATCCACTCAGGTCAACCTATAACACAGACTACGCTGACAGACTTTGCTGTCGCACCTCTCTCACACTCCTCAATCATCTCATGCACCAACTCTACAGCAGACGCCACATCCTGGAAACCAAGATAGACTTCACATTCTCAACTTGCACTCAGGACACAGGCCAGCTGCGAAACACTGCCAAGCAGACAAGACTACGGAACTAATCCAACTACACGCACACCAAGAATAGGAAACTTGAGAAACTCGGCATCACCACCAGCAACAACCAAGCCTCCCACGGTACCACCGCAGGGAAGTCCATTCTCAACTTGTCAGACTACACACTTCAACCAGACAAAATCAAAGTTCTCAGCCGAGGGCTCAATCTCCGCCCCACCATCAAAATGGACCCCATCAGTCTTGCCGTGGACACAGAGGAATTTATCAGGTGAATGAGGCAGCAGGAGTTCTTCCACTAACCCCAAGAGGCCAACAGCAAACACAATGAGACAGCCGATGAACCGGAACAGCCGACAGAGAGATGTGAGGTTCCGAAACCGAAGACGGAAGAGTCGAATTGGACTCCTCCAAAAGGCCACTGCCCTCATCTCAACATGTATGCCCAAGCCGTCAGGAGGTGTGTCAATGCCAGATTCATCAGCCGCACTCACAAACCAGCCCCGAATGTCACCCAAGCACAACGGCAATGCCAAGCGTGCTCTCAAGGCCAACAGGAACATTGTCATCAAAGCAGCAGACAAAGGAGGGACCACCATCGTACTAAACAGAACAGATGGCTGCAAAGAAGTGTACCAACAACTGAATGAGGAACACGACAGACAGTTACCCACTGATCCAACCAAAGAACACACCTGTCAACTCAACAGACTGATCTGGACCTTCAGAGCACCCTCCATGCTCTCATCCCACGTACTCCCCGCGTTGGAGATCTCTACTGCCTCCCAAAGATGCACAAGGCCAACACACCCAGCTGTCCCAACATATCAGGCAATATGACCCTGTATGAGAACCTCTCCGACTACATCGAGGGCATCCTGAAAAATCCATCATACAAAGAACACCCAGCTTCTCTCGCAACACTACAGACTTCTTACAGAACCTCAGCACCCATGGAGCAGTTGAACCAGAGATAGTCCTCGTCTCAATGGGCATCTCGGCACTCTACACCAGCATCCCCCATGACAACGGCATTGCTGCAACTGCCTCAGTACTCAACACCGACAACTGCCAATCTCCAAATGCAATTCTACAACTTATCCGCTTCATCCTGGACCGCAACGTCTTCACCTTCAACAACCAGTTCTTTATCCAGACACATGGAACATCCATGGGGACTAAATTCACACTTCAAAATGCCATCATCTTCATGCACACTTTCAAACAGGACCTCTTCACCCCAGAGGACCTTCAACCGATGCTATACACTAGATACATCAATGACATTTTCTTCCTTTGAACTCATGGTGAATAATCACTGAAACAACTATATTTTGACATCAACAAGTTCCATCCCACCATCAGACTCTCCAGAGTCAGTTGCATTCTTTGACACACACATCCCCATCAAGGTTGGCCACCTCAATGCTTCACTGTATCGCAAGTCCACAGATAACCTCACGATTTCCCAGCTTCCACCCTAAATACGTTAAAGAAGCCATCCCCCCATGGACAAGCCCTCCACATACACAGAATCTGCTCAGATGAGGAGGATCGCAACAGACACCTACAGACGCTGAAAGATGGCCTCATAAGAACAGGATATTTGGCTTGACTAATCGATCAACACGCCACAACAAAAAAAGCACTGACCTCCTCAGAAGACAAACACAAGACACAAAATTATCCTCAGATAGGCAAGGAAAGCAATTTATGCAGTGAAGATGTTTCATCAGGATATATGTGGTAGACATTTCACCATAGCATTAGACCATAAGCTGTTGTTCGGTTTATTCTGAGAGGGTGAGCAGGATTTTACGGACTCGCTTGAGCGAGAACAGAAATTTCCACCCGAGGTCAACGGGCATTTCCGTTGTCCGCCCCTCACCCACTCGAATTCCGTGGCAGGCAGGGCCGTAGAGTTCCAGCGGATAAGTCAGTGCCACCAATTGCCTTTGTGAGGGTGCAGAGATGGGGTCTATTGCTAGCCATGTATAGCTACCTTTTCCAAAGCAATAAGCCACTAACCTCTGTTGCAGACAGTTACTTTACTATTGGAACCACAAGAAATAGTGTTGGCTCTGCACTTGATAGAGACTTTGCCAGTCTCAGCTACTTCTACTCATATAAAAACTTGAACCAAAAGGCACCGAGTACTGTCAAAAGTTAACAGGAAGTTGGTGCTATGATTAGCCATAACAAGTCAGTCTCTAACTACAGCATAGGATGGAGATCACACGTGAGGATGGCATGTTATTGTGGGGGCTCAGGTATAGTGCCATTCCAGGGGTGACGGCTTTTATTACAGGAGTCACACAATGCGCACTCCGGAGATGAAAACCCTTGCTTGAAACTATGTTTAGTGGGCAGGGATTGATGAAGAAATTGAAGAATTGTCAGCCAGTGCCGAAGTTGTGAAATCATTGCCACCACTGGCAAAAATGCTTGCAGGGAGTTGCCAGGTTGGCCGTGGTCATGACTGCACAGATTTTGCAGGATTGTTCATGGTAGATGCACGTTCAAAATGGCTCGATGTCCAATTAAGGAAGTCTACAATGGCAACAGCCACCATTGACAAGCTAAGGCAGATTTTTTGCCATCCTTGGCATCCCAGAGGTCTTTGTGTCAGACAGTGACTCAGCATTTACAGCGCAGAAACTTTGAAAATTTGTGAAGTTGAATTTACATTTGCAATGTTCGATCGGCAGCTTATCACCCGGATTCCAATGGGTTAGCAGAAGGGGCTGTACAAATGCTCAAATTATCGATGAAAAAGCAAGGCAATCGGCCATTACCTTTACATTTAGCACGTTTCTCATTGTCATACAATACCACAAAGGGCTCACGCCAGTTGAATCACGAATGGTACGCCGCTTACAGACACGTTTGTATTTGGTATTTGACAGGGAGGATGGAGGCTAGGCAAGTCTCACAGAAAGGAAACCATGACTCCAGGAAAAGAATAGAGTTTTCCAAGCTGATGATCTAGTCCTGGCCAGGAACATTGCAGCAGCACTAACATTGCTGGCTGCTAAAACTGTAGAAAGAATGGAAACAATCTCCTGTGTTGCAGAAATACAAGTTCGTTTTATAAAAGAAAAGTGAATCATTTGAGGAAGAGAGCTGAGCATGATACAGAAGGGCCAAAAAGTGTTTCCTGTGGTGGACTCGCATTTGCCAGTTGCTGATCCAGGGATTCCTGTTGTTAATGTGGAGTCGAGTCAACTCACAGTTTCCAAAGGTGTGGAGGTAGAAGCTACTGAGGAGGATGTTGACCCTGGATTGATGCATTTGCCTTTTGCACCTGCCTGCCCGGATCTTTATTCAGTAAAAGATCTAGTACCAAGTTGAGACGTTCCTCCAGGGTCCGGAAGTCTCCAGACTGATTGAGTTTGTGATGAGTTTTTCCCTGTGGTGTTCCTGATGTGTTGTTGTGCCGAGTATGCCTATGATTAACAATGTTTCTTTTGTTTTATTCATAGGTGGACTTAACGGTTGGGGGGAAGGAGTGTGGTAATGTGGCCCCTTTAAGAAGGTATCCTTTCAGGGCCACGTGATCAGGCCGGACCCTATGGAGTGGCCATGCAGGAAGGTGAGCCTATTGGCAACAAGGGCACGCATCTGGAAGAACTTCAGTTGGAGCTCAAGAGGAGAAGAGAACAGACATCGGCATTAGTTCTGTCAGACCTTTAACTTGTATATATATTATTCATAATAAATCATTCATTGTGGAAGTCACAACAAGTCACCATCAACTTTATTACAGATTCCAACAATTAATTGAATAGTTCTAAAAAATATCCGTGCATATCTTTGAGTATTTTAACATTGTACATTGGGGGCATACCACAAGAAAGAAAATGGACAGAGGAATACTGCTGAAAAGTGTGGCAGTTAATATTTTGAATGAAGAATCATTGTTAAACTGGTGAAAATTTACAATCAAAGCTTTAATGCTTCTGCTCTCTCCACAGATCCTGACTGGCTTTCTAAAACGTCACAGAATTTTCTACATTTTTTTTGATTTCAAGCATCCATAATTTTGTATTTTTATTAATTATTAATATAGAATCATTAAATCTTACAGCACAAAAGGAACTCAGTGAGCCCAAGAGGTCTGTGCCACCACTTGTAAAGAATGGTCCAATTAGTCCCACTCCGCCACTCTTTTCCTGCTGTCATACAAATTTTCCTTTTTCAAGAAAATATCCATTTCTCTTTTCAATGTTACGATGGAATCTGCTTCCATCACCCCCGCAAGCAATGCATCTCCTACCACAATCACTCACTGTGGAAAAAGAATCTCATCTCCCATTTATTATGAAATTCATAGATATCAAAGTTTTGGAAGTGTGTCACATTTCAGACATCAGTCTGCAAATGATGCCATCTGTGTAACACACTGGTGAATCCACACTAATGCCAGATTGGATCAGTTTGAGATGCTCGTGAAGAGTTCTCTCCATCCGACAAGGTGAGAAATAATTGATCTGCATATATCAAGGCATTAGTTAAAATCAATGTGTTTGACTTTGTCTTTTTGGCAGAGGGGGCACTGGAAATATGACGGGTGGGGAACCTAATACCCTTGTGCCCACCCCCAATCCATTCCTCATAAAATAATGGCAAGCGATGCTGAAATTGGCAGCCCACCACTGCCCCCCCTCCCCGGCATTTTTATCAAGATAACTATTGGGAAACTGAGATTGTTAACAAGTGAACTGCCCTGAATATTATGCTGTGCGTTCCATTATACGGTTGGTGTGGGCAGGAATGGATAAGCCATTACTTTAGCAAGTCTGGTCAAACCATGGGTAGGGAGGGGGAAGAATGTCTTTCAAAGAATGCCCTTTACACCTGGGGGGCATCCTCTTCCCAAGATGTACCCCCTGTCCTTTGTCACTTCCCACTTGGCTACCAAAGGCCACACTTCCAAAACCCCTCCCTAGTCACCACAATCCTTCCCCATCCCGAACCTGGGACTTACTTGGGTCCAGGCGCCACGACTGTCTTCATCCAGGGGTCTAGTTGCACCCCCAGCACCACTCACCATGGATGCTGCTGAGATTACAGAACTGCTAGCCCATCAGATTGGCCACAGTTGTCAAAGACGGGGCTTCCTCCCCCTGAGGGGCAGAAGTCCCATTTTCACCTACCTAAGTCCACCTGCAGTGTGTTGTTGCTGTGTAGCGGCCTTGTGAAACATGGGGCAGCTGTTCTCTGACATTTCTTTGGGGAGAGAAGCAAACAAGATACCCTGTAAAATTCCATCCAGTTTAGACCATTTGGGGGTTGGTGTTACCCCCTGCCAATTCATGAAGACTTTGAGGACCTATTGAATATGAGACTTAAATCATGCAAACCTTTCTGGAGTTGTGAAAATACTCAGTGACTTGCAGCTTTTGACAAAAAGGACAAATGACGCAAGCACTGGACTGATACCAATATCGCGACAGCAATCTTATGAATGACCCGATATTAAATCCTCTAGGGTTCAGCTTCTCTTGAAACCACTCAGCAGGATCCAAACTCTCCACTCCACATCCACTATCAATGGAATTTGAAGGATACCCTAACTGTGACACTCAGTTCAGACTGAAATTTGCTGCAGAATCCAAGGCATAATACCGTGACATGGCTCTGCACTTGGATTGAGACTTGAACAGCAGCAAGATAACATACTTGAGGAAGGAGAAGATGCTTAGTTTCAAGAAACAAAATTGAAATTCCACTTTACTATTGACCATATAATTAAAGGAAAGTGTCACTGCAGTACAAAGAGAGGGCTGCATTGTCAGAAAGGCCTCCTTTTGGACAAAATACTAAACCTGGGTGAGTATTTAGCTGATGCAAACAATCCAATGACATTTCTTTTAAAAATTCTCCCAGTGTCCTGAGTAACAATCAGCCCTCAATCTACATGACCAGAACAGGTTAAATAATCTGCTGCATTTGCTTACAAAATGACGACGTCCGAGATCAAAAGTGCATCAGTGGCATTTTATGACAACATGAGGTGTTTTGTGAAGGCAAATTTTGGGTGGAATTTTCTGTTTTTTTTAAACTTATTGTCATCTCAGGTGGGGAAAGTGGTGTGTTCCCTTTTGGCTCCATAGCTGGCTTTTCTTGCCATGTGTTTTGACTCATGGTCAAAAAAGAAATCCTGGAGGTGGGTCACACGATGACGCACTCATCCCGCCAGCAAGCTAACGGGCTCCCCGATCTAACAAAAATAAAAATAAAAACAAGGACTTCATCCTCACCATGGACACGGAGAACAACCCCCCAGCCCACCACAACCACACACACAGGGAAACCCTTCCCCCACTATGAATAGGAGCAACAGCTACAACTGCAAATGCCGCTCCCCACTAGGAATCCTCCCCACCGATCTCTCCACTGGAAACCTCCTCTCCCCAGCACTGCCAGGAAGCACTGCCAGAGCATGACCTTCACCCCCTGAGGGCTATACTTATCTGCGCATCCCAACAGGATTCTCCTAACCAACTCCCTATTTGTCAAAGGCTGTTGAAATCCCGCCAAGGGAAATCCAAACATTGGGGGGGATAATAGAGCGGGGAAGCTTACTAATAATATTAAAATGTATGGTCATAGGATTCCCAAACTTTCATGTCAGGAACCCCATTATACAGTGGAGGGGGTTGGGGCAGGGACAATCTGAACAGGAAATCCCGCCGGTGTTATAGCCATTTGGGGATTCCCATTGGACTCTCCACCCCCTTCCTCCAATCCCACCATCAAAAGCAGGATGGAAAATCCCAGCCTTTCTTTTTTAAAACTGTACATTAAAGAAGGATACTCTATTCCCTGATGTTTTATTTCTGTCCTTTGGATGACATTTGCCATTTAATATATACAATATATATATACATATAAAATCCAGAATTAATTTAACATACTTATCACAGTTTTTCAACTGAAAAGCAAGGTTTCGATGACAGGTCAGGTAAACAGTTGAACATTACAATGGCATCCCCAATCCTACATGATTCACTAGTAATTAGGACACCAACTACTTTCTAAAATGTTTCTCTTACTCAGAAAGTGTTTTAATTATTTTATTGAAATGAGTGTGCTAAAGAAATCCTCTCATTTATTCAACCATTTACTTAGAACATTGCCTTTTTCATGACCATGGATCACTACTCCTAATTACATATGGACATATTTAAGTTTTAAATAAGGCATGTATTTTTAAACATGGACATACAAGCAAAAACTGGCTGATACTGCAAAGTAACCACTTACTGGAAGTCATATGTGAGTGATTCACATTGCCAAGAGAGACAATGGAATGTCACAGTCATTTACAGACAGATATTTCAAAGGAAGAGATGCAATGCAAGCTGAACTGTAATCGCCTGTGGAGACAATGGAAGCTGCTTGCTGTCTCATTAGAGACTATCTCCTGTGAGTTATATCCCAGACATATTTGTGGCTTTTCCCTTTCTGTAATACACAGGAAATGGAGTTAAAAACTAACTGCAACTCTGATCTCTAGTATACTAGTCTTTGTTATAGTTTTACTGTGCTAGTGTCTGCGCTGTAGGTCATAGCTGAACAATTCTGAAGAGACATCCATGCTCTGGCATGTAGAAAATCTTTCTATCTGTTTGCTGGAAACATGTCAACGAAGCTACAGTTGAAAAGGAGATAAAAAACAATCCTCTGAGCTAACGCACAGCATCAAGAATCTCCAAATCAACTGCCAATATCAGCACTACCAGAATCACCCAATTTAAAGTCTGTAATGTTTCATCATCTATTCATTGCAGACAAACCAAAGGCTGATTCATACATAGTTTTTAATATTTTATTTTTGGGCTCACTTCTCATTTCTAACCTGTGTGCATGTAAGCTGTGTGTTGTTAGTTTCTTCTTTCAGTTTAATAACTCATGAACTCACTCTTGCTTTAACTCAAGAATGCCTAGTTAAATTGGCTCCTTTTAAAATGTCATACATTTGGACCAGGAAAAGGTATCGACAAGGAAAGGGATCCTTTTTAAGTAGCTCTGTTTCAACCAACCAAGAGGTTAGAATAGCCTATTCAATTCTGGGAGCATAACAATTTGTGGGTAGACTGTCCAGAATCATAGCAAATTGGGGGAACCTCGCCCAGACATTGGTTGTGACACCTTAGAGAGTTCAGATTCATGTTATGAATAAAAATAATCCCAGATAGTCCAGTAAAATTCTGATAACTATTTATGTTTTTGAGTGAAGCATCTCACCTGGGTCCCTTTCTCATACTTAATTTAGCTACCATTTAACAACTGAAGAGAACATAAAGGAAGAGAGCTTTCATATAGTGTCTTTCATGTCATTAGGGCATCCCAAAGCACCTCATATCCTCAGCATTTCTGAAGTGCAGTCCTTGTTCTCAAGTAGGCAAACATAGCAGCCAGTTTGAACGGTAAAATCCACCAAGAAATGAGATTACATTCTAAGATAATCTACGTTTTGGTTGAAGAATTGAAATTATCATGAACAGTCTGAAAATTCTCCTCCAATTGTGCAAAGAAGTCCATGGGATCTTTGCATTCACCTGGAGGGACTATGGATAAAGAACTGTGAAGAAGGCAAAATGTCAACATGTATATTGAATAAAAGCGGGATGTTAATTTAACCTTAAATAAATTATTAAAGAGACCTAGAAAATACCTAGGGTTACATACAAAGGATATATGGCCCAGAAACTAGACCACATCAGCAGTCAGATATCTTCCCATCTTTCCTCATCTAGATTTGCCATTGCAACACTGTACTTCCTCCACCCTTATCTGCTCATCTAGCTTCCCTTGAATACATCCTCAACAGTCACTTCAACCACTCCTTGTGCTCATGAATTCCATGTTCTCACATTCTTAGGCTGGGAAAGTCTTTTCATTATCCCTAGTGCAGGGCTTTGTAAACTTTCCCAGCCGCAAAATCCTTTTGACGTCACAAAAGTGCATAAAAAAAACCACTGGGAAACAATCTTACTATGTTGAAGAATTAAACCACAAAGAAATGATTATTGTGTAATAGGTACAAACAGACAAAAACAAACTTAAAAGATGTTTCCATCTCTTATATGGGCACACTTACTATAATAAACACAAATACTGCCAGCCTTAAATACACTTTATTATTTTTAATGCGAGAACCAACTCACGCACACTCCTTGACCCTCATTCACCTTCACCTAATTCTCACCATCTTCCTTGGCCCTGACTTGTCTGGGGCCACTGGGCCCACCATCACTCCTCTCAGGCCCTCCCTGCTCAGGCTCTTAGGACCAACTAGCCCCAGCTCCTCTCGAGTTCCCTCCCCCCCCGGCCCCACCCCACCCTCTCCCTTCCCCGTCCCTGTCCCTGGTTTATCTCAAGCACTTGGGCCCAGCTCCTTCTGTACTCCCCAGGCCCTAGTTTTCTTTTGCCATCCCCTCCCACCCCCAGCCCCAGCCCTGGTTCTTCTCCTGTCCCAGCTGGATTGACCAGGGAACCCATGGAAGGGTCATACGGAGCCTTGGGGTCTGAAAACCACATTTGAGAACCCACTGCACTATTAAATTTTTTTATAACTGTCTTATATTTATGATATCTATTTATACTCTTCTCCACAAGAAGAAACATTCTATCAAAATTTTTTATAATCTTGAAGGCCTCTATTTGGTTATAATCCCTGTAAAGATTGATAGCTTTTAAAAAACAGATATGAACTTCTCAGCAACTAATGGAAAGAATTGCACAATAAGATCTCACATTGTCAATTTTTACTGTAATAAACAAATGGAAATCAACATAGACTAAACAATGCTTAATAGGCAAATTATACCTACCACAGAAAAGTTATTTCTCCATTAACTAATTAACAGAACTGAAAACATTTTACAATCTATTCATATATTGTGCCATGACCTCAGCTGTTATGTAGCCTTGTAAATTAAGTCTTACATACATCCTGGCTTTCCAGTGGGCTCCCTTTCCTCTGTCACACTTGGGGCTTCCAATGTCCTTTGAAGGTCATTTTACTCAGTTTTCTGAGTATCCTGATTTTGAGCAATAAGGTCTATCCAGCAATCTCTGGGCCCTTATATCTCCACATGTCCTATTTCTTCAACCAGAAAACCAGAATTCTCCATGGCATCCTACTTGGTGACTTATACAAAACAGTTGTATCCTCTGCTTTGCAGAGCAGCAGCAGTTTCAGTCTTCCTCTCTGAGCATCAGGATCTGAAAGCCTGTGTCCAGAATTAAACAGCTACCTCTCTTTTCTGTCAATGTGAAAATTGGCACTTGATTGTCCATAGGTTTTTGCCTGGGCCTCTTTGCCCATGACAAACAAATCAGATGGGCCTTTCTTTGGTAGAGTTTAAAATGATTTCACTAGCCCCCATTCCCAGAATATTCTGTTTTACCTTAAATTGAAAGGAAACATTTAAAACATAACCATGTGATAATGTTTCATTCAAAACAATTAGGTCATCACTCAGCCTTCTTTATTTAAGAGAAAGGAACCCAGCTTGTTCTTTCCTGATGTGTATACCAGCACGTATCTGGTGTCACTCTGTAAAGTTTCTCTGAATTCTCGCCAGTGCTTCAATTTTTTTATATTGTAATGACCAGAACTGCGTGTAACATTCTCAGTGTGATCTAACCAATGCTCGATACAGGTTTGGAAGCTTATTTTTCAGTTCTATTACTCTAGAAATAAAGCCTGGTGTGTATCTTGCTTTAAAATTTTGGCCTTGCCAACTTGCGGAGAAACTTCAAATGAATGGTATATTTTTTGCTCCAATATCCCTGTGCTCCACTACCCCACGTAGACCAGTAACTTCAAACTATTAAGTGACCTCCCTATTCTTTTTATCAAGAAGTGCTGCTTCACATTCACCTGTGTCACACTTCATTCCTCAGAGTGTTTTTTTCAGTGACAAATGGGCACAGAGATTGGGAACTTATTTTCTTCACTTTCAGGACACAGACCTCACTAAGGTGGCTGGCACTTATTAGTTATGGTTAGCTGCCCTTGAGAAGATGCGGTGAGCTTCTTCTTGGCAGTTTCCGTGGTGAGGTCCCCTCAAGATGTGCTCTTTGGTAGGATACTCCAGGATTTTGATCCTTATTCAGCCCTGTACCTTGTAGGACTGCTTAATTTACCTGAAAAGTTCTGCTACAGACATTAAATCCTAGTTATTGTATGACAGAGTCATTAAAAATTTAGTTGGCTGTCACATTGCGAAATTTGTCACCTTGCATCCATTTTACACCTGAAAATAGGTGCATTGCACTTACGTTTCTAGCCCAGCATTACCTTGCCCTTTTAACTAGATAAATATTCTTCTCAATCTGAGTCAGCCCATAGAACAAGATTCAGTTTTAGAACATTTTAGATGGATTTTCTTCCTGTTGGTAACAAATGTCAGATTTCTAACAAAATGTATAATACTGAAATGAAGGTTAAAAAAGTGGAGGATATTTATTTTAATGAGATAAATTGAAGGCATCAACGAAATCCATGCTCATACTGTCAAACTAAATTGACCCCAAAAGTGGACACTCTGGTTCAGATTTTCATTCCTGCGTCGAGTGAGCAGAGTCAGGAGAATTCTCGCTCTGTCAACTTGACTTTTAATGCTGACTGCCCAGGCATTAGATTTTCAGTCTGGGGGTTGTGGGCTAGATTAGAACAAGGCATCCCTAGAAGGAATGAGGAGGCTATGGGTACAGAGATAGGCCAGATGCAAACCTGCCTTGTGCCTCCTTTGTGTCCCAAAAAGGGAAAAAGAATAAAATATAAAACATCCCTCCAGCTTTCACCCTCCACTCACGTCCCACACACTCCCTAGGCTTTATCCATGCCAACTCATGTCACATCATGTCTTGTAACCATCCCCATGTACCCTCGTACCCTCTGTGACAACATATGCCCCTGTACCCACCCATATGGCCCTTTATAGCCTCTATCCCAAGTTTTGCCCCTCCACTCACCCACCTTTATAGCCCCTAGACTTCCTTGCCTCTTGCCTCTCCCCCCCAACTCATCAACCTTTGCCCTTGCAACTATCATGCCAATTCACCCAGTATCCACCCTGGGCAAACCTCAAGATCCTTGCAAGAATGAGGGAAAATAAAGTTCTAAAACCAAAGTTCTAAGTGTTTATTGTTGACTTCACTACATTGAAAAAAATCACTCATTCATATAAGAAAATATTTACAACATTTACACTCCTTCAACTAAATAAAGCTTTATAACAGCAAACATTTCACCCAAGTGCACAATCTTCTATAAAACAAGCATTTGAATTCATTGTCCCACTCCAATATCTATAACCACTTGTAGCCATCAATAAAACTGAAATAGCAGGCACTCTACTGTGACAATAGATGGTTGTGAAATCAGTCATGCAGCACTGATCCTCCTCAGGTTATGTCAACAGAGTGAAATATCAAGCAACCCTTTTTAAACATTCCAGACATTTTTCCAAAGATTTAAAGGGCCAGAATTTTATATGACTGGACAGCTTGACATATTCTTTTGACATGTGCTTGTCAGTTTTGACAGATAGTTTTGACCAGCCTGTTGATCATTCCAATGACTTTGGCGCTAATGACTGTGTACATTTTTCACATACATTTATACTTACTTTTGTCAATTTCAAATGGCACTTTGCCTCCACCAAAGGTGTTCCAGGATCATATCCAAAGAGCACCTTGCCACTAAAGGGATATCCTGGCTCTCCAACTGAATCCACAAGTGTTAGACCTGCTCTTACCAGATCTATTCTACACACTTGGGGTTTCCCAGCTTCAAGACTACCAAACTCCCACTTCAGCGGAGGCAGCTACTGAGTCAAATGGCCAGCTGCCTTTGGAAAATGACCATGCATGAAATCCACCTATTCCCGTGAAAATGAGGATCACTGTGTTCAGGGGCAGGACTTCAGACTTTCAGCCTCTTCCACTATCTTTGCCGTGACAGAGTGCCTGCCCATTGTGGTGAAAATCTGCACTTCTTTGCAGTCCTTGAAATTGAAGAAGGAGGCAAAAAGCTCAGGAAAACTGAAGGTGGCACAAGACAAGAAAATCAAACTGCCTTCAACACGGAGATTTACATGACATCCAGGTTCTAAATGCAAAGCAAAACCTTCGGTTGCTCTAGGCTGTGCAGAACACTTGGACATGGTCAATTTCACCAAAATTGGATAATTCTGCTGTAGACCCATAACCAAGATGGATATTTCAATACATCCTACATGTATTGTTTCAGGGATTTCCAATAGTTTAAGGCAGGTCAGAAAATTGTAAAGTAACAGTTAGATTTAAATGATGTGAGTGGACCCTGACAATCAAACTGTTTTGCTATTTTCACAAACATAGACTCAAAGAACCCTTGGTTTCATTATACCCCTATCATTACTGCAAAATGGATTGAACCTCAATCATTCCACCACCTACAACACTCAGTTCAGAAGCAGCTGCTTAGGTGAGTGTAGCTTTAACAACACTCAAGAAACGCGACCATTCAGGACCAAGTGCCAGCTAAATTGGCACATCCTCCCTAAACATTCATTCTCTCAAACAACAGCATACTGTATCTGCAGTGTGTACTATCCACAGGATGCACTGTAGCATCAAGGCTTACATCAAGGTTTCTCACCAAGGGGTCCAACAATGATTCCCAAACCCAGAACTTCTACTGCCTGAAGGACAAGGGCAGGAGGCTCAGGAAACATCATCACCTACTAGTTCCCCTCTAAGTCAGACACTACCCTGACCTGAATATATGGACAGGATCTTGAGCAGCACTCTCTGTCCATGAGATTGCCACTGAGAGCTCAAGGTCTGGTGAAACCCGGAAATCGCAAATCTTGCTGGTGAGATCTCAATCTCCGATTTTCACTGTTCCATGTCCGTAATAGAACCTGATTTTAATACATTTAAATGGGCTTATTTCTATTTAACCACCCCTTTGCCAGACTTTCACGAGTATTTCATACCTCATCAACACGACGTTTACAACAGGTTTACCCAGATGTGAATTTGTCGAGGGGATCCCCTTGGGAGCACACAGGACAGTATAGCCCCTGGGGGAGAGGGACGCAGTGAGACAGTGCCCTGGCAGTACCCTCCCGGCATAGATTGTCACCACCAACCTGGCAGTGCCAACATGGCAGTGGCAATCTGTGCCAGGTGCCATTGCCAGGGGTGAGCCCAAGGGAGAGCCTCACGTGTAGGGAAACAGCTATTTGGGTGGGAGAACAGACGCATAGAGCAATGGTGGTGATGATCGGGGGAGGTGGGGGGAGCGGTGGAAGAGGAGATGATTGAGGAGTTGGGGGTGGGGGGAGGTCACTGATGTCTCCATGATGGAGTTGGGGTTGGGGGGAGATTAATTTTTGTTTCTGTGACTCGGGTACACTTTAAAAAGGTTGTCCCGATCACAGTGGAGCCAGCTCCCAGCTCTGAACGTCCCTGCCTTGACAGAGGGCTGGCACGGACTTCACCCATATTTTTGTGATAGTTAAAGGGGCAAGATCTGGAGAGAAAACTGGTCAGAGAAGCTGGAGAGTTCCATGCCAGTTTTGTCTCCAGAATTCTCGTAAGATTCCACCCTGTATCTCTGTCCCTTTATCATTGCGAGGTCAAAATCCTGGAATATCTTCACTGCATGAACTGTAGTGATTCAAGAAAGTCACTCACTACCACATTCTAAGTGGCAATTACGGGTGGCCTGTGACTGCCGCAGTCTCTGATTTAGTTTTAATAGTTTATAACTGATATAGTAATTAACCACCAGCGAGCCACCAATTTGAGACTAAATACACAGTCCATTCTTGTAAGGGCTGCAACAAATAAGAGAAAATATCTCAAAAATTCAACCAGTTGCATGGACAAAGATAAGTGGACTGCCTTTAACACAAACACAACTTTTAACAGCATTCAACAATCGAGTCCAGCAGAAAGATTCAGTAACCTGCATTTACATTCCAAAGACTATGACCAATCTAAACATTTGCCAATTAGGATGACTCTGAGATACAAAAAAGGATATTACAGCATAAAGCAGGTTGTGTTACTTTATATGGCAATGATTGTAAAAAGCGTTTTTAAGATATGAAATCTATAATCAAAATTGGAATAATCACAACAGTCTCTTTCTTTAAGAGCTTTTTATCAATAAAGGTTGAACAATTGACTTAAACTATTTTCCACTCTTCAAGCACTTTGGGCAGCACAGTAGCACAGTGGTTAGCACTGCTACTTCACAGCTCCTGGGTTTGACTCCCAGCTCGGGTCACTGTCTGTGTGGAGTTTGCACATTCCCCTGGTGTCAGCGTGGGTTTCCTCCTGGTACTCCGGTTTCCACCTACAGTCCAAAGATGTGCGGGTTAGGTTGATTGGCTATGCTAAGAAATTGCCCCTTAGTGCCCAGGGATGCGTAGGTTAGAGGGATTAGTGGGTATAATATGTAGGGATATGGGGGTAGGGCCTGGGTGGGATTGTGTTCGGTGCAGACTCTTTCTGTTCAATGGTTCACTATTATCCTTCATTCAACGAGCAACACTGATCCAAATCCAGCCCATAAAAAGTATTATGTAATTACTTAGCTCATAATAGACTTGCTCTTACTGTTAAAGCGTGTTTATTGTTTACTGTCTGGGTTCAATGCAAATATTATGATTATTTGCTCAGATAAATATGCAATTTATGAACAGTCAAAATGCAAAGGCTTCTGAAGCACTATTTTAATTCCCCTAACCTAACCTTGTGCATAACAGGAGTTCTGTGTTGAAGTGTAAGGCAGCATTTCAATGTGAATGGTGGGTAATGTGGTTTCCATTATGCTGACACAGGACAACAGTGGAAATAAAGCCAGTTTAGGTGATTATGAATACAAAGCCAGTTAAAAACAAGGGTAGAAATTAAATGGAATGCAGAATTGCCCACATGTGCATGAGATGACATGGGTTCACTTTTTGAAGTTACAGTTACGGAGATGAGGCTGTTATGTGTATACAACCTGGTTAAAACAAACGAGTGGTGAACTCTATTAGTTTTTTTATTGCTTCACCTTTTGCATGTGATGTATACAGGAACAAGATTCATCAGTCCAATAGCAAGTAAAATCTTTACATTTTTTATAGGAGCCACAATGTATGTGGACTGGAAGATAAAAGGTTCCATCCTGCCTTGCAATTAAATGGAAATTTTAAATACTCTAAGAGTTTTATACATAAAGAAACCTATAGGATGAAATCAACATTTTACTTCCAGCTGTCCATATTCACTGAAAATAACACTTCAAACTGGCTTCAACTGCAAGCCAGAGTCAAAACAGCTGGCGATTTCAAAATTATCAACACCAGTCCTCAGTGGGAATGTTTACAATGTATAAATGCTCAAAATAGAGGTCTTGGTGGATTAAACCAATTATGACATTGCATGTAGTAAAAACATATAAATCCCTGGCTCTGACACTATACACAGGTCCTCACTAAATATAGGAAAAGTTTCCCACTATCTAATACAGAAACTGCAGCTGTAGAAATCTACCACACTAAAACAATGTTTGGATTATTTCATCATATAACAGATAGAGTGAAAACTGTTACATGGTAACCATGGTTACAAGCATCCCCCCCCCCCCGACCCCGTGCACATATCCGGAAATACAGCTGTGGGTGGAAAACGACACTGTCCTCCTCCGTGGCCTCTCCAGCTTGTTGGGATTACCCTCATCTAGTTCCACTTATCTATCCAACCGAGAACCTCCAGCAATGTCATTGCTCCCTCTACTTTACATCTGAAGAGCCCCTAGGTTCTTCCTCATCTACATATTACCCTTTAACAAAAATATCCATAGCCCGGAGATCAGCTTTTACCTGCACACTGATAGTGGGCAGGCAGAACTGGATGCTATCACTTTTCAAACCTTTCCCTCCTCGGTGTTGTCACCCCACAACTAGTCTTGAATAAACTGTAATGTTCTCCAGCTAAACATCAAAGTCTTTAGGTCCTGTCACAAACTGCCTGGCCTTCCCATTCATTCCATCTTCCCTCCCAAGAATTTGTAAACTTGGCATTCAATTTGCTCCTGAGCTTTCAGCATGAACATACTTTGTCTCGCATCATCCAGTGGGAGAATGACACTAAGGGAATGGCATGAGGCGAATTGCTCATTTGGTGACATGGTGCAGGTATGATGGGCTGTGTGACCTCCTTCTTCACTGTAACTATTCTGTGATTTTCAAACCAAATATTGCCTCCATAACAAAACCACATTCTTTCACCTCTTCAGCAATATCCATCTTCGCCCCTACTCAGCCATCTACCATTGAATCCCCATCTATGTCTTTGTCACCTCCAAACCGATTCCTATTCTGGTTCTAAATTCAGCTGCCCAGATCTTATCCAACACTAACTCTCATTCATCTGTCACTATAACACGCAACGGTCTGCATTTGTTTCTTGTCTCCGAATACTTGAAATTTAAATTCTCGTCCTCACGTTTAAATCCCTCCAGAGCTCACCAATTTATCTCTTTACCTTCTTATTCCCCATTAGCACATTTCTGTCGAGTAACAGTATCTTGTTAACGTTATTAAAAGTTAATGTTATTAAAAGTTCAATGAAAAATTGGGCTTCTATGAAATCTATGTATTTATACAGATAAGCACAGCAATCTTAACTACTCAATTCATAAAAGACTTTTAGTGAATCATGAATGCGTAATGAATAGGTTTCCTCAGGAGAATGAAATATTTGATAAATATTGCTTGTAGTTGGACAATATTTATTTACAATCAAACAAATTCACAATCAAATCAAATCAAATCATATCACCCTCGATTTTCCAACCTTGAAGGATGTGTTCGCAATTATCTGTCAATGCTAGGTTTTAACTAGCCATTAAGTTACGCTGATGTTGCATTGACTTGGCTTCTGACTCCCTCCAGGAAAATACCGCAGCTCCTTACAGTATTTACAAGCTGGCTTCAGTAGTGGAACACTGTTAGATTGAGATACCCAATGTACAATTAACTTCCTACCATTCCATGTTACTCAGTATTAGAACACCAGCATCTGAAAAAATAATTTCATTTTATGACTTAATCTTGAGTTTGAAGAGCTACCCAATTGCTGCAGCTGTATAGGGCATTGGTGAGGCCGCAGCTGGAGTACTGTGTGCAGTTTTGGGCGCCGCACCTGCGCAAGGATATTTTGGCCCTGGAGGGAGTGCAGAGGAGGTTTACTAGGCTGATACCGGAGTTGAGGGGATTGAGCTATGAGGAGAGGCTGAATAAACTAGGCTTGTACTCGTTAGAGTTTAGAAGAATGAGGGGAGATCTCATTGAGACGTATAAGATGATGAATGGGATGGATAGGATAGAGGTGGAGAGACTCTTCCCGCTCAAAAAAGACAGTAGGACTAGGGGGCACAGCCTCAAGATAAAGGGGAGGCGGTTTAGAACGGAGTTGAGGAGGAACTTCTTCACTCAAAGGGTGGTGAATCTCTGGAATTCTCTGCCCGTTGAAGTGGTGGAGGCTGCCTCGCTAAATATTTTTAAGAAGCGGGTTGATGGGTTCTTGATAAGAGAGGGGATTAAGGGTTATGGGGAGAGGGCGGGAAAGTGGAACTGAGCCACAACAGATCAGCCATGATCTTATTGAATGGCGGGGCAGGCTCGAAGGGCTAGATGGCCTACTCCTGCTCCTATTTCTTATGTTCTTATGTTCTTATGTTCAATTGCACAATATAGCTGGAATAATATTTTTATAATTCTTGGGGTCTGTGCATTGCTGACAAAGGTGTCTCCCATTAACCATGGGTAGTTGCCCTTAAGAAAAGGGTGGAGAGCCTTCTTCTTGAATCACTGCAGTCCTTGCGGTGTAGGTACACCCATAATGATGTTAGGGATGGTGTTGACTCAGTGATGGCGAAAGAACAGCGATATGGTTCCAAGATAGGATGGCGTGAGACTTAGTGGGGAACTTGAAGGCTGTTGCAATTACCTGCTGTTCTTTTCCTTCTTGGTGGTATAGGCCCCCTTTTTGAGAGACGCTGTTGAAGAAGACTTAATGAATTGCATCAGCTTTAGCTCACTGGCTACTTAATTGTAAGTTCCAGCCTGTCTCACCGTGGGTGATGCCTGTTTCCATGCTGTAAACCTCTATGACTCGATACTGCAGAGCAGCTAGTCAATAGTTCACACTGCTGGCATTGTACCCTGGTAGTGAGTTGGATGGTGGTCAAGAGGACTGCTTTGTTCTGGATGTTGTCAAGCTTCTTGAATGCTGTTGCAGCTGCACTCATCCAGGCAACTGGAAAGTATTCTATCATACTCATAACTTTTGCCTTGTAGATGGTAGAGAGGCTTTGGGGAGTCAGGAGGTTTAAAGTTTATTTATTAGCATCACAAGTAGACTTACATTAACAGTGCACTGGAGTTACTGTGAAAATTCCCTAGTTGACATACTCTGGTGTCTGTTTGAGTACACTGAGGGAGAATTTAGCATGGCCAATGTACCTAACCAGTACATCTTTTGGGCTATAGGAGGAAACCGGAGCATTCAGAGGAAACCCACGCAAACATGGGGAGAATGTGCAGACACTGCACAGACCCAAAACTGGAATTGAACCTGGATCCCTGGCACTGTGGGGCAGCAGTGCTAACTACTATGCCAATGTGCCACCCACAGTGAAGATTACACAGCCTCTGACCTGCTTTAATAGCCATGGCATTTATATAGCCATTCCATGATTCTGCCCCTTAAGATAAATGAACAATTGCTGAGAAGCTTTTTTACAATATTCCCTTGTTTTTGTTTAGTCAAATGGGGCTGTGCTGTTCCAATCCATTAACAGTAATTTATGTCCATTGAAAGCAGTTTATTCATCTCAAACATTCGACATGCACTGCCTGAATATTTCCTGAGAAAACATAACATATTATTTAGGTTTTACAGCAAGGGTATATTGGCATGAGAGTGGTAGTGGTACTATAGTACTTTTTACTGTAAACCTGTCAGAATGATGATGATTTTTCTCAAAACAAAGAAATCGTTTTCACATTATCAGGCCAATTTCTGTGGCTTTTCATCTTCAAACTATTTACATTTTCCACTGAATTTAAAGAGTGGAGTTTGGCTGACATTGTGCTCAGCACTATGCCAAGAGAACAGATCAACACATTAAAAGGCGATCTGGAAAAGACCAACAGCCTCAGACAGCTAGACCGCAATATTTTCTCCTTAAACTGAGTTGTACTGTTGCAGAAAACCTGTAGATGATTAGTATAAAATAGACCTTTGCTCTGATTGTATTCTGTTTACCATAGTTTGGACCATGTTCAGTTTGAACATCTATTAAACATTAAAATGCCATGCTGCATTCTCCAACTGGATTAAACTATGGAAATTATCAATCATAAATATAGTTTTCTGTGAGTAAAGATCTCTCAACCTTTAAGAATACACAGTGATCTAAATCCCAGTCTGGACAGAATATAAAGCCAGGTTAGGAACAAGGCAAACAGAGCTCTTATATTGGTCATGAGTTACTGTATCAGACTGAGAGGTTAAAACATAGCCAAAGCCTAATCCAGTACAAATTATTGAGCTGCATCATTCATTAAGAATATAGCACAAAAGATGATAATTAGAGGAATATACATACACAATTTGTCCTGAAGAAAATGATGTGGACTATTAACAGTCAGGCATTAAAAAAATCTCGATTGCATTGGGCACATGGGGTGGAATTCTTCCATCCCTCTGGGATGTGTTTGGTGCCAGGCAGGAATGGAGAATCTAACAGGAGCCAAAACGTCGGACACAGCAGCATAAAATCAGGTCATAATTCTCCCAAAGGTGGGTTAACAGTGGATCAGTCAGCTGGTGGTGTGAACGCAATTTGATTTTATTTGCATCTCATGAATGCTGATTAAAATGGCTACACGCTGACATCCTGTCAGGCCTTTCCAGCTTGAAATGACATCGGTCTAAAACCCCATTGCTAATCAGTGGCATGCACAAGGTAGTCCTCAGGTCACGAGAGACTTCAGGGTGAGTGCAATATTGCCATAGTGCTGCACTGCTCCTAATATTCACCACTTTGCTGGGGCTGACCAGATTCTGATATCCATCTCCATACCGAGCTGGGGTTCGTGAACAGCACCGTGATGCTGGACCCTCCTATATCACCCACTCAGATCAGTGCAATGCCTGGGGTGGGGAGTACAGGGGTCTCCTTCCTCCTCCCTCGTGCCACACAGCAGTGTCTATCTGGACAGCACTGTGCTGCGGGACTTGTGCAGTCACCACAACAAAGGTCTGAATTTTGACCCGGGCTGGAATGCAAGGTGGGGCGGTGCCCTAACGAAGACAAGGTGGGCAATGTGGAAGGAGGGCTGTGCCAGGGGGGGAGGGAAGGATGAGTGCGCACGCCAGTAGGCAGGAGGCCAAGGAGGTGGAGGAAGAAGATGTCCAACGGAAGGCAGAGGGAAGACTGAGGAGAGGTAAGCTGAGCCTCAACGTATCAGCATGAAAAGCTCACAAACACAGGAGTCAAAGAGATACCTCATCATTTACTGGAAGATGATGCATGAAGATTCCAAAGGCAGTGGGGCATGGGTGCCATGTAGGTGATGGGCTCAGTGAAGGTGGCACGGGGGTAGGGGGCATAGTCAAATCAAGGAACAAACTTCCTTTCGAGGCTGCTAGCTTTTCCCTCTAGATTGCTGACATCCTGTGCGGTCTGGTGAAGACAGGTGGGATGAAGAGAGTGATAGACTAGTGTTTAAATATGGCACCAGGACCTTTGAACCCATCAGCTGCTGGCCCATTAGGAGCCTGTGCCTAATCAATGAGGTACCAAGCACAGAGTATGGTGTGAGGTGCCAGTCCTCTGGCCAGTGGGAAAGGCACTGCCAGAGCACCCACCATTGCCCTTAAGACTCAAAGCCAGAGAATTCCCACCCATGGTATTGTACAGAGACACACAAAACATTCCAAGCTCAATCTAAGCTCTGTTAGCTGATTAAAACTGGGTGACAATAAAAAAAAACAGCATTTATATTGCATATTTAACACATTGCAGACTCAACTCAACACTGAGCCATGTGAAGAGACAGGACAGAAAACTTGATCAAAGAAGTCGGTTTTAAGGAGTGAAAGGCAGAGAGGTTGCTCAATCGAACCCGAATCCTGGAAGGTGTTATTTCTGATTACCATCCAGTGATTCTGAAGGAACGTGTGTCAACAGAAGCAGGTTCGATGACCAGCGACCGCACCTAATATCCTGGTCAAGGAAAGTGAAAGGAATGATCTTAATTGAGAAATCAGGGGAAGGAATGCATCCTGAATTATATTTGTACAGGGGGCACCAAGCGACAGGAAAATGCAGTAAAGTAGGAATATTTTGAAAGGGAGAAAAAAGTCAATAAAGGTTCAGCTATTGAATAGATTGATTTAAAACATACAATTTGAAATTTTAAATTTCATTTACATAATGTGCCACACTAATTAGCTTCTTCTGCCGTTCGGGGACACTTGAAAGAAAGAAAATCCACTTACAATCTTGAGCTGATGTTACTGTCACCTGTACTATCACCAGAGGTAGGAAAAACCACATATGGACCAAGCCCCGCATGTCTAAATACTAAAGAGCGGACTCTTCATATGAAAACAAGCGGGGAGACAATTCTCAATGTGATAACATCAAACCAAAGTGCTCTTCCGCTTTCAGCCCCAGCTCCAGTTCAAACAACGAGTTCTCCGCTGCTCCTGAAGCTTTAAATAGAAAAACTTTGGCAACACTCTTTCCCCTGCCTCCCCCTGAAATCTGATACTTAAAATGGGCCTCTCATTTTCCGTTCTGTCTTTGATTGATATTTGTTTAATAAACCACGACATATTAGTGTAATAAACATGTGCGACCGAGGTTGGTTTACTTCTGAAAGTTTGCTACAAACTAAAGAAAGCATCAGCAAACACTTGTATTTGAAATGAAAGCACCAATACGGCTGGTGCAGTGTGATATTTCAGAGCAGATTGAAACGGCACTGTCCATGGAGGAAAAAAACATTGTTAATTAAGACTCATCCACTTGAAGCGTTTAATACATTTACCTGGACTGGCCATTTGGCAACAAAGTGGGCTGGAGCTCTGTATTCCCACTCAGCTCCACCAGTCTTTTTTTTACCGGTTCGGTAAAATAATTGGGAGAGGGACTGCAGAAATTCTTCAGTGTGTTTATAAAAATTAATGAGTCTGATTTCTCTCTGTTTTCTCTCTCCGATACAAAGTCAGAGCAAAAAAAAAGCAAACAATTAATATCAGGCCCTTGATTTTCACCTATACTAAAGCAAAAATACCGTGGATGCTGCTCTCGCTACAGGTGCTGACTGACCTGCTAAGCATTTCCAACATTTTCTGTTATTATCATCGATTTTCATCTCTCCACTGCCCTCCTTTCCAACAACGAAAAATTGCATTGATACAGCACCCTCAATGCGTTAAAATGGCGCGAAGTGCTTCAAGCAAGCATTATGGATCAACATTTCACTGTGAGCCACATAACATGTGGACAGGGGACCAAAATCTTGGTTAGATGAAGGCTTTCAGGAGTGTCTTAAAAGAGATGGAGAAATGGGGATTGGTAGATCTCAGGGCCTAGATGCAAAAAGATACAGCTGCCAATGGTACAGTGATGGGAAATGGGTCTGGGCAAGAATCCAGAATTGGCGGCACAGTGGTTAGCACTGCCCTCTCACAGCACCAGGAACCTGGGTTCAATTCCGGCCTTGGGTTCTGGTCTGTGTGTAGCTTGCACATTCTTCCAGTGTCTGTGCGGGTTTCCTCTGCGTCTCTGATTCCTTTCCACGCTCCAAAGATGTGCAGGTTAGTTGGATTGGCCAAGGTAGGTTGCCCCTTAGTGTTCCAAAATGTGTAAATGAGATGGGATTAGCCATGGTAAATGGAAGGTTACCAGGATAGGCTGAGACAGAGGGCTGGGTAAGAAACTCTGTCAGAGAGCCACTGCAGACTTGATGGGTCAAATGGTCTCTTCTGCACTGTAGGGATTCTATGATTCTACATAGAAAGGCAGAAGTCTCAGGAAAATGAAGGGCTGACCCCATTCCCAGGGCTTTTAGTTTTTCAGGGTGATTTTTAAAGGTGCCGACTGAATCTGGTCATAAGCCTGCAACCTATGCTCCTAACCTGACTGATTCTATTGTGGGGTTCGAAACCTTCTATTCCTTTGAATTTGGCATGGAGTTGGTCCAGTTTTTCAGTGGTGTCATGGCCTGCATAAGAGAACCTTTTGAATGGGAAATTCAAAATGATCTGCCTCATACCCCTCATGCAAAGATATGACCCCCCTCCTCTGCAGACACCCACTGTGGCTCCTCATATACCCCATGCCAAGGTACGTAATCCCCACCCACCCTCTATGGTGCCAGGAAAGAGACCAATGCCAGTAATGCCCTGAGGCCTTCACCACTGGATCCCTGAAGACAGGTGAGTGATGCAGCAGTTGACTGATATGGAAAGTTCCCCAGTAAAGGCAAGGGGACGGAGGTCCGGAGCAGAAACAAGAGTTGATTTTCAGTGCCCGCTCCTCCTGAAACCAGGTTTTTTGATTAGATATTAATACCAGAATTTTATCGACACGTCTGCCCTAGAATCGGGGCAGGCGAGGCTCGCAAAACAGCATTCTTCATTAGCCTCAGGTGAGATCTTATGAGCCTCAGGTGGGAGAGGCAGTAAAATTCTGGCAAAAGTGCCTGTCGGTTAGACATAGACCAATAAGCTGTTGGCAAACCCAAGTGCTAAGTAGCCTCCCAGGAGACTCTTACAACTAACGTTAAACCCCTGAGTTATTAATAAATTCCTGTGGGCTGAAGGATAATTGGCTTGAAATGGCTCATCACTGAGCCTGACATCCAGCCACAATTGGAGAAACAAAACAGAGAGAAATCAGACTCATTAATTTTTATAAACACACTGAAGAATTTCTGCAGTGCCTCTCCCAATTATTTTACTGAACCGGTAAAAAAGACTGGTGTAGCTGAGTGGGAATACGGAGCCGTATCTCTCCATCCCACTTTATTGCCAAATGGCTGGTCCAGGTAAATGTATTAAAAGCTTCAAGTGGATGAGTTTTAATTAACAATGTTTTCCCCCATTGTAAATGGCCTTGGAGGGAGTGCAGAGGAGGTTTACTAGGCTGATGCTGGAGTTGAGGGGGTTGAGCTATGAGGAGAGGCTGAATAAATTAGGCTTGTACTCGTTAGAGTTTAGAAGAATGAGGGGAGATCTCATTGAGACGTATAAGATGATGAATGGGATGGATAGGATAGAGGTGGAGAGACTCTTCCCGCTCAGAAAGGACAGTAGGACTAGGGGGCACAGCCTCAAGATAAAGGGGGGGGGCAGTTTAGAACGGAGTTGAGGAAGAATTTCTTCACTCAAAGAGTGGTGAATCTCTGGAATTCTCTGCCCGTTGAAGTGGTGGAGGCTACCTCGCTAAATATTTTTAAGAAGCGGGTTGATGGGTTTTTGATAAGAGAGGGGATTAAGGGTTATGGGGAGAGGGCGGGAATGTGGAACTGAGCCACGACAGATCAGCCATGATCTTATTGAATGGCAGGGCAGGCTCGAAGGGCTAGATGGCCTACTCCTGCTCCTATTTCTTATGTTCTTATGTTCTTATGTCTCAATCTGGTCTGAATATCAAACTGAACCAGCTGTATTGGTGCTTTTATTTCGTTGCTATTGCTTTCTTTAAACTAGTTTGTAGCAAACTTTCAGAAGTAAACCAACCTTGGTCGCACATGTTTATTATGCTAATATGTCATGGTTTATTAAACATGTTGGGCCTTTCCTGCCCCTTCCAATTAAATTAGGGATAACCTTACTGAATCTAGGAAGCAAACCACACCTAGTTCTCCCAGTTCCTCCATGCAGCATGCTATGGGCTCCATTTAATTCTGCCATATGATTCTATCGTAACTAACTTCACCCTTTACAGATGAGAAATGTAAATGTATACTCGAATCTTACTCTTAAAACTGCTGATTGACAGACCACATTGTACAGTTTTGCTGTATCAACCAAGAGAATATGGAGAGAGATGTTGGTGAGAGAGTTAAATGTTGCATCTTGCTGGGGCCTCAGCTATTTACCATTTATATAGATGATCTGGAGGAGGGAACCGAGTGCAGGGTGTCGAAATTTGCTGATGACACCAAGATTGGGGGAAAGGCAAATTGTGCGGAGGGTGTGGAGAGTCTGCAGAAGGATCTAGATAGGCTGGGCGAATGGGCCAGGAAATGGCAAATGGAATTTAATGTTGGCAAGTGTGAGGTGGTCCACTTTGGTAGGAAGAATGGTAGGAAGGACTATTACTTACGTGGCGAAAAACTGCAGCAGGCGACGGTGCAGAGGGACCTCGGGGTCCTTGTGCATGAGTCGCAAAAACCCAGCTTGCAGGTGCAGCAGGTGGTCAGGAAGGCGAATGGGATGCTGGCCTTCATAGCGAGGGGGATTGAATATAAAAGTAGGGAGGTCTTGCTGCAGCTGTATAGGGCATTGGTGAGGCCGCAGCTGGAGTACTGTGTGCAGTTTTGGGCGCTGCACCTGCGCAAGGATATTTTGGCCCTGGAGGGAGTGCAGAGGAGGTTTACTAGGCTGATACCGGAGTTGAGGGGATTGAGCTATGAGGAGAGGCTGAATAAACTAGGCTTGTACTCGTTAGAGTTTAGAAGAATGAGGGGAGATCTCATTGAGACGTATAAGATGATGAATGGGATGGATAGGATAGAGGTGGAGAGACTCTTCCCGCTCAAAAAAGACAGTAGGACTAGGGGGCACAGCCTCAAGATAAAGGGGAGGCGGTTTAGAGGAGGAACTTCTTCACTCAAAGGGTGGTGAATCTCTGGAATTCTCTGCCCGTTGAAGTGGTGGAGGCTGCCTCGCTAAATATTTTTAAGAAGCGGGTTGATGGGTTCTTGATAAGAGAGGGGATTAAGGGTTATGGGGAGAGGGCGGGAAAGTGGAACTGAGCCACAACAGATCAGCCATGATCTTATTGAATGGCGGGGCAGGCTCGAAGGGCTAGATGGCCTACTCCTGCTCCTATTTCTTATGTTCTTATGTTCTTATCTTGTCAAAAATTTGGAAGAAGAGTTCTATCCAGGGTATCCTTGTGGCACAGTGTCCCTGCCTCTGGGCTAGAAGATCCAGGTTCAAGTCCCACTTCAGGAATTAATGGCAATGGCTTAATGAACATGGAAATTATCAGCTTGTAAATCCTTCCAATATGTCTGATGGCAGGTAGTGAGGGTTTCCTAGTGCAGTATACTGCAGAAGGGAGTGGTAAACCACTGCTGTACATATCAAACATCGACATGAACCAGTCCAATGAAAGTTCATGGTCATCTAAAGCATCTTAGGGCATGGTAACTGAAATGTTCTTTCCCATGGACTGATCAATATCTTTGTAATCGTGAATGTTTGTAATATGAGATCTGACAATATCTGAACAGAATTCATTGCCTGAGGGTAGGAACAGATCAAGTCGTTGTAAATTCCAGAAAGCAAAGCAAGCATTAGTTTTTATTGTCTGGACCTGAGTTTGAGTTATTTCTTTTTCTGTTTAAGAGAACTGCAATGGAACAACCACAACCAATAAAATTAAGAAAAGGCTCTTTGAAAATAGGCACTCAGACCACGATTGTGAGCTCTGTCATGCGAGCACCAGCCCAAAGCCATAAAGTGTCATTACAGCCACACTACTGGACGTTTCCTCATGTCCCATGCAAAGCCCCATGTTAGGCAGCTTAGTGCCAACTCCATATTAGGCAGGTTAGTGCAGGCATATTGGGAGTGCATGCCAGCAACTCATGGCTGACTGTGATATGAATCTACTGTTTCAGCTGAATTGATGTCTGTTTCACAGACTTTGTCTGTATGTCACCACAGAACCCCTGTGATACTCAAGCTTCCAATGAACGCATGTTCAGTAGCATGAGAGATCCTTAATTAACCCAAGCATTAACATGAGGTGCTTTTGACTTCCTTCTACTGTGACAAAGTTATGGAAATGCTGTGGCTTTTTTTGATTCTGGAGGTTTTATGGTGAGCTATTGCATGCGTTCAAGGAGGACAGATATTCAGGTGACACAACTGTGTAAGAGGTTTGGTCAGCGGGGCCGCGATTGAGCCTGGGAGTGGGGGGGCTGGTGGTCAGAGGAGCAGCGTTGCTTGGGTCGCGGAGCTGGCCAGCAAACAGGAGGATGACGATTTGGGGCCAGTACGCACGTGCAGAGACCCGCTGGTTTCAACCTCCTGGGTAGGCATTGGCCCCACCCTCTGAAATCTAATGATATTCACACAGGTGGCCTCTGTAGTGCACAGTGTGTGGGAGATGTGAGTGTGCACTCCTACTGAAAACAAAAGCATGAATTACTTCAGTTTTCCTGCAAATTCAACACTTCAAATTTTTTTGGGAGAATTCCAATGTATGCTTCTGACAACGACCAAAAAACATCACATCCATGACAAAGATTGCCTCAACCCAACCTGCGCCACTCCACAAATCTGTGCCTTCTTGCATGTTGTAGATTAAGCAAACAGTCCATTAACACATGAAGGTAGTTTTGATGGGCAAAGTCCTGGTTATAATATCCAGTAAGTTGCATTCAAATAAAAAGTATCCCCTGCAATCAGCATTTGTAAGAAATGCGGGAGCACCTTCAGATGTACTGAGCCCAAATCTATAGATAACTTTTACAGTTCTACTATTTGTAGATGCATACCCATTTTGTGTTTCAGATTCATTTGCTGTCTCCCAACTAACATATTGCAAAAAGATCACACAGTGTGTCTTGTCAGCTTTCAGTGCCTCATGGAGTGCTGGAAGGCAGAGTTTGGCAAATTTCTGGAAACTGTCTTTGCAAACAGCCTTTTCTGCAGTAGCTTTGCTTCAGCTCATTGGCTTCTTTTAATTTGAATGCATCTTGCTGAAGCATCAGCTACACTCCCTGGCCATCTCTTTGATCAAGGACGCCAGCATCACATCTGTGAACCCAAGGAGCTCTCTCTCTTTCCTACTGCTCTTACCAACAGTCAGGAGCAGCTTCCTTCCATTGGGTACAGATCACCTTAAAGGGAGACAGATTCTCTTTAAGAGGAGGAGGCTGCCTGCATCTTGTGCTGATGTAGAGTGCTGGTGTTGGACTGTTCTCGGCCAAGTGTTGCAGACTGGCACATTCCAAGGTCCAGGACTACGTGTTGAAGCTTGGAGCAGCTGCCGCAAAGGCACAAAGGGGAAAGGCCATGCTGCAAGGCCTTTTAACAGAGGCAGACCGAGGGCCTGGGAACTGCAGAATACCCTCAGCCTGAGTAACTATGTGCCAATCTGAGCAATAACAGCACACAGTAATATTTGAGGAATGTATATAGTTTTAAGTGTTGAAATGTTATGATTGTAATTTGTATAGAACTGTACAAAGTTTTAATTCTGCACTGTTTGCAATTCAAAGACATGTAGATTTGCAATGGTTTATTTGAGATTTTTATGAATAAAGTATATTTTTGGGAAAAAAAAGCACAGTTAAAATTCTCACAACACCAGGTTAAAGTCCAACCAGTTTATTTGACAGTAATCTCACAAGCTTTCGGAAACGCTGTTCCTTCGTCAGGTGTGTGGAAGGTTCTGATCAGAGAAGGGCATATAAAGTCACACACAGTTTACAGAATACTGATTAGAATGCAAGTCTTTACAGCTAACCTGCTATTCAAGTCTTAAAGATGCAGATAATGTGAGTGGAGATAGCATTAGCATAGGTTAATGAGATGTGTATTGTCTCCAGACAGGACAGTAATGTCGTACAAATGTCGCACTATCTGTAACCCCCATGACTTGCCTGGACTTGTAAAATCTCACTTACTGTCCTCTCTGGAGACAATACACATCTCTTTAACCTATGCTACTGCTATCTCCACTTACATTTTCTGCATCTTTAAGACTTGAATAGCAGGTTAGCTGCAAAGACTTGCATTCTAATCAGTATTCTGTAAACTGTGTGTGACTTTATATGCCTTTCTCTGATCAGAGAAACACTGCTTCCGAAAGCTTGTGAGATTACTATCAAATAAACTGGTTGGACTCTAACCTGGTGTTGTGAGACTTCTTACTGCATCTTGTGCTATCAACTGCCACTGTGGGCCATCTGCTGAGCGCTCAGCCAACCAGAAGTGTAGCAATCATTTAAACAATGAGGCGGCATGGAGTTTACATGCCAACTGCTTCATGGAGTGGCACGATGGCATAGTGGTTCACATTGCTATCTCACAGCGCCAGGGACCCGGGACATGGCTTGGGTCACTGTCTGAACAGAGTCTGCACATTCTCCCTGTATCTGTGTGGGTTTCCTCCAGGTGCTCTGGTTTCCTCCCATAGTCCAAAAAACACGCTGGTTAGGTGCATTGGCTGTGCTAAATTCTCCCTCAGTGTACCCGAATAGGCACCAGAATTTGACGACTGGTGCATTTTCACAGTAACTTTATAGCGACGTTAATGTAAGCCTACTTGTGCCACTTATAAATAAACTTTAAAAAAACTCAATAGGTGTGAGCTGTTTGCAAAATATATCCCATGTCCAAAAACAGTCTAAAATGAATTTTAAACTGTAAATGTTTTATGTCAACCATTCAACAAGACAGTTGGTCATTTTACAACTTTAAACCACTCAAAGTGCAGAAGGGGTTGAAGTTGTGAAACCCCTTTCCCACCTTTTGTGTATAAAATAAACCAACCATCTTATATCTTATCCATGTTTGCTGTGGGGGCTATTCATAAAGGATTGCAGAGAGGCACAGTTTGGCCAATTTCTCAGCATTCCTCCGGACTGAAAGGTTTGGGGAACATTCACCCCCCACTTACAAAGGGGAAATCAAAATCAGAAACATCGTTCTGTTTATGGACAGGTAATGAGAGAATAAATCAGGGCTGTTTAAATTAATCCCTCTCCAGTCTGGAACAGTCCTGTGGCCCTGGATGTCTCTGCTGAATCAAATCATTGGTTTCCAGACAATCAATCATCTGTTTTTAACTACTTTATCCTTGAAAATACACAATATCTGACCTCTAGCCTTTAAAGCCTTCCTAAAGCCATCCTATAAATGTAAATGACAAGAATGAAAGGGTACCTTCTTATTTGGAATGCTCCAAGGACAAACGGGACTAGACAATGTTTTAATTTTTAGATCCTTGTGAATAATAAGACATTTATAAAGAAAGTCTTAGTCTAAAATGAATGCGTGAGAAAGTACTTAGTGCATTAATACTTAGGTTTGCTGCTGGTTTAATATTTCAAGTTGTCGGCACATCTGGGTCCTTTCAAGTGTTTTGTCTGATTCTGGAAAGTTATATTTGGCTGCTGAAAAGAAAGCTGTTGCTACTTTTTGCTTTGTGTTTGATCACCTTACACGGTTTAATTACAGTTGTGAGGCTGCCTTCAGGGCTGGAAGACGGGGAACTGGAACTGCGGCGAAAAGGATGAGGGGGCACTGCATAGGTAACCATTCCCGCAGTGGATCATCATGGAGCACTTCTCCTATATAACCATCACTGAGGAGCAATACGTAGGGCATCTTCACTTCACCAAGGAGGTCGTCACCAGGTTATGTGAATAGCTTTAGCCGCTATTCACGCATGGAGAGCATTGCCTACGGCTGCCAACATCACTATGATCCTTACATTTTATGCCTTACGCTCCTGTCAAGATCTAGTTCTAGTTCTTAGTCTACCTGCTGTACCAAGATAGCCGTGAGGATTTCTACAACAGAAGCAAAGCAAACATCTCCTTGCAGCAATAAAAAAAGTTAATTTATATGTTATCTTTAAATGTAATAAAATGCCAGAGATCACTCTACAGAAATGTTATCAAATACAATTTGGTATCAATTCAAATAGTCAGACTCAAGGATAGATAGGCTTGATGAAAGAGACAGATTTCATAGATCATAGATTTAATGGAAGATTGCGTGGCAGAGAAGTTGGTTGCACAGCAGAGAGGTTGAGAGCTAGATGGTGAGGCATCTAGTGGGAATATTGGGCTTTTGTCTACATTGAAGATTTCCTCAGGAGCCAAAGAGCCACAGAGGTGCATCCACACTGCCTTACCTTCTCCCCATCATCAGCCTGCCATTTTTATCATTAGAAAGTAGTTTAATGTCCTCAGCATTTTCCTGATAGCATGCAGATCATTGCCTGGATGATTCTATCCCATGCATTAGTTTCCTGTATCATACAGTTACATTACAGGCTGATTGTTGGCTGATAAGGAGATGCCCCTCTGACACCTCATCAATTCCATCAGTAAAATGGCTGCTTGTAAAATGTCTTTGTGCATTTTAGAGAGCTGGTCAGAATGCAAAGATTTAATGTACTCAACAAACGTCAGCCCCTCTTGACAACTTGAAACCCGGGTAGAACAGTGTCATTTTAATCATACAAAGTGAAAATGAACGACCAGATATATTATCACAACCACGGACACATACGTGCAACTGGAGAAACTCCTCCTTCGTAACAGACAGCTGATGAGGAGTTGTTACTTCACAAACTGAACCACAAACAGGATGACCATCAGTCCCAAAGTCAACTCCCACCCCCAAATGCAATATATTAGCACTAACACTCGCCATAGCAACAACTTTCCCCAGAGTAGTAATGTCACACCAGAAACCAGCAAACATTCTACAAGCTACCAAAAGCAACTCATATACCTGAACGTGAAAGATATATGTGTACGTGTAGAGACAGGCTGAAGGGAAACAGATTAGAGTGAGCAGTTTTATTCTTGTAGGTGATGACATTCTTTATAGACTGTGTAGGTGTTAATCACAACTGCATGTGATAGCATATGCAATGTGTCTTTTTTTTATGAAAAGGCAAATGTTTGGTGGAATCCCTTTGCGCACTGTGTATGTAATGCACTGGCTTGCCATAGTCTAATGATCTCTGTGTTCTTATCTGAGAAAGGTGGTCCTTGCTATAGAGTGAGTGCAGTGAAAGTTTACCAGGCTGATTCCTGGGATGACAGGACTAGCATCGGAGGAGAGACTAAATCGGTTAGGATTATATTCACAAAGTTTAGAAGAGTGAGAGGGGATCTCATGGAAACTTATAAAATTCTAACTGGATTAGACAAGATGGAACAAATGTTTTTGACATGATTTGATTTGATTTATTAATGTCACATATACTAACATACAGTGAAAAGCATTGTTTCTTGCACGCTATACAAACAAAACATACCATTCATAGAGAAGGAAACAAGACAGTGCAGAATGTAGTTTTACAGTCATAGCTAGGGTGTAGAGAAAGATCAAATTAATGCAAGGTAAGTCCATTCAAAAGTCTGACAGCAGCAGGGAAGAAGCTGTTCTTGAGTCGGTTGGTATGCAATTTCAGACTTTTACATCTTTTTCCCAAAGAAAGAACGTGGAAGAAAGAACGTCCGGGGTGTGTGGGGTCCTTAATTATGCTGGCTGCTTTGCCAAGGCAGCGGGAAGTGTAGACAGAGTCAATGGATGGGAGGCTGGTTTGCGTGATGGATTGGGCTACATTCACGACTTTTGTAGTTTCTTGCAGTCTTGGCCAGAGCAGAAGCCATAGCAAGCTATGGTACAACCAGAAAGCATGCTGTCTATGATGCATTTGTAAAAGTTGGTGAGAGTTGCAGCTGACATGCCAAATTTCCTTAGTCTTCTGAGAAAATAGAGGTGTTGGTGGGCTTTCTTAATTGTAGTGTCAGCGTGGGGGGACCAGGACAGGTTGTTGATGATCTGGACACCTAAAAACTTGAAGCTCTCGACCCTTTCTACTTTGTCCCCATTGATATAATGTGGGTATGCCGGCGTTGGACTGGCGTAAACACAGTAAAAAGTCTGACAACACCAGGTTTTAGTCCAACCTATTTATTTGATAATATACTCGCAAGCTTTCGAGGGGTTACCCCATTGATATAGACAGGGGTGTGTTTTTCTTTACGCTTTCTGAAGTCGATAACAATCTCCTTCATTTTGTTGACATTGAGGGAGAAATTATTGTTGCTGCACCAGTTCACCAGATTCTCTATCTCATTCCTGTACTCTGTTTCATAGTTTTTTGAGATCTGACCCACTACGGTGGTGGCGTCAGCAAACTTGAAAATTGAACTGGAGAGGAATTTGGCCACACAGTCATCGGTGTATAAAGAATATAGTAGGGGACTGAGAAGATAGCCTTGTGGGACACCATTGTTTAGGATGATCATGGAGGAGGTGTTGTTGCCTACCCTTACTGATTGTGCTCTATGAGTTAGGAAGTTCAGGATCTAGTCACAGAGGGAGGTGCTGAGGCCCAGGCCATGGAGCTTGGAGATGTGTTTTGTGGGAATAATAGTGTTGAAGACTGAACTGCGGTCAATAAATTGTTTCCAATAAAGAAGTGTTCCTAATGGTGTGGGAATTCCATAACTAGGAGTCATAGTTGGAGGATAAGGGGTAAAACTTTTAGGACTGAGGTGAGGAGAAATTTCTTCTCCCAGAGAGTACAGAATGTGTGGAATTCACCAGCACAGAAAGTAGCTGAGACCAAAATATTGTCTGATTTCAAGGAGAAATTAGATATAGCTCTAGGGGCTAAAGGGGTCAAGGGATATGGGGGGAAGGCGTGATCAGGATTTTGGATTCGATGATCAGCCATGGTCAAAATGAATGGTGGAGCAAGCTCAAAGGGCTGAAAGGCTGACTCCTGCTTTGAGTTTCTACGTAATGTGGCTCTGAGACTTTTTTTTTGAGAGGAAAGAATTCAGGCAGAAGCCAATCTGATCACCGCATGGAACACCAAGCACAGCTACAGAACTGGTCAATGACAGCCACTGCCAAAAACATGATCAACCAATTATTCACATGTTCAAGCAATGTTCCCAATAACAGGAGGGCTTTGCATTACATCCCTAAGGAGAATTCCAGATTTGTAGCCTGCTGTCATAATCAGCCTGGGCAGCCAGAATTGGAGGCTGAGCAGGAGTGTTTTCGCCACTGTGGCTCTCGGCTGAGCTGCCAGACTACAGCTTATCAATGAGCATTTCAAGTCTATTTCCCATTCCCAACAGAACAACCAACTCTCAATCCTCACAACAGTACTTAATACGACAATCTAATTGTCTTTCTTCTGTCTAGTCGAATGGAACTTGCCCTCACTTCAATACCCTCAATGCCTCTCTTGCATGCTCCTTTCCCTCTCCTTGTCCTCCTCTGCATTGTTTATCAGTGGTTACAACTTAGGATGTGATTAGTTCCCATTGGGAATACAGGTGATCAGCAACCTGGAATAACTTCGGACTTTGAGAGTGTGGCTATAGGCTGCGGCACCACAGTATGGACTGGGAGCAATCTGGCTCACAGATTGTGTGTCATTCAGGTGAGCACTGAGAGAATAGGTGGCATGCCTATCATCCTGAGAGAAGTCAGTAAGTGCTTATCTCATGGAGCTAAGGCCACACCCTTGACGTTGCACTTCATCATTCCTCTTATTCTGTGTAAAGTCAGAGTGCAGGAATGACATGATGATTTGGAGGTTGAACCATGATGTGGCATCTGGTGATTGATGAATCATCGACACACAGATAGGAGCCTCCTAATGGTCGCGTGTGGCAGTGAAAAAATGTGCATGTTGCCACAACAACCTGAGTACACTGTCCCCATTCTTTTACACTGTGTTTACCTTCACAACTTGCATGGGGAATCACTGATCGACCTTCCTGTAGGACTTGTAGAATACGTGCTCCCTAACAATTGATAATGAGCTTACCAGGTGGAGCTCATATAGCAAGTCCTGTATAAAGCAGGCCCCAGAGTGGGTACATTATTGTATTATCCCAGTTGAGTTCACCACAGGCTTAAGGTATTGTCTTACTTTATTTTGTGCAATAAAGCACCATTCCTTTATACTGACTCCTGGAGTTACCATATGCACCTATTAAAAAGAATCTGAAAAATGATGCAACGGAGATTTCAATGCATTTGAGAAATATTTATTGCTTTCTAAATGTAAAACACAACAACAGATAGTTGGGATTTCACTGAGCATAGAACTGAAAATGACTGATCTATTTCACCAGGATTTTCCATTCACCCCGGGTGTGTTTTGCAGTGATGGAGGCAGCCTTCCATTGGCTGGTGGTGGGATCTTCTGGCTTTGCTTCTATCAGTGGGATTTCCCATTGTTTGCACCCTTGCTGCTGGGGAACCTGCACTGGGGGATTGGCATCGGCAGGACTGGAAGATCCTGCTGACAGAAACGGCTGGAAAATCCTGCCTTTGATCATTTAAATGTCCCTAAATTGGTTTCCTTTAATGTGGATGGCCATAAAACAATAGACAAGGGTCGTGGGTGGAGGGAGGGGACTGGTAGTGTTGAGGTGGCAACACGGGCTCGTTGGGCCGAAGGCCTGTTTCCCGGGCTGTTTTTGTTCTTTGTTCTTTTTGTTAAACTCATAGATGCCGTGCACAGCCCTTCACATTTTAAGAGGGAAGTGAAACATTCATCACCCACAGGGTAGTTGACTCTGGTTAACTTAGCAATGAAACAAAAACCTAGACACATTCAATCTTCCATTTTGAAATATGCACAGAAAACAGCCCTATGTTAGGAATTTTAATGGGACTTCCCTGAAGACAACATGGTAATTTGTGGAATTCCTGAATTTTAACAAAATTAAAGTGTCAGAAAACTGGGATGTAACATCAAGCATTCTATGTGCAGTGGCTGGATCTCACTCTCTTCCGTTCTCCCATTCCCCTGAGAGATTGTATCAGCTTTCCAAGGCTTGACTGGGGGACTATTATACATGAAATTGTGTCTCAGAACAACACCAAGATCAGTGTTCTGATAAAGATTAATAGCAACTAGTTGCCAACAACCTTGGCTAGGATCGTCAAAATGTTAAAATGAGCAGGGTGTGGGTCATGTTTTGGCAGTGCCGTATTCTTATTCAGAAAGCAATCAATTTAGCTCAGGTTCTAACATAAATGATTGTGTTGTAATCCTACAAACAACCCACTGGAAAATAAAACAAATTCAATTATGGCCCGGGAATATACGCCCAGTGAAGGGAACATTAGCTTCAGCCAAAAGAGCATTAAAGATTTGAGTGCAGCTGCAGAAAATGGGGCTGTTTATTGCACACGTGCTAAGCAAATTCAAAAAAAAATAACAAAATCTCCATTTTGGTGGGTGCAAGACTTTAATATAATAGTGCAAACTACCTTTGGTTATTCAGGACAAATTTGAAAAAAATAATTTTAGCCCAGTAAATATCAATCCTTCATGTGAAATAATTTGCCCTTTTGCTTTGCTATTTTTGTGGTACTCTGCAGTTAACTCTTGGACAACCTTATCATTCTTATGGCCTTATGAGTGACACGCTGGCACAGTGCTTAGCACTGCTGCCTCTCAGCACCAGGGACCCTGGGTTTGATTCCCAGCTTGGGTCACTGTCTACGCAGAGGCTGCACGTTCTCCCCATGTCTGCGTGGGTTTCCTCTGGGTGCACTGGTTTCCTCCCACCGTCCAAAGATGTGCAGGTTAGATTGATTGGCCATGCTAAATTGTCCCTTAGTGTCCCAGGGTGTTTAGGTTAGAGGAATTAGCGGGATAAATTTGTGGGGATAGGACCTGGGGTAGGATTGCTGTTGGTGCACTCTTGATGGGCTGAATGGCCTCCTTCTGTACTGAGATTTCTATGATTTCCACAATTGAGGAATCTTTCCATTTTGGAACTGTGTATGTTTGTCATTCATTTAGAATATTCATCAGTTTACAATACAGCAGTACATCAGACTCTGAGTCCTTCTTACTTCAAAGTCTTACATGTAATTTGATTAAGAAGAAAAAAGAGTCAGTACCACCTTCAAATTCTCAGCAAAGTTGCAAATACAAAGAGGATGTTTTTACCTGGAGCATCAAATAGGCACTTGTTCAAAAAACCATCCCATTTTCCTCACCATCAGCGAACGAAAAGAAACACAATATAAAAAAATTATACCAAGAGAAAATTTTCCTTCAGGTGTGCTTCAGATTGTCTCAGTTGAGTGTAATTGGTCAGTTGATCACACAATCACCATGGTGACAGGCAGCCTGTCCAATGAGAGATACTTGGGGTCATCGCTCACTATTCAAAGTGTGGATGTCCCTTTTAAAACAGGCTGTTGATGGACTGATAATCTGGAGGTGAGTTATGGAAGAGCATCTCAGTTCAGTGATACCATGGAAAATAATGTAAGGACTCTGAAGAAGGTACTTTCCAATCAGAAGCAATTAGCTTACTGAGGAGACACTTCAGGTACCTGGGCAGATGCAGAGCTGACTTCAATATGCACCAGCCATGATCTCCAGAATCATTGTTGCCTGCTTCACGCTGCATAACATTGCACAGCGGTGAGGGTTAGACTTCTAAAAGGAGAAGCTGCAGATCACCAGAACTTCTTTGAAGTTTTAATTTAGTGTCACAAGTAAGCTTACATCAACATTGCAATGAGGTTACTGTAAAAATCCCCTAGTCGCCATATTCTGGTGCCTGTTCGGGTACACTGAGGGAGAATTTAGCATGGTTAATGCACCTAACTAGCACGTCTTTCGGACTGTGGGAGGAAATCCACGCAGACATGGGGAGAACATGCAGAGTTCACACAGGCAGCGACCCAAGCTGAGATGCAAACCTGGGTCCCTGGCACTGTGAGGCAGCAGTGCCGACCACTGTGCCATCAGTAGAAACAGGAGGAACCCAGTGCCCTTCAGTGGAAAGATTCAATTGAGATCCTCCAGTGCATCCATCTGGCAACTTTCTGTGAAAACTGCTACTCCTCCCCCAGGGGTGTAGCCAGGTTCTAAGGTTAGGGGGAGCGAGCACATAAAAAAGGGACCATGACGCATACCAAATAATTTTAAACTCATTATACATTTTTATTTTGTATTTAAAACCAAAACATAATAAAAACACATGTTATTTAATTAGTTTACATTTTAAAAGTAAAATGAAAACAAAATAAATCAATATAAAAAAGATATGAAGCAACTACAACAGTCTCTTTCATCTAGGCTTCATCCTAGCAAAGTTATCTATTACTTTGTTATAATCTACCTCAGTAGCCAACTGTCTTTCAATGGAGACAAAAGCCAATTCCAAGCATCTATCCTTGCCCATTGTTGATCGAAGGTAGGACGTCATATGTTTGAGCCAGCTGAAGGATCGTTCCGCAACTGTGCTAGTTATTGGTAAGGTCAGAAAAATATGGTACAATGTGGACAGTTAGGACAATCACCAAATCTATTTACTCACCCAATCTCAGCTGGTGATGTCCGTCGGCAAGGGATGCTTGGTCCAGTCGTCACGGTGGCTGTATATTTATGTTCCTTGCGGCTTCTGCAATTATCCTTGTGATTGCATGCCCTCTCGGGAGATTCCGTGCCTTCCTCACTGCCTGAGGTCCCCGCATCTGTGTTGCATCCCACGATTGCAGTACATGCACGGATCGAGGATTTCAGGTCTCGGGAAGAGATCTGAGGGGCCCATGAGGAACACCCTATTGAAAAGGCGCCACTTTTGACGAATGTGCTCAGGGGAGTGGTCACTCCCCCTGCTTCCCCTCCAGCTATGCCACTGCCTCTCCCACCTTCCTCAACACAAAGCTGTCCTGCAACAAACCAAACATCCCATTCAGTGCCCAGTTGCTTGATGTTAGGCCTCATCTGCCTATTCATTGCAAGTAAAATGGCCATTTGTCAGGCAGCAAACAGAAATTAGCACCACTGAAAAGTGGTGTCGACAAATAATATTTGCTCAAAATATAAACAGAACTTAATCTAATATTGTACATACCCATGTGCATAACCTATTACAGCTACAAACCTTTACTCTTTACTCGTGTCTGACAAATTTACTGGAGTTCTATGAGGATGTGTCTAGGGCGGTGGATGGAGGAGAGCCGGTGGATGTGGTCTTTCTAGATTTTCAGAAGGCGTTTGACAAAGTGCCTCACAAGAGGTTATTGCAGAAGGTCGAGGGACATGGAGTTGGGGGTAGGGTGTTAGCGTGGATAGAGGATTGGTTGTCAAATAGGAGGCAGAGAGTGGGGGTCAACGGGTGCTATTCGCATTGGCGGATGGTGACTAGTGGAGTGCCCCAGGGGTCGGTGCTGGGGCCTCAGCTTTTTACCATTTATATAGATGATCTGGAGGAGGGAACCGAGTGTAGAGTGTCGAAATTTGCTGATGACACCAAGATTGGGGGAACGGCAAATTGTGCGGAGGGTGTGGAGAGTCTGCAGAAGGATCTAGATAGGCGAATGGGCCAGGAAATGGCAAATGGAATTTAATGTTGGCAAGTGTGAGGTGGTCCACTTTGGTAGGAAGAATGGTAGGAAGGACTATTACGTACGGGGCGAAAAACTGCAGCAGGCGACAGTGCAGAGGGACCTCGGGGTCCTTGTGCATGAGTCGCAAAAACCCAGCTTGCAGGTGCAGCAGGTGGTCAGGAAGGCGAATGGGATGCTGGCCTTCATAGCGAAGGGGATTGAATATAAAAGTAGGGAGGTCTTGCTGCAGCTGTATAGGGCATTGGTGAGGCCGCAACTGGAGTACTGTGTGCATTTTTGGGCGCCGCACCTGCGCAAAGATATTTTGGCCTTGGAGGGAGTGCAGAGGAGGTTTACTAGGCTGATACCGGAGTTGAGGGGGTTGAGCTATGAGGAGAGGCTGAATAAACTAGGCTTGTACTCATTAGAGTTTAGAAGAATGAGAGGAGATCTCATTGAGACGTATAAGATGATGAATGGGATGGATAGGATAGAGGTGGAAAGACTCTTCCCGCTCAAAAAAGACAATAGGACTAGGGGGCACAGCCTCAAGATAAAAGGGGGGCGGTTTAGTACGGAGTTGAGGAGGAACTTCTTCACTCAAAGGGTGGTGAATCTCTGGAATTCTCTGCCCGTTGAAGTGGTGGAGGCTGCCTCGCTAAATATTTTTAAGACGCGGGTTGATGGGTTTTTGATAGGAGAGGGGATTAAGGGTTATGGGGAGAGGGCGGGAAAGTGGAACTGAGCAGCGACAGATCAGCCATGATCTTATTGAATGGCGGGGCAGGCTCGAAGGGCTGGATGGCCTACTCCTGCTCCTATTTCTTATGTTCTTATGTTCTCTTCCTCTTTTCAGTACTTCTCTCTCATGCAACCCTATGATCTCAGTAGAGATAGGGGCAGGTTGCTCAAATCCCTGCATTAGTGACTTCTGATCTCTGGGTTTCGGGACATAAGGATCCTGCCAAAGACAGATCCACCTACATCTATACAAGGCTAGGCTCTGTCAACAGTGGCACACTGGTTAGCATTGCTGCTTCACAGCACCAGAGACCGGGGTTCAATTCCCAGCTTGGGTAACTGTCTGTGTGGAGTTTGCACATTCTTCCCATGTCCGCATGGGTTTTCTCCGAGTGCTCCAGTTTCCTCCCAAAGTCCAGAGATGTGTGAGTTAGGTGGATTGGCCATGCTAAATTGTCCCTTAGTGTCAGGGGGACTAGTAGGGTAAATGCATGGGGTTAAGGGGATAGGACCTGTGTGGGATTGTGATCAGTGCAGACATAATGGGCTGAATGGTTTCCTTCTGCACTACAGGATCCTCTGAGCAGGCAAGGAGGCAATAAGTGAGGTATTGCAGAACTGGCCTTAATGGTGAGAGGTGGAAGTACCTTGAGGCAAGCCTCATTCCTCTTTTACTATGTTTTTCTTATTTTTTGGTTCACCCACACTTCCCTACCAACAATGAGTTGGAGAAAATTTAGCTGCAGCAACAACTTGGGCTGAATTTTACATGGTGTTGTCTTCCCCACCTTCTCCGGCTAAATAATTAGGCGAGACTACTGAGCAGAAAAATGGCTGCCTCCCAGACATTTAGCCGACTGGAGGTGGAACTTCTGCCCCTCAAAGACTGGAAGGCCAGCCACAGACAGTTGCCAGCTAATCGGATGCCAGCAGCTCTCCAGTACAAGCAATGCCACCGGGCTTGGTGGCCACTGCCAATACTTCATTCAGGGCTAGGGGAGGCAGTTAGCACTCAATCAGGACTTGGCAAGGATTTGGGTTTCTCGCCAAGTGGGATTGAAAGGTGGGGGGCAGAATTTGAGAGGCCATATGAGGAGGGAAGCTCGGGAACTAACACCTTGGGGAAACTCTCTGAAGGGGTAAGGGACCCTGTTAAGAAGAGACCATGCCCACTCACCAGAAACCTATGCAGCGAAACATGTCAAGCTGGGCACTTGAGATGGGCCTCTCCTACCTTTGGTTAAATGCCAGGTGCAACAGATTGTAGCCCTAAAGTGGGCATTAATTCCCACATAAAGGCCTCAGTTGGCCCATTGGCACGCTGGCCATCTAATGCCATCTGTTATGCTGGTAAAATTGGAGTGGAGGCAGGCTGCCCACTAGGCCATCAAATCCAGCCCCTTGAAGTTATAATCTACCTCACAGGCAAGGCACGGAGCTATCTATTTTCAAAATGGATAGGGAGAATCTGAGCCATGAATGTGACTTTGACATGAGGCCAGAGTCAATTCACATGCTATATGCAAACAGTCCCAATCTAACAATTATGCTGATGATTGATTCCATTGAAGGGTGGGAGGTTCTGGCACTGCCATCCATTTGGGTCCCACCAAAAGTCAAACAGAGTTTTAACTGGGCTGCTGCCTCCCCCATGGCAGTCCTGCCACAGCGGGGCTGGAAAATCTCAGCCAAATTCAGGTGGTTGAAGCAAAATCAGTGTTGCTGTTGCAAAAGATTCTCAGAGATGTTGGCAGATAATGATGCGATGCATTCCCCAATCAGTTCCCTTCTCTAATGGTACAGGAGAAGACTAGTACAGCTTATCATATTTTTGAAGTGCAATTTTAAATTTGGGAATGAATGCTCAGGTAAAGAAATGACTCACTTACCACTTAGCTCCTTTCTATGGTAGTGCCTTATTATCTGAATTTTCTCATTTATGTTCGGATGGCATTCTGGCTCCTTTAAGTCCTCTGAAACTGACAGCAACTTCTTCTATCCACACATGCACAGTTATATACAGAATTAATGCTAGTGATCTTTGCTTCCCCATAGGAGCCATTGTTGAAGTCTCTCCAGAATGCAGTCAAATAGAAGTCATTGAGTTCACAAGAACTTGCTTTTTCTGGCTATGACTCTCATTATAAAACTCTTGCAATGTTACCCTTTGGTTGATTGAGGTGTAGTCGAGTTGAAGTTTGCGATTACTGCAAAACAGCCTCAAAAACGAACTTATTTTTATGGTATGTCCAATTTCACCAGCTTTTAATGCATTTATAATTTTGTTTATCGCATTTTAGCTTTGACTTTAATCCCATTGGTGTGATATGTTTTTGAATACCTGGAGGTCCCCTTGATCCTTTGCAGACTCAAACAGCCATCAATAAAGGGAATTTTTTGCATCATGGAGAGAATGAGATTCCCATGGGTGGTATTCTTGGAATGGTGAGTGCCATCACTTCACTGCTGATTGTGCAATCTGGGCCTGTATTAATCTATATTTCAGGCAGGTTTACATGATTTCTAATAGTTATTTCGTACTAAGCTGTTTTTTTTAATCAAGGGGAAATGGGTTAACAAGTGCAAAATTCACTCCAAAACAGATTAGGCTGAGATGATCTCATCAACAAAAGCTCACTCCTCTTTGTTCCAGTGTTAGTTCCATTTTTAAAGTGTGCTCCTATCTCTGATTTAAATAAAAGGCATTTCCACCACCATCCCCCATTCTCCACACCCACCCCACCCCCCGCCATGGACATTAAGCCCTTCCAAGCAGAAGGGTAATACCCCACCCCCAAGATCATAGGAGATTGCACCTCCCACCCCACACATAGAAGGGAACTTCTGCAATAGAGATCTCCATAGGGTACCCTGGGCCAGTGGGTACTGTTAAAGTGCCAGGGGCAATGTCTAACCACGACCCTCACCAACTGAGGACACACCTGAGTCAACTCTCAGAGTATTTTTGGGAAGATTCCGACCTGAAGTTGATTTGCACTCCAACTTCATTGACCCACTTTTGCTTCATATCCTCTTATGCGCTTGCCTTCAAAGATCTATGGATCCTACTCTTAAAAGCTGTAATTGTATAATCATCCTCAGCCACCTGTAAAGAGCTATCTCTAAAATGGGAACCATCAGGCAGAGTAACTGATGTTAACAGAAAGAACAAAAGATGCACATCCTTACTTCAAACTGATGCACATCTATCTGTGAACATAGTGGAGTATCACATTAGAAATACAGTGTATACCATGTAAACAATTTATATTTATGAACAGGAAGGAACAGTGGGGTGGCACAGTGGTTAGCACTGCTGCTTCACAGTGCCAAGGACCCGGGTTCAATTCCTGGCCTGGGTCACTGTTTGTGCGGAGTCTGCACATTCTCCCCGTGTCTGCTTGGGTTTCCTCCAGGTGCTCCGGTTTCCTCCCACAGCCCGAAAGACGAGCTGTTTAGGTACATTGGCCGTGCTAAATTCTCCTTCAGTTTACATGAACAGGTGCCAGAGTGCGGCGACTAGGGGGATTTTCACAGTAACTTCATTGCAGTGTTAATGTAAGCCTACTTGTGACTAATAATTAAACTTTATTTTTTGACATTAAATACCAAATGCTATGTGCATTCCACAGTGTTTTAATTTGATGTTAATAGTTCACAATAATCAAATTTCAATTTAGTTCTGCAGAACTCCAGACTTTGGAACGTGCAGGCCTAAGTCAGCCACAGAGAATCCTGCCACTAAGAGACTCAGTTTTCAGAATGAACAGCTCATTGTTCAGCAGGGATTCAGCACTATTCATCAACATTTGCTTCTGACACTTTTTAACATCTTTAAAGTGATTTATTGGGGAGATTTTCCAAAAATTGCACACAGTGATGGCTCAGGCGTGAAAGCTGGTGTGAAGCTTGCAGATTTGCTATTGAGCAATATTGTTCATTTTAAAAGGAGAAGTGAGTGAGTCGGCTGGAGAGGTGGGGCCTAAGGGTGCCAGCAAGGCCAGAAATCTCGAGATCAGGGTGCCATTTTTAAAGGGTGATCTGATCTCCAACTTCTATAAAAGGCCCCCATCCCTTGCAGGAAATCAGGAATATCCCACATCACCACAATATCCCCCAAGGAGAAGGATCAGAACTGGGACTCACCTCCGACTCCCCAATCCCTCTTCATCCACCACCAAGGCATTAGCGCTCTTCCCTCCCCACGCGCTCCCAATTGCCAACAAGCAAACTTGTTGGCTTTCCAACAAGTTCAAGGCCGTGATTTAGCAGCACCATAGATTGCAGGCACAAATCCCATAATGGCGGCTAAACCTCGAGAAGACCAAAACAGGATTTGCACCGCACTGCAGAGATCTCAATTTGAGATTTTTCCCAACCCCAACCTGATTTCCATACATTTTAATAAATTAATATCTACTTACCAGCCTTGGCAACATAACACCCACCCACGCCTTATCCTCGCACCCAGTCGGTGTGATGTCACGTCAGTGTGAATCACTACTGGTTTTCATAAACAAAAACCAGTCATGATGACCATGCAGGGATGCAGAGGTAAGTATAGCCCCTGGCTGCTGACGGACACTACCCCCAGCACACTGGTGCTGCCCCTTAGTGGTGCCAACCTGAAATTACCAGGTGGGTATTGCCGGGATTGGGCCCTCCAGGGAGGGGCGGTGCATGTTGGGGATTGGGGGAGAGCCTGAATACTCATGTGGTGGGTGGGTAGAAACCCCCTGACGCCTGTGAGAAGGGAGAGCCATGATGTCTGTGGGGGTGGGGGTGGGGGTGGGGGTGGCACCCCGATCTCAGGATTCCAGACATTGCTGGTATCTTTAGGTGTTGCCACTCCAGCTGACAATGTGAATCTCACTGCCCTTTTTCAAATGCACAAAGTGTTCAACAGGGAGAGGAAAGCTGGCTCTGAAGCCTGCAAGCTTCACACCGGTTTTCTCTCAGCTAACACTCTTGGGAATTTTTGGGAGATTCTGCCTCTGGTGTTTGCTAACTGTAGTGAGAGTTTCTGTCTCTCCTACCATTTTCAGAAATGAGCTCCAGCTCCATCGATTTGTGTTCTCTCACAGCCACACAGAAAGAGAGTTACTTCATTGACTTCCACCATTTAAAAGATTGATTCGTCACATTAAGCATGCACTGACAACAATTTCAACGAGGCCTTGTTCCCATAACCCCACAAATTTAGATATATGGGGTTATGGGGATGGGGCCTGGGTGTGACTGTTGTCAGTGCAGGCTCCATGGGCAAATGTCTTCCTTCTGCACTATAAGGATTCTATGAAACACCTCCTCTGACACTAAGGGGCAATTTAGCATGGCTAATCAACCTAACCCTCATATCTTCGGACTGTGGGAGGAAACTGGAGCACCCAATGGAAACCCATGTAGTTGCCCAAGGCCAGAATTGAACCCTGGTCCTTTGTGCTGTAAGGCAACAATGCTAACCACTTTGCTGCCTGCACTGTGCCACCCACACAAGTAGCTAATTGTGACATTTTCTTCCAATGACCCCTAGCATAGATTAATGCTTTCCAGTTCATGATTCTGCAACCACGAATCATTGCCAATTTTCTGTTAAACTTTCCATGCTTTACAACCAAAGACAGAAAATGACCCCATGGTTTGAGAGTTGGAAATAATTTATAGGATTGAACCTGTAGCAGCTGAAACAATAGAGCAGAGTTTAGCGAGCATTAGTTTAAACTTTGAAGGAGTGAGAACATCTGCACAAGTTCAAATACAAGTCAAACACTTAAAAATACAGAAGAGCAATTGAGGTCAACCATCTACATTGGAAATCTCCAATCCCATAACAAGAGCTATTCAGTTCCGTAATACCATGTTACTGGGTCAACAGTTCATAAAGTATGAATGTCATGAAAGATGATTGAAAACTGCAGCCTAAGAATGGCTTGGAAGGTTAAAGGAGCATTCTGTTTTAACTTGCTGGTCCTGCTAAATAGATACATGCATGCAATTTTTGCAGTCCACTTGAAAGTTATCTCGTGCTACCTCAGCAGGTTGTCATTCTCAAAATGTTTCCTTTTACTCATTCATGGGACATGGGCATCACTGGCTAGTCAGCATTTATTGCCCATTCCTGGTAGCCCTTAGAGGGCAGTTGAAACTCGACCACATTGGATCTGGAGTCACACGTAGGCCAGACCAGGTAAGGGCAGTAGACTTCCTTTCTTAAAAGACATAAGTGAACCAGATGAGTTTCTCCAACATTGGCTTATGGTCATCAATGGATTCTTAACTCCAGGTTATTTTTTGTTACTGAATTCAAATTTCACCATCTGCAGTGGCAGGATTAAACCCGGGTCCCCAGAGCATTAGATGAGTTTCTAGATTAATAGTCTAACAATAATACCACTGGGCCATCACCTCCCCATTCATAAAATGAATGAACCTCAGGAATTATAACTGCAAACCTTGATTAAGTTTAAACTTGATTCTAGTTACCAGATGGCAAGTGTCACATAGACAGTCAGATAAACACTTGGAATGAGCTCAACATCTTACTTGTTAATTATCTCTCCCGGAGGTACACACTTTGGATTTTTCCTATGGCATATTATCACAACATTTTAAAGATAAAATTAACATGCTATATGTGGCTGGTTGATGTATTTAGGTAGTAAATATGGAGTACATACATCCATATGTGAAAAAATCTTCCATTGCTCAAGTTTTAATTATTTCTGTTGTGTTACGACTGGCAAGATTTTCATTTTTGGTATCAGGAATATTAAATTAGCATTCAGCCTCTGCACGTTAGAGATATTATTTTTGATTCTGCTGTCTTTATACTCTCAAGTATATTAATGACTTGGATACAGGGATAGAAGGCTCTTTTCCTGAATTTACAGATGATGCAAAAATAGGTGGGACAGTAAGTTGCGATGAGGAAATAGAAATTACAAATGGATATAGATATGTTCGGAGAGTGGGCCAAAATGTGGCAGATGGAGTTTAACATGGATAAGTATGAGGTCATGCATTTTGGTTGGAAAAATGGGAAGACTACTTATTATCTAAGTGTGGAGAGACTTCAGGGTACTCCACTGCAGAGGAATGAGTAGAGATCAAATTGAGTATACAAGATGATAAAAGGCATGAATAAAGTAGACAAGGAGTGGATGTTTCCGCTGGTGGGGCATTCTAGGATGAGAGGTCATAGTCTTAGGATAAGGGGTAACAAATTTAAAACAGTGTTGCGGAGAAACTACTTCTCCCAAAGGGTTGTGACTCTGTGGCATTTGCTACCCCAAAGTGTGGTGGATGCTGGGACAGTGCATAAATTTAAGGAAGAGTTAGACGGATTTTTAATTGGTAATGGGTTGAAGGATTTTGGGGAGAAGGCAGGAAAATAGGAATGAGGAGCATATCAGCCACGATCGAATGATGGAGCAGACTCAATGAACCAAATGGCCGAATTCTGCTCCTGTATCTTATGAACTAATAGACTTATGAGATGTTAAGCCAAGACCTCATGTGGCCTTTCAGGTAGGCATGCAAAATCCCATGCTACCATTGCAAAGAAGAGCATGGGAGTTCCTCTAGTCTCCTAGCCAGCCTTACTAAAACATAGGCCTAGATTTTCATCCGCCAGTCAAGTACACAGAGTCAGGAGAAATCCTGTCTTCACAAGCCTAAGCTTTAAAAAAAGGCTGCCTGCACGTCCAGTTTTCATTCTGCGGGGATAGGCTAGGAGGTGTTGGATAAAAAAAACCATTGTGTTGTAGATGGTCCATTTACCTCTAAGATGAAAGGCATTTGGGATCAATGAAAAGGAATTAGTATTTCTATCTAACACTAATAGATAGTATTTCTATTTCCTGGTGCTGGGGGAAAAAAAGCCATTTTTGAAATCAGGTTACAGGCTTTCCTCAAAATCACACACAGGTGGCACAGGTACTATGTTGTCGACAGAGTGAAAGGCTGCTTTGACTTTATGAGCTACCACAACAAGTTGCAGGAGGATAGTGATCTCGAGACATAGAGGCACATTCTGCAGCCATCTAAGGATTCTGGGAGATTTGTCCTGGTATGGCTGAGGATGAGGGATAACCAGCAAGACGTCACTGTTGGTGGTGAAAACTAAGGGGATCACTTAGATATGGTCAGCCAAAGTTACCATTCAGTGAAACAGCCTGTTGAGTATTTTTAAAAAGACATATTATTGTTTCTAGCATCTTGTCTACAAAATAGAATAGTGGTGGCACATTGGTTAGCACTGCTGCCTCAAAGCGCCAGCCACCCAGGCTTAATTCCAGCTTCAGGCGCCTGTCTGTTTGATTTTTGGTTTGATTTGATTTATTATTGTCACATGTATTAATATACAGTAAAAAAGTATTGTTTCTTGCGCGATCTGCAGACAAAGCATGCCGTACATATAGAAGGAGAGAGTGCAGAATGTAGTGTTACAATCATAGCTAGGGTGTAGAGAAAAATCAATTTAATGAGAGGTAGATCCATTCAAAAATCTAATGGCAGCAGGGAAAAAGCTGTTTTTGAGTCGGTTGGTACGAGTTCTCAGGCTTTTGTATCCTTTTCCTGATGGAAGAAGGTGGAAAAGAGTATTTCCAAAAACCGTGGGATGCTTAGTTGTGCTGGCTGCTTTTCCAAAGCAGAGGGAAGTGTAGATTATGTTTGCATGTCCTCCCCATGTCTGTGTGTGCTTCCTCTAGGTTCTCCGGTTTCCTCCCACACTTCAAGGTTGTGCAGATTAGGTTGATTATCCATGCTAAATTTCCCCCTAGTGTCAGGGGGATTAGCAGGGTAAATATGTGAGATTAAGGGGATAGGGCCTGAGTGGGATTGTTGTCACTGCAATGGGTCGAATGGCCTCATGCACTGGAAGCTGGGAGAAACTATCGACTGTTTTGTTGTTTTAATTCTGTGGGGAAAGGGACCTTTGACAGATATATGAAAAGGTAAACATTCCTCTCTGTAGTTTAAAGTATAACGCCTACTAAAGGAAAATAGTGTTCAATCAATAGTGCATTGAATCATTTGTTACCGTTTTAGGGTATTGGTTGACTCAGTTGACTTGGGCAGAAACTGTGAATCAAATTGATGCCAACCGCATGGGTCTGACCCCTGTTCTTGCTGGGTGGATTTGGGATTTGTCTCCTTGTCCTACCCATGATGGAGGTCACGGCACCCACGGATTGGACCTGCCTTTGGGCAAGGAATTGGAGAAGAAGCTTGACTGCAGGAAAAGGGGACTCATACTGGTAGAATATAACCTCCATGAAAGCCTCTTCAATTCATGGAATTAAGGGATTTGTTAGAAGCAGCAATTGCAATCTTTCAATTGTTCCTGCCAATCAGTAGCGACTCTACCTCTTTGGTTCCACTGGGAAGGATGTTAAGTATATTGCCTTTCTGAAACAAACACCAGACTTTTTTTTTATACGCACTGCTGCCTAAATACTTTGGTGAAAGTCACTCAGATTCTCCGTGGAAAGATCTGACCAAAAAAATCAAGATTCCGTGAAAAGATCAAGACCAAAAAATAAACAAGGTAATCCTGGTGTCATTACTCACAGAAATCTGACAGCAGTAATTGTTTTCTACTCAGCTCACATTGTTAAGATGCTATCAAATATCTTTCCAACATTGATGTGGCGATGCCAGAGTCTGGAGTACCACAAAAAGTATAACAACACCTGCTTAGAGTCCAACAGGTTACAGAGTGTTGCACCTTCATCAGGTGAGGGACACTAAGGGACTTTAACCTGGTGTTGTGAGATTTCTTACTCTTTCCAACATTGGTATATTCTCCTGAGTTGGTAATGCCTCAGCTTGCAGACTCTACTCCTGTGGATACAGCAGTATAGAGAGATTTTTTAAAACTGGATTAATAATTGAGAAACCTGTAATAATAATACAGGGATATGAGTTCAAATCCCACATTAATAGTTGGGTAACCTAAAAAAAAAGGCTGGTCTTAGCAAGGGTATGAAGACTATTCATAGAATCACAGAATGCCTACAGTGCATGAGGCCATTCGACCCATTGCACTGACAACAATCCCACTCAGGCCCTATCCCCTTAATCTCACATATTTACCCTGCTAATCCCCCTGACACTAGAGGGAAATTTAGCATGGATAATCAACCTAATCTGCACAACCTTGAAGTGTGGGAGGAAACCGGAGAACCTAGAGGAAGCACACACAGACACGGGGGGGACATGCAAACATAATCTACACTTCCCTCTGCTTTGGAAAAGCAGCCAGCACAACTAAGCATCCCACGGTTTTTGGAAATACTCTTTTCCACCTTCTTCCATCAGGAAAAGGATACAAAAGCCTGAGAACACGTACCAACCGACTCAAAAACAGCTTTTTCCCTGCTGCCATTAGATTTTTGAATGGATCTACCTCTCATTAAATTGATTTTTCTCTACACCCTAGCTATGATTGTAACACTACATTCTGCACTCTCTCCTTCTATATGTACGGTATGCTTTGTCTGCAGATCGTGCAAGAAACAATACTTTTTTACTGTATATTAATACATGTGACAATAATAAATCAAATCAAATCAAAAATCAAACAGACAGGCGCCTGAAGCTGGAATTAAGCCTGGGTGGCTGGCGCTGTGAGGCAGCAGTGCTAACCAATGTGCCACCACTATTCTATTTTGTAGACAAGATGCTAGAAACAATAATATGTCTTTATAAAAAAAATCAACAGGCACTTGGAGAAGTTTGAGTTAAGGATAGCCCAAACTTAAAAAAGGCAGTTCATGCTTGACTTAATTGAATTAAATTTGCCCATGAAGTAACAAAAAAGGTTGATGAAAGAAGACTACTGGATGTTGTTGATGTGAAATTCAGGAAAGTGCTTTACAAAGTACCACACAAAAACTGGTTAACAACTTGTGATTCATGGAATAGGAGAGTCAGAGTCAACTTTGATCTTAAAAAAACTTGGCTTTAAGACAGAAAGCAGTGAATCTTTGTAAGTAGTTATTCTTTTGAGGATAGTACGCAGTGTTGCTTCCCAGGGGTCAGTGCTCGTACCACTGCTTTTTTGAAAAATGTATAAATGAATTATATATCGGAAAATTGAATAAAATTTCAAAATTTTGCCAATGATACAAACTTGAATGTTTGCAGTTTCCAAGGTTAAGAGATGACTTGATCGAAACTGAGGCTCTTGGCAGGATGGATGTGGAAAAGATGTTTCCTCTTTTTGAGGTGGCTAGAACAAGGGTTCTCTGTTTAAAAATATAGGACCTGATTTTACCATTGCGTTGTCGTTTTCAGGTACGAAAACTTAGTAAAGTGGGGCGTGAGGCGAATAGCACGATCTGCCCCCACGTCCACTCAGATTCCCACTTCACCAAGGCTTGAAAATGGCTGCATTTGCATGCATTTAATTTTACTTAATGAGCTGGATGCCCAATCTTACCTGCATTTCCCTGTTTACCATCGCCTTCGCCCGTCCAGATTCAGCACGAAACAGGCACGTTCGGTAAAGGTCTGTTTCGGGCACGCCAGCTTCTGAAGAGGTATGTTCAGAGCTTCCAACGACTCTCTAACTCAGATCGGTGGTGTGGGGGGAGGGAGGTGGTGGAGAAGGAGGAGGGCCAGATCATTTTTCGGGGGCGGGGGGGGGGGGGGGGTGCGGGAGGAGGAGCCAGGTCAAATGTATCTCTGGTTGGGGGGCGGGAGGAGGGAGGCCCGATCATTTTCTGGCTGGTGGGGTGGGGAAGGGAGGAGGACAGAGCACCCAAACATTTTCTGGTGAGGAGGAGAGGAGGGAGGGCCCGATCCTTCTCTGGTGGGAGGAGGGAGGACTGATGGTTCTCTGGCTCTGGGGGAGAGAGGCCAGATGGTTCTCTGGTGGGATGGGGGGGGGATGCAGTAAGGAGGACCAGGTTGTTCACTGGTGGATGGGGAGGAGGAGAAGGCCAAATGGATCTCTGGTGAGGGGGAAAGGGGGGGCAGGAGCAAAGAGGAGTCCGCTACCTCTCTGCTGGCGATTGGTGGGGGGGGGGGGGGAGAGGAGGGGGGATGTGGGGCAGAGGTCACGATCAATTTGGGTAGCGGGGGGCTGGGTAGATAAGGGGGACAATTATGTTGTGGAGGTGGGGCAATATCTGTGAGGGCCACTGCTCCCACTTTTCGTCCCTGGGTCACTTTATCTGCTTTTTGCAGCCTAGGAGTGACCTAACAGGGGAGCGTTTTTCAAGCCTTTTTTAACTGCGCCTGCGCAGTTCACAGCTCCAATCGGAGCAGCAGCGTTTCGGGTGCGCTAAGCCCCGCCCACAGCACGATTCAGACTGGCGATTTTTTTTTCCAGGCTGAGTGCGCACGAGGGCGCCTGAGAACAGGTTTCCAAGTCAGATCTGAATTGCGCTCAGATTCAGCAACCGGAATCAAAATGGTAAAATCGCCCCCAGAGGGTGGAATTTTTCCAAAAAATTCTTTAAGAGGGTGGGATTTTCCAGCTGCGTTCACCCCAAGGTCAAGAAATCCCACCTGTGGTCAACGGACCTTTGCATGATCCGTGCCCTGCTCGCTATGATTCCTGTGGCAGGCGGGTTGGGAAAATTCCGCCCTAAATGTCTGTTGTGGGAAATTCTTTTCGGTGGCCTGATTAAGTTAAAGAGTAAATCTTTTCATTAACCATTTCATTCCACAAAGACAAAAAGAGTTTATTCAATTCAATGAAATTCTTCACTTAAACTAGTTTTTATTAAAACATTGAAATGTTAGAATCAAAAACATTATAAATTAACAATATTCAGACAAACATACAATTAGGGCAAAACAAATCTCATTTTGGCCAAAATGGGAGATCAATAGTTCCATCTACACAACTAATGAGCTAGTAGGCTTTCACAAAAGATCTCAGATTTCATGCCAAAAATGTAGAATAGTTGTACTTTTTTTTATCAGATTAATCAGCCCAGCACTTAATTAACAGCAATTTTATTAATTCACTGATCTGTCAATCTACTGATGACATGTCTTTCAATCAATAATTCTCTGACATCTTCAAATATATCTCTGTTATTCGTCAGTCTGTTTTACTGAAGTTCTCCCCCAGAAATGGCTTCTTATGATTCAGCATTTTCTCGAACCAATTTAAACCAGTTCTATTGAAGGCACATTTATCTATTGGACTTATTTTCCCCGGCTTTAGATATGTATTGGTAATTTACTTTGTTGCGTTATTTGCGCCAGACTTGTGCTGATACCTTTCATGAATACATCTTTCATTTTAATGGCATGTTAAAAAACAATTCTTAGAGACATTAAGATGTTACTTACATATTTTGTATTATTCTCAAACCACATATTAAAATGTTAGCTGCTAGGGCATTTAGAATTGATTAGAATTCTCAACTACAGTGTCAAAACAGGGAGAAAAATGGGGCGAACTGCGTTGGTCGCTCAGGCGCGCTCCGCATTGTAATCTTTCGACACTCAGTCACTTTGGAGAGTGCTAGTTCTGCACCAGTACTTGGAGGAGACGGGGTGGGGACGGTGGTGTGGTGGTGGTGTGGTGCCTATACATGCCTGTGAGTTGGCTGCAGAGAGCTCAGGCGCTGTTTCACAAGGATGCCCTGATCTCTCAGTGCACTGGGAGACTCCCTCCCTCCACAGATATCAGCAGCATGCTTCACCCTTTACCCGCACCAGGACCCTCCCGATGTGTGCCCCTGCCAGACCCCTAACATGGTCCCCCATAATGACTCCCTCCAAGATAAACCCCTGTATGACCCCACTTGCATCACCCCCACCCAGGCACTGCCCCCCCCCGCCCCAACACCACCCCAGCATTGTTCCTGACTCATAGGCGTGCCCAATTGGCGTCGCAGGTGCCTGGTTGCCACTGCCATGGCGTTCACTGGGCACCACCGGGTAGGCCATGGCCAGCCATTCCCCAATCACCCAAGGGGCCTCAATGGCCTCTCAGCCTCCAACGTGACCATCGTGCCAGGTCGACACCGGTGAAGACCAGTAGTGATTCTTGTCATTGTGGCGCTGGAGGATTCCATGTGCTAAGTTTCGAATGGGTTCTGCTTATTTAGATGCTACTTTATAAATGCTAATTGGCTTTGTGCCATTTCTGGGCAAGCAGTTCACGCCATTGAAGAGGGGTCGGGACTGTAGCAAACATTTGGTGCTGGGTGCCAATCAGATTTTTAGCATCGTATGCTAGTTTCTGGGAGAGGCAAGGTGGTAAAATCGCACACGGTGTATTTAAATATGTTAATCTGGGAGTGATGCAGGAAGGTTGCAACTGGGTTTCACATCAACGCTGAACGCACTAAATCTCTCACCTGTGATTGTTAGGCCCCGCTCTGCTCTAACGCAATGTGTGCCAGGCGTGACACAGCCTGAAAATTGTGGCTGTTACACCTAAAGAAGGAACAAAACAATTGTAGAGCTTGATCAGTCAGTTGAACTCATTGGCCAATCAGACTAGACCAGAGGCAATTTTGCTGTGATGAAGTTGAGAATTAACTTCTAAACTACAAAATGTTTTAAGAACAAATAAAGGTGGAGAAAACTAAAACTCAAATTCCCTTCAGGTGATCCAAAGAATTCAAAGCTTATCATCTCTGGTGATATTTCACACGCTAACCTTCCTGATGGGTACTGATAGGTGAGAATAGCAAGTCCTATAACCCAGGAAGCTAAGAAAATAAAGAGTGTTGTTAAAAGTTGTCTGTTGAATTATTTTCTTATTTACATGCACGGAGCATCTCATTGGTGCTATCCTGGAAAGAGACACAATTCATCCTTCACCCATGTTGGAGCTGCCATTTTTTTCTATTTATTTGTGGAACATGGGCATCGCTGGCTGGCAAGATGCCCGAGGGCAGTTGAGAGTCAACCACACTGCTATGGCTCTGGAGTCACATGTAGGCCAGACCAGGTAAGGACAGCAGATTTCCTTTCCTAGAGGATATTAGTGAACCAGATGGGTTTTTCCAACGATTGACAATGACTTCATGGTCATCAGTTAATTCTTAATTCCAGATTTTTTATTAAATTGAATTCAAATTCCACCACCTGTTGTGGTAGGATTCGAATCCAGGTCCCCAGAACATTAGTTGAGTTTCTGGATTAATAATTTCACAATAATACCACGAGGCCATTGCCTCCCATGTTAAACATTGGTTCCCACTTTAAATTCCTGGTGGGATAGCAGAGAACTGCAAGGGCATTGATGGAGTGGCAGTGATGAGTGCTTGAATGCTGTAATTCTGAGAGAGAATGGCAGCTTTATGGTCCGTGAAGCCTCCCCCACCTCACTGTGGGGGGAATTTTCCCTAAAAATGGCAGTGTCAGAATCAGACATCAGCATTTTTCTCTCCAGAAAAACAGCAGAGTTTTCACTCCAGATTTTCTGGTACTCAGTGCACAGAAAAACTGGGGGGATGGGTTGCACCATCACCCTGGCAGGACAGAGCCTGATAGAGCCAGCAAGGCCAGCCTGGCAGATATCAGGCACTATCTTTAAAGTGTGTCCTAATTTGCACTGCAAATAAACTCCCCCCACCCTCACATAGAGGGAGGGCCCTCCCCTACATAAGCATTGGGCCAACCTACATTGGGGCATTCTCCACATAGGCATTGCCCCTCTCAGTCATGCCCTCTCCCATCACTTGCATCACCCTCCTCCTTCACAGGGAGGCACTACCTTCTCTCTTCATAGGCATCAGCCCTCCACCCTTCACCACAATGGGGCTATCGAGCAGATCCTATGGCACTGCCATCCTTACCTGTGTGTCTGTGTAGTGTTTGCAGATTCTTCCTACGTCTGCATGGGTTTCTTCCGGGTACCCTGGTTTCTTTGTAAGTACATGAGGTCATAAAGGATGGGCCTGGGTTAGATGCTGTGTCAGAGAGTTGGTGCAGACTCAGTGGGCCGAATGGCCTCCTTTTACACTGTAGAGATCCTATGATTCTATGCAGAAGGAAAACAATGCAAACTAAATATATGCATCTTTGACCTGAAAGATGTCACTAGTGTCCAAATGCTCCAGTAAGATATTTTAGCAAAATACAGTCCCATATTTTGCAAAAATAGATTGTCCACTATGTTTTATTGGTATCATAAAGGACAGCCTTCAGATATGTTCATGATTTCTTATCGATAGTTCTGTTGAATTAAGAAATGAATTACAAATAGGATTAGAGAAGAATTTATATTGGTTTATATATTAAGCAAAATAAGTCTGGAATAACTTGAATTCAATAATCTCATCCAGGGACTGTCACATGATTGGTTTTTGTTTTTGAATACCACTGGTGGTTTGTATCAGCGTGACGCCATGCTGGCTGAGTGCGACAAAATGGTAAGGGTGGAGGTAATAGTGGTAAACCCTATAATTAGATGCAAATTTGTTTTAAAATATGCTAATCAGGCTCCAATCCTTCCTGGATGTAAACCTGATTGCACCATCAGAGGGAGATGGGGAAGATGTAACTGTTACCTCACCGACACAAATTCCATTTTGGGCCTCTCACAAGATTTAGTGGCCATTATGGAATTTGCGCCTGTGGCTAGCACAGCCAGTAGATTGAGGTGACAGTCCCTAGATGAGATTGTTGAATTCAAGTTATTCCAGACTTATTTTGTTTAATATATCATCCAATATAAATTCTTCTCAAATCCTATGAGTAACACATTTCTCAATTCAACAGAACTATCGATAAGAAATCATGAACATGTCTGAAGACTGTCCTTTATGATACCAATAAAACATTGTGAATGATCTATTTTCGCAATATATCGGTAACTATATTTGGCTAAAATATCTTACTGAAGCATTTGGACACTGGAGACATCTTTCAGGTCAAAGATGCATTTGTTTAGTTTGCATTGTTTTCCTTCTGCATAGAATCATAGGATCTTTACAGTGTAAAAGGAGACCATGAGTCTACATGAATTCTCTCACAGAGCATTTAACTCAGGCCCACCCCTTATGACGTCATGTATTTACGAAGAAACCAGGATATCCAGAAGAAACCCACACAGACATAGGAAGAATCTGCAAACTCTACACAGACAGCCACCCAAGGCTGGAATTGAACCTGTGTCCCTGGCACTGTGAGATAGCAGTGCCACCACGCCAATCTGCTGCCACTTTGGGAAACTTCATGAAAGCAATGTCAATTGATCTACACTCCCATGAATGTCTATGGCCAAAAGAGCATGCGATTAAATGTTCTTTTAGCATCATGACTGTTTATCTTACCATGTTTTTTATATTTCCTATGATCCATTCTTTAAATGACTAACAAGTCTCCACAATCGAAGTCCGTATCAAATTGCCTAATGTGATATCTCTGTCCTCTCCAAAGTTTCTCAAAGACATCACATTTGATGAAAAGCTGTCTCTGCATGGTAGACATTCAAATGTTTCAAAGGAAATGGAACGCATTGTATTATTTGCTAGCACAGGAAAGCTAACACTCAGAACAGAAGGCAATTTGAGATCGATAGGGATTATCCTTCAAACAACTGGAGTGAATTCATGAAATGCCCGTCCTAACACATTGGCCAACTTGTTTGATCATTTAAAATTTTATGTTACATTTTAGCAATGAATGTATGAGAGTCTATTGCTGAAAGGACATGCAGCTACTGTATTCATAGCTGTAATGTTCATATTTTTACACGTCTTAGAAATTGCTGCTGGCAAATTTCTCTCTATTATCAAACAGAAACTTCATTAATGTCACAGTCTAGTTATTTACCAATTTTCCATGACTTTGGTCAACAACCCTTTTGTTTTTGAATGTCTAAATCTGGCCACCAACTGTGGAATGGAAATATATCTGTTTTTGTTCTATACCTTTGGGTCCATCTCAATTATCTTGTTAGGCTTATAACAGGGCAGAGTGGAATTCTGTAAGACTTTTTTTTACAGATTTCACAATGCACATTAGCTTCTTCTATTAGCGTTTTATATTCTTTTTCTGACACATGCCTTTTTTGTAGAATGTTTAAACTTTGTTGGGTAAATAAACTGTCTATGTAGCCTAAGACTTCTTGATTCCTCTGATTCTTATCTGCCAATTTAATTAATAGTTGTTTCTAATCAGGGGTACCACGTTTTGTAAAAGTGATACAGTAATGTCTTGAATTGGTAAACCACACATCAAGTGATTCTGCAAAAACAATTTCCTTACCACGTTCCATGCTGTGGTTCACTTGTGCTTTTTAATGGAAGGTGTGTTCAACAATATAAGTATGTCACTCTGGATGACATTGGTACTTGTAAAATGGCTTACTCTAGCGATTTTACATGGAATGCAAACTCTCCTTGGTGACCTCAATGTGTTGTCAATGGTTTGGTTTGTAGTCCTTTATGTATACTGTCTTCCGGCTCAATGAGTTTTTGCTACCCTGTGACTTGGAGATAGTCAGTGTTCAGCTTTTCTTAGAATTTTTCATTTACATTAATTTTATGCAATGCAAGACCTCATGGTAAGTATATTTGTTCTTCAGACAGACTGTGTCATGTGTGTTCTCTTGGGAGTCTATTGACTATCTGACCCTGAATATTGTGCTTGCATCATCATTGTCTAATAAACTAACCTTTGACCCTTTACTCACTAATCATCAAATATAGAGTATTTACATTCCTTGATTTTGCAATCAAGGTCTTACCCAATCTGTCCCAAGCACTACCTATTACTTCAAAGTTAAACAATTAACACATTCATCACAGTACTTAAACTCCTTGCAACCAGTATATTTTGTTCAGATTTACAATAAAATTCATCCTCAAACTTCTCTTTGTGTCATTTCAAGGACCTTCAGCAGAATTTTCCCTTGCCTCTTCATTTTAGGTATTTTTCTGCACATAATGGTATCCTAAATTATATCTGAGCCACCTAGTGACTATGCCTGGAATTTGTTCACCAATATTATTGCTGTAGTTTTGACTTCTGCCGTAAGAGGCAAATCTACTAAAAGTGTTTTCAACCCTCATTCAGCGTGTCTTTAATCTTTCCATTGTATTGATGCCTGCTTGCAGTATCCTGATTATTTTGAAATCTGGCAGCATTATGCCTTCTATTCATTGCGTAACCACAAGAATATCTCATCTGTTCCACAAAGGAAATAACTACTTCCTTGGGATATTTTATAAGGCAGTAGACATTTGATTCAACAGGACCTTCTCTTCCAAGGTGCAAACCCCAGTTAGAAAGAGTAATCCCAGCATACGAGAAAATTTAACCTATCCATTGATTTAAATGGTAGTGTCGGTTTGGGGATCTCCAAATTGAATTTTATTAACCTTTCATGCAATGTGGTGAAGTCTATGACATATTCTTCTGTGGAATGACCATCTGTTATTTTGAAGTCTATCAAATTCTGCCTACGCTTTGTTGGAGGAAATTTACCACTTTGGAGTCAGACTTGGAGGTTTCAACAATACAGTTCTATTTTGGGCAAAGCTTTGGGAGGAAGCACTGGTGATCCGCATTACTTGGCAGCTACCTTCTCAACTACACAATGGTAGTTGATTATTTTATACCTTTTAGACAATAGACGGCACAGATATTGGCGGTTAACATATCGTTACAAGTTGAGTAGACAGATACGGACATCGACAGTTAACACATCGTTACAAGTGGACAGGTATGGACATGGACAGTTAACATGTCATTGTTCATAGAATGGATACGTTTATGCAGTTATGTCCTCTATCAATGACTGATTTCAATCTGTACATCCAGCGGCTGATTTTGTTACATTTATGTATTTATGTCCCCATCTGGGTCTGACCTTTTTATCAGACTCATTGTTCTGGGTCTGCTCTTATCTAGAGTGCCTCAAGCTCTGACCAGCTTCCTGCAGCAATTCAGATACTGCAGGTTTTAATTTTTTGTGTAACTGTCTGTGCCTAAAGCTAGTGCCTCTTAATGTCCCTTCCCAGGTAACCTTTTTGTGTAATAGGTAACCATTTTGTGTCCATCACTTTTAATTCCACCATAGCAGCTTCATAGGAATTTATCAGATCATGTTTCTTGTAGACTTCATCCAAGAACTTCCAGAGAAGTGTTATGATCCAATATGGCACCTCTAACAATTAAAAAGAAATCAAATACCTAATTTTATCCAATAGAGTTACTCCATTACCTTTACCGTTTTTCAAACAAGACAAACTTTATTGCACATAAACAAATTAAAGAAAGCCAATATGGGAATGGCACAGCGGCGCATAGTTAGTATTACTGCCTGACAGCACCAGGGACCTGGGTTCAATTCGCGGTTTGGGTCACTGTCTGTGTGGAGTCTGCACATTTTCCTTGTGTCTGTGTGGGTTTCCTCCAGGTGCTCTGGTCTTCTCCCACAGTCCGAAAGACATGCAGGTTCGGAGCATTGACCATTCTAAATTCTCCCTCAGTATACCTGAACAGGCAGTGGAGTGTGGCAATTCGGGGATTTTCACAATAGCTTCATTGCAGTGTTAATGTAAGCCTACTTGTGACAATTTATTTGGTGAGATTCACATCACCAACATGAACCTCCTCACCCCAACTACTGCAATTTCAATCTGATCGCTTTTAGGGACACAGTGAATCACACTTAATGCCCACCATCTACATACAACTAACCTTAAATAATAGTTCAACTAAGATGTTACAAAGTTCTCGGCAATTATTCTTTTAGATTGGAAAACAATGCATGTCATTCCATCATTTATAAAAGGTGACCATAGGGAAATTAAGGAATTATATAAAGCAACTAGCCTAACTTTAATTGTCAGGAAATTATTAGAGTCTATAATAGGAGGAATGTACACCTTAACATTTTCCAGTGATCAGAGAGAGCCAACGTGAGTTATTAAAAGGGTAGGTCCTGCCTACCAAATTCAATGACATTTTCTGAAGGCATGACTGATGTACCGAACAAAGGAATATCCATGGACCTTATTTATTTATGTGGATTTCCAGAAGGCATTCAAAATATCCCTCATAAGAGATATCTAATCAGAATTGAATTCCATCAAATTGAAGACAAATTATTGACCTGGTTAGGAAATTGGTTGAGCAACAGGAGACAGAGAGTAGGAGTGATGGGCAGGTTTTTCTTTTTATTTATTCATAGGATGTGGGTATTGCTGACTGGGCCCACATTTTTTGTCCATCCTTAATTGCCCTTCAACTAAGTGACTTGCTAATTCATTTTAGAGGGCAATTAATAGACTCCATTGAGGTGGATCCAGAGTCAGATTTGGGACAGACCAGGGTAAGGACAGCAGGTTTCCTTCCCTAAAGTCCAGAGTGTGGAATGAGGAGGAAGTGAGGTGTGAGAAGAAAGATTAGATTTGAGGATATTGCCATCATTGATAGTTTCAGTCCCATTGCTGGCCACATCCTCAAAAATGGCCATTCTGATAGCACTGTCACTTCTATGGGGTTAATATGGGCAAACCTGCCACCTTTCAGTTTGCTACTGCTGCCCCCGGCTGTGTGCTACTTAGTCCTGAAAGACACAACCAAATGAACCAGTGAATATTGCACAATTTATTTGAATATTGGAGCTGATCCGTTTGGAACCTCAAGGAGTTGGTTTGCAGGCGCAGCAGGTAATTAAGAAGGCAAATGGAATTTTGTCCTTCGTTGCTAGAGGAACGGAGTTTAAAAACAGCTAGGTTATGTTAAGCTATATAAGGTGCTGGTGAGGCCACTCCTGGAGTACTGTGTACAGTTTTGGTCTCCTTACTTGAGAAAGGATATACTGACACTGGAGGGAGTGCAGAGGAGATTCACTAAGTTGATTCCAGAGTTGAGAGTGTTGGCTTATGAGGAGAGAGTGAGTAGACTGGGGCTATACTCATTGGAATTCAGAAGAATGAGGGAAGATCATATAGAAATATATAAGATTATGAAGGGAATAGATAAGATAGAAGCAGGGAAGTTGTTTCCACTGGTGGGTGAAACAAGAACTAGGGGGCGTAGCCTCAAAATAAGGGGAAGCAGATTTAGGACTGAGTTGAGGAGGAACTTCTTCACACAAAGGGTTGTGAATCTGTGGAATTCCCTGCCCAGTGAAGCAGTTGAGGCTACCTCATTGAATGTTTTTAAGGCAAAGATAGAAAAATTTTTGAACTGTAAAGGCATTAAGGGTTATGGTGAGTGGGCAGGTGAGCGGAACTGAGCCTACGAGAAGATCAGCCATGATCTTATTGAATAGCGGAGCAGGCTTGAGGGGCCAGAAGGCCTAATCCTGCTCCTAGTTCTTATGTTCTTACGTAAAGCTGACAGTGCATGCTTTCTGCGAGATGTGGGATAAGGCTTCCAGTAGTGCTAAGTGTATGAGGATGAAAAGCAGATGAATGTTAGGTATATTGGGGGCGATTCTCCCAGCGCAGAGGGCTGGGAGACTCAAGTGGAGGCCATTTAGCGAGCTTCCCATAGGCCGCCATGATTTTCGGCACTGGATTTCCAGCGCCCTCAGCTCTGGCCCAGAAATTGGCATGGAACTGTATAATTTATTTAAATGAGGATTAGCATTTCATTAGCGGACTTGGGGCTGGTCCCTGGGCCCACTAGTGTGTTCCCCCCCCAACCCTTCCAGGAGTATTTCACTCCGGTGGACTAACCTTGCATTAAGTTAGATCTGTCTCTGCACTGTAGCTATGATTGCAACACTACATTCTGCACTCTTTCGTTTCCTTCTTTATGAATAGTATGCTTTGTCTGTAAAGCGCTCAAGAAATAATACTTTTCACATGTGACAATAATAAATCAAATCAAAGTATTAGTTCCCTCCTGCTGGAGTGCCCAGTCAATGAAGAGTGTGGCTAATACTAATGGTTGCAGGGCTCATTCAGATAAGCAGGCAGCCTGAATTTGGCATGCTACCTGCATTGTGAACAATGGGCTCAGGTTCTTTGTGCATTGACCCCTGTGCCTGTTTGCTTGCACTATTTAATTTAACCTCCGCAGTGTTTTATTTCAGCAAGGGTAGGGATGATGAGTGAGGTGGACTTGTGTGGCTAAGTTGGTGTTTATGGAGGATTGAGGATAGGACACTACCTGGAGAACATTGAATTCAAGCATGCCTGAAGCAGAAGAAGATGTGACTGAGGACTTCAACCAGAGATGGGCTGAGGTTGGAGGCAAGCAATGTTCTTGAGATGGAGGTAGGTTGTATTTCCAGTGCAACGGTTAGCTTGAGGTGGAATTGGATGGCAAAATTGGGAAGGATCATGTTTAGGCTAATAACAACCAGAATAAAGGAATATATTTGGAATGTGGCATCATACTCAAGGGCTTGGAGATGTAGTAATCATTCCAATCCAACTTCCTATAACTTTTCAGGTAATTCTATCACCCCTGTTGCTGTTTCAGATATCATTTAGACTTTTCCTTGATATTATTTTATCAGTGACTGTAACCCATCGATTTTCATTTTAAATTATAAAATAGTTCTGCTTGGAAAATCTAAGCCCTTCCCAGACACACACAATGCATTATTATAGATCGATTGGTAGGCAGCTATTTTTACTCCAGTTTCAAGAGATGGAGGAAATTTATATATGGTGGTGACTTTTTTGAAGACGTTTAATTTATCGTCTCAAAAAGCATGTTTGGCATTAAAATACATCAGCTGCCTCATCAGTTTGAAGTGAATACACCCAAAACATTGCCTTTCTTCCCCTGACCAATCTTTCAAACAAATCCTGAACTTCTGATTATGATTACAATTCCAGATTTCACGGTCTTTGCCTTCCTTTTAATAACTTCACTTCCCTTTCCCTTCCATTTTTTTTTTTAACAGGGACAATGTTTTAACTCCCGCTTAAAAAGTTCTTTTTCAGATGCTAATGTTTATCTTGTCCATTATAAAACGTTTTCTTCTTTATTTCATTAAGAAATAAATCCATTTGAGTTTCATCCGATATATCTTTCTGTCAGCCTGTGTCAGCTCATCTCTTTCACTAACAAATAATTTCTTCTCACTGTTGGCAATTGGAGCCATAGAGTCATAATGCCTTATTGCACAAAAAGAGGCCCTTTGGCCCATCGTATCTGTGCTGACCATCAAGCACCTATCTATTCCAATCCCAGTCTTGTGCTGTCACCTTGCATGATATGATATGTTTCAAATGTTCAGCTAAATGCTTCTCAAATGTTTCAGGCAGTGAGTTCCAGATTCCCATCACCCTTTGGATGAAAAAGTTTTTCCTCAAATCCTTCTAAATCTCCTGCTCCTTACCTTAAATCTAAGCCCCTTGGTTGTTAACCTCTCTCTGAAAGAGGAAAATTCGTTCCTATCTACCCTATGTATGTCCTCATATTTCTGTCTCTTTATCTTCCTCTGCTCTTTCTATATTTTGTCCCATTAGCAGGGGAAGCAATTGTGACCCACGTAGAAATTTTGGCTCCCCTGACTTGGCCTCTGAAAGAGTTAATAATCGCACTAGCTTAAAAATCACAAGTTGTATCTCAGGGGAAACTATGAGAAAACCACAGGCCTTGATTAAAGCAGACCCAGATTAGAGTCAAGACCACTCAATTACATGATATGCAACTGCAGCTCGTGAGTCTGCATTAAAACAAGGGACAATGGAAATGGGAGAAAGGGGAGGTGATATATCATTGGTCAGACTTATAGTTATCATTGATGATATTATAATTAAGTAGACATGCACAAGATATAATTAGGCAACTATACACTTATGTAAACCTAATTGATAGTTGTGAGTGGATATAGATATAACTTCTGTGCAAATGGATATCTTTTGATTGGTATATGCAAATTTCTTGTAACTGGATCTTAACATTGAATGACTGTTTAATTCCTAGACTGAGGGTTTCCCTGGTAAACCATTAGTTCAGCACTGGGATCAGCCCATTCTACAGTTCATAATAAAGGCATTGTCTGAAACTCAAAGGGAGGAATTTTCCCATCCCACTCACCATGGGAAATAAAGAACAAAGAAGAACAAAGATAAGTACAGCACAGGAACAGTTCCTTTGGTCCTCCAAGCCTGTGCCAATCATGATGTCCTAACTAAACGAAAGCAAAAATCCTTCTGCCCTTACTCGGTCCATATCCCTCTATTCCCTTCCTATTCTTGTATCTATCCAGGTGCCTCTTGAATGTCAGCAGGTTGTTGAGAGAGGGAACAATGAAAAAATCCATTGACCTTGGATGGGATTTACTGGTTTTGGGCCGAGTATGGTGGGAAAATCCCACCCAAAGTGCCTTTATCTGGTTTTCTTGGGAGTGACAGAGAGAAGTACACAGTAGCCAAATAGCTGTATTTTCCCCCCAACTGGACTCACATCCACTTTTCCCAAATGCAAGACTCCACAAGCTGCTCCAGAAGCTGATTCTGCTATTACTTTGTGCCGTTAGATGGTCTCTGACAAGCAATTTTCCACCACCTCCTGCCAAATAGCCAGTCCTCACTGTGCCACAGTTGTAAAGAAAATAACCTCACCAGTCCAGTTTGATGGAAACTCATTGGCTAGTGGAATACAGGCCAGAGACTCTTACCTATGATGGATGCTCTTGAGAGAATGCTCCTATTAGTAATGTTCTAACTCGGATTTAAGATCATTGCACCAAAGTAATTTTAATGTTGGCTAGTTGGGAAAAAGGGATTAAGCAGTTTGGAAAGGTCTCCTTTCCCATACAGCTGCTCAGTGTAACATTGTATGTTTCTCACATAAATCAAACTTACTTTGACAGTGTTGGATATTGGTACTATTATGGCTGCTCATGTTTTTTCTACATAGTTCTGTAGCCAAACAGGCCATCTAAAATGGCATTTTGTAAAGCACTCTGGGACAATTGGGCAAGAAACTAAACCGATAGGCTGAAGTTTAAAGACAGAAACAAACAGCTGTAACCCTGATGAATGAATAAACAGAATATGGGCCATCTCCAGGACGAAAGACACACAGTCACACTGGCTTGTTTCATCTCTAGGACGAAAGAGACTTTCTGGTCGCGCTGTGTTGTGTGCCAGGCACCGTGAACCCTTATTTAGAAGGAAGGTATGTGACCTATGTGCCTCCAATACCTTCAGACATGGCCACTGGGGACACACCCAGAGATCGGTGTAGTAGTACCTGATTAGACTCTTATCGATCAGGGTGATCAAGTCCTGATCAATTGATTGGCAATGGCCAAAAAGGGGCGTGAAACCAAACAGGGTATAAAGGGTGCTGCACAACCAGGAATCTCTCTCTCTCTCTGACCCCCACGAACAAGCTACAACACTAGCTTTCAGAGTGCTGCTCCTTCATCAGGTAAGTGGGAGTTCTGTTCACAAACAGGGCATATAAAGACACAATCTCAATTTACAAAATAATGGTTGGAATGTGAATCTTTACAGGTAATCAAGTCTTAAAGGTACAGACAACGTGAGTGGAGAGAAGCTTAACCATACTGGCTTGTGCTACCAAATAAGCCTGTTGGCCTTTAACCTGGTGTTGTGGGACTTCTTACTGTGTTTACCCCAGTCCAATGCTGGCAGCTTATTTATTCTTCTGTTTCTCGGTCTAGAAACACTGATCTGAGAGAGGAGGCGTGGATTCAGTCACATTCTAAACAACTGAGTACATAACTTTGGCTCATTATTCAGTACAGTACAGAGAGACAGTTACACCATTGGAGGTTTTTTATTTGAATGAGATGTTAAACCTGCCTTTCCTTTCAAATGGGAGTAATCTCAGGTTAAATTTTACAATCAATTAGATTGATGTGGGAATTCCACCCTATCAGAGAGGAATACCTCCTCAGGCAGCTACTGGTCAGGTGGTTGGGAGTTGGGATCAGGCATTCTGTTGGGCATAGGGTGCTTAAATAGGAGGCACCCATCCTGGCTTGGTCACCAAGCCCCAACCCTTCAGTGGGCAACCGACCTGGGCACCCCTTGCCAAAGAAACAACCCCTCCAGTCATGAACAAATGTCATTAATTAGCCATGTAAGGGCCTCAATTCATCCATGGGGGAATGGACTACCAATTATTTCTCACACTGTCGATGAACTACCCACTAGGATGGACAGAAGTGGTTAGGTGATGATGAGCATGGTGCTACCTGCCATGGCACACCGTTTTAAGCCTCCCACATCTTACATCCCAACTCCAGGCCTAAAATTCAGCCCCTCATTACTGTCTGTGGGAGCTTTCTGTGCACAAATTGATGCTACGTCTCCAACAAGGCAACAATGACCACACTTCAGAAATGCATCAGTGGCTGCAAAGAGCCTCACTATCTCTCCTTCCTTTCAGGAGGGCCAGGGCTGCAGAGAAGGGAACCAGGGTTGTGAAGAAAATGATGCTCACATTTTCTGCCATTGTCACTCACGTGTCACCCATTCCTTCATTCCAACCTCACATTATGCCCTCTTTTCCTTTCCACCAACCATGCCCCACATTACTACCACCATGTCACCACCTCCTCTCCTCAGGACTTCCCACCGGATTTCTATGTGCTTCCTTCCCCAAAGTCCATTGTCATTTATCACACACCATTTGTCCCAACTATCATTACCTACTCATTTTTCTGTCCTCTCGCCTTCTCCTACTCTCCTACCTGCTATCCCTTTATCACAAAGTGGCCTTATACACTTTCAAAATTCAGCCTCCTAACGTTTTCAAAACAGATCTGCGTTAGGATTAAGAAGGACGGTATGCTTTTCTTTTAGTGTCTCATAGATGGCAGAAATCAAAGGGTGGAATATCGTGGAGATGACAGGGGTCTCAGCTGCTGGTTGGAGAGACAGCGAGACCCTCACGTCACCTCTTTTTGGGAAGACCCTTTTGCCATGCAAGCACTTGGCAGGCCAGCGGTGCCCCTTTCCCCGGGAACAAGAACCTTGAGGGCAGAGGTCCACCCCCACCCAGAGCTGCCAGCCAATCAGGGGTGGGCAGCTGTCCTGTTCAGTAGGGCCCCCAGAGAGGGGATGACTTGCACCAGCACTACATTCACCCAAGGCCTCGAATGAAAGAGGGACCCAGGCATATGTGATTGATGGTGGGAAGAGGTGCGTGGACTAGGAGGGGTTACAGGGAAGTGGAGTCACATGCTTTCAGTTGGTTCCCTTGATTGGGCACTGATGGCTTCTGAGCGAGGTTCCTCCAACTTCACCAGCACCCCCAAAAGATCCAGAGCCCCAGCTCTGTAAGGGTTTGCTTGTTATGATCCCCCTGCCAAATGTTGGGTGTGTCACCAACCATTAGCAGCAAGATGAAGGCCTTAAGTAGGCAATAAATGACCATTTAAGAGGCACAAGTGATAGCAGGACAGGAAGCCCATCTAGGGGCATTTCTACCACAGAATTAATGTGGCTGGAGATGGGAATCTGGCAGGGTCCCCACACATTACTCTTCTCCCACCCCCCCCTCCACCGTCACCCCATCAAATGTGCATAATGTGTTCACATTTTCTGTTTACCAAAGACAGGTGAGATCATTAAAGGTTTTGTGCTTCAACAATTAATTTTTAAAAATATAACCTAAATACCAAGAAGAAGCACTCTCTATTGTGGATTTGGAGATTGAAAGTCAGGCAGTCGACACATAACAGTATTCTGCTGGGTCAGCAAGTTTCATATCTATTCCGGAAGCTTTTCTCCTGGCTTTCTGATCTTTATCAAACACAAAAAGTCATCAGGATGTGCAAATGAGGGACTTTGTTGTTATATCTCTTTCTAATTCGCACAGACACACACATTCCAGAAAATCCACTGGTCATGGAAGCCCCAGGTGAATTTTTCATTGCTAAGCTTCTACCCTTTAAGACAGGAAGTGCCACACTCCCAAGAGCTGCCAATTAGAGGACAAGCACTATTTATTCTCAGCTGTATGTGCCATTGGGAGCATAAACCACCACTGGTATAAATGCAAATAGGGGGCATGGCATCCACTGCCATCCCACCCAATTAAAGACATTTTCCCCACTCCAACACCCCAGCTCTGATGATGGGTCATCTAGACTCAAAACATTGCCTCTATTCTCTTCCCACAGATGCTGCTGAGATTTTCCAGCATTTTCTGTTTTTATCCCAGCACACTCCCTGGGACCCCATAAAATCCTGATCAGTCTCTAACACAAACAATCAAGATAAACTGTACCTGCATTAAAGGTCTTGGCATTTGTGCACTATCATTTCTTCAAATAATCTGGTAAAACAACATCATAATATCTCCTAGGAATTAAAGGAAAAAAAAGCCACAGTTTAGTGAACTAAAGGGTATTTGTGTAGCCTGGGAAATTCCACAGGGTATACATACTCATTGCACAAAGGTCACTTAGTGTCAACAGTACCAAATTACACAATACATAATTTCCTTCCCCTGAAGCAAGAATGCCGTTACTTAGGAATCCACTTCTAAATTGATTTAAAACTGTGTGTATAAAATCAACAAGCATCTTCCAAGGCATCTGAGATGTTTGGGTGGAACTTCCTCCACTCTCCAGTGACAGTGAAGGAAATGTTGTACCAAACACTAGTCAGTCCACAACTTGGATCCAGCATAGACATTTGGGGCTCATATACCATTAAAAACATTACCCTCCTTGAGGAAGTTCAATATCAGGGAGCTTTTATTACAAATAATTATTCACGAGATACCTATATCTTCCAGGTGATCATGTTGCTGGTCTTGATAAGTCTCTAGAAAGGATGAAAAACCCACAGGTTGACATTCCTCCATATTTTTTTGAAAGGACAGTTAAATATTTCTATGAAGTGCATCAAGCCCCAAAAAAAATAAGTTTGTCAAGAGTTTACAGCAGCTCCAAATCCACACACCCCAATGCTAACTGCTTTTTATCAAGAACAATTAAGGATCACAACAATCTCCCACAAAGCTTAATCCATGCCTTCTAAAAGACTCATTTCAGGATAATCTTTTGAATGTTTGTAAAATGAGTTTGACCATCAGCTGCATTCACTGTGCACGTCTCGTGAAACTTCGCCAGTCAAAGAACACAGAGGGAAATATTGCCAAGTACCAAGACACAGTTCTCAGAAAAACTTTTGATCTAAAGTTCAACAAAATACACACTTGTGCGCATTGTTATTATAGAGCAGATGTTCCAGGAAATTATGACAAGTGGCCCATGCTAAGTTCCTACAATGTCTGCATCATTCCATCATTATCCTTAAGAAAACAATGAGCTTTTGATTATTATTATTATAGATCTTTCTTCATTAAGATCCGTGGCAGTTGCCTTAATGCCTATTTTCTCACTGCTCCCAGGGCTGGAGCTGAATCAGCGGTATGACTTATTGATTTAAAGAATTGATCAGCTGTTCAATTTACATGCCATGTGTTTCATCTCTGGGTGTCACCAGTAAGATTGTGAATGTATAATGGAAGGTAGCAATGTGGTAAGGAGGGGCAGGGCAAGCTTGCAAGAGAACGTGATAACCATAGGTGAGATCTTCCACTGTTCACAGCAGTGAGATCTTCCAGTCCCACCTACAGCCGGGTTCCCAGTAGTGTGGGGTAGATTCAATGAGAAATCCCATTGACAGTAGCAAGACCAGAAGATCCTGCTGCTGGGTAACAATGGGCTGCCTCCCATCACTGAGAAACGGGCCACAGGGAGGTATTGAATCTCGTCCCATATTTTAAACAAACTGAGTGATCTATCGGAGCTGAGTCAAAACAAGTTTGGCTTCCATGGTTTCCCAATGTTTAGGCTAAACTGACTCTCAGCAGCTGCTAAGTTGAAAATGGAAACAGTTCACTGAGACTCTCAACGCCCAGAACTAGGAATGGAAATTCTCAGGATAAGGAGGGCCCACAGTTCCCACTGATATAGCTATCCATATCAGACACAGACCTTCATACTAGGAGAACATTTTTCATTTTGGTTATGTTTTTACAATGCCCTGGTCCACTTTTGACATATAGGTAAGGGTAACTTATAGCAATAGAGATGATGAACTTTAATCTACTGTTTTCCCCAAGATCCATTGAAGGGCATCATTTCTCAATTTCAATTTTATTTCACACATTAATGAGCAATCACCTAAATGCACTCCAGTTAATTTGAAAGAAAGATCTTCAACAATTCAATTCTCATGGGCGGCATGGTAGAACAGTGGCTTCACAGCTCCAGGGACCTGGGTTCAATTCCTGGCTCAGGTCACCCTCTGTGTGGAGTTTGCATGTTCTCTTTGTGTCTGCATGGGTTTCCTCCAGGTGCTCTAGTTTCCTTCTTCAGTCCAAAGATATGCAGGTTAAGTTGATTGGCCATGCTTAAAAATTGTCCCTTAGTGTCCTGAGATGTGTACGTTAGAGGGATTAGTGGGTGGGATATGCCGGTCGGGCCTGGGTGGGATTGTGGTTGGTGCAGACTTGATGGGCCAAAGGGCCTCTTTGTGTACTGTACAGTTCTATGGTTTTATTACAGTTACAAAAAAAATGCAGTTTGTAAGAATTTTTAAATGAATTTTATTAGAGATTTTAATGCTCATTAATACCACTGGATTGCAGGTTTGCACTCCATTTGACCAAACGATCCACATTATCAGACAAATCAGTGGTTCACACCATACAAAATAGACACAACAACTGCCCCTAACTGGAATGGGATATTGCTGGAAATTCCCAACGAAACAGTGTCTGATACTGTAATGTCAGAGATACAGCAGATCTTTTAGTAATTGGCAAGAGAGATTCGTTTCACCTTTTAAATATATTCCCCAACATCTCGATGAACAATAATTTAATGCACTCTGAAATGTTTAGAAAAACGAGTTCAAGCATGCTGAGAGTCAGCTTTGAAATGTGCACACATCAAGCCTTGAGGTGTTTAGATTTTTTCAACAGTGAATGCCAAGGTTTCTTGGTGAAAATCAGTTTCTTATTCATAGTGAATGCCAACTCTTTTCCCACATTGCGATGAATATTCATTCCACTGAACACAATGGGGGTGATTCTCTCAGCCCCACTCTTGAAACAATCAGAGTTGCCACTCTGCACTAGGATGGCAAGCAGAGGGAGGGAAAATGGCGATCGGGGCTGGCCATCCTAATGTGGGAGGGGGGTGTCAGGTCTGTCGGGTGTTTGGAATTGTTGTGGGGGTGGGGGGGTAGCTCAGGGAGAACAGGACTGTTGGGGGGAGAGGGAGGAAAAGGGAGATTGAGCCTGACCAGATTGAGGGCAAGTGGTGGGGTGTCAGGGAGATCAGGGCTGGCCTGGGGAGGCTCGACATTTCAGCAATGGGGGTTGGGTTGTGGGGCAGGCCAGCAATCTGGAGGACGACAAAGGGGGGAGCCAGTGCGCATGTGCCGATCTCTGCTCTGACAGATTAGCACGTAAGCAGTGGCCTGCTCAGCGCTATGCTGCTGGTCTCTTGGGTGGGAATAAACCCCACGCCCTGATTTTCAGATGGAATCCTGCTAGGGTACTCTGCGATGCACAATGTGTCAGAGATTTACTCTGGGGTTCAAGCTATAAAAATTAATTGGATTTACTCCCATTTTCCTGCGAATTGGGGGCTTAGAATTTTTTGGGAGAATCCCAGCCAATGAGTTCTGCTCACACGTTTATTTACACACATTTATTTATAACTATAGTCTCCAGCCACGGAAAATATTTGTAGCTTGTTGTAGCAAACATTTGCCATTAGTTGCATTGTTCCAGATTCACTACAGTCATTATGGCAGTTTAAGTTAGAAAACAAGGGCATTTGAGAATAAGTCAGCAATGGCTGGATCAGTGAACAAAACAACATGTAACACTGATTACATTGTTCCAAGAAATTCTGGGAGTTAATACTAAGAAGCAACTTTTTGGGAGGGGCAGGTTACATCACATTAATAAAATGGTGTTAAAAGAGAAATTGATGGATAAAGTCCAACAGTTTCCAGTGAAAAATAATTTTTTGGGTACTTATTTTAGGCATTAGAAATCTCAGACATTCTGGAAACAAACAGGAGACAAGAGATGGAAGGGCAGAGATTGACACTGGGTTATGAAGGGACATAGGTGAGAGTGGAATGAGGAGACATGAGGGGTGAATGGAAGGGCACAGCTTGGCATAGAGGGCAGTAGGGAAGGTATATGGTGCATAGAGAGGTACAGGGTTATGGGGAGACATGGAGAAAGTAGAGCGACATGGGGAAAATGGGGGGGGCAGGGGTTTGGGTGACTAGAGAGGCATGGGTATGTCAGGACATGGGGGAGCATGACTGGCAATAATGAGGCATTGGGAGTGCTAGGGTAGTGAAGGATAAGGGTTTTTTTAAATTTTGGCTGGGACAAAATTCTAAGGCATCATGTCAGGCCTTTCAAACAGCTTACTCTGACACCCAGCAGGCCACCTAGACTTGCTTCTGTAAGTCTTCCCAGGTCACCTAGCTCGGTTCCAGCCCAAACCCACTGGCCAGTAGTGAAGATCCCATCTTCGGGGGCACTTTCTCCCAGGTTAGGTGAGCCAAGCCAGAAAATTTCCAATCTCCCCGTACTTGAGAATGAAAACCCAGGCCAATGTGTCTCTCTGCCCTTCATTCCCCAGGTCACAAGAGCCAAACTCTCTCCAAATTCAGAGACATTTTATTTCTGCCTGGTTATATTTGTTGGAATCAATAAAATACTATTTCCTCACTGTAGCCTTTTTAAGTGAAGAAAACATTCAGTGAACTAAAAAAAAGTTGTCTTTTCCACATTTTCTATCAAGTCAAAAGACAGGCTTAGCTCTTCCTGTTTTGAGTTAATCAAATCGGAACAGTTGAAACAATTTCGTTGTCTTGAATTTTCATGGCCAATTCAACTCTTTTCTATGAAATGATTAAGATACAAGCTACAATATAAAAACTAACAAATGCCTTTCTCATGCGTGATGATGTAATAGTTATGGTTCTGAACTTTAGGCTCAGTGGTCACAAGTTTAAAAATGTTCTTTCTTCTTTAATTCCCTGCTTGAAGGCAGATCTGTCACCACACTTAACTGCCATCTCCATCACGAGTAGACCAAACTGGCAATCAAACTATCGACATAAAAGATGTACAGCCAGCTGAACCAACTGACACACCCAGGAAATCCAATTTGCTGTAGCAACATACACTTTTACATGTACATTGTAGCCTGGAGCTATGGATATTGATGGTAGAGGCTCCACTTTCTTTCCATCACTCAGAAGCTCACTCTCAGAATCATAGACGCATTGAATCTACAATGCAGAAGGCAGCCATTCAGCCCATTGACAACAATCCTACCCAGGCCCTATCCCTGTACCCCCACATATTTATCGTCTTAATCCTCCTGACACTAAAAGGAAAACTTGGCATGGCCAATCAACCTAACATGCACACCTTTGAACTGCGGAAAAAAACTGGAGGAGACCTATGCAGACATGAGGAGAATGTGCCAACTCCCCACAGACAGTGACCCGAGCCAGAATCGAACCTGGGTCCTTGATGCTGTGGGGCAGCTGTGCTACCCACTGAGACTGTGCCGCCCCCTACCATGTAATTTTGTTCCATGTTGGAAGGATTTACAAATTGATACTGAAAACTGTTTTGCCATACTATGAATGCACCTTCCTTGGCTATCAAATTCTGAATCAGGAGCTTGTGACTCAGAGACAGAAATGCTACTACTCTTCCACAATATTCCTGATTTGAAAACCTCCCTGGCAAATTTAAAATGAAATTCATCAATCTAATAATATGTGGACTAACATGTTACTGTGCCAATGGTTGGGAGTGGTATTCTTTCTTCTTCCATACCTTTGGTAACTTTTAAAAATATATATTATGTATAGATTTTTCTTGTTAATTTGATAGCAATGCTCTTCCTCCTTCAGGTACTAGGCCTAGACTAGCCTGGAGCTCTCCTCACCAAGCCTAATCATGATCAGACAGGGGATGAGGCTAGCCCATTGCACTTGGGGTGTGCTGATGCCTTCTAGGGTAGAGTAAAGGATTAGGGTAGCCAATGAGGTAAAACTGAGGCTTTAGCTGATGCAATTTTCCAAAGCCTTCTCGGCCTATTGGCTAAGATGAAGTGTTAGTGCAAACCCAGGTGGGGATGCAATGCCTCATCTTGTCAGCTTGGATCTGGTTTGTCCCTCATTTGGGGATGATGATTTGGCTTAATTTTAATTGACTTTTTTGATTAGAAACTAAATATCAAAAGATGCTTAAAAAAAACCCACAATTTGATTGGTCAATGATTATGTTTGAAAAGGTACTGCATTGATTTGCCACTGCCTTCTGCAGTATGGCTGACCAGGAAACTCTCCTGAGAATCAATCTGTTTGGTCACATATTTAACACACCTTCCTTGGTCATCAAGGACTGGAGTGGGGCTGGATCTCGGAACTTCTGACTCAGACTTGGGTCGCTTGCAGCTCAATAACATCATTAATTTCATACACAAATGGAAAACATTCGAGGGAAAATTGAGAGACAGCCTCACTTGCAATCACCATGCTAAACAGCTCATTATTCTTTGAATCCCTTAGATGTAATTTGTAAGGAATACTATTGTTTACTTGGCAAGGATTTTGAACTACAGATTGAGTTGGACTCATCAAATGTTCAGCTGCCTCTCACTCAGATGAAGACCAACTGCATCTTTTGTAGCTAATATTATTCAGTGTTGTAAGTTGCGTATCTCCTGCTTATCTTTGTCCACCTGAGGTGGATTGAAGAGTTGTCTTCTGGAAATGAAATCGTTAATTATATCAATGGAAATGATCAGTATATATCCATACACAAAATAATATAAAACACTGCTGTATTTGAAAAACATCTAAACTCTAGAATTTCAGATGTTGGGGATGTCAGCTTCAGAGTGTTGCTTCAGGTAAGAGACAAGGAGGCCTACAAATAAATCAATATCTTATAATGCAATGTAAGTATGTATGATCTCAGTTCCACACTAATAACTCTGTCTATGAATCCTCAGAGTTTGATGATGAGCTGATTGTCAAATTCAATATCCTGATCTCACCTTTTCCCCCATATCCCTTGGATTATTTAGCCCCAAGAGCTATATCTAATTTCTTCCTGAAATTAATAGAGACATAATGGCCCATGAACATAATGTCTGGATTTAATCCCACTATGAACTAACCTAATTAAAGGACTGTGAAGGCATCACCAGCAGGGAGTTTGCTGTATGAGGCCTATGGCCATAACAAAGCAGAAGGGAGTACTGTGGGAGTGAGATAGCTTTTGATGGTGGAGAGTCTAATTATGGGGTGGAGGTGAGGACCAGATTGTGGGACATCATAGGGAGAGGTTCAAAAGCTCCCAATTGCAGCATGAAGTCCTGGTCACTGAGGGCAGCTCCAGACCTTGAAGTGGAGAAGTCTTATCGATGGTCAAGAGCAGATGTGCAATAGTGATCTGGGCTGGATGATGGAGAGGTGACAATGATGGTCACAGAGAGATCATGGAGGATTGATCCCTGTCACAGGGGAGCTTTGCATTGGAGAGGGGGTCCCAGTCGCAGAAGGCATTCCCAATCATGGTGGTGATCTGCATCAAAAGGGGTAGGTTCCTATAGTGATCAAAGGTGGTCCTGAGGAGGAGCATGAGATGTCTGATGGTCATCAGAGTCCGGTGTCAGTCCAGGGAGAGGTCTGATGGTGGTTAAGGGAGTCGGCTGGTGAGAATGGCAAGTGGGCAGATCTCAAAGGAGCCAGGGAATGGTGAATGATTATTACATGGTCTGTTGGGCTGAAAGGAAATATCTTGGATCCTTCCAGCCTAAAAGCAATGGTGTAAAATAACATACCTCAAGATTCAGCATCTCTTGTTTCCTTTCAGGAACCAAGTTTCCTGAGACCTGGGGAACTCAGTTGTCCGTGGTTAAACTGGAATTACTGTTCGACTGAAGGTACAAAACATCATGGTGATATTTAGTAACAAAATTATTTCCAAAGAGTGGATTGGTCACTTAACACCAATGCTGTTAAATTTGGAAATGGATATGTTTCATGTGAGCTGAGTTATTAATTCAGATATTTTACACTTTCATCTCTGGCATGACCCCAGTTCTTGGAAGTTAAGATTCAATCCAAATTGTCAGAGTTTGTTTAGGTTTCTGGTTTTCTGAATCACTGACCTAGACACACACATTGCTATTACGACAAAGGGGTGAATTTTCTCAGGCCAGTTTGGATGGTCTGTGGGATGGGAGGCTTTGCAATCTGTCATGGCAAGGTGACAGGGAGGTTAGCCTGATCACTTCCCACTCCCATGTCATATCATCAGCAGTAGGAACATTACTGGGCAAATTACTTAAGGACCCAATTAATGGCCACTTTGTGCCCCAGGAGGTATTTTGCCCATATTAGGGTGAACCAGCACTGAATGGACAGATCATTACGTGAATCGTGGCGGCCTCCCCAGTGGGTTCCTGGTTGTTGCTATCCTTAATGATTCCTCCTTACTCCACAGGGGTGCCAATGATTTGCCCCATCCTTGAGGCAACTCTGCCATATCAAACCTCCCTCACAAACCCCCCAGTGCTCTGATCCCAGTTCCCTCAAAGAAAATGACATGGGCATGATCTTACCACAATGCTTCAAAGACAGAGAAGTGCGTGACAAGCCAAATCTCTCTTCGCTGCAGTGGGACGGGAAAATCCTGCTGGTGTGAGCGGTCGGAAAATTCCAGCCTATGTTTTTGAAATTGCTTTGGGATTCAGATCCACTAATTGGAACAGCAGCTACTGGAGGGAAGGCCTAGATGGGAAGAGAAGGGGGCACTGTCCTCAAGTGGTTAATGGTTTGGCTGTTAATTTGCCATCGCCAGCATAATGCCACCCGAGGGTCACATGTTCAGTGCCGGCAGTGGGACTTCAGCTTCTGCAGAAACATTCAGTCTCTTATACCTGGGTGGTTACAGGAAATGTCTGCTCATTGCGGCATTATGAATGTAGGGCAGCTTGATGGAGCAGTTTGTTTCCTACCCAGAATCTTAATCTGGTGAAAATCTTTGAGATAAATCCAGAGCAATTAAGGCTTCTTTTTTTTAATTCAGGGCACATTATGTCAGATTACTTCATGCACAATATCTGATTTTAATTTGAAAGTGGTGTTTCTCTATTTTAACTTCTGGCTTTTGCGATGGAGCGATACAAAATAGCTGGGGAAGTTCCAATTCATAACAGTCATGATAAAACTCCATCAGAATTTGCAAAATATTTTTTATATCAGAAAACGTAGTCCTAATATTTAGACTGGTAAGGTGCTCAGCACTAAAATATTCTAGCAACTTGCCTCACTGTCAAATGTAGAACTTTGTAGCAAAACAAGCTGTTTAATATCAAGCATCTCAGTGTTAACATTTACATATTTTTGCGGAATTTATTATAGTGCTGGTATTTTAGTGTGTAATTCTAGCAACTTTTTCATTATTTGTTTCCCAACAACTGAGTGATTTCAAAACCTGCAAATTGGGGACGTTTACTGAGTGCAAACCATTTCTTACATCAGATTCATCACTGTCCAGTCTAAATATTAGAGCTATATTTTCCAGTATAAAAGATACTTTGCAATTTCTGATATACTTTTATCATGACTATTATGAATTGGAACTTCCCTAGGTATTTTATATAATTCCATTGCAAAAGCCGGATTTTAAAGCAGAGGAACATCATTTTCAAACTAAAATCAGACATTGTGCATGAAGTAACAAAACATGCCCTGAATAAAAAAAACAATTTATTTGCCCTGGATTTATCTCAAAGATTTTCAACGGATTAAGATTCTGGGTCGGAAACAATTGCTCCATCAAGTCTACCCTATATTTATGATGCTGGAATGAGTAGATATTTCCTACAACCACTCTATCCGCCGCCCACCCCTCAACCTCCGCCTCCATCCATCAGCCATGTTATCATCTGGAGGAGACATAAAAACAAAAAAGGAAATCCATGTCTGAAGAAGGAAGAAAACTCCTCTCCACCGCACCCAAGCAATTAAAGCCAATCCAAAAGAAACACACGAACCATGTTCACTGTTTAGATGATGTGATCTCTACCCAACCCTGACACATTACTTGAGAGCATGTTAAATTTCAGTCACACGAAATGTCTTGGATACCAAAAATACCTATTCATAGTGAAGATACAAATAGTGAGAATAGCATTACTGAAATGAGACCAAGCAACACAGCATTTTGAACAAATTAATGAGAGTGTAAAGCATACATGTTGGTCATTTAGCCTCCTTTTGATGGGAATTCTTGCAGATACTTTCTAAAAGGTGATCACATGTTCTTGGGAGAGGAATAGCTGTCTGATCGTTATTGGCTACAACAATTATGTAATGACATTGGTCTTTCTTCCTACAGAGCCTTGTCTTGCCTCCACATCTGTAACAGTTAACCAAAGTATAGTTAAATGTTATGTCAGATGTTATCTCTACAAAACTTTTTGAAATGCAGCCCTAGTCTTAACCCAGGGAGAATGGTGCGTGGGAAGAGTAAAGATTAGGCCAAAACTGAGGTCCCTTCTGGAATCATGACAAGAGGCAGCTTAGTTTTACACGTAGCATTGTGGCCTGATCACACTATTACAGGCTGATGCTGACTCAGTAGAAAAAGCCAGACTAAGACATTAGAGAGATCACATTTCTCAGAACTCCTTGTAGGCCAGGGAGCTGAACTGTTCCCCTCTATCTGGGCAGAAAGAGTTCTTGGCCTTTGAATTCATCATTTCCAGTTTCCTCCTCCCAGTGCCTGCATGAAACCGTTCCAGTGGGATCCTGGCTGCAGAATCTTGTCACCAAATTCCTGTTCCTGTCCACGAGGCAAGTGGTGGATTTGGTTAGACTGGGCTTCCAAGAGCATTTATTTAAATGAGGCCTTGCCATCATCATTAGCTCAGTCTTTACGTTCTCCTGGGTACACACCTATCTTCCTGTCCGCTCCCCCTACCCCAACACGCACATTTTTAAAGCTTAAGCACAATCTTTTCCCCTTTTCTTGGAATTTGGGGCCATGGGTTCCCTTTGGAAAGCTAATTTGTAAGGCTGTTAGTGCACAATGGATAACATCTCCATAGCATTTACAAATGAAGTCTCTGGTAGCACTTTGAATGCTTTGATGCCTGTTATTTATGTAATGGCTTTTCTGATTAAATAATGTGGTTTACCAAGGCCCAAGAATTGCTTAGTAAAAGCTGTGTTTATTTCAAGTTCATAAGCAACGCTAAAAGAATTCAAAAATATTTTCCTAACACCAAGCTGTTCAAATCATTTTACACTAATTCATTTTTAACTCAAGGACAACATAAAATTCATGATCTCTTGATAAGGATATTGATTTTGTCAATGCATGTTTGTGAACCAAATCACTCCAGTAATGTTGCAGGTTAGAAGCAGTGTTGTGGTGTGGTACCAGCATTATAACCTTAATTGATACATTATGACTCAAGCCATTAAAATTAAAATTTTGCCTTAACTTGAAAACCAATAGGACAAAAAGCCCCAAAATTAAGCTTGGGAAAGGGCTAAGGAGTGATTGTCACACATCACTGACTCACCAACATTAAGATCCAGGTCATTCCAACACCTGTGTTCTCACTCAACAGCACTAAATCCAACTCCTATTGAACCCAGTGGCATGAGGTGAGTGGGCACAGAGTTGACAGAGTGCACCAGCAGGCTATGGTCGGGGATTCGTGGAAAGAATTACAGGCAGTCAGGTAAATCAACATTTTCTAGTAGCCTTTAGTGGATAGCTATCTCATGACTGTCAGTGCAAAGTTCTGGCATCATTGGCGACAGGACATCATGTTTGGAAGAGTGGAGCTGATTCCTAGGACCAAGCCGCTGGTTTATGAGGCTTGTGTTCTCAGCACCTTGTTGAGTAGTGTCAAATATGGATGACCTCTGGCTAATAAGAAAGGGGGGGCTCAACAACTTTCATCTTCCTTATGTGAGGCGCATTCTGGGCACCCCACAGAAGAACAAAGTCACAAATGCAATAATCGACTGAGAGACGAAGCTCCCAAATATGTTGGCACTCATGCAGAGGTATTCATTGCAGCATACCAAAGGATTTTCAGGCCAATGGAGACAGAAAGCAAGCAGGACACCCAAAGCACCACTTCAAGGACACCTGCAAGTGTGACCTGATGACCCCAAACATTGATTCTCACATCTGGGACACACTAGCTGATGACAGAGGGAAGTGGTGACATCGGCTGTGGACCAGCATGACAATTAATGGCTACAGCAACAGGTGACTTCACTGAAGACAAGCAGCCATGATGATTCCTGATACCACTTGCTATGTAGCACTTGTCGCAAAACCTGCTTCTCACGGATTGGTCTCTTCAGCCACCATATGAAACTATCCCAGCTCGATGGATTTGATTTGCTGCACATCCATCGTTTTACCAGGTGGATGTTGATGATGACAACATTTTAGAAATGTTTGGAAACTTGGTTCATTGTATTCGTAACAGGTGGCAGAGCAGTTGCACAGAACATTGGTTAGGCCGCATTTGGAGTACTGCGTCCAGTTCTGGTCGCCTTACTACCGGAAGGACGTGGAGACTCTGGAGAGAGTGCAGAGGAGGTTCACCAGGATGTTGCCTGGTATGGAAGGACTGGGGTATGAAGAAAGATTGAAGAAATTGGGGCTCTTTTCCCTTGAAAGACGCCGATTGAGGGGGAATCTAATAGAGGTATATAAGATTATGAAGGGTATAGATAGAGTAAATAGAGTAAGCTATTTCCTATGATAGAGACACGTAGGACAAGGGGCCATGGACTTAAGGTGAGGGGGGAGAGGTACAACACAGATATTAGAGGGAGGTTTTTCACAGAGGGTAGTGGGGGTATGGAATGCTCTGCCAAGTAAGGTGGTGGAGGCAAACATGCTAGAGTCCTTTAAGAGTAACTTAGACAGGCATATGACTGAGTTGGAGATGGGTGGATATAGGAGATCCTTTTAAATAAGGGTCATTAGCATTGGGGTGTCCCTGGTAATGTAAATGGGTATAGTATGATAATAATGTTTTTTCTCTTTTCATTCACAGGTTTTAAATCGGTCCACCTCATGTCCAACGAGGGGCATACACGCGATGGGTCATACTGGGGCTGCTCTTGGTTGTTCGAGATTGGCCTAGTGCTTCATGTCGTTAGTGTGTGCCTAAACTGAACAAGATACTGGGCAAGACGACAGCTCAGTGACTATCACTGTTTGCTGTGCAGACACATGGATTTGGGCCGGTGTCTGTGGGAGTTTGCGCATTCTCCCCGTGCTTGTGTGGGTTTTCTCCGGGTGCTCCGGTTTCCTCCCACACCCCAAAGATGTGCTGTTAGGCTGATTGGCAGGAATAAATTGTCCCTAAATCAGTTTCCCTCAATCTGGATGGCCATAAAACATTAGACAGGGGTCGTGGGTAGAGAGGTGGACTGGTGGTGTTGAGATAGCGGCGCGGGCTCGTTGGGCCGAAGGGCCTGTTTCTCGGGCTGATTTTTGTTCTTTGTTCAGTTAGCACTGCTGCCTCACAGTGCCAGGGTTCAATTCAGTTTGCACGTTCTCCCCATGTCGGCATGGTGCTCCAGTTTCCCCCCACAATCCAAAGATGTGCATATTGGTTAATTAGCCATGCCAAATTACCTCTGTGTTAGTGGGATTAGCAGGGGGTACGGGTGGGATTTTTATCAGTACAGGCTCAATGGGCCAAAGGGCCTCCTTCTGTGCTGTAGGGATTCTATGATTCATCTGTTTTGGATAATACTATGGAATTAGAAGTATTATTAATTTTATGTGATGCTTACATCAGCAAATACCCTTTCTTATACATGCACACCATGCTGCAACGCACTCTAGTTACAGTTGAGCAAAAGAGATAAATTTCATTTTAGTTTTCAGAAAATAGTCATAAGGTATTCTTTTTGAGACCTCCAGACACAAAAATATAAATCATTTACTGTGTCTGAGTGACATCAGACAGTTTGCTTTCTCAGATATTTATCCTATTTTGCCATGTCTATGGATTAAAGCTCTTTGACTGTAGTATTTCGAGACAATCTTTACACACTAGCTGGATCCTTACCCAGAGTCTAGTGGTAATATGCCAAAGTACCTTTGATCTTATTCAATTGCCAGGAAATGTATCACTTTTCTTCCGAGTGCCCCAAAAGAAAACAAATGTTCTTTAGAGCTGAAGTATTTTGTGGTATTTTGGCATTTTATTCTCTTTGTGAAATTGTTTCAGATGCTCTGTAATGTAACATGAAAAAACTTCTGCAAAGAATTGTCATAATACTGGCCTTTCTGCAAAGGTAATGACGATGAAACTGTCAGCATTCAATTTCTTTACTCCTCTGAAACAAACAACTTTCTCACATACGCAGCCAGATGTGGAAATCTGGAAGGTGCAGGTCATTGATTCCTTGTGCCTTCTTGGGCGCACTAGTGAAGTCTTGTTCAAACTCTAGTCAATTAGAAATTATTAACTGACAAGAATTCCCACTCTTTTAAAACATGTGAAAATGTACATTCTGTTGAATGGTGTTCAACTGGATATTTAACAGTGTATTAAGTTCATAATTACTACCAGGAAGTCACACTGGCTCTGAGTGTAATTTTATATTTGTGGAATGCAAAATTGCTCCATTGTGATATAAATTGTGAAATTTCTAAAATCTTTTAAGACTACTTATGATATATTAGCTTCCATCTTAATTGCATAATCTGCTAGCTGCAAAAATAAATACTCAAATGTTCATACACTTAATAGTTTTCAACTTCCTGCTTTGCTGTCTGTGAGAATGCCTCAATTTGTTTACTCTGCTAGATGACATCACTGTCACTGAATGCCTGGAGATTTATTTCACATGGCACCACATTGAAGCTGATGTTAGGAAGTCTACACCACAGAGTTTTGTAAGTAGTTGTTTTACAGGGGCAGCAGCGAGTAATGTTGACTTATTACTGATTACAAAATCCAACTTAAAGTTTAATGATTTACAATTGTTAAGAGTTTAAAATTTCTTTGACATTCTCCAAGGTTCAGTGGCACTTGTTATTCTCGTTACTGGACTGCTTATTCTTTATATTCAATTATTTGTCCATACTGACAAATAGCTGGTAATTGTAATGATTTTGAGGAAGACCATTAACTTTTAAAACAAAAATTGATTTCCCAGTGATTAACTAAAAGAAATATGCTGCAGCATTTCACATTTTAAGCAAAAAATCCTTTTCTGTACAAGAACTAAACAAAGCAGGTGCTACTAATTTAATACCATATTTCTTAAACGTTAGGTTGCATTTTTCCAGTCCCACCCACCATGGGATTTTCCAGCCTTGGGGCAAGAGTGACTGGAAAATCCCATCTATACTCTAAGTCTGGAAATCTCAATAATACACTCTCTGTTCGACTTGATTTTCTACCCAAGAGTTCCTCTATACTTAAAGGATCTTGAGGGTTCTTGGACTTCTCCTGGGAACAAACAAGATGTGCCACAGATTTTAGGAATTCACTTTGATTCTCCTCTCTTTTCCCACTACTTTCTGAGGTGTGAAGTTTCTTGAAACCATTGAATTGGCATCGAGCTAAGTGACCCTCCAATTCTCCTTAAGCAGACAGCAGCTCACGGTTGTGGACACATCCAGCACAAACATGGATGCCACTCAGACCTTGCTTTGTGTCTCCAACTCAGAAATGCCACTGATTTCTGAAAACTCTGCTTCTGGCTCACAGCAACTTTGCAATCGATGATAGATTATTTCTCCCTACCGCTGTTCCAGTTCCAGACATAAACTGTGTGATTCAAAGCTGCTCCAAGCTGACTGTTTCAGGGCGAACTCATACAGATGAGAACATGCCATACTTTAAGTATTCACAGCGGAGATTCTCACCCCATGAATCTGTATGTATAATTTAAACCTTTAACGGGGACAGCTTTAGGCTTCTAGGATGGGGTTTTCCAGTCATTCCTGTGGGTTAGGACAATTTGGAGGTCATCCAAAAATCAGTTTCCCGCTAGCATAAAAATAAATTATGATTGTCCACTTCCGACTTGATTGCGGGTTGCGTAGACCACCACATCACATTGGAAATTGTGTTCGCATTATTTAAATGTCATGAATGTTCATTATAAAGCCAGCTTGCCTGAATCATGCCCCCACCCCAGATCAAAAGGGTAATTAATTAGATTGTCATGATTCACAGCCAGATATTAGTGACATGCACCTGATGATTTGTATTCCCCTTGTAATTTGACTGCGGGGGCGGGTGGGGGGGTTGGGCGGAGGCCGGGAAACAGTGCATGATGGGGAAGACTGGGGGAAGAGTGCACAAAGATGCATAATGGAAAGCCTGGGGAATGGTGCACATAGACAGGTGAATGGGGGAAAGACACATGATTGTACATGGCGTTCCTCCATGATGATGGGAGGGATGTCTATCATCACATGATAGGGTTTCAAAGCTGCTCTGATGGTAGAAGTTCACTCCAACTGTTTTCCAAACTGAGTCAATGATGTGGTTGAAAAAGAAAGAATGAAATATTTGCCATGGGAGGACTCTCAGGGCTCATGGGAGGACTCAAACATCACACTTGGAGGGACACCCAATTAATTTATGATTTTCTTAATGGCAAAAAAGCCAAAGCTGAGACATAGCTGAGTCAGATGCCAATTGAACACCTCTTATAGCACCTTCACGCTTGAGTATAATTCTGATTGAGGCCACTGCTAAATTTTCTTGCTAAAATCCTTTGTCCCACTCATGGCAAATCCAGAATATCAGAATGAATCAATAGAAAAGAGGTCATTGCCAAAATGCAGATACTTACTTTTCAGTTGTCAAGTTCAGATGTGAGAATCCTCCACTTGCTCCCAACAAACTCTCAGTCCATCAATGAGAGGTAATCCTGAAGATTGTAAAAGTGCTGCAAATGGACTCAGTGAGGATGTAATGATTGGGATGGCTCCACAGTCACTCCCTAGTAAATGACAGAAAGATGACTTTTGGAGACCTACGTTCAATCATGTTTCTGTTCAGTATTCCTGCAGAGGTCAGCTTGAGGGTAACATGGATGGAACAGCCAATGTTGCGATCATCCTGGCAATCAGACAACTAAAAAAGAAAAGAAGTGTCCTCTTCATCACCAGCCTTGGCAATGGGAAGAGCCTCACTCTGAGGAAGAAGGGCCTGCAGGGCCATGCCAACACCCAGAAGCCAAAGCTGGCAGAAACATTGAATGGAGGCATCATGCATGTCCAAGGGTGTACAGAAAATGATTCTTATATCCGTAACTGATCGAGACACGGTTCCATGAATGCCTTTACATGATTAAAAATGCAATGACTCACATCTGCCATATTATCCAGGAGGAGTTGATGTCACTGGGACTGGGAGGCCATCCATTATCAATGGCTCTAAAAGTCACTGCTGCTCTGAGCTTCTTTGTGAATTGTTCATTCCAGGGCTCTACTAGGGACTTCTGTGGGATTTCTCAAGCATCTATTCATAAATTCGGGGGATCACCCTTTTTAGCAAAACACACAATTATGTGCAGCTTTCTTTAGATGATGCCATCCAGGCTGCCGGAGCAGTGGGGTTCATTACTGAAATGTAACCCTGAAATTGATAGAGTTGTGAGAGTTGAGTGTGAGGTTGACATACCCTGGTTGTGCAGATGAGATCATTCATCCTGTTCCTGCATTGAAGGCAGACAACTTCTGTGCTGAATTGGCACAGACAGTGCTGGCCACCTCCTCCCAAGCTAGGCCAGTGAAATTGGTGGACCTCCTTCTCCCATCACTGGGGTAAAGGATAGCCTGGTGTACCGCCATTGCACCTAGGAGTTGCATTAGTGCATTGCTGCTGAATTTGGGGCACTCAGCCTTGGGGTGCCATCACTCTGACAAGTCCTGGGCTGCAGAGAGCGAGGGACGCATGCAGGTGTGGTTTAAATGTGGCATGCAGAAAGGTGATCCGATGATATCATTATGTCATTGTGGGATGGATTAATCGCAGCCTGCACTGCCACAAGGTCCAAAGTCCTCCCTGTTCATGCATTTTTAATGAGCTGAAAAGCGATGAGTTGGCATGGAAACCTACCAGTCAGGTAGGTGGGAAATGCATCACCTAGTTTATGGAGTGGAAAATTCCAACCCTAGTTTACGCCAAGGGTCTCAGAGTTAGCCTATTGCTACATTTTTTTACACTTCCACATCTGACGTCTTTAAGTTAACATTTGTTTACCAGCTTCTCAAAGCAGAGATTTTTACATTGCAAACATGTCAATCTCCAAACTAAAATTTATATTTCTACAACATATGAATCATGGAATTAGACATTTTCATAATAGATAATATGATAACATAGTCCAGTTTTGGTACTAATAAGTCCCCTTTGTTAAATACTTTGGATATCATGAAGCTTACATATGCCCTCGAGTGTGCTTTTCCAACCTGCTGTAAAAAGAATACCATATGCACACTTTGGTGAGGTGACACCAATGTAAATTCAAGAAGTTTGCTCATTTTATGCAGTGCATATGACTGAACAAATCTTGGTTTTATATCCACATACAAAGAAACAAAATATATTGTGTGATCAGGTTAGTGAGTTAAACACTAAACTGAATTCTGTGGGAGTTCTCCAAATCAGCTGCTGTAAAGTTTGCAGAGACTCCATGGAAACTCCATAGAGACAGTATGAACTGCGTTTACACCATAATTGCAGGGTGCCTCCAAATGGCATTTGCAAGATTTCCTTTGCTGATGTGTGATGTACTCGAGCACATCACTGAAGACACAGCAAAGTTGAGTATTTTCTCAAGTGTCTGATGGTGTGTTTGCTAAACTCTTGAAGGAACTATTTCTTTCATCTTACCAAAGTGCTTGGTCAATTGTCCCTTATTTGTTTTATTAAAACCACCACAGAAATTCATAAAATTGAAAGTTATAGTCATTATGTTGTTTCTTTCACTTTCATTTAGCGTATAAACACTGATAATACTCTTTCACCAGTGGTTGAGGATTTAACTACATTTAGAAGCCGATGCATTCTCAATGTTAAAGACTCAATGACAGAATTTATCAATAGCTTTAGAAAATCCACTTTTAAGCTTAGCTGCTCCACAGCCAGATGGTATATTGTTTTAAGTGACCAGCTTTGGAGGTGATTTTCCCCAAATACTTTAGGTGTTAAAGAGCCACATAGCAGACCAAGAGAGGGTCCTAAACCGCAATACCAACATAGTCCATATTTAGCACCATACACTATCTTGGTAAAGGAAATCAAGCCTGTGCTGGGAATAGATACTGGATAAAGGGCTGGGTGATACATAAAATACCCTGCGAGTAGTTCTGGAAGCAGCTGCACAGCATTTTGATGGCTAGCAACTGTCCTTATTTCCTCTCCTAACAGCAAGGCAGCTGTTTGGAAGGAATCTAGTTGCTGTTTAGTATTTTGAGTGCCATGTCACCTTTCAATGTTCACTTACTTCAGGAGTTTGAAGAGGAATTCTGAAACAAATCGGTGTTTTAAAATCTGATTCTCCTGTTCAAATCCTTCCCAGAGCCTCAACGCTCCCTAACTCTGTAACCTCCCGCAATCCTCCAACTCTCAGTGCATGACTGCTATGGCTGTTCCTTCTATTACTTACACCCTAAGCTTCGGGATACCTCCTTGTTTGTCCTTTCCTCTTTAAGATGTACCTTAAAAACTAGACCCTTGACCCCAACCTTTGCTGGCCTGTCCTCATGTACCTTCTCTGGATCAGTGGCATTTTTGTCTGATTATGACCCTTTGAAATGCCATGGGGAATTTTACTGTATGCAGGGTGCTATAAGAATGCGAATTGTTGTATAAATCCTATTGCTTTTCCAGTTTTCACTGTTCATCTGAATAATTTTAATAAACAAATGAAAAATAAATTTCCATCAGATATATTAGGCAGCCACAAGGCTTTTTTTGAGATTTCCATGATGCTAGCTTTAGAAATGTTATTTTGATCTCAAAGAACTCTAGCTCTACGCAGCAAGAGTATTGTGTTACGGAGTTCTACAGATACCTGTTTAAAGGGTAGGGCAACATTCACAATCAAAGTCTGCAAATGAATATCCTTGCTTGGAAGTGCATTTAAAGCTCAACGGACCATAACTTAACTACAAGCCAGAACTTGGGAAGGATTACTCTGTGTGCTTTTCTATAATTGATTAGATGAATAGGGAATCTAAGTATGCTTCATAGGGAATCTGAAATGGAATATCAGGATATACATTGAATATAAATCCTTTGTTATTTTTATTGTGTTGCTGTTCTTTTGTGAGCACAAATCATTGCATACTTATTTTTCTCCAAATGCATTACACAACACTAATATTTCACTTAGTACAAGAATTAGAAGCAAATAAAATTTCACACACACACACACTATTAATATTATATTGACACATATAAAACGTTAAACACATATTGCCACTAGGTGCTCGAGCGTTCAGGTACCACTTACAATTAAGTTGATTTAATCTCCCTCATGTCATCAGCTTCAGTCACTCTTCTATGTCACTATGGGTAACAGTGTCACTAGATCTGGCTATGTATAGAACATAAAGAAATTGTGTAAACAACGTGGAAGTTCTAAAATGATAAAGGAATATATTTTTGTAAGTAAAAATATGTGGATACTCTGAATGAACTCTTACGCTGCCAGATACAAGCTTGTTACTAGAGAGGCGGTGCTCGACAGACTGGAGGGGCTGATTGTGGACAAGTCCCCAGGACCGGATGGAATGCATCCGAGGGTTCTGAAAGAAATAGCGGAGGTGATAGTGGATGCCTTGGTGGTTATTTTCCAAACGTCGCTGGATTCCGGGGAAGTGCCGGATGATTGGAAAACGGCTAATGTTACGCCGTTGTTTAAGAAGGGTGCCAGGCAAAAGGCGGGGAATTATAGGCCGGTTAGTTTAACGTCTGTGGTAGGTAAAATGTTAGAATCTGTCATTAAGGAGGAAATTGCGAGGCATCTTGAAGGGAATTGCTTGATAGAGCAGACGCAGCACGGTTTCATTAAAGGGAAGTCGTGTCTGACAAATTTACTGGAGTTCTATGAGGATGTGTCTAGGGCGGTGGATAGAGGAGTGCCGGTGGATGTGGTCTTTCTAGATTTTCAGAAGGTGTTTGACAAAGTACCTCACAAGAGGTTATTGCAGAAGGTCAAGGGACATGGAGTTGGGGGTAGGGTGTTAGCGTGGATAGAGGATTGGTTGTCAAATAGGAGGCAGAGAGTTGGGGTCAACGGGTGCTATTCGGATTGGCGGATGGTGACTAGTGGAGTGCCCCAGGGGTCGGTGCTGGGGCCTCAGCTTTTTACCATTTATATAGATGATCTGGAGGAGGGAACCGAGTGTAGAGTGTCGAAATTTGCTGATGACACCAAGATTGGGGGAACGGCAAATTGTGCGGAGGGTGTGGAGAGTCTACAGAAGGATCTAGATAGGCTGGGCAAATGGGCCAGGAAATGGCAAATGGAATTTAATGTTGGCAAGTGTGAGGTGGCCCACTTTGGTAGGAAGAATGGTAGGAAGGACTATTACTTACGGGGCGAAAAACTGCAGCAGGCGACGGTGCAGAGGGACCTCGGGGTCCTTGTGCATGAGTCGCAAAAACCCAGCTTGCAGGTGCAGCAGGTGGTCAGGAAGGCGAATGGGATGCTGGCCTTCATAGCGAGGGGGATTGAATATAAAAGTAGGGAGGTCTTGCTGCAGCTGTATAGGGCATTGGTGAGGCCGCAGCTGGAGTACTGTGTGCAGTTTTGGGCGCTGCACCTGCGCAAAGATATTTTGGCCTTGGAGGGAGTGCAGAGGAGGTTTACTAGGCTGATACCGGAGTTGAGGGGGTTGAGCTATGAGGAGAGGCTGAATAAACTGGGCTTGTACTCGTTAGAGTTTAGAAGAATGAGGGGAGATCTCATTGAGACGTATAAGATGATGAATGGGATGGATAGGATAGAGGTGGAAAGACTCTTCCCGCTCAAAAAAGACAGTAGGACTAGGGGGCACAGCCTCAAGATAAAAGGGGGGCGGTTTAGAACGGAGTTGAGGAGGAACTTCTTCACTCAAAGGGTGGTGAATCTCTGGAATTCTCTGCCCGTTGAAGTGGTGGAGGCTGCCTCGCTAAATATTTTTAAGACGCGGATTGATGGGTTTTTGATAGGAGAGGGGATTAAGGGTTATGGGGAGAGGGCGGGAAAGTGGAACTGAGCAGCGACAGATCAGCCATGATCTTATTGAATGGCGGGGCAGGCTCGAAGGGCTGGATGGCCTACTCCTGCTCCTATTTCTTATGTTCTTATGTTCTTATGACTGTTGGAAAAGTTTTAATTATTTTGCGCAGAGAAAATATTTATTCTTCTTCAGCTTAAAAGAAGATAAAATATGTTACAGGCGTACCGTTTGAAGCCACAGAATCATAAGGAAACAAATTGATTGTGCCTTTGCAAAATGTATCCATTCCATTTGACCTTTCTTGGAATGGGTTGCCCAAACATAGCCTGAAGATTTGAAATAATAAGGTTGGTGCTTGGTATAGTGGAAACATTTCACGTGGGGGTTCACACTCCAGGTGAAGGTTTGAGCCAATGACATTTTGACACATTGCAGTGAAGTGTTTCAATACCAGAGATGAGATTCCCGGCATTGCAGTGGCGTGTTTCCTGCTGGCGGGTGGTGGCGCGTTGTTTCCAAGCGATGGGATTCTCTGGTCCCTCTAGTGTCAATGGGAATTCACATTGACGCACACCATGGCAATGGGAAACCCACGGGCAGGGCTGTGCTGCCAGCTGGACCAGGGTATCCCACTGGCGTGAACAGCCACATAGTTCGGGCTACTATCTTTCAAAAGAGACATTATATAGAGGTCTCATTTGCCTATTCAAGTGAACAAAAAAGATGTGCCATTTTTTAAAGAAGGTGGAATTCTCCCAGTTTCCTGGCCAACATTCACTCTTCACTAAAACATCACTAAGCAGATTCCCCTTCTCAATTACTCATTATGTGATTTTGTTGTGCAGGCAGCTGCTGCCAAACTTCCCTACAACATAATAGTGACTCTTCTTCAAAACAAATTAATTAGTTGTGATGTGCTTTGGGATGTCTTGAACACGTGAAAGGGCTACTAAAATGCTAGTTTGACTTTTCTTTATCCCTTTATTGTAGGGAGGTGACAGCATAGTGGACTAGTAATCTGGACATCCTGGTTAATATTTTGAGGATCAGGGTTCGAATCCCACCACAACAGATGTTGAAATTTAAGTTCAATAAAAACCTCAAATTAAAAGTCCAATGCTCACCATGATACCATTTCCAATTGACAGAAAAACCCATCTGCCTCACTATTGTCCTTTTAGGGAGGGAAATCTACCATCCTTACTTGGTCTGACCTATATGTTACTCCCAGTAGTTAACTCTTAATTGTCCTCTGAAATGGTCTAGCAACTCACTCAGTCCAAGGACAATTAAGGATGGGCAATAAATGCCAGCCCACCCATGATGCCCATATCTCATAAATTAGTGAACAGAATGTTGTGTTTCAATAAATTGCATTTGCTTTCCTGACTGTATTATGATATGAAAAGAAATTAAGGTAAACAAAACACGGGCAGATTTTCCCATATTTTTTCAGTCTCAAAAGCAATGTGTAGCCCTTCAGCTGCACAGCCAGGTATTTAGTCTAGGTGTAGACCCTCACTGGGAAAATAATTCATTGGTTATGTTTCTCTATGATGGGGTGGACCTGGTGGAGGTGGCCAGGTTGGCTCCACAAAGATTGGGGCATCTTTCAAAATGGCACCCTGAGCAGCCTGGAAAGACACACCTCATCCTCTGTTCCTTACCCTGGCCTCCTCCCCAACCCTTCCACCGCCACAGATATGGAGGAATTCCTACCCCCAGCATCAGGGTTTCTCCCCCTCCCCCACCATCAACATGGTGGCTTTCCCCCTCCCCACCCCAATAACTATCAGCTTCTAGGTTCCCTTCCCACCCACAACATAGTGAGAACCCCACCCTCAATGGGGCTCCCCAAAAGGGTCCATCCTTGGCACTGCCAGGTTGGCACTACCTGGCATGTCCTTCTCCTCTCTAGGGGATCCCTCAAGCAATTTGTGTTTTTCAATACTTGTAAACCGCCCAATATGACATCGCATTGGCGAGGTATAAATATTCAGTGAGGGGAAAGACGAGAGGGGAGGAGAGTTTGCAGCATTGAGCTCATTAATTATATTAAAATGCATGTAAAAGCATTAAAGTAAGCTTCTTGCTCTTTGTGGGCATGAACCTCAACACGTCACCAATGAGGGATGGAGAAAATCTGGAAATGGGATCTTGCCGGTGAGAATCTCATTTCCCGATTCTCGTGAGATTTTGCGCCCACTCTGCTATTCCTACTGACCGCGAGTGCAAAGTCGCCCTCTTTGTCTTGTGACCAACTTGCAGGTTATTTTGGAAGGGGGGCAATATATAGACTTTTGTGAACCATTGATATGAATTCAATTTCAAAATAGGCAAAAGATCATCAATAATGTTTGAAATAGGCTGCTCGCCCAACAAGCGCAGTTTATTATAAGATTAATATATGAACTTTCCCAATTCATTTCTACAGAACTTTGCTTCTGCTAACAACCAGCTGTTTCTCCTAAACAGAAGTTTGATCTCTCAAGCTGAAATACTTCACAATGATCTTGTATTATTTTGTCCTGCAAACTAATATCATTAATCAATCACTAATGATTGCAGAAACCAAATGACTTTGTGGGATTCAATTGATGATTCTTAAGCTAATCTATTATCTGAATTGAATAACATATATTCTGTTCTATTGGCATCCATGATTGCTTCAGTGAATAACTGAGCCGGTGACTGCAAGATCAATTGACGGTGCTTCTTCATCAGAGATTTATTCTTCTTCTTATCCTACATCAGCTGGTGAGGCAGCAGGCCTTAGGCCTCCGAAAGCATCATTGAACAATTGGAAAGCGGGATGTGCAGACTTACCCCAGTTGCAGCTTGTATTTATACCTGTTCGTGAGGTGAGGGTAAAAAATGAATTTGAGAACGTTGTTAAAGCAGGAACATGTCATCATTCTGGAAGGCCTCAGTAACACCAATTGCCTCAGTGACCGCTCTGCTCAGAATGGCCTGAGGACATGTTGCCTTCCCCACTAATCCTCTAATGCTCCTTCCTGCTATGTGCCAGCTTGAACTGCAAAATAGACAGAGAGAAGTCAAATGAAGATATATTTTATGGAAAATCATGACTTTTAATCCCTAGCTGGAAATCTGACCTGAACTCTTAAAAACAGATTTTTTAAATACACAGAGACTAAAATGACTTGCACTCACAGCCCAAGATGGCTAACCCCAATTTGTATTACTTATCCCTTTCCAATTCATTGGAATGCAGACAGCCTGTCTTCAATACACAAAATGACTTTGGGGAGAGTTTGAAGACTTCTTATCTCATGTCCCATTAAAAATGCATTACGGCAATCATTTCAGATTTTCAACTGTTGGAGATGGGCTATTAAAACTAATCAGATCAATGGGATCCTGGTTAAGATAGCTTTCCAGACATGAGTTAATCAAAACATCCTTAAAGTACACAGCCAATATCCATTTTTGTATTTCTCTGGCAGTTGGAGAAGAAAGTTCACATGACAAGCCAACTCTTTGTATTCTTTAAGCACATGTTTTCTAACAGAACAGAGAATAAACTGCTTGGAGAGATGACCCTTCTGTCTCCCTCTCTCTCCAGACCATCTGGTTTGCTTTGAGCCCAGTTTGCTAACTGTGAATAACCAGAGATGCCTTCCTACAAACAGAGACTTCTTAAAAGAAATTCAGCCCAGGTCTGATCATAGAAATCATAGGATCCCTACAGTGCAGAAAGACGCCATTCAGCCCATCGAGTCTGCATCAATCACATCCCCTCCAGGCCCTACCCCTATATCCCTACACATTTACCCGCTAATCCCTCTAAGCTACGCATCTCAGGACACTGAGGAGCAATTTTAACATGGCCAATCAACCTAATCTGCATATCTTTGTTCTCCTGGAGACATTCAAACAACCAAATCAGCCGACTACATCTTTAAATCAGAAGCATTGAGACTACCAAAGGAGAGTCTGGAGCCAGCCAAATCATCAAACTTCAGACTGTGCATTCCTTTTCACTTCTTACAGGCTCTATTGTGGTCAACCTATCCTTCCCCACTTTATAATTTGTGTTGTGAGTGTGTGAACTTCAAGACTGTGCATGTTGGAGAATATTTTATTATTTTACTTAGATCAGTTTAAGTATACTAAATATAACCTCCAGAAAAACTCCAGAAAATCTGTTAAATTAGTTCTTTTAAGATCAGAGTGCTTAAACAGTTAAAGACTCCCTGAATTAGCAAGCATACCCTTTTCAAACAAAAATACCCGTTGTGGTCAGATAAGGAAAGGGAAAAGAGGTGACCCATTTGATCTCTTGTCACCTGATTCTAACAAAAGGGTGTCATTCAATGTGTTGTAATATGCATCGTAAAATAACTGGCAATGTGTGGAAACTGAAAGTAGTAGATGTGAAGCTTCCAGCAGTGATAAGCAGATAAGGTGGAGCATTTGAAAGTTAGTCATGAGTCTTGATTGTTAGAATTGATAATGGAAGGGTGAAGGGTTTATGGTGCATTAGTGTGTGTGATTGGTGGTGTGATCAATGAAGATGCAATCACTGACCTCAAATGCTCGTGTGAGATCATTGACCTTTCTCCTGCGCTGTAGCTAAGTCTTCATTGACCTCTATGGCTATCTGGCTCTCATTTCCTTCTTCGGAGAACCTCTTAGATGAGGCGGAAAGATAACCACACTCATTATTTTCATCTACTGCATTTAGGCCCCATCGCTGAATTTGAGAAACTGGGATTCCTCTTTCTAACCTGCTGCTTTATTGCTTAATTTTCCTCCAGCCCAGAAATTCACTTCCCCTTTAAGAAGTGCAAGTTAGCTTTAAGAAGGGTGGGCTCATTTTAATTTAAATGCATGAACCTGGGTCCTGTGCTGACATGCAGCCACTCGGCAGTGTGTTTACTGTGGGACGACACTCCACACTCGCAGAGATGAGGAAGTTTGTGTGCTGCCACAAATTAATCCCATAGGATATGAAGTAATTAGCCATGGCAATCCCCATATTGCTAGCAGGCCTTGACCAATGTTTAGTTCATAAAATTTGTTTATTAGGGCCCAATTTTACCATCAAGTTGTGCCTCTTTTTGGGCATGAAAGCTTGGTAAAGTCGGGTGTGAGGTGAGGAGTGTGGTCCGCATCCCCCTTTGCGCTGGTTCCCCCTTTACCATGATCCAGACATGGCTGCGATTGGGACGGCACCCGAAACGGGTGCAACAGCCATTTCAATATATTTGCGTGCATTTAAATTGACTTCATGGGCTGCATGCCCAACCTTACCAGCTCTTCGCCCTTTACCACCGCGTTCACCCATCCGGAATCTCCCACACTCTGTGCAATACAAAGGCCACTAGTGTGAATATCATTAATGAGCCCGATTGCGCCCGCCCCCCCCCCTCCCCCTTTACGTCAACGGGGTTGTCCCGATAGGTCCCGAAATTGGGGAGCTGTAGTAATCCCCATTGGAGTCAAACACTCTGACAGGGTGGGGGATGCGAGTGGGCCCAGAGAATTCAGCCCCGGGTCCGCTAATAGCATTTAAATAATATGATAAATACGATTTAAATCCTAGCCCCGCCTCCAGGCCGATTTCCAACACCTAATGGCCACTGGAAATCCGGGCCTGGGAGACACAAGTGTGGCTTGAATACCCACAGGAATTCCGCAATTTGGCCAACGCATGATTCCCCTGGTCCGCTGTGCTAATATTTTAGAGACAGTGAGATGGGAGGATCGTCCCCCATGACACAGTAACCGCAACTTCCTGGGGTTGAGAATCCAAAGACCTCAAAAGACCCAATGGATTAATTGTAGTTAAGTAATTTGTAATATCACGGTAGGACAGAAACCCCACGACAACTGATTATGTTCTAACGTGGGTCAGTTACTGAGGCACATTTTGCTTTTGGATTCGAGTTGGGGTTTTTTTTCGAGCTGAGGAGACACATTCTGGTGAAAGGTTGTTGATCGTTAAATTTTCCCAACTCATTGTCAACAGTTGGTAAGCGGTTGGACTGCCAATATGGTGGAGAAGGCTGATGTCTTCCTGCCATGATGCCATATTGAGAATGATGGGGAATTTAGTGGTGAAAATCAATGGCCAACTGAGGAATTAAGTGTTAATTAAGAGTTACTTCATTCCTGCATGGGCATTTTATCTGCGCGACCAGGTTTATCACTCTTTGAATAAAGGTAACAGTCGCCTTAGTCCCAGTTGACCATAAATGCACTCTCTTTTGAGGGGGAGAGCTGACTGGTGGTGATTTAACCCCAGGGTCACCACACCTCAGGCGAGGGGCAAGGTTGAGAAAGTGGGCCTTGATGAATAACACCAGCTGGTACAGGAATTGAACCCATGCTGTTGGCGTTGCTCTGCATTACGAACCAGCTGTCCAGCCAGCTGAGCTAAACTGAGGCCCGACTCTGAGTGCAGGCCACAACTGAGACATTGGCTGGAATTTTACTGGCATGCCAGCGCAGATTCCAGGGGCAAGCTCGGCTCGGAGAATGGCACTCTCCATTGGCCTCAGACAGGATCATGCGAAACTTGGGCAGACGTGCCAGTAAAATTGCACCCTCAGAGTGGGATTTTATGGCCATCTCGTCCTGAAACCGTAAAATCCTGCCCGAATTCAATGGATCTTTCCACAATCCGCCCCTCGTCTGCTCCAATTCCTGTGGCAGGTGGGATGGTAAAATTCCTGTTATTAGGTGGAATAATAGATTGTGAAAAAAGGAGCTTAACATGCCCTTCAGATGATGATGATATACTGATGTCAGGTCATATTCCCAACATCATCAACCTGGCCCTGCTAACACATTCGGTGGCCAGGCTAGAATTTGGGAGCCTGTCCGTGTTATTCAAGTTTTATTAAATGGTATAGTTAAGCTTGTTAAAGTCCTAGCTAACTGCCATAATACATAACATGAGTAATAAAAAGCTTGGAAAGTGGGTTTCCCACCTGGTAGGTTTCTCCTGAGGCAGGGCCAGTTTAAAGTCTCTACTGAGTCCTGCTGGAGTCTGGATTCAGTAGTTTAGGCGGCTGTGACGACTGGATGGGCTACATACAAGAAGCAGAGCTTCCGTTTCAAATTTCTCTTATTTAGAGACCTTACGGCAGGACTCACGGAGCTGCTCATGAAGGGTAGGAAATGACATTCCTTTCTCAATGAATTGCCAGAGTCAACTCAGAAGAGCCAGAGAATTTGTGGAAATTGCAGCTTTCCCCAGAGTCCAGGGAGCAATTGATTTATGCAAGTCACCATAAAAGTTCCACTTGTCTTGCCTGGTACCTTCATTAACAAGAAAGGATTTCACTCATTGAATAGAACATAGGACATAGAACACTACAGCACAAACAGGCCCTTCGGCCCACAAGTTGCACCGATCATATCCATACCTACCAGGCCATACAACTATCTATAACTCCCAATCCCATTAAATCCCACGTACTCATCCAGAAGTCTCTTAAAAGACCCCAATGAGTTCACCTCTACCACCACCGATGGCAGCCAATTCAACTCACTCACCACCCTCTGAGTGAAAAACTTACCCCTGACATCTCCTCTGTACCTGCTCTCCAGCACCTTAAACCTGTGTTCTCTCATAGCAACCATTTCAGCCCTGGGAAATAGCTTCCGAGAATCCACCCTATCTATTCCTCTCAACATTTTATAAACCTCTATCAGGTCGCCTCTCAACCTTCGTCTCTCCAGAGAGAAGAGACCTAGCTCCCTCAACCTATCTTCATAAGGCATGCCTCCCAATCCAGGCAACATCCTTGTAAATCTCCTCCGCACCCTCTCTATAGCTTCCATATCCTTCCTGTAGTGAGGCGACCAGAACTGCGCACAGTCCTCCAAGTGGGGTCTGGCAAGGGTCTTATAAATGTCCCACTAGCTGGTCAATGGATAATGCAGGTATGCACAAAGTATTCAGGCAGCAGCCATGACTCATACATTCTGTGTAACTCTCAGACTCCAGACTTGTTCAGCAGACCTGGTGCCCTGGACAGTTTGCTCCTACCTGACAAGGATTAACCTTTGAAAAGATAACTCATGATTCCTTTGAAGGCTCCCACAACAACACGGGGCAGCATGATAGCATAATGGTTAGCACTGCTGCTTCACAGATCCAGGGACCTGGGTTTGATTCCTGGCTTGGGTCACTGTCTGTGTGAAGTTCGCGCATTCTCCTCGTGTCTGCGTGGGTTTCCTCCCACAGTCCAAAGATGTGCAGGTTAGGTTGATTGGCCATGTTAAAAATTGCCTTTAGTGTCCTGAGATGCATAGATTAGCGGGATTCGTAGGTAAATATGTAGGGATATGGGGGTAGGGCCTGGGCAGGATTGTGGTCGATGCAGACTCAATGGGCCGAATGGCCTCTTTCTGTACTTTAGGGTTTCTATGATTTCTATGAACAGACACAGAGAGGAAATACAATGGCAGTCATGCAAGCATCATGCCATTGCAGGACAGATAATTGGGCTACTGAGGTTCAGGTGCCTGTATTCTGTATGCAGTATGCTGCACCTCCACAATCTCATCATTCAGAGAGGGGATGCCCTCAAGGAGGAGAGAACACTGGATAGTGGCCCTCTGACTGGACCAACTGCTCTTGGAGGTGGGCCATCATTTTTAAGTGGATCCACTTCCTATAGTGACTTTCTTATCGGCCACCATTAGCAAGATGTCACCCCAGGAACCTACCATTTAGATTTCTATTTGGATCCATTAAGGGGCTGGTGAAAAGAAGGCCACTTATTATCTTTTCTTTTGTCCAACTGAGGCATCATCACAACTTCTTTGTTCATTAACAAATATCTATTTCCCCACCTTCCCTTGCTCATCCAAAATTATCTTCAAAGTAACATATGAAATTGATCTGAATCAGCCAATTCTCCATTCTTAGGTACATGTAGTTTTTATTTTTAAAAGCAGTATTGAATAACAAAAAGTGTTTTACTGAGGAACAATGTGCCTGACCTTTGTATTTCTTAAGGCTCAAATGGATGGTAAAAGGATTGGAGTGTTCAAACTATTCTATTCTCCAGAGGTGTACTGAACATGTCAATCATATCCAAAGCAGTGGAAGTAAGTTGGTAAAATTCCCTGGGAAAGTTATCTGACCCAGAACCCAACCCACTCTGTATGTAAGATGGAATCTCTTAGCATCTTGGAGGATGAATTATGAGTTACACTGACCTCATTAGATGCCGTGCAACCTGAGTAGCTTCCAAAAAATCTTTATTGAATTGAGTGGGTTGTGGAGAAGGAGAATGGCTGTTTATAAAGGTTAAGCAAGGAGTGGTGATTTTGCATGTATTTTAAGTTCAAATGCTGCACAGAAATACTGATTATTATTTTTTAAGCTGATGGGCTATGGGTTCTCCAGCCTAGTTCCCAGGCTCACAATATTTTTGTTTGATAAACAGAAGTGACCTCTTGTCACTTATGTTAAAATAATAGAATTCTCAGATCCAGCAAGTGACAGAGACTGTAACAAAATCAGATGGGATGTCCTTGCATGACCGAGTTAAGACCACAATTGGGATTTTCCTTTGGACAGTAGCTGTTCTTCAATTCTATAATGCATGACCTGAAAAGAGCACTGTGATGGATTCCCATGTGGCATCAGTAGGTAGCAGAGATTCACTATTAGTCCTTCAGTAAGTCACAATTTGCATTTAAATTGAGTTGGCCAGAAGGAATGAATTTTCCACCAGCTGTAATCCAAAAGTAAAATGTTCCCACAGCAACCATTTCATAAGGAGAAGACCAATATCAGAGACTGTTGTAAGTTTTGATGTACAGATTCTGCAGGGTAGCAGGGAAGTTTCATATAGATGCTATAACAACTCGACAAATGTTTCATTTTACACCTGTCTTCTCCCATTGCACCTTCTTGTACAGCATTCATCATCCCTGAAGTCTTCAAAATCTCATTATCTTTCTTGTTTTCTTCTATTAAGGATCAGTATACAAGTCAAGTGATAGTTGGACATTTTTTTCCCCCTATTAAACTCAAGATAGAGGGAGCAATTTTACCACTGTGCCTGGCGATCAGCACAGCGAGCTGGGAAAATAGCGTGCAAGGCTTAAAAATCCAATTTGCGGCCAGTGTGAAATTGTTTGCTATTTTCCCAGCCCCTTTGAAGTGGAATGAACCATTAGATATTTACTTCTAACACTCACTTCTGAGGATTTGCTACATCCTATCCACACCTAGTCACTATATTTGAACAGTTTGCCATTCAATAAGGCTGTTCCTCGGTCTTTAAGTTTTGGCTGATGTTTCAGGGTTTGCAGTTTGAATTGGGCTCTCCCTCTCATCCCGGGTTGGTTCTGGTCTTCAGGTCATCTCATTGGGATGGTCTCCTGGGTCTGGTCAATCGGAAGATGCCGACACGATGAACAAGGAGCTGGAGATGCTGTGTTGCTCAGCTGTGAATCAGAGGTTCTCTCTGGAGACGCCATTGAAGAAAGTGCAAAAAGACAGACAGACAGACAGAGAGCTGGGGTTGTTCTCATCACATCCTTCTCCAAGATTCTGTGTCTTGTGCTCAATCTGTGTCACATTTTTATTCCAGCGTCCTACTGAGGTGGGAGCCAAATCTGCATAGCATTCTTCTAACAAAGCAGGTTCACCGGAGAGGTAAACAACAGTTAGTTCTGAAGCAATGTGGCTGTTAGCACCTAGCCCGGCAGTTCCAGGCCTGTCTCGTTTTGACAAGAAGTTGATTGTCCAAGGCCTGAAAAATTGTCTGTTCCAGCTCTGCAGTTTACAAGTTGCAGAATCCAATGGGGCTTAAACTTGGCTTTGAGTTTTTAACCATATTCATGAAGAAAAATCAATATTTCTGTAACAATCTTGGAGGTCATGGATCACCTGACCACAATTCATAAAAATCCCTTCCTAAGTGACAAGAACAGTTATTTTTTAAACTCTCATTAATGCTGATGTTTTTCTCTTGTTTAAATTTCAAATCATTACAGTCATACAGACATTATTCATCCTTCAAGTGCATTTATGTCCATTCCAGAAATTCAAGAGTCTAACACTGTAGGTCAAGGCCCTGGATCAACCAAACTGGCTTCCACTTGAACTCAGTAGTGGACTCCAGGGGTCTTGCTGAGTGTGTTTCTCCCTCATCTATGAGTATCTCTCCATTCCTTTCTCCGAGTCGCAAAAATTGGATCTGTTGGAGATGGTGGTGGTTCTCTGCATCCAAGTCCTTACCGCCAGTGTTAAAGCTTTGCTGAGTCAACTCAGCAGAAAAATCCTTCCTCTATTAATAAAATATAGCATTCATCTCTTTTCACAATTTATCAATTTGTGATCCCTCTTTGACAAGTCTGCTCCAATTTATTGCAGTTACTCTGCAAAACAAAATCGTAAATATTGATAACAATGCTTTACAAGGAACAACTCTCGAAGACTGCTATTAATGTTAGAATATATAACAATTCAAAATCTAGTGGGAATAAGCAGTTCTTGATTTATTATTTGTAATGAATTCAACCAGGTTGGCTGGCTAGAGTATGAACTATCTGATGAGTCGAACTTGCAACTCGTTGGGTCCCGCGGCGTGTACGTGAGGTTGGGGTTCCAGTTCCACGTGGACTTGGACCCCACGGCTCCCACTTCTTCTACTTGCTGGAAAAAGGATGTGCTAACCGTCAGCGGCTCCTTACGCTGCTGGCCGATGACAGTTCCCCTGTCTCGGATCCGGAGGGCATCAGGGCTATTGCCTATGATTATTATACCAGTTTCTTCTCTCCGGATCCATCAGCGAGGATGCCCACAGATGTTTGTGGGAGAATCTGCCGCAGGTCAGCCTGGAAGGCGTTGGCAGGCTTGAGGCCCCAATCAGCCTGGCCAAGCTGACCGGTGCCCTCGACAGCCTGCAACGGGGCAAGGCCCCAGGGCTGGATGGGCTGACCGTGGACTTCTTCAGGGTGGTCTGGAACGTCCTGGGGAACAACAATGCAGGGGTCCTGGGTGAGAGCATTGCCATTGAGGGGATGCCCCTTTCGTGGTGCAGGGCAACCATTGCCCTGCTGCCAAAGAAGGGGGATCTCTACCTTTTAAAGAATGGTGCCCGGTCTACCCTCCTCAGCACGGATTATAAAATCTTTGCCAGGGCATTGATTTCACGCCTTGGATCCATGCTGGACCACATGATCCGCCCTGACCAGTCCTACACGGTCCCGAGTTGGACGAAACATGACAACGTCCATCTGGTCCGCGACCTGATCCATGATTCCCAGAGGGCTGGTCTGTTGAGTGCCTTCTTGTCTTTAGATCAAGAGAAGGCGGTGGAAGGTGGAGCATGACTATCTGCGGGCATTCGGGTTCGGGGCGCATTTTGTCGCAGACTGTCTGATTAAGGTTTACGGGTCGCTGACGGCACCCCTTCACTTTGGCAGGGCTGTCCCTTGTCCAGCCAACTGTATTCGATTTGCGTGGAGCCATTCCTGTGCCTCTTGCGGAGGGGGTTGTCGGGTTTGACTCTGCGCAGCCCGGACGTAGGGGTGGTCCTGTCGGCTTACGCCGATGGCATGCTCCTCGTGTTCACAGACCCGGCTGATGTGCGGAGGATGCGAGAATGCTAGGTGGTGTACTCCATCACGTCTTCCGCCAGGATCAACTGCTCCGGACTCCTGGTCAGGCCTTTCAGCTGGAGCAGGACCCTGGGGGTCCGTCTCTGCCCAGCTGACGAATCCTGGCCGGATTGGCAGGAGTTGGAGGCCAAAGTCTCCGCTTGCCTGGGTCGCTGGACAGGACTGCTCTGAGTGCTGTCCTACAGGACGCGAGTTCTCAGCATAAACCAGCTGTTTGCCTCCATGCTGTGGTACTGGCTGTCACTTTGACCCCTCCCCCTGGCTTTGTCACCAATATCCAGAAAACTCACGTGCGGTTCTTCTGGGACAACCGACTGCATTGGGTCTCTGCCGAGGTTCTGCATCTCCCACTTGGGGAAGGCAGTCAAGGTCTGGTGTGCCTCTGCACACAGGTAGCGACCTTCTACCTCCAGACCCTGCAGAGATACCGTTACATCGAGCCTCCTCCACGATGGTGTGCCCTGGCGACGTATTTCTTCCACTAGTTGCACAGCCTAAATTATGACGTGTAGCTCCTGCATATCAATCTGGAGCATATTCCAACCTCCTTGCAGGCATTGCCTGTCTTTTATCAGGATTTCCTCACAGTCAGGAACACGGTCACCTTGCGACGCAGCTCTCCCCCATCTGGAGTAGCAGCTCTCGTACAAGAGCCACTGCTCAGGAATCCGCACCTCCAGCCTTACAACTTCAGGTGGCTGGCAGAGGGGAGGGCCGTGGAGGCCAGGGCGACCAGGGACATGCTGGATGGTGAAGGACCGGGCTGGATGAGCCCCCATGTGCTGGTTGAATGTGCAGTGATGGCCATCTGACACGCGCCCAAAGCTATCCAAGACCTTAGGACGGTCGTGCTCGGACCCGAGTACACACACGGTCTTGAGGCGGTGCAAACGTGCGGTGGAATCCCGTCCAAGTGTGCCCCTGCTCAGATGGAATTTCACATTGGCCCAAAACTGCGACACTGCCTCCCCGTCACCCCCTCCCCACCTGCCCGGGTCAGATGCCCCACAGCTTGAGCCGCCTCATGGAAATGCCCTCCGTGCCTTTTTCCACCACACGGAGGTGTTTCTCGTACGTGCTGCACACCTTCCACTACCGCGTCCTCGACTATTGCCCAGATGTACCTTGGCAGGCCTTGGAGGTCCCTAGTGGAGGTTCCGCTATGGAGGGATCTCCCCCAATTATCTTGGGGACCTGGGGTGAAGGGTGCTACACGCAGCAGTACCATATAACTGTTGGTTCTTTATGTTCACAGGCTCCCAAGCTTGCCCTTTTTGCACTCTTGTGGAGTCCATGGACCATGTCTAATTTTCTGTAAATTTTTTTATTAATGTTTTGTTTGCACTTCAGCCCCACCCTCCTGATCTACAGGCCGCCTGGTGTAGCGGGGGAGGCTTGCTGGGAGGCAACCTCCTCATGAACCTGCTCCTAGGCCTGGCTAGGCGAGCCATCAGCAGGTCCAGGCAGGGGGCAATCGACAGGGTCATCCATCCTGACCATCTGCCCCTCTACCACGGCTATATTCGTGGTCAGGTGTCCCTGGAAAGGGAGCATGCGGTGTCCACGGGCACAGTTGACATCTTCTGCGCCAGCTAGGTGCTGCACGGGCTGGGGTGTGTTATCAACCCCCATAATCACATTTTAGTTTGATATTTTAAATGTCCTTTCTACTTTGCTTTTTGGTTCAGGTTGTTCCCCCTCCTTTTGGGGAGCTGCCCCTTTTAATTTGTCCCTAAGTTAATTTGAGCAGTTTATTTGGTTGGTATGTAAAAGAGATAACTGATGGGTCTTAATTGATGGTTAAAGCAGGGAGCCTCGTGCTCCTTATTTAAAGCAGGTATGTCAGATTCCCAGCCTGCATTCAGCAGAGAGCAACTGCAGAGCTGGCTGTGTACAGATATATAGTGTAAATAAAGTAAGTTGGTGACAGGACTTTTGCCTCTGTGGAGTTATTACAGTGGTGATGAGGAAAAAGGGATGATCTGAATGAACTTGCTGAACCATTGCACGTATCGAGAGTAAGCTATTTTGGAGAAATCATGCCACTGTTTGGGAAATTGGACTCTTTTGATCCCACAGTGGAGGACTGGGCCCAATATGTGGAAAGAATGAAGTATTTTTTTTAGGGCAAACCACATAGCCTTGGATGAGAAGTAGAGTTAGCCTGCTGACTGTTTGTTTGTGGACCAGCAGCTTTTGCAATTATGCGCAGCTTAACTTTCCCAGGGGCACAGGACACAAAGTCCTTCCAAGAGTTGTCAAACTTCGTTCAAGAATATTATGACTCTAAGCCACTCTAGATCCTGCAGAGGTACCATTTTTACTCCGCATTTAGAGAAGCAGAGGAGTCCACAGAATCATACAGTGCAGAAACAGGCCCTTTGGCCCATTGAGTCTGCACCGACCACAATCCTACCCAGGCCCTACCCTTATATCCGTACATATTTTACCCGCTAATCCCTCTAACCTAAGCATCTCAGGACACTAAGGCGCAATTTTAGCACGGCCAATCAACCTAACCCGCACATCTTTGGACTGTGGGAGGAAACTGGAGCACCCGGGGGAAACCCACGCAGACACGAGGAGAATGTGCAAACGCCACACAGACAGTGACCCAAGCCGGGAATCAAACCCAGGTCCCTGGAGCTGTGAAGCAGCAGTGCTACCATGCCGCCTGAATCAATAATAAGGCTAAGACATCTAGTGGAAGCTTGTGAATTTGGGTGGATAGTAAATGAGATGCGCTGAGACCGATTGATGGGCAAAATTAATGACATGACTATACAGAAACGCCTGTTGCCAGAGGCCCAACTGGACAGTAAACAAGCATTAAAGCTGGCCTTGCCATTAGAGAAAGCAACAAGCGGAGCACATGACCTCCAAAGTATCCCAACGGAGGTAGAGGCCAACGCCAGGGGAGACTGGGTAAGGGGACTACCACTATGGGGCAAGCCACTACATAGTAACCCTCCTGAAGGATTCGGATATGAGGGAGTCCATGTCCACCTATAGAACTGCACCTAGACAACGTCAGGTTAAGCCCAGAGTGACAGCAGTTCCTGTTGGGCTCCGCCCGACACAACATTGCGAGGGTTGCCAGTGTCAGGTTGCACAAAGGAAAAGCCCGTCTCCGAAACCAACATGGCCAAAAAGAACACATAGGCCAAGGGACAAGAGAATACACAACCTGGAAGCTTCCCCTATCTCTGACGATGAACAGCTACTGTGCGTAGCGATAACAAAATCAGAACCCATCAAATTGTCAGTGAGACTGAATGGACATCCAATTTTAATGGAGGTTGACACAGGTGCAGCTGTACCGGTCATAGGGGAGACAGTGTTTAACAAGATATGCACTGGACTCTAACCCTTAACCCTGACCAAAACTTCAGCAAGGCCAAGGACCTATACTGGGGAACCACTGAAAGTGATGAGTACAACCCATGTCCAGTTGCTTACAGGAAACAATTAGTTAGGCTCCCATTAATGGCAGTGGAAGGTTCAGGACCGAGCCTATTAGGGCAAAACTGGCCAAAAGAGATCCAGCTAGATTGGACACCTATCTACCAGCTGGAAAATGGTCGCCTGAGTGAGGCCCTGAGCAAATATCCAGAGGTTTTTTGGGAAGGCCTAGGGACAATCAGAGGAGTCAAAGCAAAAATGCACATTGACCCGAAGTCTGTCCTAAAGATTTGCAAAGCCCGACCGGTATCATTTGCGTTAAGGGAAAAGGTCGATGCGGAAATCAAAAGATTACTGCACAAAAGAATAATAAAACCGGTCCAGTTCGCGCAATGGACAGCACCTGTAGTTCCTATTTGAAAGCCGGATGGCTCGGTGCTCCGTTGCGTCGATTTCAAACAGGCAATAAATCGTTATTCTCTGCTAGACAAATATCCAATTCCCAGGATTGAGGACCTGTACACAAAGTTGGCAAGAGGACTCCTATTCACAAAACTGGACATGAGCCACACATAACAGCACTTTTGGCTGGACTAGAACTCACAAAGATTCCCCACAATAAACACACTGAAAGGCCTCTTCCAGTATAAAAGATTGCCCTCGGGGTTTCGTCAGCTTGTGCCATATTCCAAAGGACCATGGAGAGCATCCTACAGGGGTTACCGCAGGTTACCATTTACCTAGACGATGTCCTCATTACAGGTAAAACAAGGACGGAACATTTGCAGAACCTGGAGGAAGTTCTCAGGAGAGTTGCAGCAGTGGGAGTGCATCTGAAAAGGGAGAAATGCATCTTTTTAGCATCACAAGTAACCTACCTCGGGTACAAAGTGGATAAGTCAGACCTACATCCTCTGGAGGATCGGGTGCGAGCAATAAAAGACCATCCAGGAGCTATAGTCGTTTTTAGGAATGGTAACGTAATACTGGAAATTCATACAGAATAGGGCCTCCATTCTGGATCCCCTCCACCAGTTGCTAAAAAACTGTCAAATTTGGGAATGGTCGGCCCACTAGGAGAGGGCCTTCAAGAAAATTAAACACAACTCTCATCTGAAAATGTACTGGTACATTATGATCCCAAGAAGGAATTGGTACTTACTTACAACACGTCCCCATATGGAGTGGGAGCAGTCCTGCACACGGGTGGTAGAACAGACAAGAGTGGCCAATAGCATATGCCTCCAGGACCCCAGCAATGACAGAGCGAAGATATGCCCAGATTGAAAAGGAAGGACTGGCAGTAATCTTCGCAGTCAAAACATTTCACCAGAATTTATATGGGTGAAAATTTACAATCATAACAGATCATAAATCGACCATCAGTATCGATTGGAGCACCGATCAGGGACTAGAGTGGTTACCGGACACCCCACCACTGGTACCCAGAATGGAGGATACCGTGATGATGTTAAACTTCGTGGATACCCTCCCGGTGGATGCACACAATATACGCCAGTGGACGCACACAGACCCTGTACTGGCAAAGGTAAAGCAGCTGGTGCTAACAGAGCAGCTGGAAAGACCAGTCCATCCACAGTTCCACCCATACTGGAGCACATCATGGTGGAAGACTCGAAACTGCTGTGGGGAGCATGGGTCATCATCCCAAGTAGTCATGATGTGGGTATGCCGGCATTGGACTGGCATAAACACAGTAAAAAGTCTGACAACACCAGGTTTTAATCCAACCGATTTATTTGATAGTAAACGCACAAGCTTTCGGGGTTAGTCCCTGACGAAGGGACTAACCCCGAAAGCTTGTGCGTTTACTATCAAATAAATCGGTTGGATTAAAACCTGGTGTTGTCAGACTTTTTACTGTCATCATCCCAAGGCAGGGCCATCAGGACATATTGACCGAACTACAGCATAGGCACCCTGGAGTATCAAAAATGAAGATGCTGGCCAGGAGCTATGTCTGGTGGCCTGGTCTGGATACGGACATAGCGAAACTGGTAGAACAGTGCCAACAGGGGCTGAAGATACCACCGGCAGCCCCGCTGCACCTATGGGAATGGCCAGGCAAATCATTGTTGATTTTGCGGGCCCGTTTCTGGGGTCCATGTTTCTGGTGATAATAGATGCCAATTCCAAGTGGTTAGCTGTCTATAAACTAAACTCAGCAAACAACGACAACCGTTGAGAAACTACGCACCTCGTTCGCAATGCACGGGATCCCAGAGGTATTAGTTTCCAATAATGGTTCAGTGTTCACTAACCTAGAGTTCACAAAATTTATGAAATCAAATGGGATCTGGCACATCAAGACGGCACCCGGATTACCGCCCGGCATCAAATGGGCTAGCGGAGACAGCAGTCCAGACATTAAAGGCCGGCAATAGCCAGCCTTTAAATAGCCAGCAACCTCATTGGAGGTGAAACTCTCAAGGTGGTTATTTGAATTTAGAACCACTCCACACACCACCAGAACTGTGCCAGCAAAGTTACTGATGGGCAGAAGGCCCCACACCAGACTGAGCCTGTTGTTGCCAAATCTGGGAGGAAAGGTGGAAAGACACCAGGAAGCCCAATGCAGAAGCCATACCAACACTCACTGAGAGAAGCGGGAGGAGAGAGTTTGGGTCAGAAATTATGCAAATGGGCCTGCCTGGGTAACCGGAACAGTCGAGTCCAGGACCGGACCAATATCCTATCAAGTACGCGCAGGCGAGGCAGTGGTAAGGAAACACCTAAACCAGGTCTGGGCCTTAAGCTCTCCACCTGTTCTGGAGCTGAGTCTGCCCTGCAACCCTAGGGATGAGCAGAGTCTCCCTCCTCTGCACCCTTGATGAGGACCTCAGGGTCCAAAATGGACACAGGGGATGAAGCCGCTGCAATTCCATCAACCACCTGAAGTGGACAAAGAACCAGACCTCCAGTGTTCAAGGCGGAAGAGATGTTACACACCGCCTTGGTCAAGTTGGAGGATCCAGACCCAGCGCTCAAGCGGAGGAAAAGACCCCTGAGGGAAGCAAACCCAGGGGATTTCTCAGACTTTGGGGAAGAGGAGTCTAATGACTTCAGCCAGGCTAATGAGGTTGGCTTGCTAGTGTATGAACTACCTGATGGGTCTTCCCTAAGTTGAGTTTGTATATTTGGTTGGTATGAAAAGCCATACCTGATGAGTTTTAACTGATGATTAAATCAGGGAGCTTCATGCTCCCTATTTAAAAAGGTGAGTCAGACACCCAGCCCGCATTTAGCAGGGAGTAACTGGAGAGCTGGCTGTGCACAGATGTATAGTGTAAATAAAGTAACTTGGTGACGGGACTTTTGCCTCTGTGGAGTTATTACGTTATTAAACGCAACTGGTGGCCAAACTTCCTGCCAAATGGAAAGCTGTTGTGACATTCCTTTCAAATTATATTGTGGGAATTGACACAGAAATTCCATTCTCCAAATAAATGAAATGGGAACAATGCCTTTGCTGTTAAGTGTGTACATTTCATTAAATTGAGTTTTAAAGACTTCCATGGAAAGAATCCTCTCACCACCCACCACCAACCCCCCGCCCACTCAATGAGTCTATGACTCCAGCTAATCATTCAAAATTCAATACCAGCTGATGAACTGTCCACCCCTGGAAAGAAAACTTGGCAACTGTTTTTTTTTATTCCAATTCCAAACAACTGAGTAAGAAATAAATCAGGGATCCATCTTCATCCTCCATTTCCTGGTATATCGGAACAACATACCTCCCATAAGAAAACATCTGAAGACTTCATCCCCCAAACAACCGCAACAATCCTCACTTCAGTGAATGGATTCCAAAGATGGATATCCCACTTCCTCCCCCTTTCCCCAACTCACACAGTGGGCATCGTTATATTGACTGGAATCAGACCTCTCATCTTAGCACATCTTTCCATTTGAGCATCACTAGGTGGATCAGAGCCAACCTTCCCACTTTCCTCCCCTATATCCACCACTTCCTAACGTCACAGCATAGAATCATAGAATCCCTATAGAGCAAAGGGAGGCTATTCAGCCCATCAAGTTTGCACTGACCACAATCCCACCCATGTCCTACCCCCATAACCCCACATGTCCACTTCCCTCCTCTTCACACTCCCTTTTCCTCACTGAAGGTCCCATCTTCATATCGAGGATACCCTCCGCCATGTCGTGTAGCACAACCATAGTGCTAAAAGATTTCAAACATATCTAGCAACTCAAAACTGTGTATCTATGAGGGACTTTAGGCTATCAGCAGTAGCAGAATTATACACAACCTCAAACCTCATGGGCTGGCATATCCCCCATTTTACCATTACCATTAAGCCAAACTTGGTGCAATGAAGAGTGCGGCAAGGCGTGCCAGGAGCAGCACCAGGCATACATAAAAATGAAGTATCAGTCTGGTAAAACTGCAACATAGTATCACTTGCATACCAAACTGCAAAAGCTACGTGCAAGAGGTAGAGTTAAACAACCAACACATTAGATCTAAACTCTGCACCTGCCAAATCCAGCCATGAATGGTAAACAATTGATTGTTACAGGAAGCCCCACAAGTATCCCCCTTCCTCAATGATGGGGAAGCCTAACACATCAGTGCAAAAGACAAGGTAAAAGCATTTGCAACAATCTTCAGTCAGAAGTGCTGAGTGGATGATGGACCTCAGCCTTCTCCTCAGGTCTCCTCAGATGGCAGCCATCAACAATTTGATTCTCTCCACGTGATATCAAGGCAATGGGCACTACAATTGCTATGGCCCTGGTGACATTCCAAAAATCATTCTGAAGACTTGCCCTCCAGTACATCTACAACACTGGCATTGACTCATCAATGTGGAAATTTTCTCAGGGATAAGAAACAGGACACATTCAATTACCACCCATCAGGCCACTTTTGATCATGAGCAAAAGTGATGGAAGGTGTCATTGACAGTGCTACCTAATGACACTTACTCAGAAAAAACTAGGGACTCTCAACTCCTGACCTCATTACAGTGTTGGTCCAAACATGGACAAAAGAGCTGCACTCAAGAAGTGAGGTGAGAATAACAGCTCTTGATGTCAAGGTCACTTTTGACAAAACATGGCACCAGGGAGCCCTAGCAAAGCTGGAGTCAATGAGAATCACGGGAAAACATTTTACTGCCTGGAATTGTACCTGGTACAAAGGAAAATGGCAGTGGTTGGAGGTCAATCATCTCAGTCCCAGGATATCACAGCAGGAATCCCTCAGGGTAGTATCCTATGCCTCTTCATCAATGACCTTTCTTCCATCATAAGGTCAGAAGTGGGGATGTTTGCTGATGATTGGACAATGTTCAGCACTATTTGCACCTCCTCAATATGCAGCAAGACTTGGATAACATTTAGGCTTGGCTTGACAAGTAGCAAGTAACATTTGCACTCAGCAATGACCATCTCAGACAAGAGAGAATCCAATAATCCACCATTGACATTCAATGACATTGTCACCATAATCCCCACTATCAACATCCTGGGGTGGGGCAGGGTGATAGGGGGGTGGACATTGCCCAGAAGCTGAACTGGAAGAACCATATAAATGCTGTGGCTAAAAGAGCAGGTCAGAAGCTGAGAGCTCTGCAGTGAGTAACTCACTTCCTAACTCTCCAAAGCCTGTCCACTATTCAAAAGGCACAAGTCAGGAGTGTAATAAAGTATTCTCCATTTGTCTGGGTGAGTACAGCTGCAACATTTGGGCAGCTTGACACCATCTAGGACAAAGCTGCCCATGTAACTGGCACCCCAACTACCAACTCTATTCACTCCGTGTACCACTAGTGCACAGTGGTGGCAGTGTGTATCATCCACAAGATGCACTGCACCAAGGCACCTTTGACAGCACCTTTCAAACCCGCAATGTCTACCATGTAGAAGGACAAGGGCAGCTGATACATGGGAAGACCTCTACATGCAAGTTCCCTTCCAAGCCACACAACATCGTGTCTTCGAATTGTATCACCATATTGAACTGCAAATGTGTGGTGATTTCCCAGCTGGCAGATGTGCAGATATCTGAAAGCGTGCAGGGAACTTTAGTTCCCAAACTGAACCTTTGATTTAAGGTTAAAGTAAGTATCAGAACTTGGTACAATATCTAATAATTCTATTAGTTCCCTAGATTCTCCTTAAGTAAGGGAGGCATGGTAGCATAGTGGTTAGCATGGATGTCTCAGCGCCAGGGACACAGGCTCCATTCCTGACTTGGGTCACTGTCTGTGTGGAGTCTGCATATTCTCCCCATGTCTGCCTGGGTTTCCTCCGGGTGCTTTGGTTTCCTCCCACAGTCCAAAAGATGTGCTGGTTCGATGCATTGGCCATGCTAAGTTCTCCCTCAAGTATACCTGCACAGGCACTGGTCTGTGGTGCCTAGGGGATTTTCACAGTCACTTCATTACAGTGTTAATGTAAGACTACTTGTGACACTAATAAATAAATTTAATATTTAAATCATTTTGGTTTGTTCTTTTTAGTGGGATGTATTTTAGTGGAATATAGAGATTACAGAAATTGTACTTGGAGATGTCTATTCAGTTTGCTTTTATTGTTGGATTGTGCTAAAGTATCTAACACAGACTGGCTCCTGCCCCTGACTGGAGTTAGATTCCCAGGGAGAGATACACATTTAAAACAGATGTCTAAACCTTTCAGAAAATGCTGGGCAACATTTATTCATAGCCACTTCAAGGCGCCAACTTAATACTTAGCAGTTACACAAAGGTTGGAGGATTTAATGCTGGCAGCATTTCAAAACCATACGGATGTGGGGTGCAAGCATCAAAGAGGAATCACAAACAAAGGAAATAAGGAAAGAGACCCTTTTGGCAGTTTTAACAACATGATGATGTTGGGTAAGTATAGCAAGAGAATGAATCCCAAAAGTAACCAAGGAACAGTAAATAGGTGTTTCTCATGTGACTCAAAATATCACTATGCAATGAATTGTTTGAAATGGAATAACAGGAGTTTTGAAATGTCACATGACATGGAAGGATTAGAAGGGGAAGATAATGGCACTGACCAGCCTGAAGGAATTGGACTGGCCACCAGAAGCTTTAATCCAATAATGGGCATTCCAGTTGCAGATTTAGTCAGTTGTGTTATGCAAGACAGTGAGGGCACATCCACAGAACATGGAGTGGGTTGGTGAACGTGTCATCTGGATTTTCTAAACAGTAAAAACCGAAATAAGATGAAGGAAATCAAAGTTCTACTTACTTTGGGTTTGGCAGTGATAACAGGTTAAAATCACAAAAGAAAGCGGCGATCCCATGCAAAATAATCAGGGTAATCCATTTTATCAGCACAGATGTAGTATCCAGTGCAGTAGCCTTACTGTTGAGTAAGCCATCCATGAAAAAGGCTCAAATGCAATTAGGCATGGAACACAATAAGGGAATTCTGTTTGGAAAATCTATAGATTTACAGTTTACACAATCAGGACATTACTACATCCTTAAAAAGACCCAACATCTCTAACTGTGATGTTAAAGAAGTGTTGATGAAATCAGAGTGTAGTGGTTTAAAGGAAAAAGGCAAATTGCTTTAAAACTAAGGGCAGGATTTTCTGGGCCTTCCTGCTGGTGGGATCTTCTGGATGGGGGAGCAGGGGGGAGAGAAAATCTTACCCACTATTATTGGCAGTTTCCCCATTCATAATGTTATTGGTTAAAAATTTTATTAATGGATAATGAACATACAAAACTTGCAGAGCAGAGCAGTGGGAAATATGGTATATATATATATATGAAAAAAAGGATACATCACATCCCATAGTGAGTCTCCTATTAGCAAGAAACATCAATTAACTTGTAGCAATGGAATTGAAAGTATGGAATAAGGATGAGTCCACCATGGCAATTAAATTCAGATCATCAATCATATGTGGTAAAGATAAAAATGTAATTGTGGATAAGATAATGGAAAAATGGATAAGAATTGTGCTGGGAGCACTGGGATGCCAAACAAAGTGTTGGACAGTTGGAAAGAATTTGGTGTATATACTGAAATATAAGGGGACAGCCAGCTTTCTCACACAGGTGGGTATGCACAGGAAAAATACTTCCCAATGTTACATACAAGGCAAAAACTAAACTAGCGGCTTGATGTTTCAAATAAAGACTCGGTGATTAAAATGTCAGAGAGGACTAAAAAAGTGGCAACACAGGTGGAGAAGATAGTCAAGAAAGCATACGGCATGCTTGCCTTCATTGGTCAGAGCATTGAGTATAAAAATTGGCAAGTCATGCTGCAGCTGTTTAGAACCTTAGTTAGGCCTCATTTAAAATATTGTGTACAATTCAGGTCACAACACTACCAGAAGGATGTGGATGCTTTGGAGAGGATACAGAAGAGGTTTACCTGATCTGGAGGGTATTAGCGATGAGGAGAGCTTGAATAAACTCAATTTGTTCTCACTGGAACGACAGAGGTTGAGGGGTGACCTGGTAGAGGTCGACAATATTACGAATGGCATGCACAGATTGGATAGTCAGATGCTCTTTCCCAGGGTAGAAAAGTCAAGTATTAGGGAAAATAGGTTTAAGGTGCATGGGAATAAATGCATGGGGCAAATTCTTTTACACAAAGGATGGTGAATGTCTGGAATGCACTGCCTGGGGAGGTGGTGGAAGCAGGTACGATTGCAGCATTTAAGGGGCGATAAGACTAATACATGAATAGGATGGCAATGGAAGGATACGGACTCCGCAAGTACATAAGGTTTTAGTTTAGATACGCATCATGATCAGTGCAGGCTTGGAGGGCCAAAGGACCTGTTCCTGTGTTGTACTTTTCTTTGTTCTTTGTTCTTTGACTCCCTTACTTAAGGAAAAGTGAGTTTGAAGATTTTCTTAGTTCTTTTAGCAACCTTCTCCTGGAAATGTAACTCGATCGATGCAAAGACAGCATTTTTGCAGCATGAGAAATTTCAAAGGGTTGAAATCAACTTAAGAATTTGGCAATATGGAAGTGAATCTGTGTAAATTAAAACTATGCTTGTGGGTTGAATAACATTATGAAATTTCTTAATTAAGTCCATACTGCTGCAAATGGGTTGTATTCATTTAAAGGCAGACCCAGCAACTTTCTATTGCTATCACAAGGAGGAACTAACAAGTGTCTTTACAATACATGTCGATGATTTTCTGTGGAGAGGTTCTGTAGAATTTGAGTAATGGATTACACAAAATAAAGGAGGAATTTAAAGTCGGAAGCCAGGTTTTGGGGGCTTTTTAGTATATTGGGTTAAACATTAAGCAGAATAACTTGGGACTGACGTTGAATCAACAATCTTACTCAGAAAAAAGTTATTTGCACTCCAATAAATCAGTCCAGATCCTCAAAGAAAGAGGATCCTGCATCCAAGGAAGAGAAACCAATTAAAAATGTTGTTTGGATAGTTGAATTGGCTTAGATTTTATACCAATTATGACTTATTGTAACTTAATGCTGAAATATCAGAGAGCAATTAAGACACTAAATACATTAAATTCAGAGAAATGTGCAGCCTTGGGTGATACAAAATATGAGTTCAGTCATTTTTAGTGCTGCTTCATATGCAAATTGATATTCTAACGCAGTAAGGTTTATCATATTCTTGGTGGGAAAAAATAATAAATGTTATCCGTTGGCCTGAGAAACAAAGAAAATAAAAAGGGGAGTTAAAAGCACCATCGCTGGCATTGGTGGAAGCGATAGATATGAACATAAGAACATAAGAAATAGGAGCAGGAGCAGGCCATCTAGCCCTTCGAGCCTGCCCCGCCATTCAATAAGATCATGGCTGATCTGAAGTGGCTCAGTTCCACCTTCCTGCTTTCTCCCCCATAACCCTTAATCCCCTTGCCTACCCGTGTCTTATATATATTTAGCGAGGTAGCCTCCACCACTTCAACGGGCAGAGAATTCCAGAGATTCACCACCCTTTGAGTGAAGAAGTTCCTCCTCAACTCTGTTCTAAACTGCCCCCCCCTCCTTTATCTTGAGGCTGTGCCCTCTAGTCCTGCTGTCCTTTCTGAGCGGGAAGAACCTCTCAACCTCTACCCTATCCATCCCTTTCATCATCTTAAACGTCTCAATAAGATCCCCCCTCATCCTTCTAAACTCTAACGAGTACAAGCCCAGTCTATTCAGCCTCTCTTTATAGCTCAACCCCCTCAACTATGGTATCAGCCTAATCAACCTCCTCTGCACTCCCTCCAAGGCCAAAATATCCTTGCGCAAGTGCGGTGACCAAAACTGCACACAGTACTCCAGCTGCGGCCTCACCAGTGCCCTGTACAGTTGCAGCAAGACCTCCCTACTTTTATATTCAATCCCCCTCGCTATGAAGGCCAGCATCCCATTTGCCTTCCTGACCACCTGCTGCACCTGTAGGCTGGGTTTTTGCGACTCATGCACAAGGACCCCCAGGTCCCTCTGCACCGTAGCATGCTGCAGCTTTTCGCCCTGTAAGTAGTAGTCCTTCCTACTATTATTCCTACCAAAGTGAATAACCTCACACTTGCCAACATTGTATTCCATCTGCCAGGTCCTCGCCCACTCGCTCAGCCTATCTAGATCCCTCTGCAGACTTTCTACACCCTCCGCACAATTTGCTGTTCCACTTATCTTTGTGTCATCAGCAAATTTCAACACCCTACACTCGGCTCCCTCCTCCAGATCATCTATATAAATGGTAAATAGCTGAGGCCCCAGCACCGATCCCTGAAGCACTCCACTAGTCACCAACCACCAATCCGAATAGCACCCATTGACCCCCACTCTCTGCCTCATTTTTGACAGCCAATCCCCTATCCACACTAACACCTTACCCCCAACTCCATGCCCCCTAACCTTCTGTAACAACCTTTTGTGCGGCACCTTATCAAACGCCTTCTGAAAATCGAGAAATACCACATCCGTCGGTTCCCCTCTATCCACCACACCAGACACATCCTCATAGAATTCCAATAAATTCGTCAGACACGACTTCCCCTTAACGAATCCATGCTGCGTCTGCTCTATCAAACAATTCTTCTCAAGATGCCTCGTTATTTCCTCTTTGATGACGGATTCAAGCATTTTTCCTACAACAGATGTTAAACTAACCGGCCTATAATTCCCTGCCTTTTGGCTGCTACCCTTTTTAAGCAGCGACGTAACATTAGCCATTTTCCAATCTTCCGGCACTTCCCCGGAATCCAGCGAGGTTTGGAAAACAATCACTAAGGCATCCACTATCACCTCCGCCATTTCCTTCAGAAATGGGTGTGTACTTATGCTAATGGAAATCCTAAACAAGGACAGTCTGAGAAACAATTCCCATAGAATGTTATGTGCACAACCCTTCTCTTTGGGACAATGTTCATTCAACAAAGTGTTTGACTTAAAAAAAGATTGAGGGTGGTTTTACCAGCATAAAGGAAATGTTGGTAAGAGAGATTTCAAAACTAAAATGGTTGGATAAAATGTTCTACCTCAAAGTTTGGCTCTACATGTTTTTTTATTCATTCATGGGACATGGGTGTCGCTGGCTGGCCAGCATTTATTGCCCATCCCTAGTAGCCCTTGAGAATGTGGTGGAGAGCTGCCTTCTTGAACTGATGTAGTCCAGATGCTGTGGGTTGACCCACAATGCTATTAGTAAGGGAATTCCAGGATTTTGACCCAGCGACTGTGAAAGAACAGCAATATACTTCCAAGTCAGGATGGTGAGTGACTTGGACAGGTAATCGTATTCCCACGTAACTGCTGTCCACGCCCTTCTGGATAGAAGTGGCCATGGGGTTGGAAGGTGCTGTCTAAGGATCTTTGGTGAATTGCTGCAGTACATCTTGTAGATAGTACACACTGCTGCCACTGAGTGTCGGGGTTGGAGGGAGTGAATGTTTGTTAATGTGGTGCCAATCATGCAGGCGGCTTTATCCTGACAAGCTTCTTGAGTGCTGTTGGAGTTGCATCCATCCAGTCAAGTGGGGAGTAAGAAATGTTTTTTTTAAATTATGTTTTCTGCAATTTTGGGTTTTCTCATTGTTGCCAGGCTGTCTGGTTAGAAATCCTTTTATTGCTGCTTCACTAGGTTTTGTTTATTTTTAATCTCGGCCTCAGGCACTTTCTGGGATCTTTTATGACACCACATTGTGAGAGGAAAGGTTGTTGACAAGTTAAAGTCAGGTGGTTCCTCCCAGAAGAATCCAGTGATTCATTTTCATTTTGGCTTTAACCAGAAGTTGCCCTGGTTGTCAAGTGGAAAGCAATGTTTTTCACTCTCTCTCTCTCCCTGGTATTGGAAATTCTGCTGGTCAGCTGGAAGCAAGGCTTCTTGCCTTCCTGGAATGAAAATTCTGCTGGTGGCTGTTTTCTAGTTAGTAACAAGACTCTCCCTCTGTCTCCCTCTCCCCCTCATGTTTTGGGAAGCTGTTCTAACTTCAAGCTTGCATGTGTGTGTCTCAAGAGAACTGCAGCATCCAACCAAAAGATTAAGTTCCAGCATCATGTGAACATTTGTATTTTCTGTGCTAAACCTGTGGCAAGGGTTTTGTTTAAGGAAGTTTGTTTTGTTGGAACATTTCATATATTTGTTAAGATTTATACAATATCATTTTTTTTCTTGTTTGTAATTGGTAAAAGTTGTTGCTAATTTTCTTCCTATAAGAAACTTGTTTAAATAAGCTTGTTTGATAAAAGCTCCCTAGGGGTCAGCTGAATCATACCTGAAGTGAAGCATCTCAAGCTCACCCTAGTGAAATTCAAATTTATGATCCAGGTGGATTTCTGACCTGAATTATATCACCTGGAGGTGGTAGACAGGCTTTGGAGAGTCACTACAGTATTCCTATTCTCTGACCTGTTCTTGTGGCAAGTTCAGTTGCGTTTCTGGTCAATGGTAATCCCAAGGACATTGATGGTGCGGAAATTCAATAATGGTAATACCACTGAATATCAAGGGACAGTGGTTACAGTGTCTCTTATTGATGATGGTCATTGCCTGGTATTTCTGTGACGCAAATGTTACTTGCTGCTTGTCAGCCCAAGTCTGGATATAGTCCAAATCTTGCTTCATTTGAACATGGACTGCTTCAGTGTCTGAAGAGTCACAAATGATGCTGAACATTGGCAATCATCAGCGAATATCCCCACTTCTGACCTTATGGTGGAGGCAAGGTCATTGATGAAGCTTGTTGGGCCTAGGACACTACCCTGAGGGACTCCTGCAGAGATGTCCTGAAACTGAGATGACTGACCCTCCACAACCACAACAATTTCCTACGTACAGGTATGACTCCAACGAGTGAAGTGTTTGCTCCCGATACCCAGTGATTCCAGTTTCGTTAGGGCTCCTTGATGCCACATTCAGTCGAATGCAGCCTTGATGTCACGGGCTGTCACTCTCACCTCATCTCTGGAATTCAGCTCTTTTGTCAATGTTTGCACCAAGGCTATAATAAGGTCAGGAGCTGAGTGACCCTGGCAAAACTCAAACTGGGCGTCACCGAGCAGATTATTGCTGAGCAGGTGCTGCTTGATAGCACTGTTGATGAGCCCTTCCTCTTTACTGATAATTGAGAACAGACTGATGGAGCAGTAATTGGTTGGGTTGGATTTGTCTTGCTTTGTATATACAGGGCATACTTGGGCAATTTTCCACATTGTCGGATAGATGCCAGTGTTGTAACTATACTGGTAGAGCTTGGCTAGGGGAGCAGCAGGTTCTGGAGCACAAGTCTTCAGCACTATTGCTGGAATATTATCAAAGCCCATTGCCTTTGCAGCATCCAGTGCCTCCATCCATTCACATGGAGTGAATCAAATTGGCTGGAGACTGGTATCTGGGACGCTGGGGACCACTGGAGAAGGCCAAGATGGATTACCCACTCAGCACTTGTGGCTGAAGATTACTGTGAATGCTTCAGCCTTATCTTTTGCACTAATATGCTGGGCTCCTCCATCATTGCGGATGGGAATATTTGTGGAATCTCCTTCTCCAGCGAGTTGTTTAATTGTCACCACCATTTATGACTGGATGTGGCAGGACGGCAGAGCTTAGATCTGATCTATCCAATCTCTATGAGATATAGTGATTTACTTCTGTGTGTCTATTACTTGTCAATCACCAAAAAAATGAAATTGCAAACCATATCTGGTTTCAGTTTCAAACAATTTTAGAGGAGGCACAATAAGGTGGTGTAACATTCTCTCAGCAATATTATGTACAGTATAGTGATGTTGGAGAACAAATAGTAATAAATTTAATGGCTGTACAATCTGTTTTAGTGACATTGATTAAGAGATACATAACATCCAGAACAAGAGAGACCTTACTTTGTTTCCTTTGAATAGGGCACAGTTTGGCAACTGGCTTTGATAATCCTGATTTGACAGATGCAATAATTGTAGGAGGGAGGAAAGTGAGAGTGTGCATTTAACCTTGGGCAATTGGACTTTTACACTTTACACAGTGGAGACTTCGAATGCGACAAACAGGACAAACAGTGTTGAAGGATTAAGCAATTATTGTTGGTGAAGAAAGGACACTATGGTGTTGCTGGCTGAATTCCAAAGATCAAATTACTCAGAGTGGTTGTATTAAAGTGAGTTCATATAATGTTAAACCGATGTAAAACACTGGTTTGAAGTTTAAGTATTGGGTCCACTTGAGTGCAATGCACTTAAGGAGGGAGTGAAGGCTTTGGGAAAGCTACAAAACAGATTTATTACAATGGCTCCAGTGTTGAGGCGCTACTGAATCACAGAATACTACAGTGCAGAAGAGGCCCTTTGGCCCATCAAGTCTGAACAGATGCATAAAAGGCCCTGACCTGCTCATCAGTCCTACTAATCAACACTTGGCCCATAGCCTTGAATGTTATGGTGTGCCAAGTACTCATCCAGGTACTTTTTAAAGGATGTGAGGCATCCCGCCTTCGCCACCCTCTCAGAGAGCGCATACCAGGTCGTCGTCACCCTCTGGGTAAAAATGTTTTTCCTCAAATCCCCCCTTAAAACTCCCATCTCTCTCTTTTAACTTGTGTCCCCTCATAACTCACCATCAACGAAAGGGAACAGCTGCTCCCTATCCACCCTTTCCACATCCCACATAATCTTGAACACCTCAATCAGGTTGCCCCTCAATCTTCTCTGTTCCAACAAAAACAACCCAAGCCTACCCAATCTCCCTTTATACCTTAAATATTCCATTCGAGGCAACTCCTGGTGAATCTCCTCTGCATCCCCTCCAGTGTAATCATGTCATTCCTATAATGTGGCAACCAGAACTGCACACAGAATACTCCAGCTGTGGCCTCACCAAAGTTTTATACTACTCCATTATGAACTCTCTGCTTTTGTAATCTTTACCCCGATTGATAAAGGTGAGTGTGCCATTTTCACCACCCTATTAACCTGCCTTTCCACTTTCAGACATTTAATCGACAATAAGGTGGATAGATGAAGCTGGGCCCATTATCTTTCGAATACAGAAGGCCAAGAGGAGATTTGATAGAGATGTTTCAAATCATGAAGGGCTTAAATAGATTATTAGGGAATAGAAATATTCACAGACATCTTCAACCCCTCTTTACAACAATCTGAGGTCCCTATCTGTTTCAAGAAGATGACCATCATCCCGGTACCCAAGAAAAACTAAACAGCGTGCCTTAATGACTATTGGCCAGTGGCTCTGATATCCATTATTATGAAATGCTTTGAAAGGCACAAATCAATTCCAGCCTCGTGGACTACCTGGATCCACTACAGTTTGCCTACCACTGCAACAGGTCCACAGCAGATGCCATCTCCCTGTCCCTGCACTCAACCCTGGAACACCTAAATAACAAAGACACCTATTTCAGACTCCTGTTTATTGACTACAGCTCAGCCTTCAACACCATTATTCCCATGAAACTCATCTCCAAACTCTGTGCCTGGGCCTTGGCACCTCCCTCTGCGACTGGATCCTGAACTTACTAACTCACAGATCACAATCAGTAAGGGCACGCAACAACACCTCCTCCACAATCATTCTGAACACCGATGCCTCAAAAGGCTGTGTTCTCAGCCCCCTACTGTAGTCTTTATACACCTATGACTGCGTGGCCAAATTCCCCCCCAGTTCAATTTTCAAATTTGCTGACGATACCACTGTAGCAGGTTGGATCTCAAACAATGATGAAACAGAGTACAGGAATGAGACAGAGAATCTGGTGAACTGGTGCAGCAACAATAATCTCTCCCTCAATGTCAACAAAACGAAGGGGATTGTTATTAAATTCAGGAAGCATAAAGGAGAACATGCCCCTGTCTACATCAGAGGGGATGAAGTAGAAAGGGTCAAGAGCTTCACGTTTTTAGGTGTCCAGATCACTCAAAATCTGGTCGCCCATGCCAACGCTACAGTTAAGAAAACTAACCAATGCTTCTGCTTTCTCAGAAGACTAAGGAAATTTGGCACGTCAGCCACAACTCTCACCAACTTTTACAGGTGCACCATAGAAAGCATTCTTTCTGGTTGTATCACAGCATGGTATGGTATGGTTCCTGCTCTGCCCAAGACCACAAGGAACTACAAAAGTAGCCCAATCCATCACGCAAACCAGTCTCCCATCCATTGACGCTGTCTACACTTCCCGCTGGCTCAGCAAAGCAGCCAGCATAATTAAGGACCCCATGCACCCCAGATATTCTCTCTTCCACCTTCTTCTGTCGGGAAAAAGATACAAAAGTCTGAGGTCACGTTCCAACCGACTCAAGAACAGCTTCTTCCCTGCTGCAGTGAGACTTTGGAATGAACTTACCTTGCATTAAATTGATCTTTCTCTACACCCTAGCTATGGCCAACAATACATTCTGCACACTCTCACTTCCTTCTCTATGAACGGTATGCTTTGTCTGCATAGGTGCATGAAACAATTCTTTTCACTGTATGTTAATACATGTGACAATAATAAATCAAATCAAAATAAGAAAATAAGTGTTTTCCAGTGAATGTAAGGTTGATAACTGGGGTGCACAGATTTAAGGTGATTTAATAAAATAATCTCAGCGATGAGGAAAAGCTTTTTATTTTGTCAATGCAAATTTAGGATTTGTAATTGTGGTAGATTGGTGGATAAACACTTCAAGAAAACAAAATTTAGGGACAGGAGGAGAGGGGGGAGTGTGACTAACTCAATTGTTCTTTGAAAGAGCTGAGAGGAAAGCAATGGGCTAAATGGCCTCCTTCTGAGCTGCATTATTTTATGATTCTTTGATATTCCCCCATGCTCTGCAAAAGCATTAATCTTTACAATAAGAGAGAGGGGACTTTGCACTGCCAGCTTTCTGTTTCTCAAGTGAGCAACGGATGACTGACAGAGCAGAATCTGGTGAGTGCCTTGAAAAACTATTTATCTGCTTGATTCAATTGCCAAGAAGGTTATTAAGCAGGAGAGGACCAATTTAAACATGTAAATTGAGGTCCTTGGCCACTTGCAGGAGTTGCAATTTTCATGGAGAAATGAACAGAGCATGCATTCTATTTCACCTTTTCCAGAGCATAAGAAGCCTAGCCAGCAACCTTTAAAGGGACCACTGTGGGTCAGAAAAAAATATACATTTTCCTTTCATTTAAATTTTTTTTATGTGGCCAAAAACAGTTATGCTTCTCCTGGTCGTGGAACAATATTCCAATTCATTCTCACCCATATTCCAGCACCTTCCTCCCCCACTGTTCCAGAAGGATGCATTCCACCCTCCCCCTCCACTGGTCCTACATGCCAGGCTCCACACAAGTAGTTGACAATCCTAAGATGCAGCAATTTGACATGCTGCTGTAGAGAGAACATTTGGCATCTGATGCTGATACATACAAAGTAAATAAAATTCAAATCCTGAAGCTGAAAATGGTATGGACTGTCTGCTTGTGGCACTAGACAGGCTCTGCACTGTGGGCACACCACCCATATCATGATAAAAGCAAAATACTGCTGATGCTAAAACCTGAAAAGAAAAACAGAAAAGTGCTGAAAGATCTCAGGTTTGACATCTGTGGCGAGAGTAGAGCCAATGTTTTGAGATCCAATGCCCCTCTGTCAGAGCATTTTTCAGCATTTTCAGTTTTTGTTGCCATCAATATCATGCCTGTTTTGCTCTCAACCTGAAAATCTGATTTTTCTTGTTAATAAACAACAATCAGAACATTGAATACAGGAATTGGGACGTCTTGTTGAAGTTGTACAAGACATTGGTAAGGCCACACTTGGAATATTGTATCCAATTCTGGTCACCCTATTATAGAAAGGATATTATTAAACCAGAAAGTGTGCAGAAAAGCTTTACGTCCAGAACTTGACAATTTGAATTATAAGAAGAGGCTGGATAAACTGAAACTTTTTTCCTTGAAGTGTAGGAGACGGAGGAATGATCTTATTGAGGTGTATAAAATGATGAGGGGCATAGATAAGATAGCTAGTCAATATCTTTTCCAGAAGGTAGAGGAGTCTAAAACTAGAGGGTATAGGTTTAAGGTGAGTGGAGAGAGATACAAAAGGGTCCAGAGGGGCAATGGTGGGGCAATTTTTTCACTCAGAGGATGGTGGGCATCTGGAATGAGCTGCCGGAGACAGTAGTAGAGGCGGGTACAATTTTGTCTTTTAAAATGAATTTAGACAGCTAAATGAGTAAGATTGGTATAGAGGGATGTGGGCCAAACGTGGGCAACTGCTACTAGCTTAGTGGTAAAAACTGGGTGACATGGATAAGTAGAACCAAAGGGCCTTTTTCCATGCAGTAAACCTGTATGGCTCTATAAGTACTGTTGCTGTTCCAGGAAATAAGCGAGAATGTTTATATTTTCAGGCAATATGTCAGCAAAAAAATGCTATTTCAGACCTTGGAGTAAAGCACTCACAAATATTGCCCTTCCCTTACTCTTCTTCCTTATACTCCTCTGATCAACAAACACCAGTCCGGAAGAACTGTTTTTCTTGGCTGCTTTCAGCTGTTGGGATATAATTGAGTGTACATTCCAGTTCAATCTCAGTTATATTTTAAACATCTTTTTAATCACTGTATAATCTCTTCCGTCGCATATTTATTCTGAAAAATCAGCCAAAGGGAAGACCAACTGCACAGAGTTAGTGGCACACACTTTCATAAAAGAGCTTCCTAAAATATTTTGCAATGAGATGGAGAAATCGAGGTGAGGGTCTTTCAGTAATCGTGGGAGGCCAAGAGAAACTCTATTAGTCCCTCTTAATACAGAGAAAGTTCAGGGGAAAGTTCATGGAAGTGTAGAAAATTCTGAAGGGTTTTGATGTTGTGAAAAGGATAAATTATTTTTAGTTACTGGAGGGTCAGTAAACAGAGGGCACAGGTTTAAGGCAATAGGTAACAGAACAAAGGGGAGATGAAGAGAATTTTTGATGTCGTGTAGTGGGAATATAACAATGACTTCAGCAACAATAATGACAATATTAGCTGTAAGAGCAATAATGACAATGAGAGTAAAGCATGCTGGGATTTTTGGTCAAGTTCTAATCAAAAAAAGATGCAGATCATAAAATGCTGTAAGTGTGAACTGGCTCATGAGCTGTGACCTGACATTTCCTCTGTTGACCAAATAAGGATAATTGTTTGAACCAAGTTAGACACAGTGGACCCATACCCATATATGGGTTAAGGTTATATATGGGCTAATGTCATTTAAACAAAGCATTAGAGAGTTGTTTGAGAGTGACTCCATTGGCTTGGTTGAACAATGTGATCAGCTTCTGGTTATGTCGTTGGCTGAATGCCAGAGAACTTTCTGGAAGAAGCTGAGAAGTTTAGGATAAAGGTAAGTGTTTCAGCCCTTCATTTTTAAGCTCAGAGAGCCACGATTGCAAGTGTGTCCTGAAAGAACAACTTCAGAGAAGACAAAGAACCACATGAAAAATCTATATTGGGAATGGATTTGGCCACTTTGTTGTGAACCAAATAGTATTCATTTCATTTAAGGAGTTAGTGTTCAGTGTAAGAATTCAAGTTTCAGTTAAAAAGTTCAAGTTGCAGTTAAAGAATGAAAATTAGGAGTTGATATTGAAGTGTAAGAATTACAAGTATTGCAACTGGTGTAGATTAAGTATTGAACAAAGACATTGCAGTTAAACATTTGAAGTCAGCTTAATGTCTTTATTTGCCATTGGAAGTTAAAACACATAGGTCTGTATAACAGCAGTGAGTTGTGATCTGTAAGGCACTGCCTCAATGGATGGTGCAAGCAGATTCAACAATAACTTTCAAAAGGGAATTGGTTTTGTACTAGCAAGGGAAAACAATGCAAGGAATTGAGGAAAGAGCAGGGGATTGGGATTTATCTGACAACTCTTTCAAAGAGCTGGTACTGAAGCAGTGGGATCAATGGCCTTTTTCTGTGCAGTAAAATTCTCTGATTTATTATGAAGGAGTGCTGATTCAGCACTTAGTAAACTTTGAGATAACAGGAATTGCTAAGGCTGAGTGGAAACAGAAATTGTTCAAAACACAGAGCCATAGAGTATCTGAAAGAAAACAAGTAGGTTCACATTTCAGACACTTTTTTATCAGAAGACCTCAAATCTATTACTCACCACTTCCTCTTCAGATGTTGGGGGACCTACATGTAGTGTCATCATTTTTTCTTGTGATGATCCTAGTTATATTGACCAAACCAGATCTTTGTTAGGATATGATTTGATAGGCCACAATCACTTAAAGAACATAAAGCATGGAATAGCCAAGGGTGAGAAAATAAGTGGTGATTCCAAGATTAAATCAAGACACCAAAAGAATCATTGCTCTACAAATTCTAATGGTTCTAAACAATATGAGCTTTTACTTTAAACTTAATCCAACAGGTTTAGATCAGGTTAATCTTTTTAGTATGGCTTTCACTCCGATAGGATTTTTTTAGCATATTCACACTCTGGAAGGCATTTCCCTTTTTGGTTATGATGTGGAGATGCCATAGTTGGACTGGGGTTGGCACAGTAAGAAGTCTCACAGGTTAAGTTCGAACAGATGTATTTGGAATCGCGAGCTTTCAGAGCGCTGCTCCTTCATCAGGTGAATGGAGAGATAGGTTCACAAACCTACATATATAGGCAAAGACACAATTGCAAGATAATTACAGATTGGAATATGAAGAGCTGCTGAAATGTGAGTCTTTACAGGTTATCAAGTCTTTACAGGTATAAACAGTGCAAGTGGAGAAAGAGATAGTCACAGGTTAAAGAGGAGTGTAACAGCAGTGAGTACTGAGTTCTCAGGTTAACCATTACAGTTTGGATGTCTGCAGCCTCCAGGTCAGCTTCTGTTATACTTGTATGATTGTCCTTAGAAAAGAAACAAAACTCATTTATTTCTTTTAGAGTATGGTTCACCATCAATAATTTTCTCAATGGCAACTGTATGGATTTCTTGCTTCTAAAAGCTCTCAGCTTCAAAAGGTCAAATTTGGCTAGTAAACACTGGCATACTAAACCAAACCAAAATACAGAAATGCCAATTCACCTTAAACTGAAACCAAAATGCTACATTCTCAACCCTTAATGTAACACAATAGGGATAGAACATTGTTTTAAAATTTCTTTGTAATTAGCCATAACTTTTTTGATGAAATTAATGTAGTCAGAAGAAAGGGATAAAATATATTTCTAATTAAATAAAGTTTTTTTTGCATGTTTTTGTTTCCTAGTGAGTATGTTTAAAGCCTACAAAATCAGAAGGAATTTTATACATCTTATAGAAGGATCATCAGTCTATCCAAAATACTTCTACAAAATACACCAAGCTCTTCTGCTCAGGGAGTTTTGAAGACTACAGGAAATCAATTCCAGATGATTGGATTGTATGGGAGAGAACTCCACAAATGAAAAGGAACATATGCAAAACCTTTCTGTTGATATGTGTTGGAGCCTTTAAAATTGATGTAGCATAGCATGGTGCTCTTATGTTGCCGACACAAACAAGGTTTGGCATAAACTTAGGTCTGTGTCGCTGAAATCAAAATCTGTACATGTGTTTATAGTCAAGCTACGTCTGATTGCCTCTGGAGAACATTTACCTTATCATAGGTCTGACTATCCTTATCAAACTCACTGTTTTGTATCTCTTTGTTCAGTTCACAGTCCAGAAACTAAAATGAAGGTTCCAAAATCGGCTGCAAAACTCAATTTCTGGGCAGACATAGGTTAAGAAAAATATTAAAGCAACAATCTTTTTTAAGATCCCCATTCTTCTAGACATTATCTAACCTCTTACCACATGTTTGGCCCAATGTAAACCTGTTGTGATTAGAATGCAGTTGAAGGCCAGTGAACAGTGAGTAATATTTCAATTCACCTCTCGGCATGACCTTTTCAACAACAAACAGAACGTTGTGCTCCTCACTCTCTGTCTAGTTCTATTAATATCTGCATGCTTTGGCTAGATTGCTGTTTATTTTCTGACTGGGAAGATGAGCAACCAAAATGAGAATGATGTTAACAAAGCCAAAATTGAATGGCATCCAATTTACCAGTGGTGAAACGCAGACTTGAATTTCATCAGAAGTTGTTGTTGGTGGTGGTGGTGTGGCGTTTGTGGGTGGGGAAGGGTGGGATGGTAGATTGGGGAAGGAATGGGGAGTGCAGGTAGCAAAGTTTGTAGAAACTTAGCAGAAATCAATTCCAAACTGAGGCCAGGGATTTTGAGATTTTAACACCTCCAGGACTATGGGCTGGGAGGCAGGTGAGCTGATAGCATATGATGGACACACATCTAAATAGCTCTCCAGTACACTCACATTGCTGGGGCCTTAGTACAGCAATGGGCTGTGTGCCAGAATGAATCTTTACATGACCATATGTGGAGCCTGAGTCTGTATGAGAGGACAGCGGGATCACATCAACATTTCTTCTCAAAGGTGCTCTCGTAATAGTCTACCACCAGGCCTATCTTTCTTTGGAGGATGGTTGGCAGGCCCAATCAGGAGACTGCAAGCTCTGTAGCCCCACTGGGTGGGGTGTGTACTGATGAGGTTGATTGCAACAGAGGTGCCTCAACATGAAGTTGCCCTTGAGAAGGTAATTTGCACTTAAAAATCAGCTGAATAAGGGCAGTAGGCCCCATCAGTTAGATGGATGAAAGATCCCTCCAGCTGCATCTTTGGGGTCATAGGAGTAGCCTTTTTTTGACTGCAGCCCTCTCTTCAGTGCATGGTGCCACGAGCTCCAGTATTTCTTGGGAATGTGCTGGGAGGTCTCCTCCATGTAGCTTGCAGCCTTCCCGCATTTTGCTGATAGAAAAATGGCAACAGCTTTGGAAAACAGCTTTGGAACTGATCTCTGATGACTTTCTATTGGATAAGTTTACTGAACCTTTTCCGCTTAAACATTTATCCTTCAGAAGCAGTGCCAACGGTATCCACGTGGGTCATGGTGAGTGATCCAAAGATATACTAGAGGAATGAGCAGCTGGTTAGATGCTCTGATTTAGTTCAAATTCCCTTCTCTGAAAATGTACTCATTAGTGCGGTTGACACATCACTTTTGAGACCATTGACATTATTCACAGCATTTTATTTCATTGCTACCTGTTCAATTTACTGGAAAATCTAAGTCATGGTCTGGCATTCTGTTTGTCGTTTTCAGACCATTCCTTCCAACTTAACAATCAGAATTCAAATGACTACATTCTATTCTACTGATTTCAATCCTAAGAAAAGAAAGATAAACTTGCACTGATGTGGTTCTTTGCAGGACATCCAATGATTACTTTATGCAGTGTAGTCATGATTGTGAAATAGGAAACTCAGCAGGTAATTAGCATCCAGCAGACTCTCACAAACCGCAACGTAATAAAGTCAGATCATCTATTCCAGTGACGTTGATTGAAGGATAGATATTGGCCAAAACACCAGGGAAAACTTCCCTGCTCTTCTTCACATAATACCATATGATCTTTTACGTGCACTTGAGACATAGGCCTATGCATCAGCTTAGCACCTCATCCAAAACACATTACCTCCAACAGTGCAGTACTCTCGGCATGATACTGGATTGTCCGCTTTGACTTTGTGCTCAGAAGCTTGTAATTGAAGCAATCCTTTGACATTGAAGAAAACAATGTTATTTCCTGCATTGATGATTAATGAGACAAATTTTCTTTAAGCCAGAACTTCCACAGACGAAGTAGTGGATCCTTCACCAGTTTAAGAATTTTGATTTACCGGAGGGGATGGCACAGTGGTTAGCACTGCTGCCTCTTAGCGCCACAGACCAGGATTTGATTCCAGTCTCAGGTGACTGCCTGTGTGGAGTTTGCACATTCTCCCCGAGTCTGAATGGGTTTCCTCCAGGTGCTCCGGTTACCTTCCACAGTCCAAAGATGTGCAAATTTGGTAGTTGGCCATGCTGTTCTGTCAGAGGGTCAGATTCGATGGATGGAATGGCCTCCTTTTGCACTGTAGGGATTTGATGATTCTATGAGGCTTCCTCTTTGGCTATTACAATCAGCAATGTAACCAGCCCATAGTAGAAGGTGTTTTCATGATTGTTTTCCATGTCCTCAGCAAGCTTTTTTCATTTATAGGTGTCTATTTTACACTATTTAAGAGCTGATTTTGAACAGTCATTTTATCTTTTCAGTTATCCCCACCACAAACATCACTTCACAGTTGTCAATGTGCTATCAAAGGATCTTCTTTGAGATTCCTTTGTTAGATATTCATACCATATAACCTGACCAGTGTATCCACACTTTCCCCATTGAGGTATGTATGCTTGGGATGTGACCTGTTCTGAAGGCTTCAGTGTCAGCGATGTGAACCTGGTAATCAGATCATGACCGCAAGCAGGGAAACACAGGCTGTGGCATGCCCTGTTCTACACATTAGCTGCATGCATATTGGCGGGAGAAAGGATTGTCTAATATTGGGAGCCCAGGATGGATTTCCAATGTGGAGTGGGGAACTCAATGGCCAAAACATTGCATGGTCCTGACCCCCATCAGCATCAGTAATGTGACGCAATTTTGAAATGCGAAAGGTTTAATTGGCAATTTTGGTACTGGACAGAGACACTGGGCTTGGCTGTACTCTGTCTAGAGTATCAGATGTGAAGATGCCGGCGTTGGACTAGGGTAAACACAGAAAGAAGTCTTACAACACCAGGTTAAAGTCCGACAGGTTTATTTGGTAGCAAACAACAGTAGTGTTTGCTACCAAATAAACCTGTTGGACTTTAACCTGGTGTTGTGAGACTTCTTACTTAGAGTATCAGAAGCAGATGAATTTCTGAATGTTGGAGATCCCTCAAGCATTGTGGAACCATGGGTACACAATGCTGGGCGGTGAACATGCTCCTTAATGACACAGGGATTTGAACATATAAGCTCCTCCATTGAGAAAGTGACCGCTCTCATGGAGATTTATAAGCAGTACCACACTGAGTATTTGAAGGAACTTGCACAGAGAGTGAGACTCTCTGTGGCATGGATCAATTAGTGTTGTTGAGGCACAGAAATGCTTGCAGTGGATCCCAGCTGAATCCCAGCCAGTCACCTCATCCATCATGCAAGGACACAATAGAACCATAGAAATGATACAGCATAGAAGGGGGTCATTTGGTCAATGTTGTCCTTGCTGACCCGAAGACATCCAGGTGCCCTTTCTAATCCCATCTTCCTGCACATGACCCATAGCCCTACAACTTACAGCATTTAATTTCTGAGACACAAAGTCTGCAATAACAAGAACATCTGCTTCTGCCTTGGCTTTCAGGTGAATTTTAACCTGTTCCCATGGTAACTAAGCCACAAATGTTGGTATCGGATAGAATTCATAGCAATCACACAAATTTTTTCGTTATTCCATTTTACCTTAAACTAGGTTTAAAACATGACTATTTTAAAAAACCTCTTATACAAACATTGTGAATTATTCGGCAAGTGCAGACAGCTAGGACACCAACCACAAGTTTAAGTTTATTTATTAGTGCCACAAGTAGGCTTACATTAGCACTGCAATGAAGTTACTGTGAAAATCCCCTAGTCGCCATACTCCACTCCAGGTCAACTGAAGCAGAAATTAGCATGGCCAATGCACCTAACCAGCACGTCTTTCAGCCTGTGGGAGGAAACCCATGCTGACACGGGCAGAACATGCAGACTCCACACAGACAGTGCCCAAGCTGGGAATTGAGCCCGGGTCCCTGGCACTGTAAGGCAGCAGTGCCAACCACTGTGCCACCCAACAATTCACCAAGGTCATATACATATGCAGAGAAATTAAGTGTTGAATGTAAGGGCTTAGGCTACAGAAGACAACTGACTGGCATCCACCAGGAGCTGTTATGTACACTGGCAAGCCAGTGAAAGAGCTTGCACACAACGTCATGTATGGACACTGAAATAATATCAGAAACATGCACAGGATGTATTCGACAGTGACTACCACAAACAAGTCATTTAGGAACTGCTGAAGATTTATTTATTATTTACAGCAATATGCAGGTATAAGAACAGTGCTCCTCCAGAGATATTTCATTCTGAGTTCTAGAAATACATGATCTAATATTACTGATTATGTCAGCCATTAGCATAATAACTAATTATACTATACTACATTCCCCACTCCTTCCCAACCCAATCATCATTCTACTCATTAACTATACACAAATCCTACCTCCAAAAATGTTCACTATCACCTTGGTTTAAAGCTCAGTTCTGCTTCCATAGCTCAGCCTATCTCACGAATTAAACTGCCTTGGGTAAGGCTCTTTTTTGGACTGCAGAAAGTGGGATAAATCTTTATCAAGAATGTTCACCACTATGGTCTCGGACGAATTTCCCATTTCGAGTCCAATACGCGCAGCCATCAGCTAAATAATATTGGTTATCAATGAAAGAATCCATACTTCCTCCAGATTTCTGAGAGTTAAACCTTGCCCAGTCTTTAATAATGTTCCTCCAAAGACTGAATAACAAACTGAAAGCCATAATAACCTCTTTGTAGGTTTTTGTGCCTTCATTAACATCCTGTCTTATTAAAGTGTTGCCAATGATACTGCCAGTAGGATAGAGGAGTGTGCTAACCTGATCTTTATCAAGCTTAACCCTCAATCAGTTCTCTTGAATTTGCATTCCTGCGTTATCCAGTCTACTGCTTCATCGAGGGCTTCCCTGAGATCAAAAAGTCAAGTTGAGGTGGAGCTTTCTCCATAGTTATCTGTTACTTTAATTACTGTCTTGGGACTCTCTTGGCCCTTTTCTTTATTGACTGCAGCAGTCGTTCCCTCACTACTATATGCGCGATGGCATTTCCTTCCCTACACAGCAGTTTTGTCTGGGATCCTTGCAGATTGGTTAGTTTACTGTTGCCAACATGGTGTTAGAACAGAAGTGAAGCCAGGCTGTGGTTGGCTACTGAAAACATGTCATCCAGGCACTTCCAAATGTTTATTACTTATTTAAAACTATGTACATGTACAGAAAAGCATGAAGGATCGTCTAGAGGCATCTCCCTCTGAGTCCCAGATACACATGATCTGATGTCACTGATGATGTATTTTAGCTACTCGCATAACAGCTATTGACAGACGGACCCACAATACCAATGCCTCTCTTAATAGCTCAGAAAGCTTCCAAAATATCACATTATTCTGGCTTTCCAGTCTTTAGCAGAACCTTAGAACTGCTGACTCACTGTCCCAGGAACTTGGCCTTGGAATAATTCTTGAAGCTCCCATTTCAAATTGCAGCAAAATTGCACAGGGTTTCATTAAATACAATGCTTTCTGGATTCAGTGAATGCTGTTGTTCCTATCACACTTACTTCATTATTTTTTCAGCTGCCCACAAATATATCGTTCTGCTGATTTACAATGTGACTGGTTGCTTATATAACGTACCAGATTCCACACCTGCTGAGAGTGTCTCTTGGTTTTATTTTTTGAACAATCCGGGACCTGTGCAGTTTCAATGCACAAGATCAAATTTATAAAATAAGTCTGGGCAAAGTATTGCCAGATGCAGAGGTCTGTCATACATGTTCTATTCTTTGGAACAGGACAAACACTCTTTTTGTTGCGGGGTGGGGGGTGGGGTGTGGGGTGCGGTGTGCGGGCAGAGGTGGGCGGGTGGGTGGTGTTGGCGAGTGTGGGGGCAGGGGAGAGCATTTGCAACCTATTTTTGAGCAACCAAGAGCAGCAAGTAGAGAATATTCAGCAATCCACTTCGGATATCACTGGGGTATTGTGGCAAGAAATTATTGATATGCAGAGGACGGTGAAAGATTGATTACATTTCTTCTGCAATCATAGAAAGAATCCCTGCAGAGCAGGAGGCAGCCATTTGGCCCACCAAGCCTGCACCGACGATCAGCCCATCTAGACCCCATCCCTGTAACTCCATGCATTTGCCCTGTTAATCTCCCGACACTAAGGGTCAATTTAGCATGGCCAATTCACCTGACCCGCACATCTTTGGACGGTGGGAGGAAACCAGAGCAACCCCACACAGACATGGGGAGAATGTGCAAACTCTACACAGACAGTCACCTAAGGCTAGAATTGAACCTGGGTCCCTGGCGCTGTGAAGTAGCAGTGCTAACCACTGCCCATCCAAATGCTGTGAGAGAGAATAGAGTAGAGCTTGTTCATAGAATCAAAATGGCATCCTTGGCACTGAATCTAGGGGGAACTCTGGAGCTGAATCTTGCAACCTGTGAGATTTGGGTGCAACAAGGAAAATGGACATTGATGTAGCTGAGTAGTTCCCAACCTTAACTTTTGTATGTCCTGGCACATCTCTACACTATAAAAACATTTTGAGGCACACTTCCTATATTCTCTGTCTTTATCCCTTACTGGGAACTTTGTTTTTAACTTCTCCTTGCCTTCTTGCCTGTTGTTATAAACTCTTCCCTGTCCAATTAAACGCTACTGCCCCTCCGGTTTCAGAGAAGCAGCCAGTTACAATGAATGGTAAGCAACTAAGAGGACACTTCAACATGAAAATACCCTCTCAGAAGTTTAAAATTAAGAATCAAAAGGAGAAAAGAAACAACCAGGCACCACTCTATGGAGGGGTTATGGGGAAGGGGTTGGGTATTCCCTGTTAATCCCTGTTCTTTAGCAGTACAGGTAATGGCGACCTATAGGCCTACCTAGAATGTTGGCACCTGGGCCTGCATCTGCGGGTCTGCCTTCAGGTTGTTGAAATGCCACCCATCACATGGGGAAACTGGAGGCGCCTGGAAAGCCCCAGTTATACTCTTTTACTTACTGCTAACAAGGCTCTCAATGAGCCAAATTGGCTCCCTTCCTTGTTTGGCGGGGCCCCATCCACTTCCATTCCCATCATCTGCAGAGCCCAAAAATCCTGCCAAAATGTCTGACAATCTGTTTACTTTTTAGCTACATAAAACTTTGGTTAGGCCACAGTTGGAGTATTGAGAGTCGTTCTGGTCACCACACTACCAAAGGGATGTAAAAGCTTTGGAGATAATGCAAAAAGGTTCACCAGGATGTTGCCTGATCTCAAGCATGTTGGCTATGAGGAGAGGTTGGACAAACTAGGATTGTTTTCACTAGAAAGATAAAGGCAGAGGGGAGACCTGATAGAGGCCTACAAAATTATGAGAGGCATAGACTAGATAGTCAGCGGCTTTTTCCCAGGATGCAAGCGTCATTACTATTGCTGGTTCAAGATGAGAGGGGAAAGTTTAAGGGAAGTGTGTTGGGGGCGGGGGGTGCTTTTTCACGCAGAGATTGGTGGGTGCCTAGAACTCACTGCCAGAGGAGGTGGTGGAAGCAAGCATATTAGCAACATTTAAGAGGCGTCTGGATGGATACATGAATAGGGAGAGAATAGAAGGATATGGGCCATGTAAGGGCAGAAACTGTGACAGTTTTGATAAATTTCCATTATTTTGTAGTTTAATTAGGCATCATGATTGGTACGAGCTTGGAGGGCCAAAGGGCCTTTTCCTGTGCTGTACTTTTCTTTGTTCTTTGATACTGGGGAGGTGGAAGTCCTGATGGAGGGGATTCAGGGAAAGAGAGGAGTCCTACTGGAGAGTAGAAATCAACATCACTAAAAGCCAAGAAGGAGCTTATACCAAGAAAATCAGTCAGCTCACTTCATCCAGTTTGCAAACAAGAAATAATTTTGTTCTTAACCTGGAGGAACATAAAGGCAAATGTATTTCTTAATTTTGTCTGCTCTCCAGGACCCATCAATCAAGACAAAAAAATTAAGGTTGAACTTTTGTTTCCTTTGGGAGATATTAGTATAATCCTTGCATACAATCATCTGTGAGTTATTTTATTCCGGGTTAAATTAGTCTTTGGTGATGATTGCAAAATAGGCAATAGCAAATTAACTTTCTGCTTTACAACCTGTTTGCATTTATTTTCAACCGAATATGTGGCTTAGCAAAATTTACCCTGGATTGTGGTGTGGTAGACTTACACATTCCTTTTAATTAAGTATAACTCAATGTCTTTGCTCACTAGGAGCTATTATTTTGATATATTTGATATGTTTAGGGGAGGCGCTGGCCTTGTGTTATTATCACTAGACTATTAACTCAGAAACTCAACAAATGCTCTGGGGACCTAGGTTCGAATCCTACCACAACAGATGGTGAAATTTAAATTCAATGATAAATATCTGGAATTAAGAATCTACTGACGACCATGAAACCGTTGTCAAATCCATCTGGTTCACTAATGTCCTTTAGGGAAGGAAATCTGCCATCCTTATCTGCTCTGGCCTTCATGTGACTTCAGAGCCACAGCAATGTACCTGACTTTCAACTGCCCTCCAAGGGCAATTGGGGATGGACAATAAATGCTGACCAGCCAGTGATGCCCAGTCCCACGTATGAATTTAAAAAAAGTTTTCAAGGGTTACAAAAGCAGAAAGCATTTCCCACGGCAACCTTTTAAACAAACTTGAAAGATTTTGTGCAAGATTGTCTGAGATTGCATTGTATGACCACATGTCCCACAACTTACAGGCCTTCAACATTTAGTTTACAGTATCTGCTTACCACTTGACTTGATTTGTGACAGTTTTGATAAATTTCCATTGTTTTGCTCTTTTCTTGTTCTTCAGGCCAAAGATCTTATGCTGGAAAAGCAAGAAAACAACATCTAAAGTTTAAGTGGGTGAATAGTATTTATAATATAACCTGCCTCACCTTCACTTACGGTGGATGCAATACTATGTTGGTGTTCCTCTATTCACGGCCTTGCTGATCGTAGAATCATACAGTCCAGAAGAGGCTCTTTGGCCCATTGAGTCCACACCAGCATGTAAGAAACACCTGACCTCCCATCTAATCCCATTTACCAGCACTTGGCCTTTAACCTTGAATGTTATGATATGCCAAGTGCTCATCCAGGTACTTTTTAAGAGGGTGTTAAGCAACTTGCCTCCACCATTCTCCCAGGCAACACATTCAACCCTTTGGGTAATGATTCTCCTCACATCTCACCCTAAACATTCTACCCCTCACCTTGAACCTATGTCCCCTCGTGACTAACCTTTTAACTAAAGGGAGCAGCTGCTCTTTATCCAATCTGCCCATGTCCCTCATAATCTTGTACACCTCGATCAGGTTGCCCCTCAGTCTTCTCAGCTCCAATGAAAATGACACAAGCTCTCCAACCTCTCTTCATAACTTCAATGTTCCATCCCAGGCAGCATCCCGGTGAATCTGCTCTGAACTCCCTGCAGTGCAATCATTTCCTGCCTATCATTTTGAACATTGCAACTAAGCCTCTGGTTATCCAGATAAATGAAAATAACTGTCTGGATTCAAGTGATACAATGCAAGACGACAAGATAATGTAATTTTGCTAAAAAACATCTTTGTTTCTATTACATAACAGGATCTTGAGTGAAGCAGAGTTAACAACTTTACCTCAGGGCACCACCATGTAGACATTATTATCAGAGCTAGTTTGGCTTCCCATGGGACTCAGTCCCATGGTAAACACAGGGATCATCATATGCAAACTGAGTTGCCCAGAGTGGGTAGCCACTTTGTCAAGCATGATGTACCAAAAACTATTCACTATGCAGGTTCACCAGACTGAGGAGAAACTGAGGTCAAACTGGAGAAATGAATAAATTTTCTGTGCCTCAGTATGTGAGGGATTGGAGATCATTTTAACCTCATTCCTGGGAAACAAATAGAATCAGATAAATACTGATTTGCACTCCACTGACTTCAATGGAGAGTAAAATAAAGCAGAATATAAAATCAACATTGCACCTGATCCCATTAATTTCCCTATAGTTGGTTTTGGTTAAAATTGTCCACACAATGTATTAGCATCAACTTTTATTCTGAAGTTAACATAGTCGGAAGCCAAAGTTATAGCCCCACTCTATGTAAACTTAACTGATGGTAGTACAAGGCTTCCAATCTACGCTAATTCTCATCATTCATTCAGGTTCCTATCCATGATGATAATTCAAGATTTTTCTTTCAGTCAGACGATAACTTACTAAAACTAAAGATTTTTACTGAGTTAAAATAAATAAGAAAACATAATAAGGGAATGTTTGCACTTAGTATCGAAATACATAACGTTGGCTGTAACTTCCTCAGAGTGGCAGTCAGCATCGGATTGCCATTCCGTGCTCAATTACTTATGTGAAATTTCTTCTGCACCTGTCTTACTCAACTTTCTGACTCAGACCAGATGAGATCCAGGTAGTGCAGCAGTCCCTAGTAAGTTAAGTTTATTTATTAATGTCATAAGTAGGCTTACATTAACATTGGAATGAAGTTACTGTGAAAATCCCATAGTTGCCACACTCCAGCATCTGTTTGGGGACACTGAGGGAGAATTTAGCATGGTCAATGCACCTAACCAGCTCATCTTTCAGACTGAGAGGCGAAACCAGGGCACCCGGAGGAAACCCACGCAGAAACAGGGAGCATGTGCAGACTCTGCACAGACAGTGACCCTAGTTGGGAATCAAAACCAAGTCCCTTGCGCAATGAGGCAACAGTGCTAACCACTGTGCCACTATTTTGGGGGGGGCAGGAGAGAAGTCTGCTGGAAGGCTGATTGCACCTTTACAATAGTTAGCTGGAAGTTAGAAAAAGTTTTATTTCTTCTAGCTTTTTCCAGGTAATTATTTGTGTAACACAGCCAGAACCATCCAAAGCTTGGGATTTAAATTGCATTTTCAGATGGTCCCAGTGCTGCGCAATTGTCATACAAACCTTTACCTTTGAACATCCGAGAAGGATTCCCAGCACATCATTGTGGTAATCCCAATAATCTGATGCTGAGCAGTCTGGAATTTATGGCCTAATATGAATGCAGTAAAAATCAGCTGAGAACCAATGTCGTTGTTCCAAGATTTTCAATTTGAACTAATAAAGAACAAGAGTTATGAAAATACAATATAACCTTTATGTAGATACTGTTCTCCTAATTGCAAAGTTAAATAAGGAATCACAAAAGAAAACTAACCATGACAGTATAAAGACTAAATATAGTTTACAGATTGAAAATGCATCAGTAATTTATTAATACAGATGAACACAGTAAAACTTAAGAACACATTGAATGGTGACTGCCTCATAATACAATAATTACATAATACAATAATTACTTACAATAATTACTATTACAATTGATTTCAACTTTTAAATGTTCAAGTAATTCACTTCTAAAACCATTACATTGAACATAACAGATGGTTAGACAGAAATGGAAATTCATATCAGATGCTAGACAATAATGAATGCTTCGACATCAAGGGCTATTTATACTTCCCCCCCCCCCCCCCCCCCGCCAACCCCCACACCCATCATCACCACCACCCACCTACAACCCCTCACCAACACCCCCGCCCCACCCCCACATTTCAGCTCCGCACCCACAACTAATTGGGGCTAATTGTATTAAAATATGAAGTCTCACAACACCAAGTTAAAGTCCAAGTTGCTGTCCATTACTGAGAGTCAGGATGTGATGTGAGTGACTCACCTGCTGAAGGAGGAGTGCTCCGAATGCTCGTGATACCAAATAAACCAGTTGTATTAAAATATGGTATACCTAATCAGTAGCAATTTTTAGTTGTTTTGAGGGGAAGAGTTACTTGAAATAGAGCACAGGTTCTATCACTGAAAAGTTAAATATAATGCTGAAAATGTTGACAAAGCAATGTTTAAGTATCATACTTAAAATATCATACTTAAAATATTATACTTGTTGGCCTCTTCAGGCCATCACTTTAAAGATTGAAGTGCCTTTAAAGATATTTGGAGCTTTACCCTTGGAGAAAGGGCTAATTTCATATTACTATTAAGAAATGGCAATGGTTTATATGCTTATTTCAACCATACCCAATTATTCTGATTGGACGACAATTCTAAAATGTGATTAGCAGCAAAGTAGTGTGGAACTAAATGTATTTTTAAATTAAATGTTATGCTTACACTACAATCTCCTTACAGAGAGAAACAAACTACATTACAGATTGCTATCATAGACATGCAATACCACATGCATTTCAGGTAAAACTCAAGCATGGCATTCACCCTGTTTCAAAAACACCCTGAAGGGTAGAGAGACCAATGTACATCAGATAACAAAGGAAGAAGAAAAAAGAAATAACTAGAAAAACTGAAAAGCATATCACTATGCGTTTTGTGTGATGCAATGAATGATTTTCCTCTGAACTTGAGAAAGGGAATGCAATGCTTCTAGGGAAGTCAAATTTTTCCTCATTCCTTAATACATTCTCAGAAACACAGTTTTTCTTAGCAATTTCGGATCAGTTAGAGTGGCAATTAAGTAGCTATTGGAAAGAAATTGCAGCAATTGCTGTCCAACTTGCAAAATACCCAGTTAACTGATATAAATAATGCAATTGTGAGGCGTGAAATTTCTGGGCAAAATGAAAGCAGAGTACAGTAGTGTAAACCAAAGGTTAGTAATGATGATTGGCAGCTCAAAGTAAATGGTGCAAGGATATGGCAAACTATGATGTAGTGAGGCAATTCATCAGTAAATAACCTTTGTCCTTGTACTTAATGTGGGAATACTTACCCTAGAGAAGCTGGACAAAAGTTCAATAAGACGTGTCTCATAAAAAAACGTCAATGAATCATTAACCAAACTTCATATGTAAGTCTAGCCGGGAATGCTTTTTAACTATTTTCCTATTGTATGGTAGGCTGTGATTGCTGGTACTTCACCTCACCTTTTAGTTCGAAAACACCCATAATTGGATGACCTGTGAATTAATCACATGAGGTTGCATGTCCAATTTTCTAATCTATTATTAGATATTCAGGAACAATCGGAAAGCAGACACCAGCTCTGCAAATAAGACTTCAGCAGAGATGATCCAGCACCAACACAAGGGACAACTTTGTGTGTGGGACTTGTAGCAGACTGTGCCTCTCCACAATTGGTTTGTTCAGCCATCAACAGATTTGATGTCCTCGTCTGACCTCATCAGAGTTCTGAGGCTATTTCCCATCATCGCTTACAACTGGAAGGATGCCAATTGTTCAAGAAGAGAAGAAAGCACATTCAGCTCATACACGATCGCTTCACGCTTTCCTCATCCTCATGTTCTTACTCTTCTTCCAAAAATCAGTATTTCAAGGAGGCAATGTCTAGGAAGAACCCCAAGCTACCATTTATAATACTAAGTCCTACCTTCCTTCTTCTCTGATCACAGTTATCCAAAAGGAACCTAGATCCTGCAAAGCTGGTAAACCTTTTCATTTAATGTACGCATCAAACAAGACATCATTGATCTTGGTTTATCGGCAATGAACCATTGACCTGCTGATGTTAGTTTGGAAGGACTCTGGCAACAGAAAGTTTCTGTCATTTTCACTGCATCTTGAGTGAAGGTTTGATTCCAAAAGTTGACTGCCCTATGAATGTGTAACATCCTGACACAACCCTCACCAGTAAGGGTAAGATTACATTGTCAGCTGCAGTATGCGATCAATATTGATGCAGACTGCAGACTGATTGACACCACACTACTGCCCACTCTGCTTGCCAGTTGTTCTGTTCTTCCGTTTATCTCAAACGGACCAATTATATTGCAAGGATTGGTAAAAATTATAGAATGAATTCTTTATTTGATGACAAGATCAAATACAGACAATGGTAACTGAGTGGATAAGTTCACTGAACTGTAGGACAACTGTTGTGCTCTATCTACAAAGAGCTGGCATTATGCATCATATCCTATCTCTTGGTATATAGTAATGGACAACAGCTTGTGTCATGGTCCCTTAAAGGTACTGGTACATCACAACTTCCACCTTTTTCCAAAATTAAAGTCTTATCCCTAAAGAATCAAAACCATTTACAACAAAAAGATGTTGTGTTTGAACACATTATTTACAAAGCAATCAGTTTACATTCCTCTGAAATATAGGGCAGAATTTTATGCTCTCCTAAGGAGGATTCTGAGGCTGTAGGGGAGGTGGGGAGTATAACATTGAATGGATGGAATTATGGGACTCCCTCTGGGATCCTGCCCATCCTGGCCCAGATGTAATTTCATGGAGAAGGAGCAGGGCCTCGGGCAGGACATCCACCCATTCACCTATTAATGCTCTAAAGAGGCCACTTTATGGCCACTTAAGGGCCTTTTCCTGCCTAGCTTCAACTTTCAGGTCAGTGGAAGCAGGTGTAAGTAATATAGAACATAGAACATTACAGCGCAGAACAGGCCCTTCGGCCCACGATGTTGCGCCGACCAATTAAAAAAGCAATGACCCTCTAACCTAAACCAATCCCTTTCCATCCATAAACCTATCCACGGATCTCTTAAACGCCCCCAAACTAGGCGCATCTACAACTGCAGCAGGCAGGGCATTCCAATCCCTCACCACCCTCTGGGTAAAGAACCTACCTCTGACATCCGTCCTATATCTACCTCCCCTTAATTTAAAGCTATGCCCCCTCGTGCTAGTTTTCTCCATCCGAGGAAAAAGGCTATCACTGTCCACCCTATCTAAATTGAAAAGGAAACAATTCTCCATCGAGAAGGTGAAGGGGGAGCCTCAGGGTCATTTCAGATTTGGGGAACCCTCTCCTCCCAGCCTCTGAACTCCGACCATCCCTCCTTCTATGGCCTATCCCTCGACACTGCGATTGCACCTCTCCTGACCCCCACTCAGGGCATCGCCTACCCTCCTGCCCTAGGATTTAGCCTAAAAAGGTCCCAGAACTTAATTCCAGGCAGAGCACTGCAGTATCTCTTCTGGCTTCTGCAGCACTGTGCCTGGATGGGTTGAAGAGCTCTCCAACATGGGACTTCCCTCAAAGGCAGACAGAAGTGCCACACATTGTCAATCAGAGCTCAATTGTGAGTTAAATGGTAGTGTGCTCAGAGTCAGTGGGAATGCACCAACCAGTAACTGTTTCTAGCATCATGTTTAGAATTTGGCATTTGCAAACTTTCTATTCAGCTCCTCAAGTGTGGGAATTTTATGAGGGAATGGCTTTGCAGCTGCATTCAGATCCCCTGGGCTGAAACAAATGTGTACAGAACCATCTTTCTAAACAATCCACGTGATGGAGTTGCACAAATCAGTGTGCTGCTGAACTTTTGGACCCTTTCCATCCTCTCCCCTTTCGTCTTGTTCTAGATGTGAACGCTACACTTTCACAGCAGATTGGTGACACAGTAGCACCAGCATGTAGATGTAATACTGCTTCACCCTTCAAACCTCCAATTCCATTGAACCTGTCTGGATATAAGAATATTAATCTAGTTACTCAGGTGATCAGGTTGTCCTTGAGTTCTTTTGCTTTCATCATTGAACTGTTGCTGCTGTGATAGTAACCAGAGTTAGACCCCTGCATGCCAGTAGCCTGTGAGCAATGGACCCATAGTGTCTGCTGCACAAGTTATCTGGGATGACCAGGGGAAACAGTTGTAGTGACAATTGAGTGCAATGGATTCCAAGGATGAAATCTCCAATCCATTATATATATGCAATGAGTTTGGCAGTGATGGGTTGAGCCATCACTTGCCAGTTCTGTGGATATTTACATTTCAGTGTAGAAAGTGGAAGAATATTTGCACCTGCACCAGTATCTCACTTTGCACGTAATGTATGCTGTGCCTGAACCAGTGGGCAGATAATCTGGAATGTGGCAAAGGCTTCTGTGGTACCACAGTGCCAATACAATCTTTGTTGTTCACGGCATTTAATGTCAGATTACTTTGTGTATCAATATAGTGCTCATCCATATCATCTGACTGTATATCTTGGTTTTGTCATTTTGTGATCTTGTTGGGACAACGTTGGTTATTTGGAATGTTATACGTTGTGGCCTCTGATTGTGATTCCCCATGATACCAAACTATATGTTCTGGCCTACACTTTCTGCATTGATGCTACATGCCTCACTAAAATCAGGGAAATGTTTGGGTGAATGTGCGGTGCTGCACCATCTGCATTGCTTTTGAGGGGCTTACCTGTATTGGCTATCGTTACAATAGCTGATGAACTACACATTGCCTGTTGGCTCTGACTAGCCAGTGATGTGAAACAAAAGAGAAAATGCTGGAAAATCTCAACAGGGCTGGCAGCATCTGTAAGAAGGGAAAAGAGCTGATGTTTTGAGTCCAGATTACCCTTTGTCAAAACTAAAGATTTTCCAGCATTTTCTCTTTTGGTTTCATATTCCCGCACCTGAAATAATTTGCTTTTACCCAGTAGTGTAACTTTGTACTTGTATTCATTTAGTAGTAACTGTAACCTTTGGGGGTAGATGCTATCATGAGCTTGACTATTCTGTCAGATAGCTCTGTTGTCACAATCAAACTCCTTGTCTCTGCATCTACTTGTAAAAGGATCAAATGTTTCCATTGGCTGTATTCTTATGAATTAAGAACATAAGAACATAAGAAATAGGAGCAGGAGTAGGCCATCTAGCCCTTCGAGCCTGCCCCGCCATTCAATGAGATCATGGCTGATCTGTCGTGGCTCAGTTCCACATTCCCGCCCTCCCCCCATAACCCTTAATCCCCTCTCTCATCAAAAACCCATCAACCCGCGTCTTAAAAATATTTAGCGAGGCAGCCTCCACCACTTCAACGGGCAGAGAATTCCAGAGATTCACCACCCTTTGAGTGAAGAAGTTCCTCCTCAACTCTGTTCTAAACCGTCCCCCCCCTTATCTTGAGGCTATGCCCCCTAGTCCTACTACCCTTTCTGAGCGGGAAGAGTCTCTCCACCTCTATCCTATCCATCCCATTCATCATCTTATATGTCTCAATGAGATCTCCCCTCATTCTTCTGAACTCTAACGAGTACAAGCCTAATCTATTCAGCCTCTCCTCATAGCTCAACCCCCTCAACTCCAGCATCAGCCTAGTAAACCTCCTCTGCACTCCCTCCAAGGCCAAAATATCCTTGCGTAAGTACGGCGCCCAAAACTGCACACAGTACTCCAGCTGCGGCCTCACCAATGCCCTATACAGCCGCAGCAAGACCTCCCTACTTTTATATTCAATCCCCCTCGCGATGAAGGCCAGCATCCCATTTGCCTTCCTGACCACCTGCTGCACCTGCAAGCTGGGTTTTTGCGACTCATGCACAAGGACTCCGAAGTCCCTCTGCACCGTCGCCTGCTGCAGTTTTTCTCCATGTAAGTAATAATCCTTCCTACCATTATTCCTACCAAAGTGGACCACCTCGCACTTGCCAACATTAAATTCCATTTGCCATTTCCTGGCCCATTCGCCCAGCCTATCTAGATCCTTCTGTAGACTCTCCCCACCCTCCGCACAATTTGCCTTTCCACCAATTTTGGTGTCATCAGCAAATTTCGACACCCTACACTCGGTTCCTTCCTCCAGATCATCTATATAAATGGTAAATAGCTGAGGCCCCAGCACCGACCCCTGGGGCACTCCACTAGTCACCATCCGCCAATCCGAATAGCACCCATTGACCCCCACTCTCTGCCTCCAATTTGACAACCAATCTTCTATCCACGCTAACACCCTACCCCCAACTCCATGCCCCCTGACATTCTGCAATAACCTCTTGTGAGGTACCTTGTCAAATGCCTTCTGAAAATCAAGAAAGACCACATCCACCGGCTCTCCTCTATCCACCGCCCTAGACACATCCTCATAGAACTCTAGTAAATTTGTCAGACACGACTTCCCTTTAACGAAACCGTGCTGCGTCTGCTCTATCAAGCAGTTCCCCTCAAGATGCCAAGAATTCAAGAATTCTCAGTGATATATTCTGAAACTGAGCTTCACTCATAAGCGATCATCAGGTGTTGCCATATTTTATTTGGATTTTTAAGGTCAACATCTATGAGGCTAGGGCCTGGGTAAGATTGTGGCCGGTGCAGACTTGATGGGCCAAATGGCCTCCTTCTGCATGGTAAAGATTCTATGATTCTACAGAGTTCTTCAGTCTATGGAGGACTTCATTTTCTATAAAAATTATAATCTAAAGAACTTGATTTCTTGTGGCACCCTAACTTGCAGTACCTTCACTGGCCATAACTTGTTGTTTGACTATGTTAGGGACCCAGACCAGAACCCCAAGATTAATTATGAAGGCAGACAAAACCCTGGCAATTTTTCTATTTTGGCATGTGAAGAAAGGATACTTCCTTCCAGGAATGATTCCACTGACAAAGTAGTTATCTGTTATAGTAAAACGAATTACACTGTTTAAATATAACTCTAACAAATGAAGCAACTTAACAATTAACGATTAAGCAATATTTAAAAATAAACAGGCACATCTTTCTCAACACTTTTCACTTCCAAATAAGAAACATTCTCTTACTGACTTAAATGCCACTTGCTATAATGAATGTAAACTGTCTTGAAACTCTGAGAGTTCCAGAAATCTGCACAATCTTTCTATCTTCAACCAGTCTTCTGCTACAAACTATCTGCTTTCTAAAAAAGCTGTTTCTCGCTGCTACAGATCCATGACTGCATATAAAAGGACATAATTGCATGAACCTGCCAAATACACTAATCAGAAATCCCAGGGGAAGTTAAGCACACAAAAGTCCATTAACTCTACTTAACACAACTATTTGCAAGGCTAAGATGAGTAATTATCCTGCTGCCTCAGCATCAAAGTTGCATTCCCACCACTCTTATTGATTGCATGCAGTTGAAAGTTTAAATATTTCCCTTAAACACAAGAAAGCCATATGTATATATTCACATCAATTGCACCACCATCAACTGTAGTGGGAACATTGTTGAGCTGCCTGCCAGGTTTCCCAGAAGTTCTACCCTCAAAGATGAATTTAGCAGTGTAAAAAAAAACTTTTCTAGCCTTTGCCAACTGTTAACAGCTGTTGCTGGACGGACTCTTTTCTGGCCATGTCTCTAGTCTTTAATCAGCCTACCTCCCTGACCTCCTGATGAGATGGTCTGCAGCAATTATGGATTCTGCTGTCTGTAATGCTCTGCTGAGTGCTATATCCCCTGGAAGTGGCAGTTAGTGGTTACTTCTGCACAAAACCTCTCAGTAGTTAGATCAGACTATTCACCCTCTCTAAACTCAATAATCTTACTGGGATCCATTCCTCACTGGCTAAAGGAAGATGCCATGTCTCAGAATGTACTGTACGCAGGATTCCTAAGGGTGGTGCAGAATCATTTACATTCATCAATGCAGTGAGTACTTGACAGTTGTTTCACTTCCACACGAATTATTCTGGTGATTGTGAAGGTGGAAGTTTGTATATTTCTCAGTAGAATCTTAAAAAATGACAGGCAACTACCACTGACACCATATTGCATTTTTCCGTTTTTCCTAATTGTACCAATCAAACAAGGATGGGTAAAACTTCCAACTTGCATTTCAAGGTATATGTACATAACCCCACAGCACTATTCAGACGACATAGGCAAGAATCCCAAATGATTTTGGTAACCTGGTCTCCCAGAAATAGAGCTGTTGGGGTGCTACCTGAGAAGGTGAAACCCCATCATGTGTTCACAGCAGCAACTTAATCAGGGTGGTTGGAAGAATTGTGTTTTAAATAAAGCCACAGGTTTCAGCAGCAGAACAGCTTTGAATGATAAAAAATAGTCAGTGAGATGAATGCATTTGAGCCTTTAAGGCTCAAATTTCTCAAGAGACTGGAGGAAAATAAGACAAGGAATCTGATTCCAGTTTTTCTTCAACTACAGCTAAGCATTCTTTTAAATATCGCTGTAACAACCAGCTCCTAATCTGTGCAATAGAAATGTTGTTGAGGGTCCTGAGGAAGCCAGTTCATTTGTATTTTAATATTTAACTCAAGCCTCAACCTGTATTCCGCAAGATCAATGGGGAGTTAAATCAGGCCAAAGATTGGATTGGCAGGGATAAACATTTAATGTCCCTGCACCTCCCCCCCACCCATCCCCCTGTACTGCTTATTTTCAGCCCACCACCAACCAACCCATTTGCAGGTATCCTTGAAAGATAAATTTGCAGGGTTACGGGATAGAGCAGGGGGAGGGGGGTAGTAGTTATCCTGGGTAAGATGTTCTTTCGGAGAATTGGAACAGATTCAATGGGCCAAATGGCCTCTGTCTGCACTGTAATATCATAACCCTTGGATGTTCCTCCCACATTTCCAGCAGAGTGACTTGGTGGACTCATTCTGCTTTGTGGAGTGAAACACAAAGATTTAGGTTCAACGTATCCTATGTACATGATACTGGGCTGTTTAATACTGCCACCTCCTTCACATTACTTACCACGTGGATTCCTGATCTGAGTCTCCGATTGATTAAGAAACATGAGTGGAGTTGTTCCATTGCCATTGTTTGGAGATGAATTCTCCCCAAAAAAATTCGAAGTGCTAATGTGATGTAAAAACTGGAGTAAATCCCGTTGCTTTTTTCAGCATTATTTGCAAAATGAATCTCCCTCATTCTGTGCATCACAGCGCACCTGAGAGTGAATCACACTGAAAATCTGTGGGCAGGGCCTATTCCCGCTGGAGAGGCTGGCAGCATAGCGCTGAGCGGGCCACAGCGCATACACCGATCTGCCAGCCTCATGACTCTGTTCCCCCCACACCCCTCACCCCAATCGCTGGACTTCCAGATGCGTCCAGGCCAGTCCTGACAACCCGCTCCCCCACCGGCCTGCCTCGATCTCCCCCCAGCAGCCCTGATCCTCCCTCCCACTTCCCACCCCTCTTCTCCCCCTGCCCCAATGGCCAGCACTGATGAGCCCTTCCCCCCTCTGTTACTGATCTATTGTGCAGAATGGCCGTGGATCCCCCCACCTCCACCAAACCCCCCTGCCACTGCCCACTGTCTGGTGGACATTGCCATTTTGCCCCTTGGGTAATGCCATGGGACCAGGCTGGCACTGCCGAACTGGCAATGTCCAGGGGCCAACCCCCTTATCCCCCTGGGGGACCTCCATGGCCCCTGTTCACTCCAGCAGGATCGGGCTGCCAGCTCCTCACTGGTGGGCAACGGTTGTAAACCCCGCTGAAACGTTCCAGTCGGGGGAACGGGGGTGAGGCTAGCGGGCTCTGAGGCTTCAATCTTGGGCCTACTAATCATGATTGACATAATTTATTCAGCTCTGTGCTGGATTTCTGGTACGGAGCTGACAACGCCGGAAATCAGGCAGCCAGTGACGTGCGGAGGCCGTGGCGCCCAGCATGAAGCCAGCTACACAACCTCTGCTGATGTTTCCAGGCCCACTGCCTTGCTCTAGCAGTGCAGTGGGCTGGGAGAATCATTCTCTGATCTTTAGCACACTATAAAAACAATTACATTTGTGCATTAAACGGGCTTGCTCCTCCGATGAACTTAATTAAACTTTACTCATTTTTGTTTGTATTACGAATCAGTAAACACAAGAGTTCAGCAAGACAGTTTAAAACTGAGGTTCTGGTGTCCCAGAGAAGATGAAACCACATGTGAACACAACAATCACTTGTGTCCACAAACAGAATGCAACATTAGATTAATTTGAAGAACAGCATTTTTTCATTATGATAAATATACAAATTAAGACATAAAATGTCTTTAAGTTCATTTTTGTTCCATTCCCAAGGCCAGCAATGCAGATTTCATTTAGTGATGATCTATTTTAGAAAATGTGTTGAACATTTAGAATTGATATGTGGTATGTTCCATGGTGATGGTTTCTCAGAAGATGAAATCACATGTGAACGCTGCAAAGATTTGCCCCCTCAACAGAATGTAGCAATAGATTAGAAAGCCATGAGAAACAAAAAAACTGAACTGGTTTTTGGAACCATTCCTTGTCCCATAACAACTGATTCACAGCTTTGTTCCTTTGTTCTTCCTCTTAAAGCAGATGCACCATGAAATCGAGTCCTTGAATATTCTTAACTGATTAGTTTACAGTATGAGTTAGGACTCTGGATAGCATGTCCCATCTCCTCTCTCCCACCCCCCACACCCCTGCCTGCAGCGTGTTTTGTAGCATTGATGAAGGCCTACCATTGACCGGCAATGAGATCTTCTAGTCCTGCTGCTCCTTTTGTTCGCACCCTCCACCACAGAACCTGCGCAGGGCAGGACTGAAGATCCCACCAGTCAGAAAGGTTGGAGATCCCACCCCATGTTGGAAAGGCTGGAAAATCTTATCCCCCGTGTCTGATTGTGGAAACATCTCCCAAGGTATTGAAATAAGTTAGTGTAGGGCCAGATACATCTGACGTTATAATTTAATCAAGAGCTCTGATAGGAATCTTCTGTTGGTTATGAAAACATCAAATGCCATCTGCTCCAGTCAATAAAAGTGCATACAGTAGGTCTTTATGAGATGGTGTTGAGATTCTTGCTGTTCACTAATCTAGGCAAATAGTGAGTTTTCATCAACATTCTTACAGCTGGTGTAGTAATACAGGGCCTGATTTTATCAAGTTGCGTGAAAACTTGGTAAAGTTAGGCATGAGGCGAACAGTGAGATCCGTGCCCTCCACCACGCCCGTAATCCCTTTAACAAGGCCTGAAAATGGCTGTGATCGAGACTATGCCCGAAACAGCATGACAGCTATTTAAATGCATTTGCTTGTATTTAAATTGACTTAAGGGGCTGTGTGCCCAATGTAACTGGCACTTCCTCCTTTACAACTGTGTTTGCCCATCCAAAACTGGCGCGAAACAGACATGCTCCATAAAAGTCTGATTCATGTTAATGAGAAGCAAGCACTGAGTTAGTGGAGAGGTAAGTGCCGAGTGTCCAACTGCTTAAGATCCGTTTGGGGGGTGGGGGGAGGGGAGAAGGTGGGTCCGCTGCCACTCTGCCCGAGATCAGTGGAGGGAAATGGGGAGAGGGACCCACGCTCAGTCTAGGTGGCAGGGAGGGGGGCTGGGGGGGATAATGTTGTGGGGTTGAGGGCAATGTCTGTGAGAGCAAGGGAAAGGCATTATCCAGCCCGGGAGGGGAGCTGCATTCTATCTTTTTTTTCTGCCCACGCGCAGTTGGAGGCACCGACTGGAACTTCAGGCATGTTAAATTCCGCCCACAGGCTTCTGCATTACAATTCGGACTCGCTGATATTTTTGCAGGCAGAGTGCGTACGGGGACACCTTAGAATGGGTTCAAAAGCTGGATCTGAAACATTCCCAGTTTCAAGTTCACCAAGCACTTCAAATCAAAATGGTAAATCAACCCGGGTCCCTGGGCGCTGTAAGGCAGCAGTGTTAACCACTGTGTCACCGAGCCACCCTGAATCAGTGCCAATGCCTTGCAGAAAAGGATAACCACCCTGTGCCACAGTAAGGGGAACAATCCCATTCTGTCAGGGTAAGTCATTCTTCTCAGCAATTACAAGATCCTTATCATCTGTACAATTTGTTTACACTCTCTCCACCTGTCTTCATGCTGCACTAGCTGACTCACAAGAGGGAATCCCAGACTCCTGTCTTTGGCAAGCCAGGGGCCGTCGTTGATGTCTTCTTTTGCTCTCCTGTCTATGTTCGAGAAGGACAGCGAGATTCTCAGAGATGAATTTCCTTAGACTTTGAGAAAAGAACCATCTAGTTGGTGAGGGAGTATGTGGACTGTTCCTGTGCTGATGGTGAGATTGACAGTGATCAACCAAGTGAGGAGCCAGCACTGCACTGTCCATCTGACAGCAATGCTGTGACTCATGTCTCCCATTTCTCAGATGCCTGTTGCGCACTAATGAATTCTGCTTTCTTTCACAGGCACATCTGGGAAGCAGTTGAGGAAGTCCATGAACCAAGTTCTCAATTGCAGCTCTGACAGCAGCATTGAGGATGAATTCATAGACCCTTAAATAGAAAACCCATCACATCATTCACCCACACCATCTACCAGCATTGAGGCACACACCTGAGTGGAACCTGGTTCTAGAGTAGCCTCAGGGTCACGATCTGGTGAACACATTGCACTCTCTGATCCACATCAGGCTAAGCCAGGGATGTCCCAGGGTGCTGGCACTTGGAGAACTCCTGCGGGCCATGAATCTGCTGAGTCTCAGTGAAATGAGGAGTCATCTCAGTTGCCGGAGCTCCAAAGGCAAGGCAGGAAAAGTCAGGAAGGGATGTCTGGCAAACTGCTCGAATTGCAAGGCTGCATAGAGGAGTTTGTCCATCTTCAGATTGAGGCAATTCTGTTGATAGGCCAACACACCAAGGTCAACACTCAAAGGCGATGGCGGCAGTAGAGATTTTGATTCAAAACTTCAATCCTGCACTGTTGCAGGAGCTGAAATCCATGGCAGAGGGACATGTTAGCATCCATCAGTATCAACACCAGAGGGTGGAGCTTCTTGAGCTCACTCCAGTTGCCCCTCTTTCTCAAGGAGGAAGCCAGGGCTTCTCAGACACCCACAGGGAGGAGAATCAGATCCAGGGATCAGCCAGCCAGGTGACTCCAGGAGTGTCCCGCCCATCTGGATCTCCTCTTCCTGTGACTACTGCAGCTCCAGCTCCACAGACTGATGAGGGTGGCACTGCTACACAACAGAACACCAAAAGCTGGATGGGGCCCTCCAGACAACCCCAGCCAAGGTCACAGATAACATGGCAGCAGGCTGTCTCCACCTCTGCGATGGATGTACTAAAACGTAATGAAAAGGTTAGAAAGGTTTAGAAGTTAAGAATATTTCTTACAGAAATAAACTCCCACTAATTTCACTCTTTCGATGGCTCCTTATTAAGGAGTGTTCATAGAATCCCTACAGTGCAGAAGGTGGTCATTCGGCCCATTGACTCTGTACCAATCACAATCCCACCCAGGCCCTATCCCCATTATCCTCATTTACCCTGCTAATCCCCTGACATTAGGGCCAATTTAGCATGGACAATCAACCTAACTCGTACATCGTTGGACTGTGGGAGGAAACCAGAGCACCCAGAGGAACCCATGCTGATGGGGAGAAAGTGCACGCTCCACACAGATAGTGACCTGAGGCTGGAATTGAATCTGGGTCCTTGGTGCTGTGAGGTAGCAGTGCTAACCACTGTGCCACCAATCAGTATGAAGTAAAAGCTTAATTCTTGTAAAAGATAAATGCAGGGTTCTCAGTCTAGGAATTCCTTTCTGTGATTTCTTCAACCTACCCTGCACATTGATGGCATTGCTGCACCATGGCTGAACACATCAGCCATGCCTGGGCTTCAACAGGAAATATTAGGCTGCCATCAGAGTTCTGTCATTCTCCATGTCTGTTCTCTGCATCCCAGCAGCTTCTTTCTCTGGCAACAGTGTTCCTCAAGGGTTCAGATCATGAAGGACGCTATAGGATCAGGAGAGGTTAAACTTTCCTTGCTGTATTGCCACAATATAACCCTGATCATGGAGAGCTGCTATCAGCCAGATATTCACAGAAACTTTATGGATCTATGGACTGTTTCACGTGATGTGTCACAGGGTTCGGTGTTGGGACCCTTGCTGTGTGTGTTATATATAAACGGGTTCGATGTGAACATGGGGTGCGTGATTGGAAAATTTGCAGATGACACAATGAATGGTCGAATAGTGGATAGTGTAAAGGATAGCTATAATCTACAAAACAATATCAATTGTTTGGTGGAGTTGGCAATAAAGTGGCAGATGGATTTTAAAATGAAGTGTTAAGTAATGCACTTAGGGAGGTCAAACAGTTATCGGGAATGCACAATAAATGGGAATACACTAAGAAGAATAGATGAAGGAAGAGACCATGGCGTACAAATACAGAAGTTTCTAAATGTCATGATTCAAGTAGACAGAATTGTTAAAAAAAACATATGGAATGCTCTTCTTCATTTCGAATCCCCACGGTGCAGAAGGAGGCCATTCGGCCCATTGAGCCTGCACCAATAACAATCCCATCCAGGCTGTATTCCCGTGAACCCATGTATTTACCATGCTAATTCTCCCAACACTAAGGGTAAATTTAGCATGGTCAATTTACCGAACCTGCATATCTTTGGACTGGGGGAGGAAACTGGAGTACCGGGAGGAAACCCACGCAGACACAGGGAGAATGTGCAAACTCCACACAGAGAGTCACCCAAGGCCAGAATTGAACTTGAGTCCCTGGTGCTATGAGGCAGCTGTGCTAACCACTGTTCCAGCGTTTAGAAAAGAATTTAGCAGACAGAACTTATAGGCTTTGGCAAACTAATGCAGGAGTTAGAAAAACATAACCAATCTTACCAAACATGAACAATGAACAACTGAATTGATACTAAATAAAATTAATAAGATTTATATGTTTTATATAAATGAACAACATTTAATTGAAATGTATTAATGTGTTTAAACTTGAAATGTATTCATTTAAACTTTGAAAACAGAAATGTGCTAGCAGACAGTAATCAGAAAATATCATTCAGCAACAAAACTGTTATAATTGGTGTAATTTTGCATTCAGAAGACAATGGATGCAGACAAACCTATTGTGATTATATCAAATGGTAGGGACATTTTATTTCACAATGTAAAGGATTTGTTTGCTTAGGCCTGGAGGAAGGTCAAGTTATGGGCCCTCATTTGGTGTCGTGCCAGGTCTTGGCATCGAGCCAGTGCTGACTTATGCAACATAACGTTTCTTCGATGCTGTAGCAACAAGAAAGCAATCTATGTCAAGACGCAAACTTCTGCTGATCAGAAAGGACTAATAGAATAACTTTATTTAAGCTATTAGATTGTAATTCAATTTAAAATACTGTCATGGTTAGATTGACATGCTGAATAAATGAAATCATAATAAGCTAATTATTGGGCTGAACTGTTGACAACAAAAGTGTAAAATTAATTAACTTTTTGGCATGAAAAGCAGGATCTTCTGAGAAAGTTCTGTGGTACTGTTGTGCCATTAGACATATCTGAGGTCTTCCTTCGGCTCAAGTTACTGTTTTGTCCATTGTGTGTTATGTTTGACTTTTCTATGTTTTAAAATAAATTTATTAATAAACTGAATCATTTTATCTTTGTGAAAGCGGCATTCAGAATTGCTCTTTAGATTTTCTAAAGAAATCCAGCTATCAAATCTAAATTCCTCACGACACACCGCGCTGCCCACATAGGTATAAAATATAAAAAGTAACAATATAATGTTGAAATTGCATAAAACACTGGTTAGGCCACAACATAAGTATTATGTGCAATTCTAGTCACCGTACTACAAGAAGGATGTAATTGCTCTGGAGGGAGCACAGGGGAGATTTACAAGACTGTTGCCATGGCTAGAAAAATGTAGCTATGAGGACTGATGAGATAGGTTGGAATTATTTTCCTTGGAACAAAGGTAGCTGGCGGGTGACTTTATAAAGATCTCCAAAATTACGAGCAGAAGAGATAGTGTACCGGATGAAATTGTTTCCCTTGGTGGAGAATTCTGGAATCAGGACACACAGATTCAAGATAAGTGGCAATAGGTGTAGAGGGTCATGAGGAAGGACTTTTAATGCAAAGGGTGGTGGGTGTCTGGAATTTTCTGCCCGAGTTGGTGGTGGAGGCAGAAATCATAAGCTTTTTAAAAAAGAACTTGGATCTGCACCTTAAGTGCTGTAATCTACAGGGCTATAGGTCGGGTGCATCTGGGTGTCCTCAGCCTGGTAAGGACAAGATGGGCCAAATGTCTCCGTCTGTGCTGTAACTTTCTTATTGTCTATAGGACCTGAATTAATGGGGAACATTCATAATTGATGCTGTGAGATATTTAGCTCTGCATCAATGTGACAAAATCAAAATACTTGAGTATTGCAAACAGTTTAGTTCAGCTCCTTGCACAGACAGTAGTTTGTATTCTACTGTAAATTCCTGAGGCAGGTTCTGACAAGACGAGAATTCTAATACTGCAAGTGGCAGGCTGCTACAGTTTTGTAGAGAACATTGGCAGAAATTAAGGGCATTCTTCAAATTTCAGCAACCCTGTTGTTTCTTCAGAGAGTGGGATCAGGTGCCAGTATTCTGGAGGGATAGACCTAGTTGAAAATCAGGCTATGTTTGATCCAAAGATTTGGAATTAGATACTCGGATAACGAAAAATGTTTCACTTATTGGCACCCGAATACAATTTTCTCATGCTTGTATTCTAAATACTATTCAAGTGTCATTTGGGTTAAACATCACTGTTATATTGGTTGGAGATCAGTAGCCCCTAGAGATTGAAAATGATTATGGCAAGAGATCTGAGAGAGACCTGGAAAACATATCAGGGCCTGCATTTCTGATATTACCAGCATGAGATTCTAAACTAAAAAGACTAAACTGTGATATTCATTCTTTGCTTCAATTGATTTTATATGTGGAATAATATTACACATTACTCGGCCTAATAGAATGCGTCCCGCTTGCCAGATATATTCCTTTCTTGCTGCTGTTAACCAGTCTCAATTGGATAATGTTGAGAAGCTTACAGTTCCAACATGCCCTTAGAGAAGGCACGGTAAATAGTCTCACAACATCAGGTTAAAGTCCAACAGGTTTATTTGGTAGCATGAGCTTTCGGAGTGCTGCCCCTTCATGAGGTGAGTGAAGGATTGGGTTCACAAACAGGGCATATATAGATACAGACTCAATTTACAAGATAACAGTTGGAATGCGAATCTTAACAGGTAATCAAGTCTACTCAATCCTCCACTCACCTGATGAACAGACAATACTCCAAAAGCTTGTGCTGCCAAATAAACCTGTTGGACTTTAACCTGGTGTTGTGAGGATTCTTGCTGCGTGTACCCCAGTCCAACGCCAGCATCTCCAAATCATGGCTACAACCCTTAGTGAAGGAATCCACAACATTGGTTGCCACTCCTGAAAACTGCCCAGTGACTCCTGCTGGATGTGGATGCTGGGTGTGGCAGTGCGTGACTCTCTAGAGTCAAATGAACATAGAACATAGAACATTAGAGCGCAGAACAGGCCCTTCAGCCCACGATGTTGCGCCGACCAGTTAAAAAGCAATGACCCTCTAACCTAAACCAAACCCTTTCCATCCATAAACCTATCCACAGATCTCTTAAACGCCCCCAAACTAGGCGCATTTACAACTGCAGCAGGCAGGGCATTCCAATCCCTCACCACCCTCTGGGTAAAGAACCTACCCCTGACATCTGTCCTATAACTACCACCCCTTAATTTAAAGCTATGCCCCCTCGTGCTAGCTTTCTCCATCCGAGGAAAAAGGCTATCACTGTCCACCCTATCCAAACCTCTAATCATCTTATATGTTTCAACAAGGTCCCCTCTTAGCTGCCTTCTTTCTAACGAAAACAACCCCAAATCCCTCAGTCTCTCCTCATAGGACCTCCCCTCCATACCAGGCAACATCCTGGTAAACCTCCTCTGCACTCTCTCCAAAGTCTCCACATCCTTCCTATAATGTGGAGACCAGAACTGCACACAATACTCCAAGTGCGGCCACACCAGAGTCTTGTACAGTTGCAACATGACACTGCAGCTCCTAAATTCAATCCCCCTACCAGTAAACGCCAAGACACCATATGCCTTCCTAACAACCCTATCTACTTGATTCCCAACTTTCAGGGATCTATGTACACATACACCTAGATCCCTCTGTTCATCCAAGGATGTTAATTTCAGAGATGTACTAAATGGTTGCCAGCATCCATGAATCCACACCTGTTCAGAAGTCAACACATCCTTAGTGTTGTAAGGACTTGTTCTTTGTCTCACTAAGAGCTCTGGAGCTGTGCATGGTTGAACATTAATTGTTTATTGGTAACACATAATTGTATACATCTCCAAGTTATAGCCCTAACTAGGTCCAAATCCACACTGGCTTCTGCTAGATGATTACTGTTCTCAGTCCACTATCCTGTGATTCTCTATTATTTTCTGGGTGGTATTGTTTCCCACATTAACCTTTTGTATGCAGAACTCCCTTATACTACAGTTAGTAAAAAAACTCCATCAAAAGGAACCACTCAGAAGTTTGGTGCATGTCTATATTTGACCTGGTAATGGCATATTGAAACTGCTGTGAGTAGCATCATGTCTGTGTTTCACTGCTGAATTTACAGTGTAGCCAAGTTGATAATAGCGTGGGTAGTTTATTTTGCAATATCTTTTGTCTGGTTACTGTTTCGTTGATTGTATCTGCATGGCAAACATATTTTCAAAAGCCGTACAGCAATTGATTAACAGCATTTCTGTTTATAAGTTTTCATGCAAAACCTCCGAAAAGAAACTGTGTGAATGAGTCAATCGACATTTTTTGAAAAGTTTATTGTTGGCAGTTGAAGGAGACTTTTACAACTAATAGACATTATAAAGATATGGTGTTATGGACTTGGTCTACCTCCAACTTCCAAACTGATTGTGAATACAACAATATGCGTCTATGAAGCAATCTTAACTTTTTTTGGTTCAGCACAATCTTTATGTATATTCAATAGTACCAGATACTGGTATAACACTGATATAATTATGAATCTAAATTATACGTTTTCCTTAGCGATTTGACAAAATTAAAATTTTATTAATTCATTAGCAGTCATTCCCAACAGATATGTAAAAATTAAACAACATTACCATACCATTTCTAGGCTGACGATCACTGTGATGAACAGGAAATGGTTTTAAAGGAACACAGTTATACACGTGTAAAATTAACTCTATCTTGTTAAAATCCATGACTTTACCAGTTACTTGAGAGATGCAGTTTGACTTTCAAAAAAAAGACACTGATAACATAAATCAGTGGTACACTATACCACCCTCACAATATAAATGGCATAAGACGAATATTGGCAAATATACTCAGACTACTGACAAATATGTTTAAAAGCATTAAAATGTATCCCAATGTGACTAATGTTCAACTGAAAATTGACATTTGATATTGGTGCAGGTAGAAATAGGAAGACTTATTAGATTCTGCGCATTACAAACAAGATGGCTATTTGAAATACTGGCAAAGCATGCAGATACTCATTTGTTATAATTTGTAGAAATACATTAACTCTGAAAAGATTATGCCAGGTTTAAATGATCTAACCTTCATTCTAGACCTCTTGATTTAAAACAATCATCTTGTGTAGTGTTCAAGTAACAGTCTAATATTACACTTCAGATGATACACTTCAAACATACTTATGTAACCTGGGAGGATAATTAACAACTACAATTACAGTTGGAGATAAAGTTAAAATAATTGCTAATATTTAATTGGTCTGCACTAGCATTTTTTTTAAGAACCAGTAAATAAGAAATTTTAATATTACTTCAATCAACCATTTATGTTTGTAAAAAAATAAATGCCCTAAATAATATTTGAAGATGGACAAGGAAATGTCTTAAAGAGGGGAAGTAATTTCTACTTATAAGAACTAATTACAGACATGATAACAGGGTGAGTTGTACTGAGTAGGATTGTTACTGGGTGCTTACCATTTAACATCTACATAAATAAGCTGGATTCATAAATTTAATGCGAGTTAGCCAAACTTGCAGATAAAACTTAATATGGCAAGGCCTCCAGTCTAATCTAATGATGTAGCCAAGTAATCATGGAAGAACTTAGACAATTTTGGAATTGTGCAGAATTATGATAAGTGAAATCCACCAAGAGGTGCAAGATGTTACATACTGGAAGAAAAGGGGAACAAACTATTCTGAAATTAGAAAAAAAGTTTGTGAATGCTATTACACTCAATAGTTACCATATCCAGTTACTGCAGAGGGACAAACAGAAAACTAAGCACCACTGCCAAATCAGTGGAGAAGTCTGAAGATATGCCAAATGTGTTCAATCCTCTATCTGCTCATCTGCTTGTATCAGAGGAGCGAATTATAAATAAAACATTGATTTTTTTCAGTTCCTATGAACTGAGTATGAGATGGTCGAATATGGGCATACACAATATTAAGTGGAATAGAAAAGTAGTGTCAAAGCAAATTATAACTGCAGTGCAAGGAGGTATACATGCAATTTGGTAAAAAGGACTGCTGTTACAATGCGCTTCTTAATGCAAACAGTAATTGCTAAATGAAATGGTCTTCTTAATAAGGCAAAATTTCTGTGACAGTAACATCACAAGTGCTGATGGATGAAATAGTTGGATGAGCTAAATGGTTTCCCTGACCTCTACATATCTTTGTCTCATTTAAAACTGGCTCGAAAGGTTCTAACCTGTCTAACAGATACTGGGTGAACAATTAACATTAACTAGTGGGACCTGACTTCTGAGGCTTCACTCTCCTTCTGAAAGCCAAGATCATAACTCGCCTTGAGAGGAGGTGGGAAGGACAACCACAGATAATTAGCTGATCAAATTCTTATGTCTACATAAACCAGATGTCAGCAGCTAAAGCTGTTTTAGCCTTCCTAACAAGATGACAAATGGAGAAGGCCTTGCTTAGTGACGTAACTTCATCTGACATCCTGCTTCCATCTGCTGACTAGCCATCACTTCCTGTTGATTTTGGGAGGGTGACAGATGGGACCTATGCAGATGATGCTGGATGTTAAATTCTCCAAGGCCTTATGTTGTGGGCTGAAATGGTTTGGCACCTGCATCAGCACCCCAGTGCTTGTGCTGACTAGGATTAAAATTGGGGCTTTAGCTTTCAATATTATTTCACAAAATTAATGTTGTAAGAGATAAATAATTAGTAACTGTTAAGATACAATATTCAAAAAAGAAATAATAAATCTTTTAAATGCTGATGTGATCAAGGATGTTATTTGACAGCTTACACAGATATACTGCTTTGAACATATCAACATGTCTGAATGACTTCAAATTTGAATTCAACTTTCATACAATTTAGTTGTCTTAGCAGCAGGGTTTGGGCAACTTATAATCCAGTTATTACATCATCCTCCTAGACAAATGTTAAAAAAGTACCAACAAAGAATTTGCCTTGTATCAAAATCACTTAATATGTACTATTTTCAGCAATTAACTGAAAAATAAACATATACAAAAATATACTCTTCCAAAACTGGGTAAACATAATAGTAAAAAGGGAAAGTACAGGAGTTTTAAAGAGAGTGATAATGGGCAGATTATTCTTCTCAATAAGAAGTTTGTTTAACGGTACTTATAGATGTTCCAAAGCACTGTCACTGTTTCTTTTCCTCATTAGATTACTGTAACTGGAACATTTGAGCTTGGATTTTAATGTCCCAAAATAGTTGCAATGGGCGTGGGATTAGCAAAAAAAGTTTTTTGGTCTGTAATTTTGAATTTTCCCCAGGAAAAGTTCCCATGTAATCTTCCCATAGATGGAAAGAGGCTTGGGTTAGAGTTGGATTGTGATCTTGCCTCAAGGGTCACTTTTGATGGACCTAGGGGAGGTTTGTTTTTCCATGTGTCCCAATATTTGCACTGGGTTGAGCCATTTATGGAAAGGTTCTGAAAATCTGCCTTATTTGCTTGAGGGAGGTGTGCTGAGGAATCAGTAACATTTTCACAGCTAAGTGTTAAATGTTTTGACAACATTAAATGCCATTATTAGATCCTATAAGTTAAATGTGTTTTAGTGTGTTTGATCATAGGGCTCAGTCCTTCAAAGATAAGCTGACCATAATACTTACAAAATTCTAATCAATGTAGAGTTCATTGGAGTACTTTTCCCATTGGAAAAAGTGCTACTAAGCATTCAAAACTGAAGGAACCATGCTTGGGAACTCTAATGTCACAACCTGAAGTGATTTAAGTGTGCACAGTGGTTTAAATTTGTAACAAAAAAAAAATTGGACTTCAGCTTGAACTTAAAGATTTAAAAAATAGCAGCACATCAAGATTGCTGTGATAGAACTATGTAGCACAAGTGTTGGTAGCTTCTTTCTGTGGCAGGTTTGTAAATAGGCTAACAATGTTGTACAAAATAAGCACATATGCCAGATACGTAGGCCATTCATCCCAACAACTGGCTGATCAAATCAAACAACATATTTGGCCATTCGGTTGAGGCAGAGTATAGACTATTCCATCCACCATGCTTGCATAACCCAAACAAAGTGTCTACTGTTTGATGTGAATCTGCAATCAAGCTGCACTTGCTGAACAATCATGAGAGCGCTATTAGCTACAGGAGCAACGAATTTAAGATAGTCAGTCAAGTTTTTAAACATGGCTCGTTTATGCTTGCTAGAAGAGACATACAGTCACATGCAGGGAGCTGTTCCCTGCAAACATGTTCAAGCCTTGTACCTTTTTGCATTACTAAGAAGCTTACAACTTCCCGTTTGATTCTCCACGGCTATGCCTCAGTGAATCAGTGCTGACTTGCCAACCATTTAGCATTCCTTTTCTCCTGTGATATAAATTGCTGCGAGTGTTTGAAATTTGGTATTTTTACACTTGTCCTGATGAGTGCAAGATGAAATGTGTTGGCAAAATGAATCTCTTTTCAGCAATATTTAAGATGTTTATTTATTTTTACAACTGACTAACCACTTGAAGGATTTAGCTCTTTTTCGACCTGCTGCTGCTGAGCTAAATAACTAAACAGTTTTTGAAACCCAGCCAAACATTCACAATGGGCTTAGCTATCAAAAATATCACAGCTCCATTGGAGTCTACTGAAATGGAAAGGGCAGATTTTTGTCTTCTATTTCAGAACACATCACCTATCGATCAGGAATTTCAGAAGCAGGTGGCAGTTTCCCTTTTAGTTCCCCACTTGAGGTGCTGTCAACCATGTCTATTTATGGGAAGGCCCTGACTCCACAAAATTGCTGCAGTATAGTTTGAATTGCTCAGCCCTGCAACGGAGCAGGTAAAGATGAGAGTGTTGCCTGCGAACTGGTTCTCCACAGCAATACCCTGCCCTGGCAAAAAACCTCTGGAAAATGGAAGGGGGGGGTGGGGACACTAGAACTGAGCTAGATCTGCCACTTTTAAAGAGCTCCTGAGTCAGCCCAATTCAGAGAAAATCTAGGCTATTACCTCCAATGTTACATGCTGCAGGCTACATCATGAACCCTTCATTTGAAGATAGATGGGAAGAACAGAAAGTAGAACTTTCCTTTCGAGTAAAAATCCTTTCCAAAATTGGACCTTTGCAATTCAGTGCTGATTCTAATTTTAAAAAGAGATCTTTTTTATGCTTGGACAAATGTTAGAATTGAAGGAACAAAGGGATGGCTCCATTAAATGTCTAGCAGAATGCAGATTTTACATTAACATTAATCACGGGCAGTTATTCTATGCTACTTTCTCACCAGACTTCAAAAAGATGCAAGAAGAGAATGCAAGCAGAGTTGAGTTAAAAAAATCCACATAAGGGAGATATTATCAAATAACGTGGAAAAGAAAAAGCTTTTTGGCACTTCACTGGCACTATATGTTTATGATCCAAATGCGAAAATAATCAGTTTCTCAATGTCAGCATCTACTGTCCAAAGGATCAAGAGAGAACACAGTGCCTTCGAGAGTCAGTCCCATTTTGAACCCCTCCTAGAAAATAAAAGAGAAGGAAATGGATTACAATTAGAGCAGAAGCTTGTGTTCAGCAACAGGCAACACAGCATTTAAAAAAATGAACAGCACTCAAAACTCCAAAAGTAACCCACATCATTCTGTGCCATGATTGGATTCTTTTGCAATCTGTCAGCTTTACTTATCAAACTGCGAATGGGGTCTACTTCAAAGAGCAAAGAAATGCACAACACATCAACCATCAATCACACACATGTAGGAGCTGAGGAATTTATATAAAAGCCTGGTAACAACTGATGTGTAAAACAAATGATAACTTCTCAGGGATTTTAACTTCTTCAAATTGGAGGTAGGCACAAGCAAAGTGCATTTATGAGAGATCATCATGCATAAAAAGTTACTAAGACCAGCTATTCTCCTGTATATTTTGGAATCAGAGCCTTGTCCAGCTAATTCAATTGATCAGTGGAACAGTCATTTAAGTAGGCCCCAAAGATAATTTGAGGCTAATTATTGATGGGTATTTCTAGCTTCTTAATTCATTTCAGTACTATCTAAGCATTCTTCACATGTTAGCACAAGATCAAAAAAAAAATTAACTTTGCTTCTATCCATTTTTTGCATATCTTTTAGATAAAGACGGATGTTTTGTATGAGACTTTGTTTTTGGACACTAGAGTGGCTTACGTAGTGAAGTGGTCAGAAAGTTCTGGAACATGCTGCAAGAGGACCTCCAACTGATTTGTGTTCACGTTGGGCCTCCACCAGTTAAGGTAGCAATCCCTTGAACGTGTTTCTTCCTGAAAGTTTCCAATGGGCAATTAATAATATTAATCAGTTTGCTTTGTAATGATGTACAGAGTTGCGACTGATTTAGAAGCAGAAGAATCAGTCAGCTTATTCTTGCAGAGTTTCTTGGCAGCTAATTTAACAGCGACATTGGTGGTATAGCAGATTGTCAGTGGAATTGTATGTGGTGGGGGAAGCCCAAAGAAATAAGAAGGGAAGGAAATGACTTTCAAGATAGCATGAGTCATTTAATATATGCATGACCTAGTAAAGTGTAGTGGAGGGCATGTCCCTGTCTATATCAATGAGGATGAAGTAGAAATGGTTGAAAGCATCAAGTTTTTAGGTGTCCAGTTCACCAACAACCTGTCCTGGTCCCTCCATGCTGATTCTATAGTTAAGAAAGCCCACCAACTCATCTACTTTCTCAGGAAACTAAGGAAATTTGCCATGTCTGCTACAACCGTCACCCAACTTTTATAGATGCACCATAGAAAGCATTCCTTTCCGTTGTATCACAGCTTGGTACGGTTCCTGCTCTGTCCTAGACTGCAAGAAATTACAAAGGGTTGTGAATGAAGCCCAAACTATCAGTCAAACCAGCCTCCCATCCATTGACAATTTCTACACTTCCTGCTGCTTTCGAAAAGCAGCCAGCATAATCAAGGACCTCACACACTCTGGACATCATGTTTCCACCTTCTTCCATCAGGAAAAAGATACAAAAGTCTGAGATCACATACCAACCGATTCCAAAAACAGCTTCTTCCCTGTTGCCATTAGACTTGAATGGACCTACCTCGTATTAAGTTGATTTTTTTCTACACCCTAGTAATGATTGCAACACTACATTCTGCACCCTCTCCTTTCCTTCCCTATGTACGATATGCTTTGTCTGAATAGCACACAAGAAACAATACTTTTCACTGTATAACAATACATGTGAAATATTATACCAAATCAAATAATAACAATTTAAATGCTAATCAAAATTGCTTCCAAATATATTGTTGAAATATTAATACTGCATCAACTTGAAGTAAAATTCAACAATCATATCTTACATGTTAATGAGTAGGAACAATTTGGCATGTGGAAGACTGTATTCTGTATACTCAATGACTGGGGAAAAGACATGGATGCTACCCAAAAAAGCAAATTGTAGAAGCTGCAAACAACAAAGCATGAAGCCAGAATTAACTGTGGACTGTGTGTCAACTTAACTGAAGGAGAGATGAAATCATAGAATCATAGAAACCCAACAGTGCAGAAACAGGCCATTTGGCTCATCGAATCTGCACAGACCACAATCCCACCCAGACCCTACTCCCATATGCCGATGTATTTACCCGCTAATCCCTCTAACCTACACATCTCAGGACACTAAAGGGCAATTTTTAGCATGGCCAATCAATCTAACCCACACATCTTTGGACTGTGGGAGGAAACCAGAGCACCCGGAGAAAACCCATGCAGACACGAGGAGAATGTGCACACTCCACACAGACATTGACCCAAGCCAGGAATTAAGCCCAGGTCCTTGGAGCTGTGAAACAGCAGTGCTAACCACTGTGCTACCGTGCCACCCACAGAGCACAGTTCTTCACAGGGATGAGGATTAATGAGTCTCCAGGATGCTGGAATCATTTATGAAATGGCTGAATGCTATAATGGGTTGCTTTTGGAGCAAGATGCGCTGAAATAGGCCAAATGGTCTTGGTTATCCTAATCTACATTAGACGCTTTGAAGATCAGTCTTTTTTTTTCTCATCGGAGGTATTATAAACAACATCAGTAGAATTAATCTCATTAATCCTGTATAAATGAGTAATAATTCAAGATACAAAGTACCAACCATCGTTGACGCTGCTAGGCAGAAAGGCAGGCATAAGAAAAGGATAAACAATTATTACAACACAATTCCGTAAGACTGAAAAATATTAAAACTACAGAATTAAAACTACACTTATAGCTAATGGAAAACAAACATAATTCATCATACGATATACTTATACCTTAGTTTGCAAATAAAGAACTAACAAAGAACGAAACAGCACAGGAAACAGGCCCTTCGGCCCAATGAGCCCACGCCACCATTTTAAAATTGAGTGCCCTCCTCTACCCATGACCTTTGTCTACACCTGTTGGGGAAGATTGAGGGAAGACTAATTTAGGGACAATTTGTTAACACCAATCAGCCTAAGAGCACGTTTTTGGGATGTGGGAGGAAACCAGAGCACCCGGAGAAAACTCACGCAATCACGGGGAGAACGCGCAAACTCCTGCAGACGCCGGCCCAAATCCATATATCCGCACAGCAAACAGTGATAGCCTTTGAGGAAGTCTAATATCTAATCCTGAAAGCATATAAACCTGCACAGCTTCAAGAGAAGGCCTCGTCATCAGTGCACTTCTTTAAACCAGGCACCCTCTCTATGTTCCTCTGCCAAACTAAAGTGGGATTTCTATCATATATACAATAATCACTCAGGGACAGTGCATTTTTAAGAAATGTATACCATGTGTGCTAAAGCAATTTCCAAAATTCTGCCACTTAAAAAAAAGATGTAGGCTGAGATTTCTGGCAGTGCCATGGTGAGACCCACCATCGGGCCAGCCCAAAGTCCATTGACTTTTGATGGGACCAGAAAAGCCCAGGCTTATTCAGATAGCATCTTTCAACTTACTTCAAAAATATCTGAAAGTCATTTTCAAAGAATGAATTACTTTGACCATTATTACACAATAATAAGTAAAGATACAATTGTATATTTTTGATTAGCAAAATTAAACCAATAAATGACAAGATAATTGAAACAAATATGGTTAAAAAAAGCTTCAAGCCACATCAGACCAAAAGCAGGAAATAAAATTTGGACAGCATGAGGGAGATGTGTTTGTGGGTGCAAAACTGGAACTCCATTTTAAAAGAATGAGAAATATCATTCTTAGTGAAATATAACATTTGCCTCATTATTTATGTACTTGTTAATGTTTAATTAAAGTAGTGCAGAAACTAACAGTGGGCCAGTTATTATAAAACAGCTATAACACAACTGGACTATTAACATTCTGAACTATCAATACAAATAAGCATGCAAATTCATTCAAGATAATTTGTGAATAATCTTGAGATGAAGTTAGCTTCTATTCAGGCCATGTACCAGCCACTGCCAGAGCAGAGTGAATTCTAACGTTTCCTAGCAGATTCGACTTGGACTGAAAAAAGTGTATGCTTTGCTTTAGATGATATTTTCTTCCAACCATGCCAGCAGGCACAGAAAGCAGTTTGGCCAGTGCTATTTTATGGGGGATGAGTTGCACATACTTCCTGCTGATACTCTGTTGCCAAACTCAACTGCAAGTTGAGCTTTTGCGCTGAAGCACAATGTAAGAGGGCTCATTTTGGTGTCCATCATACCCCTTTGTGCCCTACAACAGGTTATAATGGACTGTGAATATTGGCAGAAATCAATTTGCCTGATTTACATCACAATGTGTTTCATTGTTAAATGTGGATGAGTGTTTGAAAGCATGTAGGAAATTCATTACCTTACATCAGCCTCCCAATGATTACAGGATCTCTCCCCTCTGGGACGAATCAGCAGAACCATCGACTGTAAAGACACCTCCAACTACAGGGGCTTAATGGCCAACTGTCTGTGTTCCCCATTATAATGCCACTGAAAGTGACTGCAACCTCAGGATGTCAGGCATGTGTGGATTAGCACGGAAGCATTGAAGTTGTCATCTTTCTTCCAGGGCTCTGCCACAGACAACACTGCAGGCTGCTTCCCTGGAGTCAGCACTCATTGTAATCAATAACAAGTTTACCACCCCTACATTGCTGTTGCCAACCCAATAAAAATTACACTGGGATAACATTTGACGACCAACAGAATGGGCCACGTAACCACATTTTATATTCATGGAGTGCAGTTAAGTGATCAATTAAGAGGTTTTAAATTTTGTTTTTTAAAGAAAGTTTTTTTCTCAATATTTTAGCTTTTACTTTCACCACATGCATATGCTCAAAAATGTATTTAATGTGAAATTTCTTTAAAGTAATTTAGTTTAGTGCTTTTTATTCCCTGGTTCGGTGCCTATGGAAATCTTTAAACACGTTTGGTAGCAGCTTGGACATTATTGCAGCTACATGTTGTAAATGCTGAGTGCTGTAATCAGTTAGAGTATCACTGCACACTGATAGAGGTGAAATTCTCACCAGTGGGATTGCTGGAAATAAGCAGTGAGCCTCTTTACTTCGCAACTGACTGAAAACTCTGAACCATCGGAGAGAACAGCATTGGAAAGAAATCTTCTAAATTTTACTTCTAGCAGTTACTGCTTAACCATGAAAATATCTCTTTGAGCTAGCCTCATCTGGCACATAGTCTAGATTTTAAGTAGATGTGAAGACAAATGCAGATTGCAATGACAAGCTGGATGCTGTAAGTTCCTTTTAGTAAGCCTTAGTAAACTTTAGTAAGCTTCTCAAAAATTTGGAACATATGTTCCTTTTCTCAAAAGTTACAACTGGGTGGCTAGTGTCTGGAACAAGCTGCCAGTGGTAGTAGTACAGTCAGGTACAATTTTGTCTTTTAAAAAGCATTTAGATAGTTACGAGGATAAGATGGATATTGAGGGATATGGGCCAAATGTGGGCAACTGGGATTAGTTTAGGGGTTTAAAAGAAAATGGCAGCATGGACAAGTTGGGCCAAAGAGCCTGTTTCCCTGCTGTAAACCTCTATTACTCAAAGATCCATTGTTATTATTATAAAGCATATGCTCTTTTGGTTATACTGCTTGAGATATTGTAGTGATTCTTCTTCAAAGATAGTTCACAGCTAAACTGCTGATTAGCATGCAGTCTATCACAATGTTGACATATTCTCATAACCTGCCATTCTCCAGAGTATTGGCACTTGTCAAGTTTAAGAGCTGCAGAACATAAATAGGTCCACTTGCTGGTATTGCTTCCAGATCTGAATTTCAACTTGCAAAATTATACTCTCAATGATTTTTTAAAAAAATACAAATTATTCAATGCATTAGTCACCTGCATTTCATCCAGCTTGGACTGAATGTCTGGTGGAAAATCTCCCCCACCCGAGATGAAAGGGTCAAAAGGTTCAGCACCAAAAATATCTCTTCCTGCAAAGGATATAATAAAGAATCATTTCAACGTTTGTCAAAACCAAATAAAATCATCACATGAAAAAATTGATGATCACCATCATTTTTACATTTGCTGATCAAACTTACTGGCTTATTTGTCGTAAACAATGGGTATTTTGGACTAACCACTGAGAGCTTCAGAAATTCTTATCCTTTTTTTTAAATGCAGAAGTTTCAGAAACAAATTACTTTTGAAGAATAATTTGACTCTATCACGGAGGATGTAGAATTTATTTAAACACTTTACATGTGCAACTAACCCAGAAAGAAACTTTATCCCATTAAAAATCTCAGCAATTTCTGTAAGTATCATAATCCAATAACTTGTATATTTCACTGCTAACATATATTTCATTGAAGAAACATTTAAGCTGATAAAATACAAGAGGCGGGTTAAGTGTTAATGCAGTTTAAAAAACTCACTAGTCTCAGAAGATCTAACAGGTAAAGGAGGAAGTTCTGTGCCATTACTGGATGGTATTGGTAAAAGAGGCGATGCTGGTGAAAATGGAACCATGTCAAATAGATCTGTATTCGGAGACTGAGGCACCATTCCTCTCTATAATTCAAGCAAAGCAAGACATTAGCAGAAACGTTAAATAATGACCGCTATCAAACAACTGATTTTAATTGCAGGTAAATACATAATTCATCCTCAATATTTTATGACGAACAGTGCATGCTGAAAGCCTTTACGAGCAGTATACACACAAGGCACCACTCTAATAAAACTCAAAACATTCTGCATCTTGATGGATGAAATAAAATGCATACGAGTAATGCAGCATTTTGTGGGTATAGAGCAAAAGTTATGTAAATTTCCATTTAAAATTGTTTTATATTTTGAGTTTCAGAAATGTTCTGAGGAAGACTCTCTAAGTTCTTATTTGTGAAGCTAAACCTAATCGGTATAACTTCCTTTTACATAGAGTGAGATTGGATTTATCCCCCTTGATCCCTAAAGCAGTCAGTCCATTCAACTTTCCATGTGTTATGCTCAAAAAAGCTTTTTTTTGATGAGTTATGTGCTGAAAGTCCGTGGGGAGACTGACGGTAGGAATTTTCCCAATGGATTTCGAAACAATAACTTCAGGATCAAAAGGGAATCAGAGGCCTGCCCTGTGTGAGGAACAGTCACCCGGCACCAACTTTGCCTGAACTGGTCAATTAGTGGTCACTCAGCATTTCACTGTCGGATTAAGGTCAGCGGACAGGCTTTCTAAGGTGGAGGGTCAATAGGTGGCCCTCCAGAACTTAAGGAGCAGCAGCTTGAAGTTCTGAGGGCAAAATTCTGAACAGTATGATTAAATCTTAAATTTAGAGCAATGCCAGTGAAAAGTCAAATCAGATAGTACTTGTTCATACATAGAGTAGCATCAATCTCTCAAGTACCTGTTGATATTGTGTCATGTGAAATATTTAAGACTGAGGAAGGTTAGATTATAAGGAAAGTATACAGAATAAAAGTGGGTAAAGAGTGTTGGCGTACCCATCAACAATGATCTGTCTGAAAGCAAGCACAGGATCATGAGGATGAACAGCCTACACCTGTAGGAATAAAAACCCGCAAAGTTGCAAAATGTACATTTTCATGGAGGACCTTTACTGGTCAGTAATATTAAAGGATTTACATATATAATCATCTTCCCTGGAGCACTCTATGATACAAGAAAATCTCAAAAACAGCTTAGTTCTATTTAGCTCAGCAGAAGATTTTTGAGAAATAGAAGATATTTAACCTCGATATCCTTCCACATTATGATAATGCTACAGATTATATCTCCGTATATAATCAAGACTTCATTTTTTGAAACTCTGCAATTTCCCAAAGCAGCAGCAGATTGCAATGCTAACTCTCAGGTGCTAAAGTGAGATGGTATTGACTGCACAGTTATTGTTGCTTTAACTCATTGATTGACAGGAGATGTACTTCTAGAAGACAGAATTAGTAGTCAAATGATATGTAAAAGTAAACAGAACCATTTTATTTTTTAAAATAATCATAGATTTCTCATTTTAAGATAAGTGATGGAGAAATATCAGGAAGGCCAATGCAATATAAAGATTGTTTTCATAGATCTATAGAAGGCTTACGATTGGGTGCCAAAGGAGAGATTCTGGAGATTTGTCAGCATTTGTGAAGTCCCTGAGTGTGCGTGACTATAACACAACATGAATAAGGAATGCCAGGAAAGAGGAAGGAGAGATATGAAGCAGAGTGAGAGGTTCAAAGCCAAAATTGGATTGCACCAAGGATGGCCACAGAGCCTCTACCTCTTACAGGTTGTCATGGATGTTCTAACTAAGCAAGTTAGGAAGTGCCATGGTCAATGATGCTTGCAGATGACATGATGTGATTGGAAGAATGAAAACGTAATGGAGTATCTGCAAACTGGAGAAGTGAGGACTGTGGGAATATTGAAGAAAGCAGCCAAGAAGAGATATAGATAGCAGATTACCAGCTCCAAAGAGAGTGAGGAAATGTGGAGAGGCATGTGATGGAGATGGGGCTGCCAGGAAGGAGAACAGAAAAGCTTAAAACCAGATGGAAAGATGGAGAGAAATTTAAATGCAGTGGCATTGCAAAAGAAAAAAGGGTGACAAACAGGAGAACATGGAAAAGTGACGGTTAACTGGCATTGTGGCAACGCAAAGAAAAATAGGGGAAGGAGGTGGACAATGAGAAAGAACAGGGTGGGAGGAGGGCACGGGGAACGGGGGCTGGTGACGACGAGGAGGATGAGAAGGGGAAATATGAAGCCATGAGAGATATGAGGAGAGAACGAATGGGACATGAGAGTGGCATAGTGAGCCAAGGAGCAGGATAAGGGTGAGGAGGCAGAGTGAGTGAGTGCAAATGAGATTGAAAAGATTGGAAAAATTTGGCCGTTATTCCTGGTGAGGAGAAGGCTAGGAGGACATTTGTTAGAGATGTGCAAAATCATGAGGAGTCTGATTGACAAAGATAGGGAGAAACTGTTCCCACTTGTAAGAGGATTGAGAACGAAAGGGCACAGACTTAAAGCGATTTGCAAAAGAAACAATTGCAAGATGAGAAAAAACATTTCCTTACAATAAGTAGTTTGGGCCTGGAATGCAGTGCCTGGAAGAGTGGTAAGGACAGGTTCAATTGAGGCATTCACGAGGGATTAGGTGAATACTTGAATATGAACAATCACGAAAAAGGCATGATAGTGGTCAAAATGCTCACGGGCCGAATGTAAATATTCCTTTCCTAATGTAAATATCCTCTGATTCAGATTCGAGGAGGATGAGAAGAATTATCATATATTCCTTTTCCGATTCGCCTCTCTCCTCTGGCCCACTGATTTAGTAAAAAGTCTGACAACACCTGGTTTTAGTCCAACCAATTTATTTGATAGTAAACGCACAAGCTTTCGGATTAGTCCCTTCGTCAGGTGAATGGAGAGTTCTGGCCTCAGACAGAGCATATAAAGCACAGACAGTTTAGAAATTACTGTCTGACAACACCTGGTTTTAGTCCAACCGATTTATTTGATAGTAAACGCACAAGCTTTCGGGTTAGTCTGTGCTTTATATGCTCTGTCTGAGGCCAGAACTCTCCATTCACCTGACGAAGGGACTAACCCGAAAGCTTGTGCGTTTACTATCAAATAAATCGGTTGGACTAAAACTAGGTGTTGTCAGACTTTTTACTGTGTTTACCCCAGTCCAACGCCGGCACATCCACATCATGACTACTGATTTAGGCCAGTATATAGATTGACAGTATTACAACAAATGGCTATTCTCCAGGACCACTTCAAACAATTAGTCAGTAGGCAATATGGTCACAGGAACCATCACAGCCAAGCCTGATCCTAACTTACCCAATATTCACAAACTAGTCAAGAGGATCACAAAGTAACAATGAGTTTGAAACCCTCACTAATTTTTCTTCATATTCTAGTGAACTGTGCCACCATGTGTGCATATACTTACAAACAGATGCATAGCTGCATGTTTGCTGTAAACACTGACATAAGTTGTTAGTCTTAGTTGGGAATTAGTTATGGTGAAAATAATCAAAATTAAAAAACAGCTTTAAAGATCAAGTTGAGCAAGTACGATCCCTAGACGCTAATCAAGGATATGTCTCTACTCAGTTCACATGGACATCTTATAGTAATTTGTTTTCCAAAGCTGTTGAAACTTCTTTCGATGAGATTTCCAAGTTGATGTCAGTTATAAGAATTTGAGCCACATTGTGTGGGAGTATGAATGCTGCAAATAAAGCACTGCTTGCCATATAGCAGCTGTCTGACTCAGTGTGCCCGAATGAAAAAACAATATTGCAACCAATCGCACCACCATTCCGCTTGAAGGAACTGAGATGAGCTACAGTTAAAGTATTAAAAATAATAACCAACATCTTTAAGAAAGAACAAAAATGACTTCTGCATTTAAAATATAACTTTACTAAACAATCAGTGATTGAATTGGTTTATTGAAAAGATTTTCTTGCATTTTCAGTCAACCAGCTGTGCAGAGCTGGACACTGCAATGTATTGACTAGGTTGTGTAATGCACAGTACCCCTTGCCATCATGCACAATTGGGTGTTTAAGCTTCTGTGCAGTGAACCTGTGTAAAAGGAGTGTGAAGGATTTCTGAATTACTCATCTGTGTGTTTACAAGCCCACATTTTAAATTGCATCACCGGTTAGCAATCCTCTTATGAAAAGATAAACAGTACTACATGCACACACTCAAATCAAGAATGTCAAGCTCTTAGGAAACTGCGTAAAATAAATCAGGAAGCTAGAAAGGCTGCATTTCTTCTCTGTTAGAATGGACATCATGAGGCATGCATAACAATTCAATAGCATTGCTTATTTCAATTAGTAGAAAACATGCATGTTTAAATTACACGAGGTCGTGGAATACTAAATCCGTTCATTGATCGTTGAAGGGTGTTTTTAGGTGAGGGTGGTGTTAGTAGACTCTCTGTTAAGCTGGAGCCAGAAGGACTTGATGGGCTAAGTGTAAAAGAGGCTATTTCAGGAAAGGACATGTTTTCCATGTAATGGGACCAGAAGAAAGTTGATGAGCTCTGACATAACTGCAGTTGGCTTCTCGAACTGATGTGCAACAGCTGTGAAAAAAGTGACAGAGAAGGAACTGTTGATTGTGAGACATTAAAATTTACTCATTCACTTAGTACAGTTTTCAAGCTCTGTTCATTACAGTTTCATGCTCCACTTCAACATACATCAAACTGTTAATGAAACAAAATTGATCAACTTTAATTGAATCAATAAAATATGAAATATAATGATACCTTGCAGAAAAACGTTAGGGTAAATTACCTGTGGTCCATTCACTCCAGATCAAGGTAAACTTAAAGTTTATTTATTAGTGTCATAAGTTGGCTTACATTCACACTGTAATGAATTTACTGTGGAAATGCCCCAATTGCCACACTCCAGCGCTTGTTCGGGTACACTGAGGGAAAATTTAGCATGACCAATGTACCTAACCAGCATGTCTTTCATGCTGTGGGAGGAAACCAGAGTACTCAAAAGAAGCTCACACAGACACAGAGAGAATGTGCAGGCTCCGCACAGTCAATGACCCAAGCAGAGAATTGAACCTGAATCCCTGGCGCTGTGAGGCAGCAGTGCTAACTACTGTGCCACCGTGCCATATATGGGAGTTGCAATCATTTCAGTAGTGTAGACTGAGTGGTCACATGATGGTGCGGAGGTTGCCTCAGAGTAGGGCGGAGTACAAGCATGTAGAGCTGCTCAGACTAGTGAATAAACTATTGTTCTAAGTCCTTGGCCACCAGTTATTGGAACTCAGCATTTCAGCAAATACATTTAATTCTCTCTGGTGCAGCCTCCTGTCTTTGTTGTCTGATTTTCACAGGTGAATGGAGTATTTTCTGACTTCAAAGCAGAGAAAAATCAGCTTTCCAGTGACCTCGCTCATCTCTCTGGTGCCTCTCCCATTGAAAATATATTGTATAATTAGAAAGTGAAAAAACCCTACAGAGCAATACAGCAGCCAACACTGGATATGTAGTTCCTCAGGCTCCAGTGCTGTCTTGAGCAACAACACCCTATGGGTGTAGTTCTTGAAAAACGTCAGTGAACATTTGGAAGTGCAAGTTGGCTTCCAAGGTTGCTGAATTCACTCTATCTTATCATTTTCCTATCATCATCAAACTTGAATATCAATGTTGCTAAACGATTCAAGTCTATTCTTATTTTGCCACCTTTCAGCCCACTCTAATTCAATAACTTTTAAAATTCAGCACAACTATTTTTTTTTCATTCTTTTCACTTTCAACCATTTCATGACTATTGGAAGTGCCGGTTTTAAGCAGAAATATATCAACATTCTTTTCACCATTTTCAAATGATTGCAAGATGTGCTGTTTTAAGGAGAAACATATAGAAATTGGGATTATTACAATGTCCTGTTAAAATCATAATTAAATTGTTCAAAGTGCTCATTAAAATACATTTAAGACCATAAATATAATACAAATAGGGCAAATCAACACTGCATATTGATCATAATGTATTTTTTGAGAGCTTTTAAGATATTGAGAATAGAAATTATGTTCATAAATAAATACAGCCAATGCTTTAAACATGTAAAGCAACCACAGAGATGCAAGATGAAATTTTACATGCTTTAACACTGAAGTGCATTGCAAGCACAGCATTTTGCAACAGGCCAAATTTTATAGTTGATAATGCTGAGACTAAAAACATTTCATCTTATTATATAATAAACTTAACAAATTCTGCTTTTACACAATGCACATATAAACACAGCAATCCGGAAGCTGCTGTCAGAGATTACCAGCTCCTCCATAGGTTGTGCTGTAAAAGACTCACCAGATTTGCATTGAAATCAACATAACAGTTTGACTTTCAGTTACCCATCAACTGGTTAGCAACAAAACATGCCACAAAAACTTTCAGCTACTACGAGTAATAATTAATGTCAAGTATCCTCACTGGTCATGAAAACTTAATTTAATAAGTGTGGACTCTCATACCTTCAAAACTTAATTAATGTTGGAGCTTGTAAAACTTTGTCTGTATCCTTGATCTCCTGTTTTTAATCTAATCTTTCTTTTCTAATATTTATTTTGATTTCAGTACATGACTTGAATCTAATTTATTCTCCCTGGTTTAGATTCTGTGCATTTTGGTGAGGATTGTTTAATCTGATTTGCTAAAGAGCCATGCTGCTCTTTGTCCAGTTCACAGACAGCACAGATCCCTATTGAGTTTGCTGCGCTGGATAAGATGCTTAATAAGAATAAATCTCTACTGAATAATGTGGGCTGCTGTCACATAATGAATACGCTTCTTGGCTGCTAATCATAAAATTGGGACAATATTATTCTCTGATTGATTCCCTCACTGATTTAATTAACAATAAACAAAATTTGCTTTGAATGATTGTTTTTGTTACAATACATCCATTTGAACAGTTCTGTCACTAAACTGTTCATGTTTTATAATTATTCACCCAGATGTCTTCATAAAAAGGTATTGCATTGTACCTCAACTGCAGAACTTGCCAATAACACTTTTTGATGTATTGCTCAGCTGGTTCAGAATTGGCCAATTTAATTTTGCTAAATCCAATATAAAGATCCTTTTCAAAGAGAGTCTCATGAGTTTGCCTCAAAAAAAATGTTAAAGACTACCTAAGGCAACATGGACAGAGAAGCTGTCATTATATCTGCCCATCTGCAAACGATCTACAAGGTACTCTATTTGACTTTGCTAAACCTATTTAATCACTTGAAGATATCAAGTAGCCACATGTAAAACTTCAACAGGGGAGGCAATGGCCCACGGGTATTATTGATAGACTATTAATCCTGAAACTCAGCTAATGTTCTGGGGACTCAGGGTTCGAACCTCGCCATGGCAAATGGTGGAATCTGAATTCAATAAAAAAATCTAGAATTAAGAATCTACTGAGTCATGAAACCATTGCTGACTATCGAAAAATCCCATCTGATTCACCAATGTCCTTTAGGGAAGAAAATCTGGCATCCTTATCTGGTCTGGCCTACATGTGACAGCTGAGCCATAGCAATGTGGTTGACTCTCAACTGCCCTTGGGCAATAAGGATAAGCAATCAATGTTGGCCAACCAGCGATGCCCATGTCCCACATTTAAAAAAAAATTATTAGAATATCCCAAGTAATTTCCCAGGAGAGTTGTAAAACAAAATAAGACATTGAGACACATCAAGTCATATTAGGGCAAATGGCTAAATATTTGGTCAGTGATAGATTTAAATATTTCTCTTTTTTCAAGGCACTAGAGAGTGGGAGAAATTAATGGAGGAAATCTCAGTTTAGGCTCTGGGCAGCTGAAGATATGGTTACCAATGATGGTACAGAGATATCCCAAAATGTTCAGTAAAATGTCTTCCTGTTAATAAAGCATTCACTTAAGCTACAAAATAAAAATCTTACATCATGACTTGTATTAGTCACAATTTATGCTGCATTTCAAATAAAAATGTTTTCTCAAGTATAATTCTAAAATTTATTTATAAGGCACAAGTAAGGCTTACATTAATACTGCAATGAAGGTACTGTGAAATTCCCCTAGTCGTTGTACTCCAGCACCTGTCTGGGTCAATGCACCTAACCAGCACATTTTTCAGAATGTGGTAGGAAGCCCATGCAGATATGGGGAAAACATGCAAAATCCATACTGAGAGTAGTCTAACCCAAATCTCTGATGCTGTGTCGCAGCAGTGCTAACCACTGTGCCAACCACAAATATTTCTTGCGAACTTGAAGTATAGCTCTCCAGAACTTCCAATGTTTTTGCAACCCTCAATAGTGGCAAATGACTGTTTGGATTGGAAAATTTGAGCCTGTTTGAACCATCAGAAGTTTTTGACTCTACACTCGGGTTGGAGACATTTTTGGAGAGTCCAGGGTGAATTGCTCATTCACTCAGAGTCAACACTTTTGGATTTCTGCAAGGTCCCAAATTGCATCTTACAGGGTACACCCAGTCTCCAACGATCTAGAATCTGGAAGATCTGGGCCTGTGCAATTTGCTGTTGGTCACATAGACTTCAGTTCCATTCAAAAAATCCTCAGATACTGAAGCAGCCTTGTCAGCATATAGCAAGACATGGACAACACTCAGGCTTAGACTGAAAATTGAAAAGTGGCATCATTTGTATTCCAAAATGAGAATCAACGACCACCTTCAACGAGACAGATTCTAACCATCTTCCCTTGACATTCAACAGAATTACCATCCCTGAACATCTCATCAGCATCACCCCCCACCGTTCCCCACTCCCCAATCATTGTCATATTATGGGCATGGTTGCAAGAGGGAAAACGCCAAGGGCTGAGAATTCATGGCATGTCCCAATCTTTCAAAAAAGTCTGATAGGCCATCAGTAACTGATGAGATCGGTCCATACCTGGAGGTGACAGCACACTGTATTGCTTTGCAGCTGACCCAGTTAACCATGACATTCTCACAGACCCATCGCAATTCGCAGCATCCTGAGAACAGGCGGACACCACAGCTTGGCCCCATTAGATGCCTACTATTGCTATGTAAATATAGAAAACTCTCTCAGTGAAAGTTGGGTCGTGAGTGCTGGCAGAGGCCCCATGATGGTTGAATTACAGATTGCAGCTGCTATGCATATTTTATCTTTATACTAATACACTGCTCGTTATGAATCAGAGGGTATGCTGATGTAAAGATGTGGAAAAATAATCTAAAGAAATCTCCCTTTGCTTGGCTGGTTCCTGGCAAACAGTAAGAAGTGATTGAAGAAATTAAATTCATACAAAGGAGAAATTAATAAGACTGCATTCATATATCACCGAGCCTATGTGCAGTACCTCTATATTGCAAACGGAGGAGCAGCTGGGACAGCTTCTATTCACAATGCCTAAACATTCTCCCCCTCCACCCAGGCTCCCCAAAGTATTGACAAATTGCCAAATAGTAGGCTAATGCTGGCAGCTACTGTGGTGTCAGATGGGACTCCAGTTGTTCCAAGACACTAAAACACCCTTGTCTGGAGGATCAAGGCCATAAGGATTTTGATGAGGCTGCAATATCCAACAAAATCTTGGCATCATAGCTGCTCCTCCCAATACTCAGAAATCACTTAGACATTGCCACACACAGTGGACTGCGGTTCAGCTAAAAGATCTTCGAATGCATTGTGCATGCTGAGAGTGGGTTCCTCTCTCCAAGCATTGCAATATTAGATTAACATAGAATGCACTTCCCTTCTTTTAAATATGTAGCCTGTAAGATGTAGATCACTAGATGGTGTCACATTGCCTCACCTTTTTGCCATCATTATCCTTCATGGAGGCAGCCATTGACTACAGTATCTCCGACCAATCTCACATTTCAATCTGTGGTGACTGCCAACTTCTCAACTGTCCCTAGGGAGAACAGTTAGTCAGAGATTTAATTGGCCCGGTGATGGTCTCACCTCAAAGGATAATGGCCAATAAGACATCTTCTCGATCTGAGGGAAAGCAAGCTGAAATACAGGGCAAGTAAATCAGAGGGCACTTCAAGATGGTAGCATCCTCTCTCAGTTAACCAGTTAAACCTTAAATTGAAAGGGAGATCTTGCAACCTGGCTAAGAAGTGGTTGGAGATGGAGGGGTGGTACAGTCGGGAGCCTTTGCACAGGGTAGCCTATAGCTGTTCCTGCAGCATAGCAGACAGGAAAGACTTCTCCTGGTCTGCCACTGGTGTACCTGTCTCCAGGCACCAAAAATGGTACCCACCACCTGCAGAAATCTAGACATTGACTGGAAAATCCAAGTTGGTTTCCTTTAATTGTTCTCAAAAGGCTTTTTGTGAGTTACCCAGTATGTTTGTGTGTGTGTGCGTGCGTGCACATGTGTGTGCCGCATGTGTGTGTGGCCACGCTGCTGCCTGATGCCCCCCGCCCCCAACTCCACACAAATGGCACAGGGATGGGATAAGACAAGGAAACCAATATAGTGGTTAGCAAGGCTATTTTTACCTTCGTCCTGCTTGACTTTCTAGCCAGTTTGGGGACTCAAAATCAACTGAACAGTTTCTGATTCCTGCACCTGCCAAGAGCAACCGAGAGTTAATAATAGAAATAGGAGCTGGAGTGGAAGTAGGGCATTTGGCCCCTTGCGCCTTCTCCACCAGTCAACCAGACAGTAGCTGATCTGATTGTGGCTGGAACTCTGCTTCCTTGTCTTTCCCATTATCATCAGCTCCCTTAGTCAATCAGAAATCTGTATGACTCAGCCTTGAATATATTCAATGACCAAACTCTACTCTTTGCTGGGACAAAGAATTCCAAATGCTAACTTACCTCCTATGAGTTAAAAATTACTCTTCATCTTGGTCAAACAGCTAAGTTTTAAGGTGTTTCTTAAAGAAAGAAAGCAAGGTAGAGAAGCAGGCATTTAGGGAGGAAGTTTGGCACCTAGCTAATCAAAGACAGGACTACAAATAATGTAGCAATTAAAACTGGGGATGCACAACTGGCCAGCATTAAAGGATTAAGCATAACAAAATCTACTTACACAATTTTCTGAATTTCTTGTTCTCAGCAAATGTTTTCTTTAGGGCTTGACTGTACTGGCAGTCATCCAAGATATGTAAAGAGGGTTGTGAGGTTGGAGGAGATTACAGAGATAGGAAGCAGCGAGGCCATGTAGAGACTTGAAACAAGGATGAGCATTTTTAAATCAAGATGTTGCCTGGCAGGCAGTTAATAAGGTCAGCAGGCACAAAGGTGCTAGCGGAATGGAATTTTGTGCAAGTTAAGAAATGGGCAACTGAGGTTTGGATGACCTTAAGATTGTAAACGGCAAATTTTGCTTCCAGGAGCTATGAAGGTGGTGAAACAGAAACAGTACAGTAATGAGCTTGCAGCAATTCATAATCTGATTATATTTCTACTCTAATAAAGCAACATAGATATCTCGTCTGGTTTATGTATTTTGTATCTTTTTAAAAAATCATTTGAATCTATATATTTTGCTCTGTTTCAGACATTCTCCATCCAAAAGCCTTGGGTGGCTGGGATGGTCCTTTTGGTGCTGAAAATACACGATATAGCATTCAAATTGGTGACGTTGTGACCTAAGTGCAGCTAGGTCTAATCTGAAAATGGGTATCAAGAATGCCAAATGTAACCACATACTACAGATTGAGGACATTTCCACAACAATGGGACATGTGGCAACGCGTTCAATCCATGACAGATTACAAAAGCAAGAATACCTGCCTTGACCAACGATGCATGTTGATGATGAGCTCAACAACTTCCACGCTCGCTTTGACATGGATAACAAGGAACCAGCCACTAAGACCTTACTACCACCAGATGCTCACACTGTCTACAACTGATATAAGGTGTACTTGTGCAGAGCAAGCACTTGAAAGACTGCTGGCCCAGATGGCATTCCCAGAGGGGTACACAGGGCATGTGTTGATCAGTTAGCTGAGGTCTTTACTGACATCTTCAAACTGTCACTGGCCTGGGCGGTGATCCCTGCAGGCTTCAAGTGCACAAACATTGTTCCTGTGCTGAAGCAATTGAATGTGATGAGCCTGAATGACTGCCCTATTGCACTCACCCCCATCATAATGAAGTACTTCGAGAGTTTGGTTCTGACTCACTTAAAAGCCAACGCGCCTTTGCCAACCTCAAACAGCACCAGTTTGCCTATTGCGCACACAGTTCACTGGAAGATGCCATTTCCACTACTCTTTATTCTTCTCTGACCCATTTGGCTGAGGGGATGGTGCAGGAGGGAGGGGTTCAGGTTCTTGAGCAATTGGGGCTCATTGTGGGGAAGGTGGGACCTCTACAAGAGTGATGGTCTACACCTGAATCAGAGGGGAACCAACATCTTGGGGGGAAAATTCGCAAAGGCTATGCAGGGGGGTTTAAACTGATTCAGAGGGGGGCTGGGATCCTGAGTAGCAGGGATGAAAGTGAGGGGGGCATAGATGGGGACTGCAATGCACGGCATCGTGGGGGTGGAGCAGAGCAGGGTTTGAAATGTGTATACTTTAATGCGAGGAGTATTCGCAATAAAGTGGATGAACTTGCAGCGTGGATCAGTACCTGGAACTTTGATGTTGTGGCCATTTCAGAGACATGGATAGAGCAGGGACAGGAATGGTTGTTGCAGGTTCCGGGGTTCAAATGCTTCAGTCGGAATAGAGAAGGAGGTAGAAGGGGGGGAGGGGTAGCATTATTAGTCAAGGATTGTATCACAGTGTCAGAGAGGAAGTTTGATGAGGACTTGTCTGTTGAGGTAGTATGGGCTGAGATTAGAAATAGGAGAGGACAGGTCACCCTGTTGGGAGTCTTTTATAGACCTCCTAAAAGTTCTAGAGAGGTTGAGGAAAGGATTGCGGAGACGATCCTGGATAGGAGCGGAAGTAATAGGGTAATTGTTATGGGGGACTTTAACTTTACTAATATTGATTGGAATAGCTATAGCTCTAGCTCATTAGAGGGGTCAGTTTTTGCACAAAGCGTGCAGGAAGGTTTTTTGACTCAGTATGTAGATAGGCCAACTAGAGGTGAGGCTATATTGGATTTGGTGCTGGGAAATGAGCCAGACTAGGTGTTAGACTTGGAAGTTGGTGTGCATTTTGGTGATAGTGACCACAATTCGGTTACGTTCACCTTAGTGATGGAAAGGGATAGGCATGAACCTCGGGTCAGTAGTTTTAGCTGGGGAAAGGGTAATTATGAGGCTATTAGGAGAGAATTAGGAAGCATAGGTTGGACTAGGAGACTACAGGGTCTCGGAACGTCCGAAATGTGGAGTTTTTTCAAGGAGCAGCTACTGCGAGTCCTTGATATGTATGTCCCTGTCAGGCAAGGAGGAAATGGTCAAGCTAGGGAACCGTGGTGCACTAAAAAAGTTGATTCGCTGGTTAAAAGGAAAAAGGAGGCTTATGTCAGGATGAGACTTGAGGGCTCAGGTAGTGCACTGGAAAGCTTTAGATTGGCTAGGAGGGAGTTAAAGAGTGAGTTAAGAAGGGCTAAAAGAGGACATGAGAAGACTTTGGCTGATAGGATTAAGGAGAATCCTAAGGCGTTCTACAGATATGTTAAGAACAGGAGATTGGTTAGGGCAAGATTAGGGCCAGTTAGAGACAGCAGTGGAAAGTTATGTGTGGAACCGGAAGAGATTGGAGAGGCATTGAACCAATATTTCTCTTCGGTATTCACGCAGGGGGAAATAAATGTAGCTGTGGAGAACACTGGGTTACAGGGTTGTAAACTGGATAGTATTGCAGATGATAAGGAGGATGTGCTAGATATTCTTGAGGGTTTGAAAATAGGTAAGTCCCCTGGGCCGGACGGGATTTACCCTAGGATTCTCTGGGAGGCAAGAGAGGTGATTGCAGAGCCTCTGGCTCTGATCTTCAGGTCGTCGTTGGTCACAGGTATAGTGCCAGAAGATTGGAGGATAGCGAATGCTGTCCCATTGTTTAAGAAGGGGAACAGAGACTTCCCCGGGAATTATAGACCGGTGAGTCTTATTTCTGTTGTGGGCAAGGTTTTAGAAAAAATTATTAGGGATAGGATTTATAGTTATTTAGAGAGTAATGAATTGATTAGAGATAGTCAGCATGGTTTTGTGGAGGGTAGGTCGTGCCTTACTAACCTTATCGAGTTTTTTGAGAAAGCGACCAAAGTGGTGGATGGGGGTAAGGCAGTTGACGTGGTATATATGGACTTTAGTAAGGCGTTTGATAAGGTTCACCATGGAAGGCTTCTGCAGAAAACGCAGATGTATGGGATTGAGGGTGATTTAGTTAATTGGATCAGGAATTGGGTAGCAGATAGGAGACAGAGGGTGGTGGTTGATGGTAAGTATTCGTCATGGAGTTCAGTTACAAGTGGTGTGCCTCAGGGATCTGTTTTGGGGCCACTGCTGTTTGTAATTTTTATAAATGATCTGGATGAGGGTATAGTTGGGTGGATTAGTAAATTTGCTGGTGACACCAAAGTCGGAGGTGTGGTAGATAGTGAGGAGGGGTGTCATAGTTTACAGAGAGACTTGGTCAAGTTGCAGAGCTGGGCCGAGAGGTGGCGGATGGAGTTTAATGTGGAAAAGTGTGAGGTAATTCACTTTGGCAGGAATGACAGATGTGTAGAGTATAGGGCTAACAGTAGGACTCTGAATAGCGTTGATGAACAGAGGGATCGAGGTGTATGTGTACATAGATCCCTGAAAGTTGGGAATCAAGTAGATAAGGTTGTTAGGAAGGCATACGGTGTCTTGGCGTTTATTGGTAGGGGGATTGAATTTAGGAGCCGCAGCGTCATGTTGCAACTGTACACAACTCTGGTGCGGCCGCACTTGGAGTATTGTGTGCAGTTCTGATCCCCACATTATAGGATGTGGAGGCATTGGAGAGGGTGCAGAGGAGGTTTACCAGGATGTTGCCTGGTATGGGGGGGAGGTCCTATGAGGAGAGACTGAGGGATTTGAGGTTGTTTTCGTTAGAAAGGCGGCGGCTAAGAGGAGACCTTATTGAAACATGTAAGATGATTAGAGGTTTAGATAGGGTGGACAGTGATAGCCTTTTTCCTCGGATGGAGAAAGCTAGCACGAGGGGGCATAGCTTTAAATTAAGGGGCGGTAGTTATAGGATGGATGTCAGAAGTAGGTTCTTTACCCAGAGGGTGGTGAGGGATTGGAATGCCCTGCCTGCTGCAGTTGTAAATGCGCCTAGTTTGGGGGCGTTTAAGAGATCCGTGGATAGGTTTATGGTTGGGAAGGGATTGGTTTAGGTTAGAGGGTCATTGCTTTTTAATTAGTCGGCGCAACATCGTGGGCCGAAGGGCCTGTTCTGCGCTGTAATGTTCTACGTTCTATGAAGGCAAGAACACCTATGTTAGAATGCTGTTCGTTGGCTACAGCTCAGTATTTAACTCCCACAGAGCTTGTCCGTAAACTCCATACCCTAGAAGTCACACTTCGCTCCATAATTGGATCCTGGACTTCCTAACCAACAGGCCCAGCCCGTTCGGTTAGGTAACCTCACTTCCTCCACCCTATTCCTGAACACCGGAGTTCCACAAGGATACGTGCTGAGCATGTTGATTACCCCTTTTTCACCAATGACTGTGTGCTGTCCGTGACACCAATATCATTATCAAGTTCGTGGACAACACAATAATGATAGGTCTGATCATTAATAACAATGAGTCAACCTACAGGGAGGAGGTCCAATATCTGGTGATGTTGGGTGCTGGAAAACAACTTGGCCCTCAACACTAAGATGACCAAAGAACTTCAGGAATTCCAGAGGCAGCACACACATCAAATTGGGTAGAGGTGGAAAGAGTCTGCAGCTTTTAATTTCCTGGGCATCCACATCACAGAGGACCTCTTATGCTCCCCTCAGTCCTCCTCCCTAGTGAAGAAGGCTCAGCAGTGCCTATACTTCCTGAGGAGGCTAAAGAGAACCAACCTACCCCCCAGCTTCTCTCAAACTTTTATCAGTGCACAATAGAGAACATCTTGTCAAACCGTATTACTGTGTCGTATGGCAGTTGCTCCATTTCTGACCAGAAAGCTTTGCAACAGGTAGTCAAAATTGCCCAATATTTCATCGGCACCCAGCCAGCTCCCAAGTTTCTTCCCCAGGGCTGTCACCCAGCTGAACTCCATCCTTTAACATATTTCCAGAATGGTCATTGTGCAATATGCATGTTTACACTTAAATAATGATTGACATTATTTTATAAATGACGACTGCATTTGTTTTTTTTTGTACTTTGGGAGCCTGCAAGCTCACTTTTTGTTGTATTTGTGCATATTCAATGAAAATAAAGTTGAATTGAATTAAATTGCTATTGATAAGTAAGCAGGACAAATGTACTTTTCTATATTCAGATTTCTATCTTTCTCCCATGACCTCTAATCTTCAAAGGATATGCAAAATGACAACACACTGCGTTTCCCTGTTTAAGGTTTCCTTTAATAGAAACAACAGCAGGAGCTAAACAGGCTGACACACACATTCTACTGTGTAGTTATAGTTAAGAAAATCTGATACAGCCAAAGGCTATCATTTACTTTTGGAGCAATAAGATACGTAGTATGTGGCAGAAAACCACAAGTAAAGAAGAAATGAGATTTCAAATAGTTTTTAGTTCAGGATTTTTCTCATATTTTTAGAATCATACCTATAAGAAGGACATCTAGGCAGGATTGGTATACATTGCAACTGGTATACAATTATAATGTATACCAATGTAACCGGTATACATTGGTTAAAAGAGACATTACTTCATTAGTTGCCTAGCGTGTTTGGATACATTACATTGAAGTCAGTCAAAAGGAGCATCCATCTTCCAAACTTCCTGTTCTTCCCAAATAATGGAAATGCTTCCTTCCATGTTCCATACATAGATTAGATTTTCTATGAATATTAAGTCCGACAGACTCAAATAAAAGTACAGAAATGCACAGTTCCACACCTCTTTTACCTGCAGCATAAACTGTTTATATAAATAAATTTCCACGAGGAATAGATACAAAAAAGTTCTGAGAACTGAATAAAACAGATTACTCAACACTGACAATGGATTTGAACATGACGAAGACAAATTTAGCACAGATCATCCTGTAAAATTCTCTTTACTAATCCCTGGGTACGTGTAAACATTGAGAACTCTTCCACAGACGAGTCAGGGATCAGCATGACACTAGTGTTAGGGGGCTTAGCAGAGCAAATGAATGAGGTTATGGGAGCAGGGCCTGGGTGGGATTCTATCAGTCTTGGCCTGTGTAAGTTGATAAATGAATGAAAGTGAAGGAAAAATCTATTTAATCGCATTCTCACTTGTTGCAGCTGCACCTGTGCATAGCAGTACTGACCGTGCACAGACCCTGTTGAGACGAAATCACATCTTCACAATGAAGACATCCTCCAACTTGTCTAAAATTATTACCACGTGTATGGGGTTGGTTCAGAATAATTTTTTCAGCTCAAAACTGAGCATCCATGTAGTTCTGTGGGATACCAGCAGTAGCAGAATTGTATTCAAGGTCAATCTGTAAACTTAGGGCCGAGCAGTCCCTCACACTATTGTTCCCATCAAGGCAAGAAGCTAAACTTGGTTCATTGAGGAATGTAGAGGAAGCTGCCAGGTGAAGATACACTTGTAGCAAGTTGCCAGTGCTTCTTCAAAACCTCCCAATCACGAAAACTCTACAACTTTGAAGGACAAGGGCAGCAGACACATGGAAATACCAGCATCTTCACATTCTGACGTGATAATATAATGCTGTTCTTTCACTGCCATTGGGTCTGAGTACTGCAACTCCCTAGCTAATAGCAGTGTGAGTTTGCCTACAGCATATCAGTTGCAGCAGTTTCAAAGGTTGGATACATCACCACGTTCTCAAGGGCAACCAGGGGTGGGCAATAAATGCAACATTTGACAGTGGGGTGCCCAAATACCATGAATTAATATATTAAAACAACAGATACCTTAGCCCAACAGAAATAAATTGGTAATGAGATGCTACTTGCAATAAGTAAAGACTCACACTTCAGCTGTATAGCCTATTATATAAATTACATAAGAACATAAGAAATAGGAGCAGGAGTAGGCCATCTGGCCCTTCGAGCCTGCCCCGCCATTCAATAAGATCATGGCTGATCTGTCGTGGCTCAGTTCCACTTTCCCGCCCTCTCCCCATAACCCTTAATCCCCTCTCTTATCAAAAACCCATCAACCCGCTTCTTAAAAATATTTAGCGAGGCAGCCTCCACCACTTCAACGGGCAGAGAATTCCAGAGATTCACCACCCTTTGAGTGAAGAAGTTCCTCCTCAACTCCGTTCTGAACCGCCCCCCCTTTATCTTGAGGCTGTGCCCCCTAGTCCTACTGTCTTTTTTGAGCGGGAAGAGTCTTTCCACCTCTATCCTATCCATCCCATTCATCATCTTATACGTCTCAATGAGATCTCCCCTCATTCTTCTAAACTCTAACGAGTACAAGCCTAGTTTATTCAGCCTCTCCTCATAGCTCAACCCCCTCAACTCCGGTATCAGCCTAGTAAACCTCCTCTGCACTCCCTCCAAGGCCAAAATATCCTTGCGCAGGTGCGGCGCCCAAAACTGCACACAGTACTCCAGCTGCGGCCTCACCAATGCCCTATACAGCTGCAGCAAGACCTCCCTACTTTTATATTCAATCCCCCTCGCTATGAAGGCCAGCATCCCATTCGCCTTCCTGACCACCTGCTGCACCTGCAGGCTGGGTTTTTGCGACTCATGCACAAGGACCCCGAGGTCCCTCTGCACCGTCGCCTGCTGCAGTTTTTCGCCCCGTAAGTAATAGTCCTTCCTACCATTCTTCCTACCAAAGTGGACCACCTCACACTTGCCAACATTAAATTCCATTTGCCATTTCCTGGCCCATTCGCCCAGCCTATCTAGATCCTTCTGCAGACTCTCCACACCCTCCGCACAATTTGCCTTTCCCCCAATCTTGGTGTCATCAGCAAATTTCGACACCCTACACTCGGTTCCCTCCTCCAGATCATCTATATAAATGGTAAATAGCTGAGGCCCCAGCACCGACCCCTGGGGCACCCCACTAGTCACCAACCGCCAATCCGAATAGCACCCATTGACCCCCACTCTCTGCCTCCTATTTGACAACCAATCCTCTATCCACGCTAACACCCTACCCCCAACTCCACTTAAAAACTGTTCATTATAGGGTATTATGCATGGTAATGTTTTGAATGAAATATTCAGAAGAGACTGCAGTAATAGACTATTTAATTTACTGAACTTCGACAGGGTAATCTATTCACTGCCACGCATGGTGAGTCCTCTCTACAGTTTAGCATTCTGATCTGATCATAAAAGATTAGCTTCAGGTCTGAAATAAGATCTCCATTTAAACAAATATAACCAGTAGAAATTCAAGTTCAGTGGTGCCAGTCGTAACTCAATGGGCCAAATGGCCTCCGTAAAGATTCTGTGATTCTGAAGGAAACATCTTGATCAGAAATGAAAAGGACAGCAAATGTTGGAAATGCTCAGCAGGAAAAGAAGACGACATTAAATGATAAAAGGGATAATGGTGCGATTCAAAAAGGGGCAGTAATGGTACACAATAGGAAACAAACTTTGGTCTAAGGGGGTATGGCAACAGCAGAACATTACCACCCCCTACTGTCCAAAGAAATGGAGAAGTGGTTACGATCTCAAATTGTTTAGCTTAATGTTGAGCCTGCAAAGTTTTAAAGTGCATAACTGAAAGATGAAATGCTGTTGAGTTACCATAGAAACCCTACAGCACAGAAAGAGACCTTTTCAGCCATCAAGTCTGCACTGACATTTGATAGACTGTCCCACCCAGGCCCTCCCTTCTGTTCTATCCCCATGTTCCCCACACATTTACTGTGGCTAATCCACCTAATCTACACATCTTTGGACATTAAAGAGCAATTTAGCACGGCCAATCCATTTAGCCTGCACCCCTTTGCACTGTGGGAGGAAACCCATGTAGACACAGGGAGAATGTGTAGACTCCGCACAGTCACCCAAGGCCGGAATCGAACCCAGGATCCACTATGAGGCAGCAGTGTGTCACCTCGCAGCTACTTGAGAACTGTGTAGGATGCCAAAATAAGAAAGTCAGAGTAGTGAGGGTGGGTTGGGAAGGAGAATTAAAATGGCAAACGACCAGAAGCTTGAGACCAGAGTTGTGAATTGGACAAAGGATTCAGCCAACTGAGTGCTTATGCCTCCTCCAGATTCTCTTTAATTCTTTTCATTACCACCTGATAACTTATTCGATCTTGGGAATTACAGGTGGATGACATGAGCATCTGTCAATCATGTTAGGATAAAATCCAATACTGTAGACACTAAGATTTTTACATCTCTTACATAGTTCAAAATTATTATGCCTTAACAATGGCTGAAAATATAATTAAAATCTAAAATCTCTATATTTTTGATTCATGCATTTTGCACATCAGGAATAGAGTACTGAGAGGTTCCTGCTGGGAGCACTATTGAACACATGAACCTCTGCTGGTTCACCAGCACCACTGGGAGGTACACGGTAGAATTACAACTGTGGGGAATTTGTAAAAATTAACTGTTCTTGGCTGTCTGTGGGAACACATTATTCTGGACTTACCAATTTATTGAATTTCTATTTTCACAACTGCCCCTAGATTCAAACTGCAAAGACTGGTAATTGATCTGTCCCAAACCATGGGAAGAAGTCTCACAACACCAGGTTAAAGTCCAACAGGTTTATTTGATAGCAAACATCACTAGCTTTTGGAGCACTGCTCCTTCGTCAGGTGAGTGGGGAGTTCTGATCACAGACAGGGCATATAACGACACAAACTCAATTTACAGAATAATGGTTGGAATGCGAGTCTTTACAGCCAATCAAGTCGTAAAGGTAGAGACAATGTGAGTGGAGAGAGCATTAAGCACAGGTTAAAGAGATGTGCATTGTCACTGGACAAGCATTCTCCAAGGCGGCCTTCAGACACACGACAGCGCAGAGCAGCTGAGCAAGGACTGATAGCCAAGTTCCGCACATATGAGGAATGCCTCAACCGGGATCCTGGATTCATGTCACACTATCTGTAACCCCTATAACTTGGCTGGGCTTGCAAAATTTCACTAACTGTCCTGTCTGGAGACAATACACATCTCTTTAACCTGTGCTTAACGCTCTCTCCACTCACACTGTCTGTACCTTTAAGACTTGATTAGCTGTAAAGACTCGCATTCCAATCATTATTCTGTAAATTGAGTTTGTATCTTTAAAATGCCCTACTTGTGAACAGAACTCCTGCCCACCTGATGAATGAGCTGCGCTCCGAAAGCTAGTGGCGTTTGCTACCAAATAAACCTGTTGGACTTTAACCTGGTGTTGTGAGGCTTCATACTGTGTTTACCCCAGTCCAACGCGGGCAACTCCACATCCAAACCATGGGATCATACTAACATTTCCTGCAATAAGGGCTCAAATCTCCAACTCAGCAATGCAAGGATCGTCGGGGAAACCCTTATTTTCACAGTGTAAAAGGCCAAACACTGATGACTTAATAGGCTGCATTAGCCAGTGAAAGTAATTTTTCAAAGTTAATAACAAGAATTTGCATTTATATAGTGCCTTTAACATCCCAAAGTGCTTCACAGGTGGAATATCAAACATAATTTGATGCTAAGACACATAAGGAGAGATTAAAGGAAGTGATCGAAACTTGGTAGTAAATATAGGTTTAAAGAATCTCCTTGAAGAGTAAGAGGGGTCTGGGAAGGAATTCCTGAGCTTAGGGCCTTGACAGCTTAAAAGGTGACCATCAATAGCAGGACAATATAAACTGGGGATGTACAAGAACCAGAACTGGAAGAACACAGGGTTCTCAGAGGATTGTATAGCTAAAGGAGGTCACATTGATAGGGAGGACAAAAGCATGAAGGGATTTGAAAACAAGGATGAGAATTTAAAATCAAGCTGTTGTCAGTCCAGTGGCCAATGAGGGTGATGATTAATGATGAATTTGGCATGAGTTAGGACATAGGCAGCAGAGCTTTTGATGAGCTAACTTTAGGGAGGATAGAAAATGGTAGCAAACAGGAAGGTTATTGGCAACCGTTGTAAATATGAAATCCAAGAGCCAAGAGGTAGTACGTTGATAAGTCATTGACATTTTAAAATATAGTATTCTGACATGTACTCCTTTTCAGGATCTTGATATTAAAATTGCTGTATTTCAGAAATTAAGATGATTGTACTATCTTATTAGCTTGTAATGCATACACAAGCCAATAACATAATATTCATGAATCTTAACCACTACGTTAAGATTTCAACTTGCAACAGCATGGTTGTCAATATCTTGGGTTAATTTCTTGAGCTTGTAAAGGCTGCAGTAGAATGAATATCTTCTGTACTTTTGCCATTTGACTATAGTTTTAGGTTTTTTTTTAAAATCATACTATTGGCTTACCACCATTTTCACATTTTTCTCATCGGTTTAATGATATATTTTAATGGTGATCTTTTCCACTTGGATGTCCATTCAAAAGGGAGTTCACTGTCATAACGTTCTGAATGAACTGCATGTCCTAGTTAGGATGGGTTTCTAGGTATTGCGTAGCCCACTCCATTTAAAAAGAGGGCTTCCACCACAGTAGGAAATGATTTCTCTCCCCTCCCCTGCAAAGACTATTAAAAATCATTCTCTTTTAATGAATGGAAAACTGGATTTTCATTAGTTAAGCACTTTCATTGCTTGGAAATATCTTTCCCAAGTGCTTTCGAAGCATAAAGCAGGCTTTTGCCATACAGAAAAAAACCTACTTCTGATACTTTTGCAGGAATCCAAGGATGAGAACGTGGGACAGAGAGGGAAGTTGGAGGCTGGAATTAGGGGTCATACAGAAGCCTGACGCACTGGCGAAGAATCACTGGCGGTGGTGGACTAACATGGACAGCAGGAATATCAGGGTAATCTCAATTCTGTATTTAAGCAGCAGCAATTTTTTTACTTTCCTTAACCGATTTTTCAATTCTTAAAAAGCAATTACATTTTTTGAAAGTGTCCAAGGAACTAAAACCCTTCCTCTGCTCACAGCAGAAACCTGGCTTCAGTGTCAGAAATTAAAATGGGAGTTCACACAGCACTACCTAGCTCAGAAATGTGAGCTGGGAGACCTTGAACGGATAGCTGGGGAGGCCAAATAAAAGTTCAATTGGAAAACATTTCCTGATTGTCACGGTCTTAGGTAGAATAGATTTCTCTCCATTTACTTGTGATTTTCTTTTAACCCCAATTGAAAATGTGGAACTTTAAACCCTTAGATTCCATTACTGAAAACAAATCTAAAAAAATTTTCTATTGGGATTGGAATGTCATCCTTGACTATAAAGAGTTATCTTTAAAAGTTCTCTATTTTGAAAGGGAAACAGAATTTTAAGTTTTGTTTCATGATAAACTTGTCACTAAATGTTACCTAAAAATCATTGAAATCAATCTCACACTTACAAGGTAGTCAGTAACTTACGTCACTAATAAGTGAAAACAAAGATGGTAACATTTTGTTTCACGAGCAACATTTATGTATAAGTACGTGTCCACCAGGAACCTCTGCCACAAACCCAGAGCCATATGCAGGGTTAGGTGTCAGTTCCCTCTGTTACCACATTCCTAATGGGTGCTCATACCATTAGGATTGTATCTAGGGCAGCTGCTGGATAGGCAAGGATTTAAAATGTACCGGAACAAGGAGATTCTTACAAAGAGGAACACTGAGCATGTTTTGTGAATGGCAGTGAAACGGACAATTCATTAAAAATTTCTTCCTTAAAAATATAAGCTGATTTTCGAATTCTACAAACAACTCTTTAATCCCAATCATCATCTTCTGATTGGTTATCAGCTCCAGGATGAAAACTAATCGCACAATAGCTTCACTCCTGCCATCACAGCTTGTCAAGATCCAGTGCTATTCAACAGTGAGCAGTTATGATTTGGCGTTCTAGTTGTTTATAATGTTAAAATTCCATATCCTCCTCCTCCTCCTCCTCTTCCCTGCTACCATTAGATTTTTGAATGGACCTACCTCGCATTAATTTGATCTTTCTCTACATCCTCACTATAACTGTCACACTACATTCTGCACTGTCTCCTTTCCTTCTCTATGTCTAGTTTGCTTTGTATAGCATGCAAAAAACAATACTTTCACTGTACACTAATATATGTGACAATAATAAATCAAATCAAATCTCAATCCTGGTGCGCTTTCTATCTAGCTCCTCTCAGCCTTGTTGGTCAGGGTGCCCTATGTTTAGGCTTGGAAAAGAACATCACAAGTTCAACATTAACCTCAGGGTATTGCTGAATAGCTTCCAAAGATAGTTTTAGAAATATGATTGATTATTTTTGTAATGTTTTATTTTAAGCTTTAAATAAATGAATTTGCTGAAAGTGAAAACAATTAGGCTTTTAATTTTAGATCGATCCATTATAATTGTGAATTAATTATTCATATTCTCTAATAAATATTTTAAATGCTTCATTCCCCCTTCAACAGCGTCTTCCAAACACATGACTTCTACCAGTGGAAGGACAAGGGTAGCAGAACATCATCACCTTCAAGATCCCCTCCAAATCAAACACCATCCTGATTAGGAATTTATCACTGTTTCTTCATTGCTGCTGGGTTAAAATCCATTCCCCACTGTCACACCTCACCTCTCCCACAGGGCCCCACCTAGCTTCCCCCTCTACAGGCTCCCTCCACAATGGTCCCTCCAACACCCCCTCCACAAGACTTCCCACAACAGGACCCTCTGAACCCCCTCCAAGGAGCTTTGCTAACATCTCCTCCATTGAACTTCTCCCACTTACCCTATCAGGCCTTGCCCGAAGCGAGCCCTCCAAATGCCCAATCATCCCACACCACCCTCAAGCTGTCCAACCTGCCCCTGCCCCCAAACCTCCTCCCCACTGGAATAAGCTGATCGCCTGTCTCCCTTGACTAGCTAAACCCATCCTCTTGATCAGCTGACCACCCCCCCACCCCCTCTCCAATTGGCCAACCAATCACCCTATCCCGGCCGACCATCAGCTCATTCCCTCGATGGCCAACTTGTGGGCCGAAGGGCCTGTTTGTGCTGTAGTGTTCTATGTTCAACCTGCACCACCACCCTGACCCGACACCCCAAATTCTAATCACTTGGTTGATGAACCTAACTTGGAAGTGGCTGGAGCTATAGAGATACATGATTTACTGTAGCTGGTGACATTAAAAAGGGACATGACCTTCTTGCCTCTAATTCAGCAGCAATTGACTGAAGGTCTCAGGAACATCCTGTCCTGCACTGCTCTTGCCTGGCCTGAGGCAGAAGGTTTAGCAAGACAGGATCAAAAACATTTCAAAATAAGGAAATGGGAGGAGAATGGGACAATCCAATTCGGGTTGCCAATCCATCGAAGCTCATGCCCAATAATATTTTTATTTTAGATCAATTGAAAATGAATGCAAACTATTCAAGACAGACTTATACAACAAATGACACTATTAGGAAGTTAGTGATTCCTTGCGGCTGCTGCACATAAAACTAAAGGTGAAATTTTTAAGAATGCACTTCCAGGATGGGCAGTCGATAGATTGTGTTCCCATTCAATTTCCACTAAACGCCTCAGGATCACATTAAAAGTGAAAAAGCCAGTTTTTATGTAGCTAGATAGAAATGGTATAATGCTGAAGGAAAATTTAATAAAAGGAATACTGAGATGATTTAGATGCCATCCAAAATTGACTAGACATATAACATTGTGATTTAAGTTACGCTCACGTATGGTGGGGGTGTAACTAAAGTCCAAATACATGTTTAGTTTTTATAGAAGACACTGAAAATAGGTTTGGTCATGAGTAAACCTTCCTGTAAATTTGGCCGGTACAACAGGCAGAGTTTGGACAGCACTGCACCCTTTCAGGCATAAGCAGGACAACAAAGAATATATTATTGTAGAAAGGTCAAATCTGGTGATGCTGCAACTGCAAAGAATGCATTTCTTGCTGCCTTCATCAGACATGGCATAGAGGAAGGACTGTATCTCAACCTAATATTCCCCTTCTGCATGCACTATCCATTTGCAATAGCTGTTCTGCACCATATAAATACTATTTAAATATGTGTTAGGAAGGAGCTAAATTAGTAAGTTAGCAGGGTAAATATGTGGGGTTATGAGGTGAAAGCCTGGGTGGGATTGTTGTCCGAAAAGGCTTTTGTACTGTAGGGATTCTATGGAGAGGTTGGAGAAACTTAGTTTGTTCTCACTGAAGCGATGGAGGTTGAGAGGCAACCTGATAGAAGTCTACAAGACCATGAGAGGCATGTACAGAGTGGATAGTCAGAAGTTTTTTCCCAGGGTGGAAAAGTCAATTACTAAGGGGCATAGGTTTAAGGTGTGAGGAGCAAGGTTTAAAAGGAGACGTATGAGGCAAGTCTGTTTTCACACAGATGGTGGTGGGTGCCTGGAAAGGTAGTGAAAGCAGATACGATAGTGAAGGGGCGTCAGATACAGATAGAGAGATATGGTCCCCGGAAGGGGAGGGGGTTTTAATTCAGACAGACAGCATTGTCAGTGCAGGCTTGGAGGGCCTGCTGTAATCTTCCTTGTTCTTTATACTATAAGATACAACTGAATGCGGTGCAGTTAATAAATCTGAGTCCATGAAAGACCGGGACCTAATTGTGCACTTCAGCACACTGGAAATCACTAGCCTTCAATGCACAAATACGTACCTTATAAGTCATTTCTGCCTTTGAGCAAATCACTCGAGCACTTAGCAATATCGGAAAACTTTACAACCGATTTGCTTTAAAGCAAAGTATCACATTCTACAGTCCAGAGGCATAGAAATTCAGTCAAGGTATACATATTTCTCAAGCACAAATTAGTACCTAATCTTGGTCACAGTTGTATGTTGGTCAATGCTGTGAGGAACTTTTAGTTCCTCACAGCATTGGCAATTACCCTGATAGAGTAAGTGGGAGAAGTTCAATGGAGAAGAAGTTAGCAAAGCCACTTGGAGGGGGTTCAGACAGTCCTGTACAGGGGTGTCGTGGGAAGTCTTGTGAAGGTGGAGTTGGAGGGACCATTATGGAGGGAGTCTGTGAAGGAGGAAGTCAGGGGAGGCCCTGTGGGAGTGGTGAGGTGTGAGAGTAGGGAATGGTTTGTACAGAACGTTGGTTAGGCCGCATTTAGAGTACTGCATCCAGTTCTGGTCGCCTTACTACCGGAAGGACGTGGAGACTCTGGAGAGAGTGCAGAGGAGGTTTACCAGGATGTTGCCTGGTATGGAAGGACTGGGGTATGACGAAAGATTGAATAAATTGGGGCTCTTTTCCCTTGAAAGACGGCGACTGAGGGGGGATCTAATAGAGGTATATAAGATTATGAAGGGTACAGATAGAGTAAACAGAGGCAAGCTATTTCCTATGATAGAGACACATAGGACAAGGGGCCATGGGTTTAAGGTGAGGGGGGAAGAGGTATAACACAGATATTAGAGGGAGGTTTTTCCACACAGAGGGTAGTGTGGGTATGGAATGTTCTGCCAAGTAAGGTGGTGGAGGCAAACACACTAGAGTCATTTAAGAGTAACTTAGACAGGCACATGAGTGGGTTGGAGTTGGGTGGATATAGGAGATTGTTTTAAATAAGGGTCATTAGCATTGGGGCGTCCCTGGTAAGGTAAATGGATATGGTACAATAGTAATTTTTTTTTTCCTTTTCATTCACAGGTTTTAAGTCGGTCCGCCTTGTGTCCAACGAGGGGCATACACGCGATGGGTCATACTTGGGTTGCTCTTGGTTGTTCGAGATTGGCCTAGTGCTTCATATTGTTAGTGTGTGCCTAAACTGGACCAGATACTGGGCAAGACGACAGTTCAGTGACTATCACTGATTGCTGTGCAGACACATGGATTTGGGCCGGTGTTTGTGGGAGTTTACACATTCTCCCCGTGCTTGCGTGGGTTTTCTCCGGGTGCTCCGGTTTCCTTCCACACCCCAAAGATGTGCTGTTAGGCTGATTGGCAGTAATAAATTGTCCCTAAATTAGTTTCCCTCAATGTGGATGGCCATAAGACATTAGACAAGGGTCATGGGTGGAGAGGGGGACTGGTGGTGTTGAGGTGGTGGCGCAGGCTCGTTGGGCCAAAGGGCCTGTTTCCCGGGCTGTTTTTGTTCTTTGATTTTAACCCAGCAGCAATGAAGAAACAGTGATAAAATTCCAAGTCAGGATGGTGTTTGATTTGGAGGGGGATCTTGAAGGTGATGGTGTTCTGCTACCCTTGTCCTTTCAATGGTAGAGGTCGTGGGTTTGAAAGATGCTGTCAAAGGAGTAATGAAGCATTTAAAATATTTATTAGAGAATATGAATAATTAATTCACAATTATAATGGATCGATCTAAAATTAAAAGCCAATGTTATGTGATGCATTGTGAGTGGGTGTGCATGTGCAACTGTTCCTGACTGGTCAGTCTCATCCTTTAACAGTGCTGTAGAAATTGGAGCTTGTGGAAGACAGGATCAAGCTTTAAGATCACAAAACCAGCACAACTGTAGCCATCTGTTGGACAACAATTATCTTCCAGACTGAAATAATCATCAAGTTTATCTAAAGGTCCCTATTCATACAAGTGTTTGGCAAATTGCAAATGCCATACGCTGGAATATGAGTTTCATGTTTGAAGTGCCCCCATGGTGTAAAATTAATCTGAATTATTTCTATAATCAATTCATGTATGTTTGATCAAGAATTTCTGGGAAGTCTGCATTATTATAATGGTGTTGTTGCAGGGACCAATTTAGGCTGCTCAGGTCCCATTTTGGCATATTTGGAAATCTGTGGCATAAATAACTTCCACCATTACTTATGCCACTCCACTGTCACCCTTGCCAAAACAGTTGAATAAATAAATATTATAGCCATATCACCATTAAAGATAAAAACGATGTTGAATTTGCTGAATAAAATCCAGAGATTCCTACTCCAAATATGAGATTATTGCAGAACGGCATGGCTGGTCTAAGTATACGGGAATCATAAACTGGAACAAATTTAAGAGATGCAATGCTGTTCTTTAAAACCGTTGTTTTGCAAATTCTAAATTTTCTGAATCATGTTGATCAAAGCTCACACTTTTGCAAATGTTTAATGAAAATGTGAGTGTTATTTATAAAATATTGCTAAATCCTGTAATCGTAAACAGGAGGATAATCCTTGATACATTGTGAAATTGGAATGACCGTTATCTGTATTCATTCCAAAATAGCATTTTGAATGTCAATCGGGACAGAGGTACAGTAGTTGTCTTAAAATCGGCAGTTCTCAGTACAGCTAACATTCATTTGTATTGATATTTTTGACTAATTTTTTGATTGATGTTACTAAATGAACTAATAAATTGTGTTGAAATTCCCACCAAAAGCAAATGAACCAATAAATGTTTAACTATTCATTTGTTGCACTGCTTCCAATTTGCCACTTTTTTGGTGGTGGCTAATTCAGATTATTTATTCACCAAACTGTGGCCTAAATTCTTCAAGATGATTTGGAGTATGGTGGTCTAAGCAATATCACAACAGCATGAGTTCTGGACTACTGAAGTGACCATGCTGATTCACTTACAAATAAAACCACAAAGCATCAACCCTCATTAGGTCAATCAATCAAATCAATCCTATCTTTTCTAGCTACTAAGTGGGAATGAGAATATACCAAAATTAATCCTGTCCCTCAGTTTTGCTCCCCCTACCCCAGGGATGTTTTACTAAATTGTATAGGGTGGGTGAGGCTACACCGGGGGTACAGAAAATATTTACCAGGATGTTGCCTGGTATGGAGGGCATTAGCTTTGAGGAGAGGTTGGAGAAACTTGGTTTGTTCTCACTGCAGCGATGGAGGTTGAGGGGAGACCTGATAGAAATCTACAAGATTATGAGAGGCATGGACAGAGTGGATAGTCAGAAGCTTTTTCCCAGGGTGGAAGAGTCAATTACTAGGAGGAATAGGTTTATGGTGCAAGGGGCTAGGTTTAAAGGAAATGTACGAGGCAAATTTTTTTTTTTACACAGTAGTGGGTGCCTAGAACTCGTTGCCAGGGGAGGTAGTGGAAGCGGATACGGGCGTCTTGACAAGTACATGAGTATGATGGGAATAGAGGGATATGGTCCCTGGAAGGGTAGGGGGTTTTAGTTAAGTTGGGCAGCATGGTCAGTGCAGGCTTGGAGGGCCGAAGGGCCTGTTCCTGTGCTGTAATTTTCTTTGGTCTTTGTTCTATTGTGTGCAGTTTTGGTGTCCTTATCTGAGGAAGGCTGTCCTTGCTATTGAGGGAATGCAACAAAGATTTACCAGGCTGAGTCCTGGGATAGCAAGTCTGTCAAATGAGGAGACACTAAATTGGTAAGGATTATATTCATTGGAGTTTAGAAGAGTGAGAGGGGATCTGATAGAGACTTATAAAATTCTAATAGGTTTAGACAGGGTAGATTTAGAAAGAATGTTCCCAATAGTGGAGGAGTCCAGAACTGGAGGTCATAATTTGATGATAAGGGATAAAACTTTTGGAACTGAGATGAGGCAAAATTTTTTTAACTCAGAGTAGTGAATATGTGGAATTCACTATCACATAAGCCAAAATGTTGTGTGATTTCAAGAAGACATTAGATATAGTTACTGGGGCTAAAGGGATCAAGGGGTATGGAGGAGTTGGGGGGGGGGGCGCGGTGGGGAAATCACAACATCGAATTTGATGATCAGCTAAAATCAAAATGAATGGTGGAGCAGGTTCACAGGGCCAAATGGCCAACTCCTGCTTCTATTTTCTATGCTTCACCCCACTTCCCAAACTCTTTGAGCAAACATATTAGAGTAATTTTTGTCATCACTATTTGAACAATAAGTTGATGATTTGGACAAAACCCTGGTCACTGATAGACATTTTTAAACAGAAGATAGTGTCTCCACTGCTAATTTCAGGCACGTTCATTTGAACTCAACTTGCATTTGTTATTGCTGAAAAAGCAGGTCTGCTGGAACCCAAAAAACAATTATTAACTGAAAACAATCAAATTTGCTACAAACAATTACTAAAGAAATAATTTTTTGCACAAATTGTATAATGTTGCAGTTGTAGTGTCTCATTACCCTTTCTTTTTGCCTTGCTCTACCATCCAGTGTGTCATTTAATAAATCCTGTTGTCCACACTATCGCAGCCTTTCCCATTGTTCTTTCATTCCACCCATCCCTTTCTTTTTCTTTGTTTAAAAGTGTTAGATTGCTAACATTTTTGGTTCTGCATAAAAAGTTACAGGCTTAACATGTTAACCTTATTCCTCTTTCCACAGCTGCTGCCTGACCCACTGAATATCTTCAGTATTTTCTGATTTCCTTTCAGATTTCCAACATTGCCTTTGTTTACAGAGTGACATAGTTTTCCTCTAAATCTTGCCGACTCAAAATCACCCTGATACCGTGAGACAGTTCGCATACTGATTTGAGCCAGAACTAAAAATCCAACTACAATTCTGTCAGGGAACTCCTGCTTCGATGTTGTGTAACAATACTGAATTCTGACAAATAACACACATTTCTTGACAGACTTCCTTGTTTGGAGGACATGCTTTCATGTCACTGCAATTGAAAAATAACAAAAATATGGCCCACTATTACTAGCAGGGTCTGTATTTACTGGACGGCTTTGAAATCTGGGCCATTTATTGCAGTTGATGGATGGGAGGCAAAAATTTGCTGGGAAAGTAAGAGAGAATTAAGGAGTGGGATTAGGTAGGATACTCTTTCAGCGAGCCAGTGCAGACTTGATGGGCTGAACAGCCTCCTTCTGCATTGTTAAGATTCTGTGATTTTGAATCTTTGTTTCAGTCAGTGTTTGATGGAGGAAAGGCCTGTGCCCACTGATGCTGATTTTGGATAAGACTTTCAAACACACAGCAAGGCTCTTCTTACATTCAGTGCATTGTAACAAGATATCTTTTAGTTACATTTGTTTTTTTCTGTATTCAGTGCATCATCAAGGTGCAAACAAGTGATAAGTGAAACTATTTTGCCTAAAAATAAAGAGAACACTATGATCAGCAACTTTAAAAGTAGTATCAGTAAAAATGGGTAATGCTTGTAGTTTTTTAGTCAACGTAAATGTCTGCCGATTTTTAAGTGGTAGAAATTGTAACAATGAATACTCTCAATTTTTTTCAAAAACAATAATTAAATCAAATCAGCATCCTTGTGATATACTGCATGCTATAGAATTTAAAACAAAGTACATTCTAACTCATCATGAGAACCGCCACCAAAGATACATTTTCACATGTATATTTTTCATAGAATCTTTAGACGACGTGAAAGACAACTGGACCAGATGCATTGATGTGGTTCACTCTCCATGTTAAAATTTTACAGTTTTTATATCAGCATTATAAATTCCTGGAGCAAAAATGTAAAATGCTGAAAATACTCAGTAGGTCATGTCGCATTTGTAGAAAGAGTAGTTAATCCTTCAAGTCAATGATTTTTCATCAAAAATTAGTAGTAGTAGTAGAGATGTAACAGATTTAAATGAAGTTCAGAAGTAGGGAAAGTAGCAAGGGGGTGAAAGAACAGAAGGTTATGGCTATGACAGGTCCCTTACCACTTACCCTTCCTCCCAGAACCACAATCAGGTTCTCCCTTGGCATTTCACGAGAGCAGCTTCTGCATTGAACAGATCATCCTCTACTACTTCCACCTTGATGATATTACCAAACACATCTTCCTTTTCCTCTCCTTTCTGCATCCCAAAGGGACCTTTGCCTTCTTGACACCCTGGTACAATCCTCAACGACCATCACACCTCCTCCTCACTCAATCAGCTTCTCATACAAATACAAGATGAAATATCCCGCATTTTTACCCTCTTGTTCACTGTCTAGGGCCCTTAACACTCCTTTAAGCTGAAATGCCGATTTACTTGGTCTTCTTTCAATTTATCAGACTGTATTTGTTGTCTGCTTTGCCTTGGGGAGACCAAATGCAGATTGGGTGATTGTTTTGTGGAACACCCCCATTCAGTCTGCACTTATTACCTTGAGTTTCTGAACATCTGTCATTTTAATTTGCTGCCACTGCCAATCTGATCTCTCTGTTCTTGGCTTCCTACACTATTCCAATGAAGATGGCCCAAAACTTGAGGGATAGTGTCTCACCTTTCAGAACTTTACAATCTTCCAGTCTCAATACTTGAGTTCAGATCCTAATGAGACTCCCATTTTTTTTGGACTACAGCTGTTGGTAATATTCCGTTATGTTTACAATTCTCCAGATCCATCTTTAATGGTTCTAATTTTGCCTAGGACCCTCATCCCTTCTGTTACCTAAGCTCTCCTGCTTTCCATCTTGTTAGACATTCCTATTTATTCTTCTTCTTCTCATCCTGGTCTTGCCTACTTGGCTGCTCAAATTGCTTTAAATCGCTAATTTTCTCCAGTTCTTATGAAAGGCCATCAACTTGAAACATGAACATTTTGTTTCGTTCTGGCCTGATGAGTATTTCCAACATCTTCTGTTGGCATTTCTTATTTTCAGCATTTCCTGGAAAGTTAAATATTTTGCATTTGTATCACAAATTCTTGCGTTTTCATTTGAAATGGAGCATTCCAGTGCAAACTCATCAGGCTGTGATTTCACTCTCCAGCCACTGGTGATCTGAAGTGCCATTACAATTGCGGAAATGGGAATTTATAATGGACAAAATTGATAACAAGCAGACATCCGTGCCAACACTGTATGCATGTGTGTTTATGTGTGGGTAAATAAATGAGCTGGACTCAGGTACTGAAGGCTCAATATCAAATCAAGCAAAATGGCAACCAAGGTCATGGGGGCGATTCTCCCCTCCCATTGCACTAGTTTTCTAGCGTAGCAGGGTGGGAGAATCTCACATCCGGACATGCACGGGATTTGCACACATGTTCCTGTTGCATGAACATCTCCCAACCCTGGATTTCTGGCACTATCAGAGCAGCAGTGGAAACTGGCAGGAGGATCAGGTAATTTTAATCTTGACATAGGGCAGTGCCAAGGGGCTGGGCCTGGTGAAGGTGTGGCCAAGGGAGTAATAGGTGGGGGTCCCATTGCCTCTTTGGATGGGGGCAGGAAGGAGGCCAGAGGATGGAGTCTGCCTGCGGAGCAGGGAGTAGAAATCAACACTGTTGTGGGGTGGCGGGGCGGTGAGCGGAGGAAGGACACACTGCTTGGGGGATGCCAGAGATTTGGGGGGGGGGGTGGGGGAGGCCAGAATGGAAGTGGATATAGGGGTCAAGACTGGCCTGGGAATGGTCGGGAGGGCCCGCGATCAGGCTGTTAAGGGTTGGGGGGGGGGGTGCAGGGGCAGCACTATGGGGGCTGCGGGCTGGCCAACAATTGAGCTGGCCTCAAACACGAAGCTGACAGTGCGGGGCCATTGTGCATGCACACAGACGCACTGGTTTCAGCTTCCCAGGCAGGAATAGACCCCACTCCCCGATTTATACCAATATTCATGCTGGTGGCCTCTGCGTGAATTACTCTCACACTCTCAGAGTGCAGGAGGTTCTAGTCTGAACTCCCGCTGAAAAAACCAACGTGAATTACTTCAGCTTTCTCGCGAATTTGACACTTGGAATTTTTTTGGAAGAATTCCACCTATAAGTGTTAAGAGGATGGTAAACAGCCTTAGGAGAATTAAACGGTAAAACAGTCAGCAAATGGATGTTACAAATAAAACTGAAGTGCAGAGACATCCAAGAAAACACATTTTGACAGAAAAACGAGAGGAAATAAATACAAGGGGTTAAAAAATGGTGAATCTTTAAGTGGATCAGAAGACAGACATTTGCGGCTTCAGGTACAGAATTTTCAAAAAGGAATCCAAGGTAGCCTAGTAAGTACTGTTCCTATTAGTTTCAATCTGCAGATGCTCTCCAGCATGTGAAGATTCCTTCATTACACTCATTACTTGAGAGTTGCAATTCGATTTAAAATTCAAGTATTCACTTAGAATCATAAAATCCCTACAGTGCAGGAGGCCGCCATTTGGCCGATTGAGTCTGCGCTGACATCAACTTCACCCAAGCCCGACCCCCTTAAACCCACATATTTACCCTGATAATCTCTCTGATACTAAAGGGGCAATTTAGCATGGCCAATCCACCTAACCCGCACATTTCAGGAGCTTAATTATCACAACCATCTGAATGAAAAGCTTTGAGCATCTAAGATGATGCTGCCGCAGCTCTCAAGTAGTCATGATGTGGGTATGCCGGCGTTGGACTGGCGTAAACAGAGTGAAAAGTCTGACAACACCAGGTTTTAGTCCAACCTATTTATTTGATAATATACTCACAAGCTTTCGAGGGGACTGCCTCTTCGTCAGGTGAATGGAGAGTTCTGGCCTCAGACAGAGCATATAAAGCACAGACAGTTTAGAGATTACTGATTAGAATGCGAATCCTTACACCTAACCTGCTGTTCAAGACCTGAAGTGGCTGATAATGTGAGTGGAAGGAGCACTGATCACAGTTTAAAGAGATGTGTATTGTCTCCAGACAGTACAGTAAGTGAGGTTTTGCAAACCCAGGCAAGTCACGGGGGTTACAGATAGTGCGACATGAACCCAAGATCCCTGTTGAGACCATCCTCATGTGTGCGGAACTTGGCTATCAGTCTCTGTTCAGCGACTCTGCGCTGTCGTGTGTCGTGAAGGCCGCCTTGGAGAATGCTTACCCGAAGGTCAGAGGCTGAATGCCTGTGACCACTGAAGTGTTTGCCAACAGGAAGGGAACAGTCTTGCCTGGTGGCTACGACAACGGATGAATGAACATTGCTCGACAGTCACCAGGCAAGACTGTTCCCTTCCTGTTGGCAAACACTTCAGTGGTCACAGGCATTCAGCCTCTGACCTTCGGGTAAGCATTCTCCAAGGCGGCCTTCACGACACATGACAACGCAGAGTCGCTGAACAGAGACTGATAGCCAAGTTCCGCACACATGAGGACGGTCTCAACAGGGATCTTGGGTTCATGTCGCACTATCTGTAACCCCCGTGACTTGCCTGGGTTTGCAAAACCTCACTTACTGTACTGTCTGGAGACAATACTCATCTCTTTAAACTGTGATCAGTGCTCCTTCCACTCACATTATCAGCCACTTCAGGTCTTGAACAGCAGGTTAGGTGTAAGGATTCGCATTCTAATCAGTAATCTCTAAACTGTCTGTGCTTTATATGCTCTTTCTGAGGCCAGAACTCTCCATTCACCTGACGAAGGGGCTAACCCCGAAAGCTTGTGAGTATATTATCAAATAAATAGGTTGGACTAAAACCTGGTGTTGTCAGACTTTTCACGCAGCTCTCAAAGCCATGCCATCAGATTGAGAGAAATATAAAAGCAAAAGGAAATGCAAAGGCCATTTGCTTCATTGCTGTTTTTGCAAACGACTTTCTAAGGCACGGCAATATTATTTGTTGAGAGATCTCTGTGGCATCAAACTAAAGTAGCAGAAGACTATTTGTTGAATGGTTGAGTGAAAATCAGTTCACAGCAAACAGGTTTTTTTTCTAACACAACAAAACATGTTCAAAAGCAGGATAGAAATTTTAAAGCTTTTTCAAGAAATATTTTATATATATAAAGTTTATATAGGTTTATCCAATCATTCATTTTAAGTTGGTACTTGTAATTGGTTCTAAAATTGATTAATCTCTTTGAAAGGAGTTTTGCATGATTAAAAATGACAGTGAAAACATTCAAATTAATTGGCAGATCAGGTCAAATATTTCACATTACCACCATTAAGCCTATACTTCAGACCATATAGTGCAAGGTTAAATATGAACAATACATTTTAAAAACATTTCTTCCTTAAGAAGCTGCATTAAAACAACAAAATAACATAAATCCATTCACATTTTAACTAACTTGCATTCCAACAATAAAATGTAGGCAAAGAGGGTTGCATTTTTAAAAATAAATATTTACAGGTAAGGGCCAAAAGGCATTGAGATGTTTATGTCCACTTCCAGGATGTTTTTTCCCATGAGAACAAACATGTTTTGGCTAGAATACAATTTATACCATCAAATACTATGTACTTCTATTATGGATTAAAAAGAAAAGGGAAAGAAACCACATTTTTTGTACTTACTGGTGATGATGGACCTTGAGTTACCTTGACATTAATTTCCATCTCCTGAACTTTCTTTTTCAATTCAATATTCTCGGTTTCCAATTCCTGAATCTGTAAAATAACTTTATCTTTGAAACTGTACAACTGCGGTCTCAAATATTTTACAATTTAAACATGTCCATATGCAGAAAACAGACTTTAGGACTACAATTGCCTGATTTTGGTAATGAAAAAGACTCGCATTAGAGGAGACCCAATATTCTTGAAGGACTAGGATATGTCATGATGATCAATAATAATCATAGAATCCCTACAGTGCAAAAGCAGGGAAGTCATGTTGGAGTCATACAGAACTTTGGTGAGGCACAGCCAGTAGCAGATTAACTGCCACCTGGGCCTCTAGGCTGAGCTTTAGTAAGGCCCCCTGATCTTGCCCCCGTCCCACACCTTTGTTGAATAGAATATAGTGACGTTAAGCGACATAAGATAACTTGCATCGTTGTACTATGTATAATGTACTACATGTATAATATAAAGATATATCAATTGCAGCCCTTTTATTCATTTATTTTCCATTTTCTTTACATTTGTACTTTAAAAAGCATCTGTGTTTTTTGGTTTACAAAAAAAGTGTCAATAACAGCATGTAAATCAACAGATCGAAGCATGTCTGATTCAATGTGCATGAGTGCCAGATGACTAAGTTTCTCATCACTCATTGTTGAGCGCAAATAGATTTTGAGCCTCTTCAGTGCCGAAAATGAACGCTCACCTGAACAGAAAATCTGTTTTGAAGTTTTCACTGACGGTAAATGCACTCAACAACAGTTTTGATGATGGATTATGCATTGATGATAGTGGGATTGATTTAGATGCCAAGGATTTTGATATTAATATTGATGAATTATCAGATGATGATTGTGAATTTGATGATACATTGATAGCACTGGAGGCAGTGGTGACAGTCATTGTGCTGTGGTGTGGGACTAATACTATGTAAGGGTGAACGTTGAAAAAAGTACTATATGTAACTAAGTATGCACTAAAATAAGTATGTATACATATTATAGCATGGCAATAAACTCTTTGTTACATTTATTTGTATTTATTTGCGTGTGGTACAAGTCCGGGGATGAAGTTCGTCTACTTATAGGTATTTGTTATATTAATTCACCCACGGGGTATAGTTATGAAAATTTATAGGGACAGTGCACTAATCTGGTGACATCCCTTTCAGGGTGTGCCAACACTGACTTTCAAGCATTTTGCACTGAAAAACAGATTTTATTCACCTACAAAGTGTTTACTTGGAACTTTAAATAAAGCAGGAATTAACTTGCTATAATTGCTGTGTTTTTCTTTCATTTCTGGACAGTGCAGTAAAACAGAAGGATTTTTCACCCAATGTTCTTTTTCAAATAATTTTTTTTTAGTACACAAAAGTGGAGAGAAAGCACCATAATTTCCATAACTAATGTGTAGACATAAACAACATTGCAATTTTATAATAATTTAGTATGCAAATATGTCCAAATGCTTTCAGAAGAAATGTATTGCAATCTGTTCACAGTTTATAAGACTCTGGATTTGTCAATTTAAAGTGAAATATTTTCCAAAGCATTACATCTGATATAATAGCTATTTAAAACTCACTCGTTTCTGCAAACTGGCAATCTGTTTTCTCGTCTCAACATCTTTTCCTCCTGTTTCCAGAAACTTCTTGTACGCTAAGTCAAAAGCTTGGCCAATAGTTAATGTTATTTCTTCAGCCTACAACAGATTAAAAAAAATCTCAACCAGTGTCTAAAAGCTTCATATCACAACAGTGCCTACACTTCAAAATATTTAATAGGCTATAAAAACTTTGGCAAGTCCTTAGGCTGTGAAGGATACCAATACAAATTTGTTTTCCTCTTCGACAGAAGTTTCACGACAAGCATATTTATTGGAGATGGGGAGGTCTAGTGGCATAGTGGGTAGCGCCCTTGCCACTGTGTCAGCACCTCTGGGTTCTAGTCTCATCTAGGACTTTAAGGCCAAGGTGGTGAAAGGCCAGCAACCTGTCCCATGAAATTCCAGCTAAGGGAACAGACATGAGGACACATGCATGTGCTCTGTCCACTTCATGTGTCTGTAGGCACGGAAGGGAAGATGGATGAATATTTATTAAAATTGGAAATATCATAAGAGATTGCATATTCCAGTTGATTCAAACAATCAATTAATATGCACTGAGTATATATCAGAGTCTGAAAACTTAGAGTCAACTTGTACAAAAGCAAACAACATACTTGGTAGTTCCTATACTCCTAGAATTGGGAACATTGTACTGTAACTCTTATATTTGGCTTAAATTGATGGATTTTCTTTTACAATACATCAATAATCACCATTTTCAGAAAACCAAACTCATTCAATAGATAAAGTTTCATCCTTTTAAAATGCTTTACCCAATATTTCTTGGCACATTTAAAGCTTAAAAATGAAGATTACAGGAGACAATATTATATAATTGCAATCATGCATTGATTATAATTTTAACAGTTTTTGCTTTCTTCCCCCTGGTTAGCACAGCTTCACTGAGAGGCTGCGTGCCAATGGAACATTATCAGCTTAATTGGTTGCTGAATGGAATTCCCTTTGTTTAGTTTTTTTGCTAAAACACAATGGCACAGGGATGCCAATTGGGTCCTAAAATGTTCATCCATATCTTGTAGCACCGTGACATCAACATTTACAGGCAAAAGACATCAACATTTACAGGCAAAAGACATCAACATTTACAGGCAAAAGACATCACCTGGGATGTTAGATGAGGCAGTGATATAACTGCACAGGGTGATTCTCTGGTGCTGCTAGCTGCAGCTGGGATTCCTGACAGCCCCTTGAATCAGGCATGAGGGCCAAAACAGAATTCTCGCCGGACGTCAAACCCATTGCGAGTCTCCCAGCCCACAGTGCCATTCCCGATCAGATACTTATCCAGAGTGGGCAGGTACCTAATGAGTACATGTTGCAATTCATTTGGGGCTGGCTGCTCAGGCATTCCAAGTGGGAAGTCCATTGGGTGCCAATTAGTGCAGGTCCTGGCAAGTGTGGGCCTGCCACCTATGACTCCAAAGGCGAAAAGGAGATACATTCTGTGCCTATATGCCCCTCTGCCATTGCCAAGTGCAAAGGGAGGGCTCCCCCAAGGGACCGGTGAGTTGGATGGGCTTGGGCTGGGAGTGAAGTGGTTGACCTTGGATTCTCCCATGGGATGGGGGGTCTCATGGCTGGACTACCCCTTCTTGCCCTGGGAAAAGTGGAGATCACTCTTAGGATGATGATTTCAAGCAACTTTCGTTGCTTGAGCCCGTATTCTTGTTTGTGTTCTGTAAAATCTTTGACATGGCCTGGTTACATTAATATCCATGCCCCAAGTACTGAGGAAACTTCAAAGTCACAACAGCTCTTCATTCCACAAAAGGGATTGCCTATGCTTCCTTTCAAGAGGTCCAAGGTGTGAGCAGATGCTTTCGACCTACTCTGATTGAAGGAGTTTCACGAGGGGGATTCCTTTGATTTCTCTCATAAGCACCAGGTGTGAACAGTCCTTTTTAAAATACTCTAATTGACAAAAGATGTCAGTTTCACAAAGAGTATTCCTCTTTGTAGTCTGAATGAGTTGCTGCCTGACCACTTTGAATTGTTTTGATTGGCAGCTCTAGAGCAGACCAAACAATTCATTGTTGATACAATTGGTTCACGCTCCAGTAAGCCTCAAGCACTTCCTCTTTTCGTCACAGCTATTTCTTAAACACTTCAGTTTCTTTTTATATCTCTGGCCACGCTGAGAAATGTAAATGCTTTGTTTACATACAATTTCCCACTCCAGTATCTTTAACTACCCTCCTGATTGACAGGTTCAGCCTATTTCACAGCAGGCAATAGTTCTGTTAGTTTCCCTTCGTAGTTGATTAAATCTGATGTGCTTAAACAGGCTCTCTCTTTGATCCCTAGTACCTACTGGTGTCAGCAGCTGTTGGTTCTTATGCAGTATTTTTTAAACAGGCTTGTTCTTTGTTCCAAAGATCTTGGCTGACTCCGATTTTCCGTTGGTGGCAGTACTTAGTTTTTATTTGGGAGAATCGTGGCCTGTATCTTCTACATATAGAGAAGACATACAGTGTGGTATTGGAACTGCTGGTAGGATATCCATTCATCCCATTTTACACAGGACAGCCTGGTTTTCAGTTGTCTGGTACCAAACTGATTTACGTCCAGTATTTTTACTTTGAAACACCCAGCATCTAACAACCACTATTGATTGTTAGATGTTTTATTGCTCATCATTGGTTAATATCAATTATTTAAAATCACAATTATGTTGGCCCTGTGAATGCCGACAAAGATCCTATTGGATCTATCTACATGTGCGTCCGTTGCTTGCATCATTAATAACACAGAATTTTTGGCTTCTTTGCCATGATTTTGGGATGGATTTTGGGAAAAATACTGTTAAAGAGACAGAAGGGCAATTTCTTAACTAATAACAGGCATTTTGAATCCTAGGGAAAGGTCATTCTATCGTGTCTGATAAAGCTCAAGTGACCATCAAAATCAGCTAAGTTAAATATGTGCACAACGGTAGTAACAAAATCAGGATATTTCTTCTTTTTTGAAAAAAAAGTGCCATTCATGTTTTATGCTGATTCATTTTCTTGTTTCTTTTAAAATACGAGCAAGAATCTATATTTTTGGAATTTTGTCTGTGGTTTTTTGTAAGTTAGCTCCGGAGTCACTTGACTGCAGTGATAGGTCTTTTCTGGGATCCTAGAATCTGAGAACCTGCAGAAGTCCTGCCCACCAACATCTGCTGGGCAGAGGTTGGCAGAACATAAGAACATAAGAAATAGGAGCAGGAGTAGGCCATCTAGCCCTTCGAGCCTGCCCCACCATTCAATAAGATCATGGCTGATCTGAAGTGGCTCAGTTCCACTTTCCTGCTTTCTCCCCACAACCCTTAATCCCCTTGACTACCAAAAACCTATCTACCCATGTCTTAAATATGTTTAGCGAGGTAGCCTCCACCACTTCAATGGGCAGAGAATTCCAGAGATTCACCACCCTTTGAGTGAAGAAGTTCCTCCTCAACTCCATTCTAAACTGCCTCCCCCTTGTCTTGAGGCTGTGCCCTCTAGTCCTGCTGTCCTTTGAGTGGGAAGAACCTCTCAACCTCTACCCTATCCATCCCCTTCATCATCTTATACGTCTCAATAAGATCCCCCCTCATCCTTCTAAACTCCAACGAGTACAAGCCCAGTCTATTCAGCCTCTCTTCATAGTTCAACCCCCTCAACTCCGGTATCAGCCTAGTGAGTGAACCTCCTCTGCACTCCCTCCAAGGCCAAAATATCCTTGCGCAAGTGCGGCGACCAAAACTGCACACAGTACTCCAGCTGCGGCCTCACCAGTACCCTGTACAGTTGCAGCAAGACCTCCCTACTTTTATACTCTATCCCCCTCGCTATAAAGGCCAGCATCCCATTTGCCTTCCTGATCACCTGCTGCACCTGTAGGCTGGGTTTTTGCGACTCATGCACAAGGACCCCCAGGTCCCTCTGCACCGTAGCATGCTGCAGCTTTTCGCCCTTTAAATAGTAATCCCTCCTACTATTATTCCCGCCAAAGTGGATAACCTCACACTTGCCAACATTGTATTCCATCTGCCAGGTCTTCGCCCACTCGCGTAGCCTATCTAGATCCCTCTGCAGACTTTCTACACCCTCCGCACAATTTGCTTTTCCACATCTTTGTGTCATCAGCAAATTTCGACACCTTACACTCAGCTCCCTCCTCCAGATCATCTATATAAATGGTAAATAGCTGAGGCCCCAGCACCAATCCCTGGGGCACTCCACTAGTCACCAACCGCCAATGCGAATAGCACCCACTGACACCTACTCTCTGCCTCCTATTAGACAGCCAATCCTCTATCCACGCTAACACCTTACCCCCAACTCTGTGCCCCCTAACCTTCTGTAACAATCTTTTGTGCAGCACCTTATCAAACGCCTTCTGAAAATTGAGAAACACCACATCCACCAGTTCCCCTCCATCCACCGCACTAGTCACATCCTCATAGAATTCCAATAAATTCATCAGACACGACTTCCCCTTAACGAATCCGTGCTGCGTCTGCTGTATCAAATAATTCTTCTCAAGGTGCCTCGCTATTTCTTCTCTGATGACGGATTCAAGCATTTTTCCTACAACAGATGTTAAACTAACCGGCCTATAATTCCCTGCCTTTTGCCTGCTACCCTTTTTAAACAGTGGCGTAACATTAGCCGTTTTCCACTCTTCCAGCACTTCCCCAGAATCCAGCGAGGTTTGGAAAAAGAGAGCAGCCCGCTGCTCTCTTTGTTAAACCCACCGAAGGCTCAGGGTCATTGGTAGAGCCAGGCACAAGGAGGAGTGAGGGGTCATGCGGGAAGGTTGTCCATAGTTAAGTTAGGGGGTGACTCGCAGCAGGCCCCACCTTCCCAATACCAGGTCCCTCATCAGGCACACCTCTAAAATGAGGGACACCTCCCCAGCCCCCCGCAGAACCCAACCTGTCACACCGCCCAAAATAAATGCCTCTGCACCACAAAATTTGCCAAGAAAGACAGCATTAAGCTTGTCTTTGGATCCAAAGATATTTTTTGCAACCAGCATTTAAAAAAACGTTTTTGAAAAAGTTTATTATTTACAAGTAGGTTTACATTAACACTGCAATGAAGTTACTGTGAAAATCCCCTAGACACCACGCTCCAGTGCCTTTTTGGGTACACTAAGGGAGTATTTAACATGGCCAATGCACCTAACCAGCAGGTCTTTGGACTGTGGGGGAAACCGGATCATCCAGAGGAAACCCACGCAGACATGGGGAGAATATGCAAACTCCACACAGTGACCCAAGCTGTGAATTGAATCCTGGTCCCTGGTGCTGTGAGGCAGCAGTGCCAACCACTGTGCCACCACCCAGCCCCACAGCTTCTCAGTCACATTGATGTAAATCATTCTGTTTTGGCCCAATGAATCAAAACTAGATGGGTTCACCGCTTCCCAAGTGTCAGAAGCATTAAAAGGAAAAGGACAGCATTTCATGCCAAAATCATTGCAATTAATTTTTTTGTTGGTAAGCGAATTTGCAGACTCACCGATGGCTGTATTTTTATAAACGTGTGAAAACTGGAAACCTTTAAAGAAAGCAATAGTCCTGAACCAGGCCAGAAAGCAGTGCGAGTTTCCAATGCAAAGTACTTTGAAACCAGCATTTGAAATATTGGCCTAGCAAAGCCAAACCAGGTAAATTCACAGCATGAATTGGCCCGTAATGCCTGATCAGGATATCTGGCTCAAATTATTTTAGTCCAATGTAAGCAGCAGCCCGTCTCTGAGATTAATTCAGTCGTAACGTGCAAGGATTTCAAAGATGGTTGGAGTAAAAAGAAATGATATGCCAACAAATGCTATCTCTGTCAAACACTTCTGGTTAAACATTCAGGGATTTAAATCCTTTCCTGTTACAAATCATATCCAATATTGAAGGGGAAAACATAATGCAAAGCTTGTGGAGTCAAACATACCTTGTACTTGGGGAAATTTATGCATTTTCTGCTTCTGATCAACAGCCTTCATTTGGAAAGCAAAGTACTGCCATCTCCTCGTACAAAGGCATCTATCATTTTGCTGTATGACAGTGTCACATATTGTATTCTGCAACGAGCCTATAGTACAGGATTTGAATGACACCATAACTTCCACAGCCATGGGCGGAACTATACATATTCTCCTGCTGTCAACAGGCGATGTAGGTCAGTGGCTGCATGCCTGCTCACATGTATCCTCTTCACACACGACTTCTCAGTCATGTTGATGCAAAACATCCTATTTTAGAAAATCCAAATGCTGAAAGCCTACTTGTGCATTGTGTCCTTTGTCTCCTTTGAGCTGCCATAGATCTGCCATGCTTCCTCCTATAGCTTCTGCTGTTGGCAACCTCAGCCTCCCAGCAACAGTCCCATCTTTTATGGTTTCCTGTCCAAGTCAAGCAGTGCAGCTGCTGCTAAAAGCCTGAATCCAGCAAGCTGCATCTGGAGACTGTTACGGAAGCTAGAACTTGCTGGATTAATACAGACATTTTGCAAAAAAATGCAAACACACAAAAAAACGGACAGTTGTTCAATCACACTGATGAATCAAACTACCTGCACGGATTCTAATGAAGGAACTTTGCCCCTCTAACAGCTCATCGTGTTGCATACTTACACACTTTTCACTGTCAAACACATAACACATGTGTTTATTCGACTCAGCATCCTTGCAAATAAAAGTAAATATCTTCTTGTCAGTTTTGTCATCAGCACAGAAAGATATCCGGTGTAATTGGCAATTATGCAGAACTTCCTGCAATGTGAACAAAAATTGCATCTTTTAATCATGTGGAATTATAAATAATAGAATAGAAATCAAGTCACAAAAAATGAAGTCAGTGTAACATTTCTGAAGTAGCCATATCTTACAGATTCTGAATGAAGCCAGCATTTATAACTAGGCTCATTTGTTCCAATTAACATGCCTCATTTGCTCTAATTAACATGTCTCATTTTGATCCGCCTGAACTCTAATCAACTCAAACCACACCATCTTGCTGCATAATTCTCCACCTATCTCTGTCATGCAGATTCTCCATTCCTCACATAAAGAGTGCAAGACGAGCAGTAACAAGCGAAACCCAGAACAACATTACAAATAGCAATCTATCTTCTGTTGCAGTACATTATTCTTCCTGAGGCAATGGTTTATTTATTGGATTGCAAGCAACCGTCAACTGCTGGGCTACAAAGGCATTGTGGAAGATTGTCCTCAATTTTGAAAGTCATCTGGCATCAGAAAAAAAATTTAGAGTAATTATTCTTCCTCTTCTGCCTTCAACCAAGGTTTTTCTTTTCCTTTGATCTTATTGAAGAAACCTCTGAAAATGTCACTTTCAGAGACTACTGTTCCATGTTCAAATCTCTCCTTCCCTTAACCTTTGTCCATCAAAACTCTACATCCAGGTCTCTTGCAATGTCTTCTCCCCCATATATCTGTGGGATCCCCACAACTGTAAATACTGTCTAAGACAAGGGAACCAGACAGATGAGATGGAGAGAAACTAAAGGGAAGATTTAAATAGATTGGAAAGTCTTCTAGCATAGCTGGCTGCTTTTGATGTCTATGACCCCAAATTAAATAAATATTTATCTACATTATAAAGGGGACATAATTTTGTCACATTCTTGCCATTAATTGAATTAAATCCTCCCAGATTGCAAACACGTATAATAATTGATAGGTGCCCAGTGAAGCACAGAGGATATTAAGACTTACAGTAGAGTGGTTCACAGTGTTCATATTTATCACCAGCAACCCAAAGTGTGATTACAGCCTTGAAAGCACTTGAGCACATTTTCCCAATATGCATAGCAAAATTGATGGTGATTACTTTCATTTACAATTTGGGTTTTAATTTGAACAATGGTCACTATAATTAAACGCACTGTTCATCTGTGTCAACAATGTATCAGTGAATGAGTTAATAACTGTGATATATTAACATTTTTACATTATATAGGGTAATAACATGTACTTTGGGAATGAGGAAAACAAACTAAACATAAGAAACAGATCTGAGGCATATCATTTCACGTATGTTTTACATGTGTGGTTTCCTGACAATGACACACTAACCTATCATTCCTCAGTTGATGCTGCAATAAATTATTCCAGAGCACTGGTGTCTTAACTCTATTTAATTTATGTTTGCCAAAAGAGAAGATTTAAAAAAATATATAAACTATACAAGAAAAAAATTAAATCAAAGAAAAATGCAACTCAGTGGCATAAAAACAGAAGACAGCAAACACCTACTTATGTCCCAAATTCCATGAGAGTGAAACTTGGTTTTTGAAGTTGTGGGGGAGGGAGATAGAAAACAAAGTTTAATAATGTACTTGTCAAAAACAGATGAAATACCTTCTTACAGTATTCTCCCCTCCCTCCTCGTTTCTTTTTAAATATCCCATTTTTTAACCCTGTCTGAATCATAGAACCCTACAGTGCAGAAAGAAGCCCTTTGGCCCATCGAGTCTGCACCAACCACAATCCCACCCAGGCCCTACCCCCATATATTTTACATATTTTACCCACTAATCCCTCTAACCTAAGCATCCTAGTCTACTAAGGGGCAATTTTAGCATGGCCAATCAACCTAACCTACACATCTTTGGACTGCGGGAGGAAACAAGAGCACCTGGAGGAAACCCACGCAGACACGAGGAGAATGTGCAAACTTCACACAGAAAGTGACCCAAGCTGGGAATCGAATCCAGGTCCCTGGAGCTGTGAAGCAGCAGTGCTAACTACTGTGCTACCGTGTCGCCCAAACCCCATCTGGGTTTAGGAACGTTACATACTTCAAAATGTCAAAAGTATTAAAAGAAAAGGAAGATAGTTTTTCTTACCAGATGTACTGCAGATTTTTTTTTAGTAAGGAAATTTGAAGACTCATCAAGGGATGTATTTTTGTTAATACCTAGCAATTGCCAACCTTTCCAAAAAACAACCAGGTCAGCTTTGCAGCTGGTGATAGTTTCCCATGCAAAGTTTCTTTAAACCAAAAGAGAACTTAATTTATGCTTGATGTAACTTGCAGTTAAAATTTTTCAATCTATTATGCTGGTTTGTCCAATTCTGGGTGGATTATGATTATGAAGACTGTTCTGTAAACTGAGGCCAATGAACTACAAGATTGACTAATTACATTAAAACAGTGCCTATGTTTATTGGTCAGTTCCTAATGAGCTAAAATATTGATTCACAAATTTAGTTTAATTAAATAAATTTAGTTTAGTTTATAGGCAAGGAGAATCGGCCAAAATTTGGCAGATGGAGTTTAATGCGGATAAGTGAGAGTTTTGGCACAAAAAATAGAAAAGCAAATTATTACCAAAATGAAAAACAGATTCAAAATGCGTCTGGGCAGAGGGATCTGGATGTCTATGTTCGTGAATTGCAGAAAGTCAGTATGCATGTAATAAAAAAGGCAAAACTGGATGTTAGCATTTATTGCAAAGGAAATATAAAAGTAAAGAAGTGCTGTTGGTGAGACAACATCTGGAATATTGTGTTCAGTTTTCAGGAAGGATGTGGTGTCATTGGAGGCAATTCAGAGGAGGTTCACTAAATTGATTCTGGGGATGAAAGGGTTGATGTGTGTGGAGCGTTTAAACAGTTTGGCCTTATACTTGCAGGAGTTTAGAAGGACAAAAGGGGATCTGATTGAGGTATGTAAAATTTTAAAAGTGATGGAGAAAGTAAGCGTAGACCAAATGTTTTCTCCTATGGGGCAATCTGGGCATTAGTTGAGAGGCAGTAGATCTAAAACTGAGATGAAGTGGGTAATAAATTTGTGGAACTTATTGCCCCAAAGCACGGTAGAGTCTGAATCGTTGAATGGTTTCAAGGAGGAGATGGATATATTTCTAATTTTAAAAAATAGATAAAAGGGATTTGGGGAACAGGTGGGGAAGTAGATTTGAGATCAGGGAGAGATCAGTCATGTTCGGATTGAATGGCGGAGTAGCTCTTAGGCTAAATTTGCTGACTTCTGCTCCTAATTTTCATGTTGCTATGATTTTTTTCTCTCATTTATACATCAACACACACAATATAATTTGACAAAGATAATAGGGTCCCAGGTTTTCTTTTGTCATGCACACATCCCCACCACAAATGTTGGGGTGGGGGTGACTGGGCAGCACTTGGGGACGGATATGGGAAAGAAATGAAAGAATTCTTTACCTCCACCCCAGTGTCTCTCAGTTCCTGGATACCCTTTACAATTGCATCACTGTGCCTCATTCTTGCTTCCAAAATTAATCATTTTCTAATTTTTCCAGTAAATGTGTTCCACAACATATCTGCTCATTTCACCAAAGTCCCTGACTACCCTTCTAACCGTTTACAGAAATTCTGGTTTTGTGCTGACCGTAGATCAGAAATTATATTCTCGAGTCCAGGTCAGTTAGATCAAAAGGAGCTCTGGTCTCTATATTGACTTTGGGGGAATGCTGCAACACACAAACCTCCAGGCTGAAAACAATTGTTCACCACTAGACTCTGCATTCTTTAACTTAGCCATTTCCGGATCCAGGAAAGCACTGTCCCTTTCAATCCCATGAGCTTCAATTTTGCTATTAAGTTCATTAGATGGCAATTTATCAAATGCCTTTTGAAAGTCCACACCCACATAAAACTCATCAACAAAATCCATTACTTCATCAAAAATCAAATCAAGTTTGTCAAATACAAATTACCTTAAAAAAAATCCATGCCAACTTTCAATTATTAACTCATATTAATCTATACGGTCAATCAATAGTTTCCTAGATTAATGTCTCTAAAAGGTTTCTCCATCACTGATGTTTAGCTGATTGCAGTATGACTGTTGAGTGGATAATGTCCTCTTTTATTGAATGGGTTGTAGCATTTATAATGCATCATTCCTCTGAGACTGCCCCCACATCTGAGATTGGAGGAAGACAATCACGTAGAATGATTCTATTCAATCTCACCTCCAATCAATTGGATTTGATCGTTGATGTGAAGCCCCAAAACCTCTCTTGGAATTGTCTCCTCACACCTTGACGATTTCCTTGGAAACACAACTGGTATCATTCCAATCTACAAGGAAGGATTTCCCATACACATTATTGACATCACCCCCTTGCTTCTTGATCCTCATCCTTCATTCAAACGTACTATGGTGAAGTGTTTTGTCAGCTGGCAGCGGCAAGCATCCCCAATCCAAAGTCCTTGACTTTTTCCCTACTTCACTGGGAGTACTGTACGTATTGGTGGCTAAAGCGTCCTTGATAGATACCCAGGACAGGTTTCCATTCTTGGGGTAGAGGGAAATGTTTTCTACACTTCTTTGTAGTAAAAGCAGTTATAAGTCCTTTTTCATTGTTCTAAGGGATCATTCCTCTTTTTCTGTGTTGCTTTAGCCCCTGACCTTAGCTCACTTGGCCCATAAGGGGCTGGTTGAACAGAAGGAGCTCCTCTTAGATCTGCTCCCAGCTGTAGCCAAAACTGCCATTCATTGATGCAGGTCGCATAGGTTCTACGATGAGAGTGAATCAACAGTTTGTTTTACTCCCATGATCTTGCACAACATTTGGGTAATGATTTAGCAGCATGCTGGAGGCTATTAGCGACAACTCTATTACAAGACTGCCAGCAAATACAGTTAATAAGAACATAAGAACTAAGAGCAGGAGAAGGCCATCTGGCCCCTCGAGCCTGCTCCGCTATTCAATAAGATCACGGTGGATCTTTTCGTAGACTCAGCTCCGCTTACCCGCCGTTACCATAGCCCTTAATTCCTTTACTTTCAAAAATTTATGTATCCTTGCCTTAAAAGCATTTAACAATACTGTCTCAACTGCTTTACTGGCCAGAGAATTCCACAGATTCACAACCCTTTGGATGAAGAAGTTCCTCCTAACTCAGTCCTAAATCTGCTCCCCCTTATTTTGAGGCTGTGTCCCAAAGTGCTAGTTTCATCCGCCAATGAAAACAACCTCCCTGTTCTATCTTATCTGTTCCTTTCATAATTTTATATGATTCTACAAGATTCCCCCTCATTCTTCTAAATTCCAAAGAGTAGTGACCTCGTCTACTCAGTCGCTCTTCATAAGCCAACCCTCTCAACTCCGGAATCAACCTAGTTATATCCACTCTGTACCCTCTCCAGTGCCAGTATATCATTTCTCAAGTAAGGAGACAAAAACTGTACACAGTATTCCAGATGTGGCCTCACCAGCACCTTCTACAGCTGCAACGTAATCTCCGTGTTTTTAAACTCCATCCCTCTAGCAATGAAGGACAACATTCCCTTTGCCTTCTTAATTACCTTTTATAATTAAGGTACCTTAATACACAGCACAGCAGCATGCTGTAATTTTTTACCTTTTAAATTATAATCCATTTTGCTGTTATTCCTGCCAAAATGGATGACATCACATCTATCAACATTGTAATCCATCTGGCACACCCTTGCCCATTCACTTAAACTATCTGTATCTCTCTGCAAACTTTCAGTGTCCTCTACACACTTTGCTCTACCATTCATCTTCATGTCATCTGCAAACTTTGATATAGTACACTTGGTCCCCAACTCCAAATCATCTATATAAATTGTAAACAATTGCAGTCCCAACACTGTTTCCTGAGGCACACCACTTGTCACTGATAGTCAACCAGAAAAACACCCAGTTCTCCCCACTTTTTGCTTTCTGTTAGTTAACCAAAGTTGCAGAGATAGGGAAGTATTGCAATTGTGGATGCTGGAGACTTTGGGATAGCAGTTGTGTGTGCTCCAAAGTAGCAAGGGTGTATCTTTGGTGTCCCAAACATTAACCTGGCACTTCTCTTTGGCAGGACTTTACAGGTACACCACCCACAAAACTGGTCAAAATGTGGCATGCTGGTTCCAACCTAAAATGGCAACTTACGTCCAATTTACTTTATAGGACCCCAATTTCCATAGTAAAAGATGCCCATCACATGAAACAGGTGGCTGCTTTTGACACTTTGCATTGGCCCCTTGTTTTGAAAATGGCCCCGATGCAGGATGGATATTGATGGAATGTTCAGATCCATCAACCCCTTTTTGAGTCTATTGCTGCCCCGTTATCATCCCATCAGAAGCAGGGGAAGGCAGTGGCAATGATTCGTTGGAACAGAAGTCACTCAACACACCAATGAAGTGAGTATTTCCAGCAAGTTCTGTTTATGTTTGAGATTTACAGCATTGCAGTACTTTTTTTTATTGATAATTTCAATTCACAAAGGAACCCTGGAATAAAACTCAGGCACATTTAAAGTAAATGTAACAGGATTTAGTCAAGCTTCGCTTATATTCATCCTTTTGCTAGGATGTAGCTTCTTATTAAACTAAAACTATTTAAAATACATCATGTAAGAAAAACAGCGGTGAATCATTTTATAGTGCTCATCACTTGGAACAAGATATATTGCTCAATTTTGGAAAAAAAAACACATTTGGTTCAATGCTGTTGTACATTTTCAGCTCAATAGGAAAAACAATTCCAGGGTACTTATTGTCTGGGCTTGAAAAAGGAACTTCTAGAGAAAAATTACAGCAGTCACTCAGTCAGGAAAATTGCATTTTTGATTGCAATCTGGCTTGATTAATGCACATGCTGTCCCTACAGGCGGCAGTTCTTTAAAAGCAGAAAGAACAAGCAATGAAAGTAAATGAGTCGATTCCAATCATTATTCTCTTCAGAAAATACATGTTGCCTCAGACTCACTGTGAGGGTCAAGTTGTGATTGTACAGAGGATTGTTACAAATAGTATTTATCAGGACCAACTTATTGCTGTTATATTATGTGCAGAAAATATATTATGTGCAGAAAATACATTACGTGCAGAAAGTATATTGTGCTTGACTCGCTTTTTTTGCATTTAACATCTGTGTACAAATCTTAGCATTCTCTTTGGGAATTTGAGCTATTGTTAACGGCACCTACCTTTGTTGAGTAAGTGTGGAGGATGGGAGCTGGAGAGAGAGACAGAGAGGTAGACAGACTGGGGCCAACACTTCATGCATTAAGTCACGGGTGGGGCACGTGATCCCTATTTTCTCCAGGGTCGTTCGCAGTCGTGCTTGGGAGATTAATCTTTCATGCTTGGAGACTCTAGGACAACATGGATGGGTTATCAATCCTGTCACACACAAAGACACCGGGAACTTGAACAGGATTTCACACTCCACTTCAGAGGAAAACATCAGGGAGAGAGCTAATTGAGAGAGAAGTCCAATAGTGGCTTCCAACCAGTTTATACCTTAATACAAGTTAGCTCCTTCAGAGGTGGACTACAGAATTAGAAAAAGATTTTCTGAAAGTTGAGGTGGAGCTGAAGACACAGGAGGTAAAGGAAGTAAATAGTAAAATGGAACTAAATGGGACAAAAAGGTTATATGATGCATTTACACAACACAGCTACTGCAGGAGTCACAGCAGTATAAGCCTACTTTATTCTGCCCACATAGACTCAAGCATAGCCTAACCTGCTAATAGAAACTCCTCTACAATGTTTCTGTTATCTGTCATTAGAACACTTGCATTAGTATCATTTCTATTTTACTACCATTCCTATTTTCTCCTGGGAGTTGCCCACATCAGTGCCAGGGGGTTAATCAGTGGGCCACTAATGGACAAACCCAGGCTATTCAATATATGATATACAGTTAACCATCTATGATGGAAGACAGACCTTGGAATAATGTTCCCAGGGGCTGGATTTTCATCTCCACACGGAGATAGAAATTAGCCCACAAAATGCAAAACACAGTTTCCCTTGCAGAGAAAATTAATTTGTGTGCCTCTCCAACCTCATACCATTAATGTGTGACCTTTCCATGGATTCGAAAGAGCTTGGGTGCAAAACACACACCTCTCCTGAGGTTGCGGTCCCTATTTTCCAATGTACACTAGTTTCTTTCCTCCGAATAACCCTCCTTGGAGAGTTAGTAATCATTGAGAGAAACCTGTTAAGAAGACCAAAACATTCTGACAGATAAATGCAAAATGTTTTGACATTTTAAAATGTTACTATTAGGTAATCTTTGTTGAAAGGTAAAAATATCTAAGCAACTGCTGTCCTCCATTAATTGACAGGCATTTTGCTTTGAAATGGAAATACATGTTCTTTCAATTTCAATGAAACTGTTGCTATTATGGATGCTTGGCTGAGTTCCAAAAGCTATGGTGTAATTAACTTAGCAGATGTTTCTTGACACAACTGCTCAGGGGAATGATTGATTGTTTAAAGTGGTTGCAGTGACGTAATCTGCCTTTAATATGGTTTCTGACTACATGATTGTTTGTTTAGGCAATTTAATGGCCACTTAAGGAATTAAACATTTTTCCACGGGGTATAGTATTTTTGCAGTATCAATGATAAGTTTTCATGAATTTTATTACATGGATTCAAATGCAATTCATTTACACTTGCATTTAAAAGAATTCCTATTAGTACTGCATAGACTATCCACACTGGATGAGTGGTTATGGAGGATATATGGCAAGAGTGAAACAGTGTATGGAAACCTGAAGTGACATAGAAGGAGTATGTGGAATTTGAGGGGCATCAAATGGGCACTGGGAATTTGAGAGGCATAGCAAGGGCAGGGGAATTGAGTGGGCATGGAGAGGCCATACTGTGCATATGAGGTTTGACAGATGAGGCCTAGGGGGCATATAGATGGTACTGGAAGCTGGACTGCAATCACCAAGAAGTGAGACAGATTATCTAGCCAGCCTGCCTTCATATCCACATTCCTCCCATACTCCATCATGGCTTGTAAACTACGCAGCAAACCCATTATAAGACAAAAATTCTGGCTGAAGTCAGTCATGAGATAGGTGCATGGTTTCCATTGCAACACAAAACTCCAACCACAGAAATTTTATTTCAGTAAATTCAGAGTAGCTGGTGATGCACGGAGAATTTGTAGTTGCCAAAAGGAGAAGATTTCATTCCCATTTTAGAATAGCAACAATTGGAAAGCAAAAATAAGTACAGACCCTACATTTTGACTTCTGAGCCAGTGACTTTTCTTTCTGTTGAGGGCCACATGTTGTGGTAACAGTAGCGAGGGACACCAGCAGCATTACATGACTTACAGTGCCATGAAGAAACAGCTGCAGGACAACTAAAGATGAATGAGCTGCAGATTTCGGCTGAATGGCATACAATAAACACACAACGTGTTTCGAGTTCCATGCTGCTGGCATCAGATGGGCATCAATGCTACTGGCACACTTATAAACAACAGCCAGTGAAGGACGATTTTATATTCCAAAAAGTTCAAAGCAGAAACAGCTGCAATGTAATTAATACTGATAGGCAGGACAGAATGTGGCAAGAGATGAGAGGGTAAGTAAAGAAAGTGTGATGCAGCTAGCAAAGCAAATAGAAGTACAAGTGAAAGACTGAAAAGACACAAGTTAATTTTGGCAAGAAGTCAGTACTGTGGACAATGTTACTGCAAAGCGCTATTTTTGACAATCTGGCGAACCTTGGTCATGTTGTTTGGACACAGAACAGGGCATGTTGAACTTTGTGAGTTAAGCCCCTTACTCTTGTTTGAATAGGGAACAGGCATACAACATACCTTTCCAAAGAGTTATGATTGGGAAGCTTAAAATCAGTGTGGCAGCATCTTTTAGAGGGCTGAAGTTTGCCATTTAAAGGAGGATAAGTTGTGTTGCTGGATACATTAGTCATCATCGCACATGTGATCTGCACATTCAATTGGAGATAACTAGGTAGTGATGGAGTTAAGTCACTTTCGAAATGATGCACTCAGTTACATAGGCTCTGAATCAAATTAAGCCTCAGTCACAGAATGTCTAAGCCAGGCTGGTCAACAGAACTCCATATCGGATCACTGAGCAGCCAGTCTGGTTCACTATAGACCTTGTGGAGACAGAATGGTCACTGAAGGCAGGGTTTCTTCCCATTCAAGATGCAGATAATCCTTTAGTTCAAAGATCTGAGAATTTGATCTGTCCCAGCTGCTACTCTCTTTGTAAGTGTTCGCAATTTTAGCAGCTTAACATTCACCAGTACCAGTCTCTCTAAGCTTTAACACTGTCTTCCTGCACTTAAGTGGAGTCTGTCTTCAGGGAAACCGAGGGAAGCATTTTAATCACAGAAAGTGTGCGGGTTTGAGTCTGGTGGTGATGGGGGTGGGGAGGAGGGGAGCAGGTGAAGAACATTAAAGCCTGAAACATCTGAATTCTGACATAATCCCAACTTCCAATCCTACTACTTTGGGCTTTAACTGAGGCAGGAAGTTGCGTGGGCAGCCATCCCACTCTAGGGAGATGGGCTGGCCCCTTAACTATTATAATGATACTCCAAGCCTCACTGTTTTGTAATTTGTAAAATCTAGTTAGGTAAATGCTATAATTAAGAAAGCCCACCAATGCCTCTACTTTCTCAGAAGATTAACTAAAATTGGTGTGTCTGTTATGACTCTAATCAATTTTCATAGATGCATCACAGCTTGGTATGGCTCCTGCTCCAACCAAGAATGCAAAAAAAACTACAAAGGGATGTGAACGAAGCCCAGTTCAACACAGAAACCAGCCTCTGTCTACACTTCCTGCTGCCTCAGAAAAGCAGCATAATCAAGGATCCCATGCATCCCAGACACACATAACATAAGAAATAGGAGCAGGAATAGGCCATCTAGTGCCCTTCGAGCCTGCCCCACCATTCAATAAGATCATGGCTGATCTGAAGTGGATCAGTTCCACTTTACCGCTTTCTCCCCATAACCCTTAATTCCCCTGTCTATCAGAAACCTACCTACCAGTGGCTTAAATATATTCAGCGAGGTAGCCTCCACCACTTCAACTGACAGAGAATTCCAGAGATTCACCACCCTTTGAGTGAAGAAGTTCTTCCTCAGCTCTGATCTAAACTGCTCCCCCCTTATCTTGAGGCTGTGCCCTCTAGTCCTGCTATCCTTTCTAAGCAGAAAGGATCTCTCTACCTCTACCCTATCCATCCCCTTCATTATCTTATATATCTCTGTAAGATTCCCCCCTCAGCCTTCTAAACTCCAACGAGTACAGACCCAGTCTATTTAGTCTCTCTTCATAGGCTATTCCCCTCATCTCCGCTATCAGCCTAGTGAACCTTCTCTGCACTCCCTCCAAGGCCAATCTATCCTTCCGCAAGTGCGGCGACCAAAACTGCACACAGCACTCCAGCTGTGGCCTCACCAGTACCCTGCACAGTTGCAGCAAGACCTCCCTACTTTTATATTCTATCCCTCTCGCTATAAAGGCTAGCATCCCATTCGCCTTCTTGATCACCCGCTGCACCTGCGGGCTGGGTTTTTGCGACTTGTGCACAAGGACCCTGAGGTCCCTCTGCACCGTAGCATGCTGCAGCTTTTTGCCCTTTAAATAATAATCCCTCCTACTATTATTTCTGCCAAAGTGGATAACCTCACACTTGCTAACGTTATACTCCATCTGCCAGGTCCTCGCCCACTCGCTCAGCCTATCCAGATCTCTCTGCAGACTTTCCACACCCTCCACGCAACTTGCTTTTCCGCTCATCTTCATGTCATCAGCAAATTTCGTCACCCTACACTCAGCCCCCTCCTCCAGATCATCTATATAAATGGTAAACAGTTGAGGCCCCAGCACCGATCCCTGCGGCACTCCACTAGTCACCAACTGCCAACCAGAATAGCACCCATTGATACCAACTCTCTGCTTCCTATTAGACAGCCAATCCTCTATCCACACTAACACACACTTTCACTTTCTTCCATTCGAAAAAGAATCAAAACTCCAAGATCACAAACCAACTCAAGAATAGCTTCTTCCCTGCTGCCAACAGAATTTTGAATGGATCTACCATATATTAAGTTGATCTTTCGCTACACCTTAGCTGTGACTGTAATACTACATTCTGCACCCTCTCCTTTCCTCCTCCCTTATATACTCTATGATGTGTTTTGTCTGTATAGCGGATAAGAAGCAATACTTTTCACTGTATGTCAATACATATGACAATAATAAGTTAAATCAAATTAAATCAAAATCAAATCCTCTACCCCGGAGCTTCGAATCACCCCCAGACTTTCAACCTTCTCTTCTGCCTTCCCGCTCCCCTACCCCGAACCGCAAAGTCCTCCAATCACCTCCCCCTCTTTCAAGGCCCCAAACAGGCCTCAACCATCTCACATCCCACCCCACCAGCCGCCACATGGTGTAGATCAAACAGTTTAAAGTTTGCTCGCTATATATTTCTTATAAATTGGGATTAGGCATAAACACACCATACATTGCTGTATGCTTATGACAAATATGAGTTTATTTTAGTTCTGACTTGTCGCAAGTTCACTTTGATTAAAATTTGTTATACATTGTAAATACAGTCATCTAAATTTGTATCATTAATAACTGCCTCAAATCACAGAATTACTTACTTTTGTTTTGGAGTCTAAGATTTTGACACCATAGATGGAGATTTGCAGTTCAACCTTGGGAGTCTTCTGACCCTCTGATTTCTTTATGTGCCTTGCAAACTATATAAAAAAAAGTAAAGTAGTGTCAAAATTGTATCTCTGCCAATATTCCCCCAGTTTTTGTTTGCTCAAACAGCAATTTAGAGGATAATTTATATGCATATGAGAAAAAAGGTTCCTTACATTATAATCTGGAAAACAGGAACCGTATTAAAATTATTCAACACTTCGGAAAATCCTCAAATAAATACACAAGCACTGAACTTGTATTTTTGAAAAGCTCAATTGGTGTCGAAACCAATCAACAGCTCTGACTTTGTACATTTCACTTCGGTGAAGTCTGTCAGCTTTACTAGGTTCAAATGATCAAACTGGCTTAATCAGAGCAATTTGTTCAATTATTTTTGACCTAGTCCTGCCAGTTTTCATTATCAGTCCCTCCTGATCATTATTAAGATGTGTTTCAATGATAATGACAATCTTCAGTTGACTCATTAATGGCATGTTCATTTCACTACCCTACCACCGAGAGCAACTGTCAATGAAATCAAATTAATAAGATCTGAAGTTCAATTAATGAGGCAGTTCCTTGATAGCCTTGGAAGCAACATAAATTGAGCTGGTATTGTTGCAGGGCAGCCATGTATTCTATTCAATACCCAATGAGCTGTTCAAACTATTCATGGGGGCAAACAACATTGTTTAACATTTATTAGGAATAATATGGCAGTTGGAATCAAAATTATGAAAATAATTAATACAAATTACATTTTTCATTTGCTATTCTGCTCACACAATGGGTCCAAAGTTTTCCACGAAAATGTACTTTATACTTCATTTATATTGTAGCATAATTCCATTAGGACATCACTATTCAAAAAGGGAGAGAGGCAACAAGTAGTCAACTATAGGCCAGTTAGTTTGATCCCTATGGTGGGGAAGCTGCTGGAATCAAATTAAGGAGGAAGTGAATGAACATTTGGAAAGGTACAGCTCAATCCACAATTGTCAGCATGGATTTATGAAAGGTAAGTCATGCTTGACAAACTTGCTCGAGTTCTTTGAGGATATGACCAGCAAGGTGGATAGTGGGGAATTTGTGAATGTGGTATATCTGAACTTCCAGTTGGTGTTTGACAAGGTGCCATGTAAGACTGATCCAGAAGGTAGATCACAGGGGATTGAGGGTAGAGTACTGGAGTGGAGTGAGGATTAGCTAACTGACAGAAAGCAGAGGGTCGGGATAAATGAGTCCATATGATGGACTCTAATTCTAACGGATTTCTCAAACATGACCTCCCCTTGTCAAAGCCATGCTGACTCAGTCCTATTTTATCATGAACTTCCAAGTACTCCGTGATCTCATCTTTAATAATGGACTCTTAAAATCTTGCCAATGACTGAAGTCAGGCTAACCAGCCTAATTTCCCGTCTGCTGCCTCCTTCCCTTCTTAAACAGCAGCATTATATTAGCTACTTTCCAGTCCTCTGGGACCCTCCCTGCTTCCAGTGATTCCTGAAAGATCACCACCAATCCCCCACAGATTCCTCAGCTATCCGTTTTAGAACCCTGGGGTGTAATCCATCACGCTCAGGTGATTTATCCATCTTCAGACCTTTCAGTTTCCCAAGAACCTTCTCCTTAGTGATGCCACTACACTTACCTGTGCTCCAGATTCTCCTGGAGCTCTGGCATCCCATTGGCATTTTCCACCGTGAAGACGGATGCAAAGTAACTATTCAGTTCCTCTACCATTTCTTTGTTTCCAACTATTACTTCTCCAGCTTTACTTTCCAGTGGTCCAATGTCTATTTTTGCTCTTTCTTACCTTCTATATATTGAAAAAAGCTTTTTCTCTCTTCTTTTATATTACTAGCTAGCTTACACTCATATTTCACCTTCTCCCCCTTATTGTTTTTTATCAGCTGTCTTTTTCAGGTGGATCTATGGAACTCTTTGCTGCAGAAGACTGTGGAAGCCAGGTCATTGAGTGTCTTTAAGACAGAGGTAGATAGGTTCTTGATTAATAAGGGGATCAGGAGTTATGGGGAAAAGGTAGAATAGGGGTGAGAAAAATATCAGCCACAATTGAATGGTGGAGCAGACGTGATGGGCCAAGTGACCTAATTCTGCTCCTATGTCTTATGGTCTTATAATCTGCATGCAGAGAAAGAGAATAACACAGCAGAATTTGTGGATGATACTAAAATAGGTGGGAAAGCAAGCAGTGAAGAGATATAGGCTTGGAGAATGGGCCAAAGTAGGCAGATGGAGTTTAATGTGGATAAGTGTGAGGTTGTCCATTTTGGCAGACAAAAAAAGAAAGGCAAATTATAACCTAAATGAAAAGCAAATTCAAAATACAGGCAGAGAGATCTGGTGTCTATGTTCATGAATCGCAGAATGTTGGTAAGCAGGTGCAGCATGAATTAAAAAAAGGCAAATGGGATGTTGGCATTTATTACAAAGGGACTGGAGTATAAAAGTAGAGAAATGTTGTTGCAATTGTATAGGATATTGGTGAGCCCACATCTGAAATAGCGTGTCCAGTTTTGGTCTTCTTATTTGAGGAAGGATATGGTAGCACTGGAGGCAGTTCAGAGGGGGTTTACCTGATTGATTCCAGGTATGAAAGGGTTGATGCTTGAGGAGATTAAATGGATTGGTCTTATACTCACTGGAGTTTACAAAGATGAGAGGGGATCTGATCGAGGTATATAAAATTTTAAAAGGGATCGACAAAGTAAATATAAACCAAGTGTTTCCTCTTATGGGGCAACCTTGAACAAGAGGTCACAGGTATAGGTTGAGAAGCTGTAGATTTAAAACTGAAATGAGGAGGAGCTACTTCTTGCAAAGGGTGGTGAATTTGGGAACTCGCTGTCCCACAGCATAATAGAATCTAAATCGTTGAATCGTTTCAAGGAGGAGATACATATATTTCTCATTTTAAAAAAAGGGATAGGGGGATATGGGGAACAGGTGGGGAGGTGGAGAACCAGGAGAGATCAGTCATAATCTGACTGAACGGTGAAGCAGGCTTTAAAGGCTGAATTTGCCTACTTCTGCTCCCAACTCCAATGCTCCAATGAAGTTGTTCTATATTGTAATATGGTTCAGAATGTGATGATTTATGCTGCAAGATTACATGAACTCCATTTTCCATTTTGACTTCAGATCAGTGTTATGGGAATGCAGGGAGAAATAATCTTTTACTTTCGCCAACCCTCACAATTTGCCTCCAGAAACATAACTACAGGCTATAACTACAGGTCCACTTCTACTACACAATGAAGAGTAGAACAATGTTTTGTTTTAGAAGTAGGAATAGAACAATAGAGAGAGAAAAAGACTAGAATGGAATTTTTTGAAACCAAAATTCTACCTCTTGCCAGTTGTTAAGTAATCCAATAACACAATGCTTAAAATGCTTCATCTAAAAAGTGAAGGTCCTTTATCCATAATTTCTAAAATGAAGTAGAGACATTCTTGTTCCTCCAAATATTCAAATGCGTCATTTTACTTACCCTAACTACAATAGGAATATATTTGCGGTATGAATAAGGGGTTTCCATAGCATCAAGTCTTTTCAACAATACAGAAGAAGTCATCATCTACCATTAAGTTGCAAGTAGCAACCATCATGAAATTCACAAAGACCATGGAATGAGACATTCATTGCTCAATCTCCTACTGCATTCAATTTTGGTGTTATTCTGCAGAATGAAACTGGCTCTTCGTCTTAAGGTTACTTTTTTGAAGCAACTTCATAGTGAGAATGCCCTTTGAAAGAAGGACCTAGAAACAATTGAATAATTAACAGTGCAAAATGTAACTGAAAAGTAATATGGGCATCAATGTTCATCTAAATATTTGTTTGTATTGTACCTAATAAAACTATTCATTAGTGGTAGGAGAACATAGGAATAGAAGTAGGCCATTTAGTCCCTCCAGTCTTCCACCATTCAATTAGATCATGGCTGATTTTAAGCTCATTTGTATACATAAATATCTTTGATTAATAAAAATCTGTCTCATATTTAAGTTTTACAATTGATCTAGCATCAACTGACATTTGCAGAATAGCTGCAAATGTTTATTATCCTTTGTGTAGAAATGGGTCCCACTTTCATCTCTGAAAGCTCTGGCACTAACTTATTGTTATTGTCCTGGATTCTCCCAACTAGTGGGCATAGCTCCTTTCTACCTACTCTATGCGTCCCACTTAATATTTTGAAAACCTAAAATCATGCCATAACCTTTGAAATGCCAATACATCCCAAGTCTCTGTGATCTCCCCTCATGATTTAACCTTTCAACTCAGGATATCATTCTGGTAAATCTTTACTACTCCCCACCAAAAGCCATTATAACCTTCCTGGGGGTGTGATTCCCAGAACTGCTCTGAGTTCTTCAGCTGTGGTCTAAACAAGGCTTTAATTATTTAAAGCATGACTTCTATCTCCTTCTATTCTCATCCTCTTTTTAAAAAGGGCAGCATTCTATTAGCCCTTTTTGGTTAGTTTCTGGAGCTTATGATGTTGCTTTAATGATCTGTGCACCTGGACCCCCAGTCCCTTTGGAACTCCACTGTTTCTGGCGCTTCACTATTTAGGAAGCATCCTGTTTGATCTTTTGTAGGACCAAAGTGGATGAACTCACATTTGCCTACATTGAAATCCATCTGTCGCTTTCACTCTCAGCTGTCACTGCTCTTTCATTTAATCTATCAATTGCTTTTTCTAATGCTTTACTTCCATCTATACTATTTACAATGCCACTTATCCTTGTTTGTGGTATTGTTTGATACCTAGCCTTTAATTTTATCATCTCTGAAGTTAATCAATAGTGAATAGTTGAGATTCCAACAAACATCCTTGCTGGATACCATTAGTCACATCCTGCCATTTAGAGCATCTGTCCATCATTGCTACCCTCTGCTGTTTGCCATCGAGCCAATTCTTGGTTTTTATATTAAAAAAAATTATTTTAATTGCTTCCAGATGTCAGAGTTAAAATTAGATGTTACCAAGAAAAGAACAAATCAAAATATATTCCAAATAAAACGTGCTTAATGAGGACAGTATTAAAATGTCACATCTTTCAAAAACAAATTTCCTTTCATTCTGACATGAAGTATTCTAAGAAAACAAAATACATTCTAAAACTGTCCATATTTTGGAAACGATTCTGAAACAATTCAGAATGCTGCCTGTCCTATAATGAGATAAATATACTGTTCTGAGTCTGGTAGAGATCAGTTAAATTTGTATTTAAGAATCTGAAAACCCAAGTATTTACCAAAAGAATGAAGCCTTCAGGTTCACAGTTTTATCAAAAGCACTACATAAAAAGAAAATAACTTAAATGCTAATAAATATCTTAAATAGTCAATTATGTTAAAGATATTCAAAAGTACAATGAACTCAGTTATTATAACCTACACTTAACAAAAACCAGAAGATTAATCACTTGGAATGAGGACTGCTTCAAGGTTCAAGATCTCTTAGATCTTTCATTTACTTTTAGCAAGGATGGCCCTATAAATCTGCTCCAACTACTCTATGGTTACAGATTCCCAGTTTAACATAGAGGTCTCTAGTTTCATAAACATAGCCATCTCAGGCCAGAACTCGCCTAGTTTTAATAGTCTTTAGCCCTAGAGTCTTGTATTTCAAATTCTCCCTCTTCTCAGCTTGGCCAAACCAGATGTCCAGCTCAGTGTTAGTTCAATTCACGAGAGTTTGCAATCTTTTAGCCAACGAACAAAATTTCAACTGAACTCAGAGTTTTCCCTACTGCAGCCAGCTTGGTTGAACTTCAAAACTAAACTGCTTGAATACAACACTACAACCACAATCAACTCATCCCTATAATCAACTTGTTCTCTATTTTTCTATTGTTTAATCTCCCAGCAATTTGGTCACAAATTGACTATCATTGACTATGGTTATCAGGTAATTTACCAGAAATTTATTTTCAGAAAAACCAAGTTCTTAAAGGAGCCATCACCTGATACTAAATGTGGGACTGCTTTCTACCATAAAGAAAATGAGCCATCACAATATAGACTTTTTTAAAAAACTTAAAACATTTTCTGAAATATGACCCAATAATTCATCATGAGGATTGTATCTCAGTTTATAAGATCATTAAAAAATTAGGGGAGTAGGCCATTTGGCTCTTCAAGCCTACTCTGCCATTCAATAAGATTATGGCTGATCTGATTATTGCTTTAACTCCACTTTTCTGCCTTCTCCCTGTAACCGTGACTACTCAGGGACCAAGAATTCTGTCATTTATTTCCAGCTTATTGCTCTCCTCTTTCATAAATGGAATGAAATTGTGTAGACCATAGCTTTACTTTTATGCTGGAAAACACTTCTCTGGAAGAGGGCAGCTTCATTTTCTTCTGATAACCGTACTCCAAGATAACCCAATCGGTAATTAAGTGCTGTATTCAGCTCAGAACATGATGAATCTCACCACAGAGTACCGATGACCTACTTAGATATAGCTTGTATGAAAGTTTACTTTTCTGCTGCTGCAGTTCTTTGTTTTATTGAACACATTTTTAAATTAATTGGGTGGGATAGTGGTCAGAAATATAGAGGAATCACAAGCCAAGGCCCACTGATGTGTATCCAATTTGTCCTCCCCCACCTAAATAAGGACAGGAAACAAGTTTGGCAAAATGCCCGATCCCCATCACTTCCACCTGTGCCAGTGCAAACCCCAGGCGCTACGAGGAGAGGGATGGCAGCAGACCTTAGGCAGCAACAGATAGTTCGCAGGCAGGGAGGAGGCCCAGTTCAGGTAATGAAATCTTTGTAAATTCCCAAAGGATAATCTACCTGCAGGGAGAGTGATAGATATTCATTTCTAGCCCTTTATTAGCTGATTAAATGAATTTCTGACAAATGGAAGGGAAGGATACATTATTTATGGATAATAACTAATGGGGCTTGCTTCTGCTTCAGTTGTGTTTCATCACAGACCAACATCTGTATTCTGCCGACATTTATATAGGTAGGTCTAGACCACGTATGACCTGATGATAATGAAGACTTTAAATGGAAATGATCTAAAGTTGAGTCTTGAAGATTTCCAGCACTGGAGCAGTGACTATATCCTTAGGCAGCTTGTTCCATTGTGGACTTTTTCTTGGGAAGAAAGACTGTTGATTTCATCTTAGAAATACAGGGCACGATTTTACCATTAACTTTACCTGTTTTCGGGTGTGATAACTTAGTAAAGTCAGGTGTGAGGTGAGTAGCGCGATCTGCACCTGCCTCTTCACTGATTCCCCTTTTCCAAGGTGCAAAAAATGGCCATGATCGGGACAGCATCTAAAACATTTTCATGCATTTAAACTGACTTAATGGACTGCACGCCCAACCTTACCAGCACATCCCCCTTTACCATTGCATTTGCCCATCCAGAATCGGCGCAAAACAGATATGCTCCACGAAAGTCTGATTCAGGCGTTCCTGTTAGTAAGGAGGTAAGTGCCGAGCGTCCAATGGCTTTGCTTGAGATCGATGGGGCCGGGGTGGGGCGGCGGTGGTGGTGGTGGTGGTGGTGGCGGCATTCTGCCTGAGATCAGTGAGGGGGGAAGGGGAGGGGGGAGAGCGCCTGTGCTTGGTTTGGGTGGTAGAGGGGCTGGGAGAATGAGGAAGTCACTCATGTTGAGGGGGTGGGGCAATGTCTGGGCGGGGTCGGGGGAGGCATTATCTAGCCTGGGGGCGATGCAGCATGGGAGCAGCATTCTATCTTTTTCTCTGCGCATGCACAGTTGAATGCTCTGATTGGAGCAACAGGGTTTCGGGCGTGTTAAGCCCTGCCCACAGGCTTGTGCAGTGTGATTCGGAATTGCTGTTTTTTTTCCAAGCAGATTGTGTATGGGGCCCTAGAGAACAGGTCTAAAAGTCAGATCTGAAATACTCCCAATTGCAAGTCCACCCAATACTTAGAATCAAATGGTAAAATAGGGTCCAAATGGTCTTTATAGTTTGTATGGATGGCTAGTTCATGTATTTTTCATTGTTCGAGGGCACCGGGCATTTGCTTTTGTCAATTCTTGCCAATCCATTCCATATTCTATAAAATCATAGAATCCCCATAGTGCAAAAGAGGCCATTTGGCTCATCGCATCTGCACTGACTCTCTAACAGAGTATCTTACTCAGGCCTTCTTCCCCACACATTTACCATGGCTAATCCACAATCTACTCCTTGGAGCACATTGAGGAGCAATTTAGCATGACCAATCCACCTAACCCGCACATCTTTGGAATTTGGGAAGAAACCAGAACACCTAGAGGAAACCCACACAGAGACAGGGAGAATGTGCAAACTCCATATAGACAGTTACCTGAGGCTGGAATTGAACCCAGGTCCCTGGAACTGTGAGGCAGCAGTGTTAACCACTGTGCCACACATGGTCAGTCTATTTTCCTCCACTTGTTATAATGATTTCCATTCTAAATTTTTAATCAAGGATGTGACACCAGTGTATTTCTTACAGAATCATGCTGTACATCTTCAGATCACAGATTTGGCTTAATTTGTTTAAGTGCATCCATTTGAAACTTTATTTGGTCTTACAGAAACTTACAAGTTGACATGCCCTGAATGGGAACCTATGGGATGTTGCACAGTTGTTTCAGGGAAAAATTACTCTGAGACTTCCCAGATCTTGGTTGATTAGAATTGACAGATTATGAAAATAATTTTTGCCAAAATTGGCTTCAAGGTATAGTGTTTTCACTCTTCTGAAAAAATGGGAAAAATGACACTTGAATACATTGACAAATTCAGCTAAGAGTCCTGAAGGCTTTACAGTGCTAAATACATAATAAGCACAAGAGCTTATTCCAAACAAAGCTCAATCTTATGCCTGATCTGAACCAATGGATGGAATTTTCCATATATGAGACTAAATGTGGTGAGGAGCAGTTGAGGGCAGCCACCCCACTGCTCACAATGGGAGGAACTCATGCCTGATTCTGTGCTTGGGAGCTCATTAACAATGCATAGGTGAGATCAGACCAAATCACCTGGCAGCCTGGGAGCAGATTCATTCACCCACTGACCAGCAGCCATATTTAACCACCAGCTGAACACATATCTGATTCTCTTCATGCCACCTGTCTTCAGGAAGTCAGCAAAGATGTTTTCAATCCTTAAAAAGGCTACACGCCTCAAAGCGGTGGCAGTGCCCCGCTTCACCCTCCAGACCCTCGAGGTGTTGGTCAGGACAGTGCGAACAGGAATGACCTTTATCCCAGGAATGGCTCAGGAAGTACACCAGCCTCACCTCTGCAGCCTGGGAAGTCAGCATGGCTAGTAAGCACATCTGAAATACCATTCAGACAGGAAGAGGATGAACGATCCCATCCACTTCTTCAAGGTAACTCATCCTTCAACTCCCTCCAACATTAAAACTCTTGTCATGGCACCAGACATGCAAATAACTACTTTCTTCACAAATGTCACACAACCATTAGTAAGGGACACATAATAATTCTCATTCTCTCAAAACTTTCATATCACCTCCACCCCATCTATTACGTTGTACAGCCTCCATCCTCTGACCCTTCTGGGGAGGGCTCACCACGCAGAGGGAACATGCATCTCATCTAATCTCTGCTCCATCTCTTATCATATGGCTTCTTTCTGTCTTCAAATAGGGCAAGCTGGCACACAAATAATGGGAAACAGTGCAGGCTGGAGAGGGGTTGCCGACATCATTGTGCTCACTGAGTTAAAGGTGGTGGCAGCTGAGCTGTCTGAGGAGGAGAGGATTCACTCCTGTGGGGAAGGGGAGATCAGTTTGATCCACCAATTTAATATGGATCACAGCTTCTTCACATCCTGGCAATCACAATCACATGCAATCTTATAGCGTTTACACTCTTCGACTGAAACAGTATTCTTTATTTCCAATGCAGCAGCAGGTCCACAACCCAGAAGGAAAGAACAGGATTCTTATTTCTCTCTTTTACTGTTTATTCCTTCTGGGAAAGCAGTCCAGCATCAGTTCACACCCCAAGATCACAGGAAGGATTTTCCAGACCTGCCGGCCTGCCAACCACTGGGATCATCCATTCCCACCAGAAGTCAATGGATTTAGGTAAGGATGCCAAATCCCCCATGGCAGATCCTGTCAGGGGAAAATCCTGGCTGAAGTCTGAAGTGGAAGCTCTGGAAGAACCATCATTGTGTTTGCCTGCATCCTCCACCAAGGCTCCACAATTTGGAAACCACCTCACCGACACGACCCTGCACTCCAAGAACAGTCAGTCCCAGTCAGAAGGTGAGCCTCTGGAAGCAGCTGGAAGCTCACTGTTGGAGATGACAATGATGAGTAGTGGAACGTCAGGCAAAAAGGTATGAAAGTTACTTAGCAATTTAGATTGAATGACGGAGGAGTCTACCCATGGCTGATGTCATGGCTTCAGCATGTGGGCACTTTGAGGTCACCAAAGAATGTTTGGTAACCATCATGGAAACCTTGGTCTTGCTGTACTAACACTCAGCCATATTCTGCATGGTCATACAATCAAGATGCAAGAGACATGAGGATGAGGGACCTTAACTTCTCTCCAGGTGCACCATCTCAAGCAGACATGATGGGATCCTCAGGCTCTCACAAGGGAGGATGAGGGTCAACTGGACATCCTGCGTCCTCCACTCAGAGTGCTCCTGGAGTGTACTGCCGCTCACAGTCCCCTTAATCTGGGACCCCCATCACTCCAGCTGCTCAGACTGCTGTGGACACATCTGCCCAATCAGGTGACCTTAATCAGGCCAGGGTTCACCAGGCCTCAAACCACCAGAGGATGTCCACTAAAGGTCATCAAGCAGTCAGCAGGTTGTTCCCCACCCCCTCTTTTGCTGCAGAATTGGGGCTGCACACAGGTGTAGCAGTGGAGTTAGGTAAGTTAAGCAATTTTGATGTAACTTTTGGTTCACTAGTGTCTATGATAGTGAAGAAATTACACTTTGGTGAATATATTTAATGGTTATGAGTGTGTTTTGATCAACTGAAAGTGTTGTGATTTTATATACTGGAATCCTCTTATGTTAAGATTTAGCCAGCTTCCCACTCAGTGATTGTGTCCACTGTGCAATTAACATTCATGTGATGTCAATCTGTGTTGAACTAATCTCCGTATGCTTGTGCGATGTCAGGGAGATGTGTTTAGATCTTTATTTGAAGTGTCTAATGCAAGTGTTTCCAACGATTCTTCCACAGGGAACAACACTCTGAGTGAGGGCAGCTTATCAGCATTGATATTCTAGCTGCACGTGTCTCCTAAGTACTAGCAGCAGAAGACAAGACATGCATCATTAACTGGCAGTGAAAGCTTCAAGTCTTCTCTCACATTGCACTTGCTTCTCTGTGAACTCTCAATTCCCAAGTGAGCGCACTCACAAAGCACCACGGACCTAAGCAGAGAACATGGCTTAGCAATTCATGAGTCCGGAATGTGTAAGTGTGAATGTTGGATTCATTCTCGCTGTGAGTGATTGCACATCCTCTAATATGAAAGGGAATGGCACTGAGTGATTGAAGAGATGTGGTTATGTGCCCTCACTTAACTTTACCCTTCCTGGAACTTGTCAATAATCAAAATAGCACAGGCACATCTCCAATGTCTTACCTCCTCCATAGCACCACCACATTTGTACTGATCTTCAGTAACCTCCTTAGGTGCCTGGGGCTCTGGATCTTTATTTTCTCAGAATTCACCCTCTTTGTATAGTCAGATTGTGAAGGTCATGATACACTGCAATGGTGTGTGAAAGTTTATCCACCGGCGTGGCATGGTAGCACAGCGGTTAGCTTCACAATGCCTGGGTTTGATTCCTAGCTTGGGTCACTGTATGTGTGGAGTTTGCACGTTCTTCCCGTGTCTGCATGGGTTTCCTCTGGTGGTCTGGTTTCCTCCCACAGTCTAAGAGACATGATGGTTGGGTGCATTGATCCAAACAGGTGCCGGACTGTGTTGACTAGGGGAATTTCACAGTAATTTCATTGCAAATACTTACTTGTGACTAATAAATAAACTTTAATGTATTGAGGTAGGCTGCCTGAGCAGTCCAAGCACCTGAAGTCCATCTTCAGAAGTCCTATGGTCTGCTCTATAAGGGAGTGTGTGGAGTGGTGAGCAGTGCAGTACCTCTCCTGGGAACGACTCAGAGGACGACGCACCAAAATCATCAGCCAGTGCTTCAGTGGGTACCCCTGATCCCCAAGCAGCCATCCTGTAGACATAGCAATCTCTGGAAATTGTCAGGCAACTTGAAGTGACTGAGGGTGTGGGAATCATGGCAACTCCCAGAGTACTGCACACAAATGTGCAATATATGATTCCAGTTATCAGACATAAGTTGTACATTGATGGAATGGTAGCCCTAGTGGTTTATAAGCATTGAGAGCTTCTACCATGGAGCCCAGTTTATTGCATCCTGAATTCCTGGGAAGTCTGAGATGGTGGCGAAGCTGGTGAATCTTGCAGTCTGGCTATCTTCATTCCTAGCAAACCTCTCATGTAAATATTGGGCCTTCCTGTAAAGGGCATCTGTGATCTCCATTATGTTTTCGTGGGTTGTGGAATGTTGAGATGCTGCACAGATCTCCTGTTGATCTCTGGAAATACCCGTGGCAAAGAAATTTAGCACTGTGGTTACCTTCAAAACCACTGGCAGGAGAAAGCCTCCAACCCCATCTGCAACAGGTCTTCATGAAGATTGTGGCATACGTGATATACTAGATCTTAAGATAAGCACAGAACTCCCCGGCACTGCCTCTTATGTATTTGTAAATAGGACCCTTTTCTATGGGATACCCTAGATCTGGTGATTCACCTCTGTTGTCTAGGTCTGTCCTCCTGCTCATGTTCTCAATCCCCTTTTCCATGCCTGTTAGGCCAAGAGCTGTGCTCAGTATTGCCTCACCCTCCTTCATCTCCTCCATTGCTTTACGACCCTGACACAGGCAGCACTGAGCCCTAGATCCATTCGTGCTTTTGCCTTCATCCTGATATGAAATACTGAATGCATTAAAGGGTCAAGGAAATGAAGCTCAGAACATGAACCATATGGCAATTAAGGGTATATAAAAAATATGGGCATGCATGGGCATGGAAAATATGCACATTTTGTCCTGCCCTATTTACATAGTAATCAGCGCAGCCTTGTTTCTGAGACGGTGCACACACACTGAGGTGACCAGGATATATATCAGGAGCTCTCTATGGGATAATAAGGTGCAAATGAGATAAATGACCAAACCTGGTACTTCAATCTCTGATGTGGCATTGTAATGGCCAATCAGTTGCTCATGGACCGTGGGTAGATGTCCTTTGGCCTGTTATGATGCCAAACTTGCTGAGCATGTGATTAGCTTTCATTGACAGAATGTCATATGTGAGGTAGCTGTGCCTCTTTTACTGTTATCTGTATTCTCAAATTCTACATTCCTGTGTATTACTCTTGAAATGCAGCGACTGTGATGTGAAGCCACTGAGCTCCGAGTACCTCTTTTAACAGCACAAACGAAGGCATTGGCATTGTGATTTTTCTGCCTAAGCAGATCTTCTACCTCTCTCACCAAGCTGACTCCTGTTCATTCTGCAGCACCAACAAGTTAGAAGGCACCACCATAAATGGCCTCTCAGCCCTACTGTGCACACCACCACACTGCCTCAAGACCTCTTCCGATCAAATTCACTGGTACTTTTGATTTGAGCCAACGCCATTACTGCGGTAATTAGACACTCACTCTCTTACTGTGTGTCAGATATATATCTCGATTCTCAGACCTTTCACCAGTTGTTCTCCAGCTTCTCCTGATAATACTGGATTTGATAGTTGGTGTCGTAGACATCCCTACTGTTATGTTGCGTGGCACTTCTAGCATCGTCAAGAGATTTCAGGCTTTGTTTGAAACAAAAAGGGATTTATTGATAGGAGAGACTAGGTGCCGGAGTTACAGTTTCAGGCTGCCCTGGAATCATGTTCCAGTCCTCATGGCTGCGAGATGATTTTGCCTGAGACAGGACTGCACCCCGTGGGATGATCACTCACTCTCAGTTCCCATTGGTTCCTCAAATCAGGTAACCCACTTGTGCTGTACTGACCCACCATTGCAAACTACTTTTATGCTGACAGGTTTCTCACTTCCTACCTGATGCTATGATCTCCAGTCCTACCCACAGGAAGGAAGACAAAATTCCACCCAATGTTTTGGTGTTCTTTCTTGCCAGCATTGAGGCATAAATGCTATCCTATTTACTTTATAACCTCTGATTTCTCAGAGACAGCTCTGAGGTTCATGATCAATCTTTTGCTGAAGTTTTCTACTGTAAAAATATAGCTTAAAGTAAAGGAATAGTTGAGTTGTACTGTTATTTTATTAAATCATCATTAAAGCATACAGTCAAATCTGGAAGGGCTCTGCCAAAATAAAAATACCCATCTTTTTAAACTGACTATAGCTTTTTAATGCAAATTTTGTGTTGCTTATGGTCAATATTTATGATACATGTGAATAACAGTGTTTCTCCTTTGCTAAATGGCACAACAATGGCAGTGTTTCCAAGGTGTCATCATTAGCTGGTGGTCAGATTTTGCCTTCCTGTCAATTTGAACAGAGACAGGATTAGCTGATTCAGAGATTCAGTAGGGCACTTCATTTTCTTTTCAAGTTACTTCTGGAGGATAAGGTAGGATATATCTTCCTTTCATTAAAATAATTACTCTCTGGACTCCCTATTCCTAATTCACTTGGGTGAAGGATTGTAGATTTCTGCTCATATAAATTAGGGCATTAATCTTCCCATTCAAATTTAAGCAGCAGCAAACTAAAATGCTGCTGGTGTTGGTTTGCTGCTGAGTGAAGTACAATTTGACTAATCCTGAATTTAGGTCTCGCTCCAGAACAATAATTATTTTGCATTTCTTGATTGGATAAACAGCCATTTAGCTGGTCAACTAACAGCCAAGTCTGTTCATTTCAAAATGAAATATAGCAATGATTTTGTAAAGTTCTTTTTCACTTTCCAGTTCATTCACAGTCTACATGAGCCACAATATCACCTCCACAAAATTAGCTTTTTGTCTCTGACCATTTGGCCAAGCTTACTGTGCCAATGCTGGCAGCTCCACATTTGGTCAAAATGGCATTGAATAATTGCACTTGAAAACATGGTATGAAACAGAATGGATGCGATCTTACCAGCTTGCCACGCTGGTTGATCAGCATGGTGAGCCAAGAAGATACCATAAAGGAAAAAAAAAACAATTTATGTTGTTTCATATCCTCCCAGCCAGCGAGAATGGCTTTGCATCCAGAAACTAATGAGAGTTAAAAGGACTTACCTGGTCCGGCACAGCTACTTTCCCCCCCTCACCGAAGAGGCACACGGCAGCGAGAAATACTACTGCTCTACAGTAGCAGAGACCAGGTGCCATGCGCCCCCCCCCCCCTTCCCTCTCCCCATCACTACGCCCCTGCCTCCCTAAATAAATGTTACATCCCCATCTCCCCATGGGAATTGCTTGCCTTAGAATGCACAAATTGGTGAAAAAGCATCTGCAAAGGCACCAATCTTGAGTGTCATTGGGTGGAGCTCATGGAGGCCAAAGTGTAAACAACGGCAGGAGTGCAAAAATACAGAGCGTCCCACCCACCCACCTCATCAACCACCTTCTTAACCTGCAGCAGAATCTGCAGCTCCAGGATTGGATTATTCAGTTACCATAGAACCCACCTTCCTGGAGTGGAAACAAGTCATGCTTAACCTTGAGGGACAGCCAAAGAAGGCGGCGACACAGTATTGCATTGATGTGTCAGCAAGATTTTGTGCTCAAGGCTTTGGAGTGTGGCTTGATCTCACAAAATTAGGACCCGAGGGCAGAAGTAGTGCTATTAGGCCATATAATTCAGGTTATAATTATTTTATTATCATTGGTAATGTGTCTTTTTAGAGGAAGTAGTTTGAAATAACTGGCAAAAACTCCAGCAACCATCATCTCTGAATCTCTGTTACGGTCGGATAGTTTTGCGTTTCCTAGGGTAATGGAATTCTGGGCAGTCCACCTTAATTGCAAATAGAATGCTCCAGCACTCCATGTTTTCTCTTCATCTTTTTCTTCTAACATATCCAAGAAAAGAGGAGCAATGGAAGTAATGTACTGTAAATGTGATGTAAATTTTTGACATAGTTAAAAATGAGCTCAGACCTACGTACTCATCTCCAAGGATAGCAGTTGTTCTAAGCCAACCAATTCAATAGATCACTAAGTCATATAGGTGACTGACCTGTGATGTATTTATGCTGAATATTAATTTTTAAAGAATGGTTTGACACAGCAGTCAAGTTGCATCCAAATTGTCACGATTCTTCCTCCGTCAGGGAGTCTTTTACTGCTAATGTGTAGAGTCAGGTTGCAGTCTGAGTATGGATTTAATCTGCATTATAGCATCATTGCCCAAATTAGCATAGCAACTCAACCTCACAAGAGTTTGACTATTGCAATTCAGTTAATTTCTACTCAGGGCCATTTCAATCATTCATACAGCATGTGGGCAGAATGTTCGCTCCTCAAATCTTTATGAATGACTGTATCTATTTCCAATGCACTCTTTTTGTGAATTCCTACTTCATAGAATGTCTATCGTGCAGAAGGAGTTTGCATCGATTCTCTGACAGAGTATCTTACCCAGGCTCTCTCCCCCTGCCTTATCTCCATAACACCACATGTTCTAGGGTAATGGAATTCTGGGCAGACATGGGGAGAACATGCAAACTCCACACAGTCATCCAAGGCCAGAATTGAATCTGGGTCCCAGGAGCTGTGAGGTAGTGGTACTAACCACTGTGCCTTTATTGCCATGGCTGCCCTTCAGTGAAACAGTGCACAGTGGCCATTTGTCTGAAGATCATTCTTAATGTGGGAAAGTTATCAAGACTGAAACCAATGATGAACCACTTTGCAAGTGTTGTACCAGCCCCAGTTCCCTACAGGTTTTAACTTTTGGCTCTCTCTATGTTGTTAAGCATTGGAGTGATCTGTCTGATTTAACTCTTTGTCTTAATGACATTGATGACAAGGCAATTTATGATATTTACGAAAATAAATGGCAAGCTGTTGCTGATGGGAGAGAAGAATAGTATCAATGGTAAAGCAAAGCAGAGAACTCTAGCAGAGGACTTTTGTTCAATCTGCTGTCCCCATTTTCTGATCAAGAGACCAAATTTTTAAATGAGAGATCCCGTACAACTGGAATAATTTGCACTATCTAGAAGACTGACACAGGTGTTACAAAAGGACAGGAGTTGCATCACAAATTCCTAATTTTGAAATTCTTTGCAAGGAGCCTGCAGTAAATATTTACAGACATCACATGGGTACTTCCACAATTATGGTACACAATAATCAGACAAAAGGGGATCAAATGCAAAATCACTAAAACAAACAGACAAGAACTTTATTTGATTCTTCACTCTTATTAAAAGGAAACAGGATAAAGATATTTTTTCAATGGCAACTTTAGAAAAGTAAAGTGGGAATACAGAACTCGGGAACGGGAGTACGCTCCATCATTCAATAAAGTTAAGGCTGATCTGGCTGTGGTATCAAATCCAGTAAGTTCATATGTCATCCATGACCTTTGACTTCCTTGTCTATCAAAAAATTGTTTAATTTTGCCTTGAATAAATTCAATGATTTGGCTGCCACTGCTGTCTGGGGAAGACAATTCCACATTAACTGTTTGAATGGTATGGGTTACAGAACAGTGTGTTTTCAAGAAGTCTTTGTAGAATTCCGTTGGTTAATTAACTCTTTATTGACATCCGAACTATTGACACTCGTACAGTAAAGAATGCTGGTAAGGAGCAATCTCCATGCTTTCATCTTCACTATCTCTGCCAAACACTGAACTCTGGGGTCTGGGTCATGTGCCTTTGTACATCAGTCTGTGGGTGGTACTCAGAATGTGCCAGACACTTAGATTACATTAACAACAGTCAGAGAAAAGAAACTCATCTCATCTGTCTTAAACAGTAGACCTCTTATCCTTTAACTGTGTCCCCTAGTTTTAGTCTTTCCCACCAATGGAATCATCCTCCTGATATCTACCCTATCAAATCCCATCAATATTCTGTATTTTTTTATTCATTCAAGGGATATGGTTTCACTGACTCGGCCAGTATGTGTTGCCCATCCCTAACCGCCCTGAGGAAGTGACGGTGAGTTGCCTTCTTAAACTACAGTAAGAGGTCTCACAGCACCAAGATAAAGTCCAACAAGTTTATTTGGTAGCACAAGCTTTCAGAGTGCTGCTCCTTCATCAGGTGAGTGGAAGGTTGGATTCACAGAGCATATATAGACACAACCTCAAACAGACCACTGTTCGCAGCAAGCTGCCCAGCCTTCAGGAGAACAGCAACCACGATACCACATAACCCTGCCACAGCAACCTCTGCAAGACATGCCAGGTCATCGACATGGATGCCATCATCTCACGTGAGAACACCATCCACCAGGTACACGGTACTTGCTCTTGCGACTCGGCCAACGTTGCCAACCTGATGCACTGCAGGAAAGGATGCAGAAATACGACAATGGATGAATGGACACCGCTCAACAATCAGCAGGCAGGAGTATTCCCTTCTTATTGGGGAATACTTCAGCAGTCTAGGGTATTCAGCCTCTGATCTTCAGGTAAGCGTTTTCCAAGACACACCTTCAAGATACACAACAACGCAGTATTGCCAAGCAGAAACTGATAGCTAAGTTCTGCACACATGAAGACAGCCTCAACTGGGATCTTGGGTTCATATCACACTGTTACCATTTGGCCTGGGCTTGAAAAATCTTATTAACTATCCTAGCTTGAGACAATTCACACCTCTAATATGTGCTTAACCCTCTCTCCATTCACATTGACTGCACCTGTAAAGACTTGATTACCTGTTAAGACTCACATTCCAACCATTATTTTGTAACTGAGTCTGTGTCTATGCATGCCCTTTTTGTGAACCCAACTCTCCTGATGACTCACCAGATGAAGGTGTAGTGTTCTGAAAGCTTGTGCTAACAAATAAATCTGCTGGACTTTAACCTGTTGTAGTGAGACTTCTTACTCTGCCTACCCCACTCCAATGCTGGCATCTCCACATCATTCTTAAACTGCTGCAGTTTGTGTGTTGTAGATGTACCCACAGTGCTGTCAGAGATGGAGTTCTAGGAACAGAGAAGGAATGGTGAGATATTTACAAATCAGGATGGTAAGTGGTATGGAGGGAAACTTACAGGTGGTGATGTTCTCATGTATCTGCTACCCTTTTCCTTCTAGGTGGTAGTGGCTATGGGTTTGGAAGGTACTATCTAAGGAGCCTTGGTGAGTTTCTGCAATGTATCTTGTACGTGGTTCACATTGCAATTACTGTGAGTTGGTGGTGAAGGGAGTGAATGTTTGTGGATGGGGTATTAATCAAGCATGCTGTTTTGTCCTGGATGGTGTCAAACTTCTTGAGTGTTGTTGGAGCTGCATTTGTCCAGGCAAGTGGATGAATCTTGTGGATGATGGACAGGCTTTGAGGTATCAGGAGGTGAGTTACTCATTGCAGGATTCCTAGCTCCTGACTTGCTCTTATAGCCACATTATTTATTGCCTCTACTTATTGCTCAAACTGAGCACCAGTGAGCAGGTTTTTGCTAAGGAACTGTCACTAGGTAGTAGTGTTAATAGCCTCTTCCTTCACTTTATTGACGACCGACAATAGACTGCTGGGTGGTAACTACTCTGTTGGATTTGTTATGCTTTTAGTGGACATAACATTCTTTTGCAATTTTCTACATTGTAAGATAGATACCAGTATTGCAGCTGTACTGGAACAGCTTGACTAGGGGCATGGCAAGTTCAGAAGTGCAAGTCTTCAGAACTATTGCTGGAATATTGTCATGGCCCATAGATTTTCAGTATTCAGTATCTTTAGTAATTTCTTCATATTGCGTGAAGTGAATTAAATCGGCTGAAGACTGACTTCTGTGATGCTGGGGAGCTCCAGAGAAGCCTGAGATGAATCAGCCACTCAGCACTTCTGACTGAAAATTGTTGTGAATGCTTCAGCTTTACCTTTTGCACTGATGTGCTGGGCTCCTCCATCACTGAGGACAGGAATATTTGTGGAGCCTCCTTCCTCAGTGAGTTGTTTAATTATCCACCACTATTCATGCCTGGATGTGGCAGGGCTGCAGAGTTTAGATATGTTCCATTGATTATCTATCACTTGCTCCATATGTTGGTTAGCACACAAGTAGTCCGATGTTTTAGCTTTGCCAGATTGTCACCTTATTTTTAGGTACACCTGGTGTTGCCCCTGGCATATCCTTTTGCACACTTCATTGAACAGGAGATATTTCAACAAGATGACCTCTCATGCTTTTAAACTCTTATGGGTATAAGCCCAACCTGTCTAACCTCTCTTCATAAGATAGGCTCATCATCCCAGGAGTGAATCAAGTGATTCTTCTCTGAACTTCCTCTCTCAGAATTAAATATTCTTTCAAATAAGGAGACCAAAATTGTACTCAATACTCCATATGTGGTTTCACCATAGCCCTGAACAGCTGTGGTGAAACTTCCCTACTTTCGTATTCTGTACTACTCCAATAAACACCAACATTTAATTTACCTTCCAAATCATTTGCTGTACTTGCATAATAGGTTTTTTGTGATTCATGTACCAGGATACCCGGATCCCTCTGTACAACCATGCTCTGTAATCTTTTTCCATTTAAATAGCATACTGCTTTTCTATTCTTCTTGCCAAAGTGGACAAGTTCACATTTTCCCTTATTATACTCCATTTGCCAGATTTTTTGCCCACTCACCTAACCTTTCCTGGTTCTCTACCTTTGCATTGTAGCTCACATGCTGTATTATATGTAACATTCCACATGAATGTTTATGACCCTGCAAAACTCTCAAATGAACTTAATGTTAGTCATATTCCAAAATCCTCTAGTTGTAAAAGTTCTGAAAAGGACAAGAAAACACTACCTCAAAAGGGAAATAAACATCAACCAGGTGAAAGTTCACTTCTTGATGACAGTCACTACGTTCTGGAACACTACTTGTGACGACTGTTGCAATAGTCTTCCTAATCGTGTATCCCATGCCAGTTTTGTAATACATCAGGGTTGTTGGCTACACTCTGATCACGTTGTTTTTCTAGAAGATTGTTTTTAGTTTCTCGTTTCGAGTGCATTATCTAAATTGCAAAGAAGTTATTTTAAAAGTTACATACTGGTGTCCATCTCTGATGAAAGCTACAGTGTAATTAAATCATAAAGAGAATATAAGTTTGATATGTGCAATATTCTCTGTTATGTCATTCTAAAAGAGCACTAATGTCCCTTACTCCAAGTCAATTTTAAACCAAAGCACAAAAATCTCACTAATATTAAAGAACCACTCACACAATAAAGAACTACAGAAGAGAAAACACATCCACAATTCCTTTTTATGCTTATGATGCATCATGTATATAGTAAGTAATACGCTAAATATATTTAAATTTGATATATAAATTGTGCACTGGTTTCATTTATATTAGTTTCAATCTTCCTCCCCCATAACTTCTCCTAAAAGTCATCTGTTTTCAATTAGATTGTCATTTTCACAAAATACTTAAAAGACCTTCACAGAAACAATGTCAGCACCATTATCTGAAATATGTGCCTGCTGCAAGAGTTAAGCACTCCATCCTTCACTTCAGGATTCCTCAGTCCAGTCAATTTTGTTTTAACAATATTGAAAAATTTCTTTGGAATGCTAATAAGCACAGAACATATTTTTATATTGAGGATATTTCTGTATAGGATATAAATATGATAGAGGGATAAAGACTTGGGAAGAGATGTAAAGGGTTAATGTCAGAAATATACATGATGCCGATATAATAACGTCAGATTACATGACTAAAAAGTGAGAAAGAGACCTAGATGGAGGAGACACTTCCTAACTTCATGTAGAGGTCCAAATGTGTAAGTACTCGCTTAAATAAAGAATAATTGTTTTCAGAAATTACTGACGCAACTGACATACTTTGGGAGAATCAACAATCCCCAAAACCACTGCCCGGATGTCTCTCACACAACAAAACAGAAGCCAGCATCAAAAACAGAAAGATAGTAAAAATTTTCAGGGACTGTGCTGCATTATCCTTCCCCATCCTTTCTTCAACTTTTGACATGTTTGGCTATACCAACCTCTTTCCAACATCTCTCATTCCTTGTCCATTTTTGGTGAAACTGCTTTTACTTGAGTCCACCATTAACTAATTGCACATAGCTAGAGTCTTTCCAGTAAAGGTTTCTCTTCTTTGCACTATATTTCAAAAATGTAGAGCTTACACACACAAGTAAAAAGTTCATAATCATGTCATGAATCTACTAACAAAGAATAAAGTTGTCTTATTTTTAATAACATAGGCACTATAATTCAACAAAACTTATGAATAAATTACTTTAACAACCAAGGTCTTATTTTTCTCAACAACATGACAAGTGCATCACATGCCTGAGATGACACAGTGCAGTGTCTTGGCAGGCTGGTTTTACAACTTGGAAAGAGCGCACAGCAGCTGTGAGGCCCTCCAATACCTTTTATAGCAATCGTAAACACAGATTTGTTCATTTCACTGTGATTAAGTTAATGGTCTTAGATTGATCATTCGCAGCAAGATTATATTTAAAAAAAATGCAAGATCAAATCCAATAAAACTCTTGAGAATATGCCTTTTATTTATTGATATGAGCAGTTCATTTTATGCATAATAATTTTAGTAATAAGCCAAGTCAAATGAGAACTAACAACTCATTTTAAGACTAGTGGTTAGGTATAATAACAATGCTGTCTCAAACTAATGCAGTATATGCCATGATATTTTTATACTTGTGCAGTAGATATGGCCTAAACTGCCACAGAAAATTAAGATTTATTCATTTCAGTCTAAGCACCTTTTTAACAGTGTGAGAAGTCTCAATTACTATCTGATACTGATAATTAGCTTTTATAAGTTTGGAATATTATTCCTTCAGCTTTGATTGTTGTTGGAGATTTAAACAAATAAATGTTTAAAAACTTTTCCTTTGTCTCAATCCAATCTTTCTTTTCCTTTTCAGTTCACTTCTGGTACAGAAATTGACATTGAATTCAATATGCTAGCTTAACCTTTCCTGATTCAAACTTTGTACTGTTCATTAATTATATCTCAATTGATTCATGGTTATTTGCTCTGTTCATACTGGGCCCAGGTGCGTTGCAGAGGATCCCATGTCATTTGGTCCTCCAACATACTGCAATCCTCAGTGACAAAGGTCTAGAAATTGCAACAGCATGCCATTTACTGTTTGGTGACACTAAATGCTGGTCTATCCCATAATACTATACACACAGACACAAATATAGTAATTTAGCTCCAACCCTACTTTTGGCCTGTTCCAATACTCTTGAGCTAAACATTAAACAAATAAATGGCCCACTCCTATGTCTGAGCTGTGATTTGTCCCCAATTAATGATACACAATTACCATTCACCAATCCCACTTCCATCACCTACCAACAATCAACATCTACAATAAAGTGAATCTTACAGGTTTCAAGTCAGCAGTACAGTGAAGGTTCCTGGGAGCTTGTCCTATGATGAGAAATTGAGTCAATTGGGCGTATGTTTTCTGGAGTTTAGAAGAGTGAGAAGTGATACCATTAGCAATTCAAGATTCTGAAGGGGATTGACAAGATAGATACTGAGAACCTGGGACAGCTAGAACGGTATAATGGTTAGCACTGCTGCCTCACAACGCCAAGGACCTGGGTTCAATTCCGATCTCGGGTCACTGTCTGTGTGGAGTTTGTATGTTCTTCCCGTGTCTGCGTGGATTTCCTCCCAGTGCTCTGGTTTCTTCCCACAGTCCAAAGATATGCAGATTAGGTGGACTGGCCATATTAAATTGCCCCATAGCGTCAGGGAGATTAGCAGCGTAAATATGTGGGGTTACGAGGTTAGGGCCTGGATGGGATTGTGATCGGTGCAGGCCCGAAGGGCCAAATGTCCTCTTTCTGCACTGTAGAGGTTCTATGATTCTATGAACCTGGGCACTGTCTCAGGATAAAGGGTCGATTATTTGGGACCTTGCCTCATGCCATCCCTGCTTATATGTATTCTGCCTTAAGACATCCAAGAATTGTCACCTGGCCAAATACTGGTGAGGGAGGCTGAAGTTCTAGAGGGAGAACAGATGAGGAGGAAGAAGCACATTGTCGTTCACTAACTCAGATATAGGCACTGCATAAACCTTAGAAAGTAGCGTGGGAATAGGATCTGCACATGGTTATGAGACAGGTTAAGAAGCAGATGCTGTGTCTGGATGTGGCATGAATGGCTGAATAGCAGCCAGACAAGTGCAAAGTGAAGGAATAAAGGAAAAAAAATGAGATGAGATTTAAAAAAAAGCAAAGGGAAGCAAACAATATAAAGCAAAGTGGAGGCAGTGATCATAATCTTAAATTGCTGGACTCAGTATTGATTCCAGGAAGTTTAGAATGTTGAGTCAAATGATGAGGTGCTGTTCCTCCAACTTGCTTTGAGTTTCATTGGAGGATCCTGTAAACCACACTGGATGAGGTATGGGAATGGAGGTTGGAGGGAATTACGGATTCCATTTTCTTCTCATTTTATTCTTTGTTCCTTCAATTTTCATTAAGATTATTGCTATTTTACCATTCACACCTCTTTATCACACATATTTTGTTACTTTACATGTCCCATTACAACTCTCTTTGGCTTTTGTACCATAGCATCTTGTGTCATTTAATTTCTCCCATCTTCCACCCTATCACAGACCACCTCTTTCATTCATCCTTCTCCCTCCGCCCATTCACTTGCCCAAAGCCCATCACATTGGCTAGGGTGAATGTTGGTCCTTTAGAGGATGAGAAAGGGGACCTAGTGGTAGGGGATGAGGATATGGCTAAGGTATTGAATAACTTTTTTGTTTCTGTCTTCACGGAGGAGGACGTGAAAAATTTGCCGGGTGTTAGCCATGGTAAGGTGGTAGGACTGGAGGGTCTTAATGACATTACTGTTACTAGAGAGGCGGTGCTCGACAGACTGGAGGGGCTGATTGTGGACAAGTCCCCAGGACCGGATGGAATGCATCCGAGGGTTCTGAAAGAAATGGCGGAGGTGATAGTGGATGCCTTGGTGGTTATTTTCCAGACGTCGCTGGATTCCGGGGAAGTGCCGGATGATTGGAAAACGGCTAATGTTACGCCGTTGTTTAAGAAGGGTGCCAGGCAAAAGGCGGGGAATTATAGGCCGGTTAGTTTAACGTCTGTGGTGGGTAAAATGTTAGAATCCGTCATTAAGGAGGAAATTGCGAGGCATCTTGAAGGGAATTGCTTGATAGAGCAGACGCAGCACGGTTTCATTAAAGGGAAGTCGTGTCTGACAAATTTACTGGAGTTCTATGAGGATGCGTCTAGGGCGGTGGATAGAGGAGAGCTGGTGGATGTGGTCTTTCTAGATTTTCAGAAGGCGTTTGACAAAGTACCTCACAAGAGGTTATTGCAGAAGGTCGAGGGACATGGAGTTGGGGGGAGGGTGTTAGCGTGGATAGAGGATTGGTTGTCAAATAGGAGGCAGAGAGTGGGGGTCAACGAGTGCTATTCGGATTGGCGGATGGTGACTAGTGGAGTGCCCCAGGGGTCGGTGCTGGGGCCTCAGCTTTTTACTATTTATATAGATGATCTGGAGGAGGGAACCGAGTGTAGGATGTCGAAATTTGCTGATGACACCAAGATAGGGGGAACGGCAAATTGTGCGGAGGGTGTGGAGAGTCTGCAGAAGGATCTAGATAGGCTGGGCAAGTGGGCCAGGAAGTGGCAAATGGAATTTAATGTTGGCAAGTGTGAGGTGGTCCACTTTGGTAGGAAGAATGGTAGGAAGGACTATTACTTACGGGGCGAAAAACTGCAGCAGGCGACGGTGCAGAGGGACCTCGGGGTCCTTGTGCATGAGTCGCAAAAACCCAGCTTGCAGGTGCAGCAGGTGGTCAGGAAGGCGAACGGGATGCTGGCCTTCATAGCGAGGGGGATTGAATATAAAAGTAGGGAGGTCTTGCTGCAGCTGTATAGGGCATTGGTCAGGCCGCAGCTGGAGTACTGTGTGCAGTTTTGGGCACCGCACCTGCACAAAGATATTTTGGCCTTGGAGGGAGTGCAGAGGAGGTTTACTAGGCTGATACCGGAGTTGAGGGGGTTGAGCTATGAGGAGAGGCTGAATAAACTGGGCTTGTACTCATTAGAGTTTAGAAGAATGAGGGGAGATCTCATTGAGACGTATAAGATGATGAATGGGATGGATAGGATAGAGGTGGAGAGACTCTTCCCGCTCAAGAAAGACAGTAGGACTAGGGGGCACAGCCTCAAGATGAAAGGGGGGCGGTTTAGAACGGAGTTGAGGAGGAACTTCTTCACTCAAAGGGTGGTGAATCTCTGGAATTCTCTGCCCGTTGAAGTGGTGGAGGCTGCCTCGCTAAATATTTTTAAGACGCAGGTTGATGGGTTTTTGATAAGAGAGGGGATTAAGGGTTATGGGGAGAAAGCGGGAAAGTGGAACTGAGCAGCGACAGATCAGCCATGATCTTATTGAATGGCGGGGCAGGCTCGAAGGGCTGGATGGCCTACTCCTGCTCCTATTTCTTATGTTCTTATGTTCTTATGTACATTTCTACCTTTCCTCAGTTAAGAAAGATTATCAATCTGAAATGTTAACTATCTCTCTCTCCACAGATGCTACCTGACTGTTGAGTATTTCTAGCATTTTCTGCTTTAATTTCAGATTTGCAGCATCTGCAGTATTTTCCTTCTGTAATGCCACCCCACAAGAGGATGCGCAAGAATGATAGGTTGTGTGTAGTATGGATTATTGGTCATTCAGATGGATAAAGTTGTATGCGTGTTTTTTTTTTCCTACTGAATTTGTTTTTGGGATTGTGGCCAACAAGGTGCAGTGATAAAGCTGAAATCTGAAACAAAAACAGAAAATGCTGGAAAATCTCAGCAGATCTGACAGCATCTGTGGAGAGAGAATACAGCTAATGTTTCGAGTCTGGGTCGCCCTTAATTAGAGCTGATGAAGGGTCACCCAAACTCAAAGTGTTGGCTTTATTCTCTCTCTGTAGAAGCTGTCAGACCTGCTGAGATTTTCCAGCATTTTCTGAGGATGCTGCGATAGTCGGTCACAGAGGAACCATAAGGTGTGGAACCATTGAACAACAGAGATCTGGAGTATCAGAACCTCACGATGTACATACTGACAGCTCACTTTGAACATGGATATGCTGGCTGCCTGCCTTCCCCTAAGGTGCCTGCCAAATCTTTGGACTGTAGCTTATGTAGCACTGAATCAATTAGGTTTCTCCTTACACTGCTGAATGTCTAATCTTCAGGCTTTGAGCAGGTAGATGATCATTCACTGTAATCTAGGCCAGTGGTTTATTGACTGCTTGACATCAAACACAATGTGCAGAGTCCCCTAGTCGACTGCAGTTGTCAATTTTGGGAAAAACGGCATCCAATTTGAAAAGTATATCGTCCCCTTCTGGTTCCCACTCAAAATCATTTGCGTATCACCAAAAACAAAATCTGCCATGCATCAATGCAGTCAGGCTTTGAAAAATATTCCTTGCTGCATTCATGTGTGCTAACTTTGGAAAGTTAGATTACTAAACCTGGAAAGGAGTTCATCACAAAAAAAATTACCTGCGAGTGATCCAAATTTAAACGGCTGAGGATGACTTCAAAAAATATATACAAAACCAACTGCTAGTTAGAGTGGGGTACAACGGTCAGGTCCTTTATAAGCTAGATAGATTAAAATAAAACATGAAAAGCTGACTTAGTCGTGTCATTGTGCTGAACAGTTTTAGTTGCATTTTTGGAGTCTCTTTGGAGACCTGCAAACAAGTGCATTAGAGACTTCCAACTGTAATTAAATTATCCTTGAGGCACAGCCCATTCTGTGGATGGGTCCTGCTTTGTGCGATTTTAGACATGATTTGGGCTGAATGTAATTTGCACTTACATCGGTTATATTGATATTGGTAGAATTGTGTTGAAACAGTCAATACAGTGGAGCAAAGGTTCTGACATTATCAGCCCTGGCCCCACTATTGCCCTCAGCTACACAAAAACTGTCACATCTTGGAAACAGTGGCAACCACCAAGTGGAGTCACTGAAGAACTAATGATTACTAGGAATAACTAGCGCGTGAAAGACGTTACCAATTACTTTGACTCCAGTCTCCAGACTACCTGGGACAGCTCGCATTCAGCCTAGGATTCATGTGCTTTGGCCTGATTAGCCAAACAGGTCATATAATCCTCTGAAACCACTTCCCTTAAAGGAAGTCGCAATTACATCACTCCCCCTTCAAGTCCCTTATTAACACCTCCCAAAAAAAGTTTAACTATTCACAATATAATGCAATAAATTAATTCTTTAACACAGTTCATTATATGGCCAGTCAGAGGATTTCCTTTCCCTCTGGAAGCAACGCAATTCAACAGGAGGTGCTTCAACAGTTGGTCCAGATTTGGTTTGAATTTCTGAAATTAGACTTCCAGTTTGTCAAGGTGCATCAGTGCAGATCACTTCTCCAGTTCCCACTAGAACATAACTCCATCTTCCCTCAGGCTGACTTGTTCCATACTGCTTTCAACTGCAACAACATTACTGGTGTGCATACTCAGATCAGGCTGTCCCACTGGTTCTCTATGCAACTCCCTTCTTCTCAAGTGCTCGAGATGCTTCTTCATAACTTTATCTTGAACTTCTACTTCATATGTTACCAGGCCCATCTTGGTCATGCCAACACCTGGGACCAACTCTGATCAGTCCTAAAGTTTTAGTATGTTCTAGATCATCCACTTTGAATATTTCCTCAGGCTTTGTAGAATCATGATGTTTCTTTTGCACACTCTGCTTTGCCTTCACCCTCCATGTCAAATTTGGAAACACCAGGTCCAACCTGGTTCGAGTACGCCTACCCATCAGCAACTCAACAGAAGTTACTCCAGTGGTCATATTTGACGTCGTTCTCTAGATAATAAAGATGCTGTTGGTTGTTTTCTCATGGCTGTTTTGAAAGTTTGCACAGTCCTCTCAGCCAATCCATTCGAGGAAAGGTGTGGTATGCATATCCACATTATAGAAACATAAGATTATGAAGGGAATAGATAAGATAGAAACAGGGAAGTTGTTTCCACTGGCGGGTGAGACTAGAACAATGGGGCATAGCCTCAAAATAAAGGGAAGCAGATTTAGGACCAAGTTGAGGAGGAACTTCTTCACACAAAGGGTTGTGAATCTGTGGAATTCCCTGCAGAGTCAAGCAGTTGAGGCTACCTCATTGAATGTTTTTAAGGCAAGGATAGATAAATTTTTGAACAGGAAAGGAATTAAGGGTTAGGATGGGTAGGCAGCTAAGTGGAGCTGAGTCCACAGGAGATCAGCCATGATCTTATTGAATGGCAGAGCAGGCTCAAGGGACCAGATGGCCTACTCCTGCTCCTAGTTCTTATGGTCTATACGCTTAATGCCATTTGACTATATGAAATACTGTAATTCCTTGCTGGTAACTGCTGTCCCATTGGCTGAAACCAACACTGCTAACAAACCATAGATGGTGAAGGTTTGTCTTAACTTTTCCACTGTTGCAAAATAAGTTGTGGACTTCATTTCATAGATGTCTAGCCATTTTAGGAGTGCATCCACTACACTTAGTAACATTATGCCAAAGAATAGGCCTACCAAATCACCCATGGCTGACTTGGCCACTCTCAAGGGTGGCTGATGGTAATTTTTGTTGTACCTGGCACTGGTTGCACTGTTTAACCATGCTATATCTGCTTCTAACATCATAGCTGCATCATCTTGGACATCCTTCAGTGTATACCATGTAGTTCCTTCAATAATAACCTCCTGCCAGGTGTGGGGGCGACCACTCTCACTGCCCACAGAAGGACGTCATCTTTACAACTCGATTCATCCTTCCTGATTTGAAAATGTTTTAGTTGTTGAGACATTTTATTGTAACGCTAACCATGAAGAACCATATGCTGGGCAATATTGTTTCCTTCTGAGTCCACTATTTGATCTGTTGCGATGACACAGATAGTGATTTGAGGAAATTCAAGGCAAGGATAATTTTTTTGTAGTACTGGCGGAGAAGGAATTCTTTCTGAAATTGATATTTGCGTTCCCAGTCTGTATTGGATGGTATATTCATAGGCAGCCATTAATAAAGCCCAATGCTGTATTCGTGCAGAAGCCATTGGAAGGATGGCTTTATCTTCTCTAAATAAGCCTAGCAGGGGCTAATGATCAGTAATTACGGTGAACTGTTGTCTATAAACATATTGATAGAATTCTTTTATCCTGAAAGATGATGATCAACCCACCTTTCTCAATCTGTGAATAAGCCTTTTCTGCATCAGTTAGGGTCCTTGAAACATAGTTGGTCTTTCTAACCCATCCTTCATTTCATGTGATAAAACGGCTTCATTTCCAAAAGGAGATGTATCGTAAGTAAGAATGATAAGGTCAAAATGGACTAAAAGGCAGGGCGACTGCAGGGCTTATTTCACTTGAATGAAGGCTTTCTTTTTGCTGTGCCTTCCAGTACTATCTCTGGTGTTTTATAATAATGCATGTTGAAGTGCCAACATTGTAGACAAATTTTGGAATAAGCCTTCCATAATAATTTACTATTGCAAGAAAGGATTTTAACTCTCACACCCACTGCTTCTCCTCTCCATCTATCTGCTTTGAAGTAGTATTGCAATAATTCAGTAGTATTGAATCCAATCTTCTGAATTAGGGTCAAATAACTCAAGCTTTCCATTAGAGGCATTATGATAACTCACTAACTGCTGAATAGGTGTGCTTCCAATGATGTGTACACAAGGTGTGCTCTGCTGCTTCCCGTGGAGAATGGAAAGCACTTCATTAATTTTCCTTGCCAAATTTAATACCCGGAATTTTCCTATCCCACCCACAACAGGAATCATAGCGGGTGGGGAGGGAATGGGAGGGGCGATGGAGGGCGCGGACCATGCAAAGTTCTGTTGACCTCAGGTGGCATTTTCTGGCTTTGGGGCAAGCATGGCCACTCAATATCTTGGAGAAAGTGCCACTCAATATCTTGGAGAAAGTGGTGACCACCAAGTGACTAATGAAAGAATTATTTAATAGGATTAACTATATACACAGAATGAGAAAGATGCTACCGATTACTTTGACTCAAGTCTCCAGACAGCCTGAGAGCGCTCATGCTCAGCCCCAGGATTTGTGCGCTTCAGCCTGATTGGCCAAATAGGTCACATGACCCTCCGAATCCTCATCTCTTAAAGGGCCTTGCTACTATAAGAGCCATCATCATTAATAATAGTCATAAAATAATGTATCTGTGCTTTTTTATTTGTTCCCAGTCGCAGCTCCCAGTTCTGATTTTCACAGTGCAATCTCAGTAATAGAATTCCACAGCATCATAATGAAAACTAGTCCACTCATAATGGAGCTCTCAAACACACAGTTTGTTCACAGAGTGATTGGAAACTCCTTGCCTGTTCAGTTGTAATGCACTATGGGTAAACATGATTCATTCTGTGTAATCATTCATTGAGTGTAATCTCCACTCAAACTCTGTTCCCTCATTACTGACTCCATTCCTCTTCCTGGCAACTGTCTGCGATGAAGCCAGTCTGTTCACAATCTTGGTGTCACATTGGATCCTGATGAGCTTCTGACTTCATATTCAGGCTGTCACTAATGTTATCTATTTCCATTTCCGTAACATCACCCGATTTATACTTCGATTCAGCTTATTTGTTGCTGAAACCCTTTCTCACATCTTTGTTACCTCTATACTTGCCTATTCCAATTCATTCTTGGCTAGTATTCTGCATTCTAACCCCTGTGAACTTCAGCTCATTCAAAACTGTGCAGACTGTGTCAGAATTTGCACTAAGTGCTCTTTCCCTATCACCCCTGTGCTGACCTACACTGTCTCCCATTCAGGAAACATTTTGATTTTAAAAATGATCATCCTTATTTTCTAACCCCTCCCTGGCCTCACCCTTCTATATTTTTGTAAGCCCCTCCAGCCCCACGGGCCTCTCAGATATCTGGCGTTTCAACATCCCTAATGCCAATTGCTCCATTATTGATAGCCATGCTGCCAGTTGCCTAGGTCGAGAACTCTGAAATTCACCCCTACACAATTCTTCCTCTATTTCATTTTTCTCTTAGACCTCTTATAAGTTATCTCTCTGATCAAGCATTTAGTCATCTAACATCTAGTCATCTTTATGTAGCTTGGTTTCATATTTTCTTTTTCAATGTTCCTGTGAGAAGCTCTGGATTATTATTACATTAAAGGTGTTAAAACATTGTTGTTGATTACTGCAATGATCTCATTGAAGATGATTGCATCAGCATAATGGCCTTAGTTGTGGCATAATGATATCCTATACCTAACTGAAGCCTTCCTGTGTGTCTTTATCTTTGACCACTTGACATGCCTGGACTGTTGCAATAGTGGCCTGGCTCTTATAATCAAACCTCAGGTTGATTTGTCCCATTACTATTCTGGTACTCCTATCTTGAGCATCTCACTTTGTTCCATCCCTCTCATCTCTCCTCCTTTTTCTCTCACTAAATATCATGCCTATTTTCTCCTTTAACATCTGTGCGAAGTGACTGCTCAGTGGGATGGGCACAGTAAGAAGTCCAACTGGTTCATGTGGAATCACGAGCTTTCAGAGCACCGCTCCTTCATCGGGTGAGCGGAGGTTAGTTCACAAATACATATATAAGCAAAGACACAATTGCAAGATAATTACAGATTGGAATGTGAAGATCAGTTGGAATGGGAGCCTTTATAGGTAACCAAGTCTTTACAGGTATGAACAGTATGCCTGGAGAGAGGGATAAACCTGCTAGACTTTAGCCTGGTGTTCTTACTGTGATGTGGGTATGCCGGCGTTGGACTGGCGTAAACACAGTAAAAAGTCTGACAACACCAGGTTTTAGTCCAACCGATTTATTTGATAATACTCACAAGCTTTCGAGGGGACTGCCTCTTCGTCAGGTGAATGGAGAGTTCTGGCCTCAGACAGAGCATATAAAGCACAGACAGTTTAGAGATTACTGATTAAAATGCGAATCCTTACACCTAACCTGCTGTTCTCGCCAGGGCTATCCCCACACCCCCACTTCTTGCCTTCAGACAACCACACAACCTCAAACAGACCATTGCTCGCAGCAAACTACCCAGTCTTCAGGAGAACAGTGGCCACAATTCCACACAACCCTGCCACAGCAACCTCTGCAAGACATGCCGGATCATCAACATGGATACCATCATCACACGTGAGAATACCATCCACCAGGTACATGGTAAATACCCTTGCAACTCGGCCAACATTGTCTACCTGATACGTTGCAAGAAAGGATGTCCCGAAGCATGGTACGTTGGGGAGACCATGCAGACGCTACGACAATGGATGAATGAACATCGCTCGACAATCACCAGGCAAGACTGTTCCCTTCCTGTTGGCGAACACTTCAGTGGTCACGGGCATTCAGCCTCTGACCTTCGGGTAAGCATTCTCCAAGGCGGCCTTCACGACACACGACAGCGCAGAGTCGCTGAACAGAGACTGATAGCCAAGTTCCGCACACGAGGACGGTCTCAACATGGATCTTGGGTTCATGTCGCACTATCTGTAACCCCCGTGACTTGCCTGGGTTTGCAAAACCTCACTTACTGTACTGGCTGGAGACAATACACATCTCTGTAACCTCTGATCAGTGCTCCTTCCACTCACGTGGTCGGCCACTTCAGGTCTTGAACAGCAGGTTAGGTGTAAGGATTCGCATTTTAATCAGTAATCTCTAAACTGTCTGCGCTTTATATGCTCTGTCTGAGGCCAGAACTCTCCATTCACCTGACGAAGAGGCAGTCCCCTCGAAAGCTTGTGAGTATTATCAAATAAATCGGTTGGACTAAAACCTGGTGTTGTCAGACTTTTTACTGTTCTTACTGTGCCCACTAACCTACAGACCACCCAATTTCTCATCGGTTCCCATACTAGCTAACATTGTTAATGGTCCTTTTTCAAGATTTGTCCTCTCATTCAAATCTGCCATCATTTTCCTATCATTCCTGGAACTCCATGTTTCAATCCTTCCAATAAGGTTTCAGTCCCTGCCACAGCACCAAAACAGCTCTTATCAAAGTCACAAATAACATCCAATATCACTGTGACAAATGCAAACCATCGCTTCTGCTCTTTTTGATTTAAGCTCTGACAAAAAATCATCCAGATTCAAAATGTTAGCTCTATTCTTTCTCTACTGATTCTATCAGAACTGCTGAGATTTTCCAGCATTTTCTGTTTCAGATTCCAGCATCCACAGTAATTTGCTTTTAGATTGACAATAAACTTCATTAGAACTTTTGAAGCTTGTTTTCTGGCTTTTGTACAAATAATTTTACAAATATGTAGAAACAACAATACAATGGAAAACACTCCATCAGTGCAGCTGACAATGAATATGCAAACAATGATGGGCAGGAAAAAGCTTTCTCATCCATTCAGCCTGATATACAATCATAGAATCTTACATCACAATATACATGCCCACAACCCCTTCCCTCTCCACCTGAAAGCCATGTAATTTCCTATAAGTGGTAAAGAGTTAGATAAAAATCCAAAACCATTCTGTGGAAACAAGTCTGGAAAATGTGAACATTGATGCAGTCACAGAAATTACGCAACTTGCAGGTCCTAAGACTGCTCAATCCAAATTCAGGTCACAGATCTGGCCCTTATTAAGAGCTTCTGAGAAAAGTCAAACATAATCCTTAACAAAGGCATTAAAACACAGTCCAATGCATTCCTGTAATTGTGATACCATGAAAGTAGTTAAGGTTTTAAGTTTTAATGAGATGATTTTTTGAACGTTAAAAATTTCAGTTGTTGAGGAAACAAAGGCTTATTTCAGAATGCCTTATTTTATTACCAGTGTAAAGTATCGAGTGAAGTATAGACTGTTGGTATTGAGTTCACATATGCATACTTCTGTGAAGTTTCTGACTTGGTCCTTTGCAAGTTGTCAGAGGAATGCTAATTCTAGTAAAACTATAATTAATGAAAATAAAACCAATGCACTTATTTTTGTTCATTTTTTGAACAGTTGGGTTGATTTGAGTCATGAGGAATCAGTCTTTGGAGCATAGAATAAAAAAAAATAATAAAACTAATAACATCTATAGCTAAATTGTTTCACAGATTTATTGTCCAGTAGAAGGAATCTAACTCTAAATTATTTATTCGAGGATTGCACGCATTGAGCAGCTTAGACATTTTTGCACTGACTTGTAAGGGACCAATTTGCCCGACTGATATTAATGCAATTTTGCCTTCATGTACCGACCACTAGCAAATTAGGAGCATCTGAAGCTCAGGAAGATGTTCCTTTTAGCCTCTCCATTGAGAAATGAACTCAAACAAATCCAAAGGGCAATAAAACCAAGTTAAACTTTAAAAACTTGTACCTTGAGTTTACGAACCGCATCCTTCACAATTTCAGTACCCTTCGGTTGTTCAACTTCAGCATTGCCAAGAAACTGAAAGATATAATTGCAAATGTTGAATAAATGTGTGCACAACATTCAGCTTTACATCATCTGGCTACACTGCCAACTGTATAGGGTAATTTAAGATCAAACTGGAATGACACAGGTAGTGAAAGCAACATTGAAAAACAATTCAGTATTCAGAATAGGGGGCCCAATTGTGAACAGTTAACTTATTTATAAAGTATTAATTAAATATACAGAACAAAACACCTTAACATAAATATTGCAGTTAGTTCATCTGTCTACATACTTAACTTTCCTGAAACAAAGGTGTTTTCTCCAATGATAAGATTTGACAGAAACCAACCTCATGTCATTCATGTGAATCTCCTCTTAGCCTTTTGCCCCCTGCCAATTTGCAACACCAAATGGAAAATGTGACTGCGCGTTGCTGGCTAGGCCAGTATTTCTTGACCACCCCTAATTGCCCTCAAGAAGGTGGCGATGAACTGCCTTCTTGAACCACTGCAGTCCATCTGGTGGAGGTACACACATTGTGCTGCTAGGGAGGAAATGCCAAGACTTTGACCCAATATCAGTGAAGGAACGCCAATATATTTCCAAGTCAGGATGATGAGTGGCCTGGAGAACAATGTGCAGGTGGTGATGTTTCCATGCATTTGCTATCTGCCCTTCTGGATGGTGGAGGTCATGGGTTTGGAAGGTGCTGTCTAAGCAGCTTTGGTGAGTTCCTGCAGTGCATCTTGTAGAGGGTACACCCTGCTGCCACTGTGCATCAATGGTGGAGTGAATGCTTGTGGATGGGGTGCAAATCAAGTGGGCTTCTTGAGGGTTCTTGTCAAGCTTCTTGAGGGTTGCTAGAGCTGCACCCATCCAGGCAAGTGGGGAGTATTCCATCACATGTCTGACTTGTGTTCTGTAAATGGTGGACAGGCTTTGGGGATTCAGGATATGAGTAACTCACTGCAGAAGTCTTTGCCTCAGACCTGCCCTCATAGCCAGAGTACTGCCTCTATTTATTGCCTGTACACCTACCTTGTAAAAATGGCCATTGCACTTCTTAAGAATCAGAATATGTTCTGTCAAGTAGAAAGCAGCATGTTCTGTTCACATTACTGACAAATTTATTTAATTATAACTCCATGAATACAGTGCATACTTATACCTATGGAAAAATTCCAGGGGTAATTTTGCTTTTTTACAAAACAAGCGAAGTATACACTGGAAAGAATGAGTGAAACGATAGCACAACATTCCCGAGGCATTATGCTGCTTCTCCCCATCCAGAGAATATTCTGTGCCTTTGGAATCACAGTACACGTAACCTTATAAATAGCAAATACACAGTGTAGATGATCGAGCAAACCTGAAAACAAATGCGTCATGTATGTAATTACCCTACACACAAATGCCTTGACTAACAATATCGACACTTGAATGCATCTTCGTTCTTGTAAGGGCTCCGTACCCAGGCTTGGGTATATGTGTGCATATTAGCAGCAATTACATTGTTTAAAAGTAGGCGTTTAAAAAAAAAGCCCAAACTTTTAAATGTGGCAGGAAAGAATTACTTTTCCCATGTTGTATTGTGACTATTTTCAGCAATTCATTCCTTACATTTATCGTCACTGAAGCCTGCAGTATGTTGTTTGGCATCGACACATCACACTAAATTTAAAAAAAACTTCCTTTGATTGTAGCTTCGTTAACATTCCCTGCCTAACGTACTTACATTTTAAAATTCATTTACTGGATGTGGATTACCAGATAGCCCAGCACTTATTGCCCATCCCCTAGTTGACCTTGAGAGGGTGGTGTAGAGCTGTCTGCTTGACCTCTGCAGTATCTGAGGTGCAGGCACACCCATATCATGCTATCAGAGAGCGTGTTCCAGGGTTTTGATTCTTTTCTGGCCACAGGAGAGGTGCTGGATAATTATTTAGACTTGAATGTAAGAGGGTTAGGCCACAGTTAGAGTATTGCGTGCAGTGCTGGAATCCACATCATGGGAGGTATTTGATAGCATTGGAAAGGAGATTTACTAGGATGTTGCCTAGGCTGGAGAGTTTTATATATGAGCAGGAATTGGATAGACTGGGATTGTTCTCCTTGGAGCACAGATGACTGAGGAGGGACAAGATTGAGATATATAAAACTATGAGGAGCAACAGTAGAGTAGACAGGAAGAAACCTTTCCCCTTGGCGGAGGGATCAATAACAAGGGGCATAGATTTAAGGTATGTTACAGAAGATTTAGAGGGGGTGTAAGAAAAAATCTTTTCATCCAAAGGGTGGTTGAAGCCTGGAACTCACTGCATTTAAGAATTATTTAGATGTGCACTTGCAATGCCAAGGCTATGGGCCAAGTGCTGGGAAATAGGATTAGAATAATTAGGTGGTTTGTCTTTGACTGGCGTATGCAATGGACTGAAGGACATTTTTCTGTGCTGTATACCTCTATGACTCTATGAGCAGCCCACTGGCAACAGGTCCACTGCACTAGCATTCTACTCAATAGGCCTTCAAGGCAGGTCCATGGATTGGGATGAGGAACAGTTGGCCAGACTGTTATTGTGAGGTCTGTAACAGTGTTCATGCTCCATAAAAGACTCACAAAAAGGAGGAATTTTGGCTTTTTTTTTCGTGAGACTACTAGCTGACCCTTACAACAGTAGGCACACAGTCTTCTCAGTTCAATCCAAAAATTGTAAGTCAAGTCCAATGCACGTCTGACTGATTCAGGGTGCTGCTCAGGCTAACCTGTATTAGGATAATGGAACCATTACCCTCAATTTCTGTGTTACAATGGGAGCAGGGGTCCTGAAAACTCATTCATAGAGAATTTATTTTTTATTGATCTGATTTTATTTACTTATTTTTCAGTTTTACAGCATATTAGAGAAATAAATACACATTTTATACAGAGAATGTAAAGAATGTTCAGCACACCAGGAAAATAAAGACCAATATTTAACTTATACACTTTTGTCTGTGGGTACCATTGAGTTTATTTTTTTCAACTGTTCTTGTTGAAAATATGATAGTGATGATGAATGAAACAGAAAAATCATCAAAATCATCCCCTATAAGGAAATACCTTAGTGATAAGGTATTACATTTTGATCAGAAAAATCAGGAAGTCATATATTGGGAAGTAAGAATCTAAATGGGGTAGAGAAGCAAAGGAAACTGGGAATACAAATGCTCAAACAAATGATCAACTGAGTCATGTTTGCCATGGAGTTGGTGATTCACCCTAAGCAGACCTGCTCAGTACCTGACTGGAGAATCTTTGATAACCTTGTTCTACTCAGGGATACAACTTTGTGTGGGACAGAGGGCAGACACTTGCCACATCTGCTTGGATCAGAAGGGCATTTGTAGAGCATCACACGTAATGGATGTTTACAAAATGTCACTTGTGTATTGTTCAAACCTTGTGCCAAATTTAGGAAGAAGGATGCAGACATAAGAGAAGTGCCAATCCAGGCAGCAGAGGCACTCAGATCAAAGCCCCGGTATACGGGTAGCATCACTGCCTTTCACTCAGATCAGATGCCCACACACGGACTGATTAGCACTTGTGACCAGACTGAATCGGTCTCCGGAGGCAAATTATGGTAGGAATAAGGTTGTGTTCTTTGGGAACTGAGCTAACCAATCATTTATCCCCTTCACTATTGGGTTAGACAATCTGAGAATGCTTTGAATATGGTTCAGGCCATCAGTACACAATTACCAATTGTCACCATGTGCTAAGGTTCTATCTGTTCCCAATATTGCAAAGGATGGGTCTGGTTACACTTATATAGAACACTCCAGTCACTGTGCCTTTGCACCTGTCCCTCATGAAAAGATATCTGCAGAAAAACATCTTTGACCACAACTCCATCAAGCAGTAGTCCATATGGGGAACATCCTCAAAGCCTGCAGGAAAAGGTGATGACAGATCCTGTAGAATGCTTCTGACAGCGAATGGTCAAAATCTTTTTGGCAGAATGTTTCATTGCCAGAACTTTCAAACAAACACCAAGACATAGCTTGGCTGATGATGAGAAAGTCCTCCCAGTCAGATATTCCCACATGCTTGGAGTCTCACTCTGCTCTGTACGCTAAGGGCTTTTCCCAGGGACACACAAACACAAAAACCATAAAAATCAACTGCTACCAGAGAACTATCAACTCACTGAAAGGTGCTCTTTGATCTGCCTCAAACTTGCTGGTCTTCAAGTGGAACAAGTTGCTCATGTTTCAAATTAACACATTCTAAGATCTAGAGCTACATGCTGAAGCCTGAGGCAGTAGCTGCAATGGGGAAAGAGATTGTCTAAGGTCCACTTGCCTTCACATACCAAGGGACTGGAGGCTGGTCCTTGTCATGGAATGTATATTATAAATTTCATATTATACTGCAGCACCTGAGAATGTCACATGCTGTATGGAAAGAAATGGAAGTGTGTTGCATATTAGCCATTTCCAATTTGAACTGTGATAGAATGTAATTTTTTAATTTTTTTTATCAATAAAGTATATTTTTGAGGAATAAATGAACAAGTTGGGGCTTTTCTCTTGAAAAGGCAGCTAAGGAGGTAATCTAATAATGGTCTTTAAACTTACGAAATGTTTTGATTGAGTAGATGGAGAAAGAAAATTTCCGCTCGTGAGGAATAGCAAAACCAGAGGCCATCAATACAAAATAGTCACCAAGACATCAAGGAGGCAATTGTGAAGAAATATCCTTAGCCAGAAAGTGGTGAGAATGTGTAGCTTGTTACCATAGGGAATGGTTGCCTTAAATAGTATAGATGGATTTTAGGAGACGTTAGAGGAAGGAACAGGAATCATGGATTGGACTGGTAGAGTGGCATGAAAAGAAGGATGGGCAGATTACGTTGATGGATAAGGAAGGAAGCTTTAGTGCAGCATTAATGATGGAATGAACTTGCTGAGCTGAGTGATCTGCTTCCGAATCGCATATTCCAATTAATTCTATGTAAATATAATACTTGTATGCTGCTGCAAGACAAGCTCAAAATTACAGTAAATCAGTGTAGATCTACTGGTAGAATTACTGACAAATGTGTGCATCATATTGATTATACAAAATAGAATCTTCAACAAAGCTATTTTTCTGAATAGTAAATGCCTAAAGTAATATTTCTGCAAATGTCCAACTACTGAGCTGTGGCACCGCAAAAAGCAATCATTCGCTTTCCATCAATTTTACTACAAAGTGGCATAAGCATTGACCTCCTTCTGGGCTGTAACCATTCTGTTACTCCATGACCTCACTCCATCTCTGTTTTCTCTTTATGTAAAAATCCTTATTTGGTTTAATTTCCCACAGTTTTCCAAGCACCAACATCAAACACAAGAAGCTAGACCATTGAGCAGAGTGACAGGATTATTCTAGAGCTTTCAGCTGTGAGAAGATAAAAGCTTTGGATTTGTTTATTAAAGCAAAAGAAATGAAGGTGTGAGGCAGGCAGAAAAAAGGGACAGAGCACTTCATGCTCCAGAATCTTACAGCACTTCGTATTTAGGGAAAACTTTTGAAGTGAAGTATCTATTGTTGTGCGTGCTGTTCCAGAGCACTTCCTACTTAGAAACTTATCAAAAAAAATCAATGAGATGAATTGTCCATTAACATGTTTTTCGTGCTTTAGTTGAGGAGTGAATGTTGAGCAGAACATTGTGAGAAGATGGTGCTCTTTTACTAATAGCGGTTCAGGCAGGCTGCATTAGGCAGGCTTATCTCAAGGAAACCATCCAGGTTTTCAAAATGCTGAGAGGGATAGGTAATGTGGATGCAAACTGCGTACTTAACTTGGATTTGAAGTGTAAAAGGGATGAAGCATAGACTTTTCAATCTTCTACCTGACAAAGATATAGATGGAGTTACATCCTCCCACCAGATATGTATAATAAGCATTGCAATAAAACAGTTAATAATGCATCCATTTCTCTTTAAAAAATGGTATGAATTGGGTTCAGTTTGTAAAGATAATTCAGTCAGAGATGAATTATTGCTCTATGGAATATATTTGTTCCAGAGCAGCTTAAATTATGTCAACGATATGACAAATATGTTCATATTTTGAGGAAGTATGCTACTAATGTAACCATCAGTCAAGCTAGTATTTGAATTGCAAAAATTGCAAAATTCTTTGTCAACCTTAATGATGATTATCAAAGAAATGGTTAATTTTGCAAGTACCCAAGGTAATTATTACCCTACCATTTGATAAATGTTAAGTACTATATGCTTGTGCACGTCAGCAATGTGCTTTTTAGGTACGCCTACTAGACCTGAGTAGAATGAGAAAATGTCATTTACTTAATCAAGTTGGTTATTTTCACAGATAAAGTGTATTTACCCCATCAGGGATTCTAATCCATTTATTTTAGTCTTCAGGAAAACTTCTTCATTTTTCTGCCAAAACTGTCAGAAGTAATCAAACAAAAGCCCAGAATATCTAAGCAGTTGTCAGCTTTCTACATCAGCTTCCTCACTTATAGGAGCTGTTGTATTCTATGGAACATTTCATTATCCACGTCTGCACTCATCCAGCCTTTGTTGGAACAAATTCATTGACCCTTCATTACTGACATTTGCTGGGATTCCATTCCAGATATTGTTGGTTACCACCGTAACTAGTGAAGGCATCAGAAGACTCCACATGCTATTTATATTTCTGACCAATTGTGAAGTCCCTCCTCTCAAACTTAGCCTGAAATAAACACCAGGGTATTGGGCTTCAGAAGTTATTGCCTTTGGAGAAGACTGATCGGGCTGCTTCTAATGCTGCCGTAACCATCAAGGAAATGAAAGGCAGTTGTTGAGGGGAAGGCAATTAATGGTCGTGGCTTGGGGGTCAGGGCAGGCAGCAGTAACTTACGAGTTGGGAATCTGGGGTGGTGTCCTGAGTTGCGTCCTGCGGTTGGTGGGGAAGGAGACCAGGAATCTATGATTCGAAGTTGGGAGATCCAGAGTCAGGGCGGTTACGGTGATTGAGAAACTTAAGGCGAGCAGTGTTTGATAGGACACCATGGTTTCAAGGTGGAATCCTTTTAATGACTGCATACACAGCCCACTTAAAGATAAAGCCACATGTTGATGTGGCATTCCTGAATGCACCAGCCCTACAGCGGCTGCATTCACCACAGCTCAGTTTTTCTGCAGGATTCTCAAACAGGTGCACAGTCCCTTATTTGCATACAAGAAGGGCCTAACACCTGTTTAAAGCCAGGTCTACCATATTTATTTTTAGTGTACAAATAATCTGGCAGATGGCACATATCCAGCTCCTACCGATGGGGGCCTTCAATATGCAGATGGACTGGAAAAATCAGACATGTAGTGGATCCCAAGAAAAGGAATTTGTGGAACGTCTAAGAGATTTTTTGGAGCAGCTCGTGATATGGCCTACGAGGGGACAGGCGATTCTGGAATTGGTGACGTGTAATGAGGAAGACTTGATTAGGGAACTTAAGGTGAAGGAATCCTTAGGGAGCAGAGACCACAATATGGTAGAATTTATCCTGCAATTTGAGAGGGAGAAGCTGGAATCAACAGTATTACAATTAAATAAAAGGTAACTATAAAGACATGAGGGTTAAGCTAGCCAGAGCTGATTGGAAAGATAGTCTAGTAGGGAAGACAGTGGAACAGCAATGGCAGGAGTTTTTGGGGGTTATGCAGGAGGCACAACAACAATTTATTCCAAGGAGGAGGAAACATGCTAAGGGGAGGATGAAGCATCCTTGGCTGATGAGGGAAGTTAAGAACAGCATAAAAACAAAAGAAAAAGCAGACAAAGTGACGGGGATTAGTGGGAAGCCAGAAGATGGGAAGCCTTTAAAAACGAGCAGAGGACAATTAAAAAAGCAATAAGGAGGAGAAGATGAAATTTGAGTGTAAGCTAGCTAGTAATATAAAAGAGGATAGGAAGAGAATTTTTCAATAAATTAGAGGTAAGAGAAAGGCAAAAATAGCCATTGGACCATTAGAAAAATGAGGCTGGAGAAGTAATAATAGGAAACAAACAAATGGCAGAAGCACAGAATAGTTGCTTTGCATCAGTCTTCACGGTGGAAATCACTAGTTGGATGCCGGAGCTCCAGGAGAATCGGGGGCACAGCTGAACGTAGTGGCCATCACTAAGGAGAAGGTTCTGGGGAAACTGAAAGGTCTGAAAGATCTAAATCACCTGGATCGGATGGACTACATCCCAGGGTTCTAAAATAGATAGCTGAGGAAATTGTGGAGGCATTGGCAGTGATCTTTCAGTAATCACTGGAAGCAGGAAGGGTCCCAGAGGACTGGAAAGTAGCAAATGTAACGCTGCTGTTTAAGGAGGGAGGGAGGCAGCAGTCAGGAAGTTATAGGCCAGTTAGCCTGACTTCAGTCATCGGCAAGATTTTTGAGACCATTATTAAAGATGGAGGAGTACTTCGAAGTGCATGATAAAGTAGGACTGAATCAGCATGGCTTTGTCAAGGGGAGATCATGTCTGACAAATTTGTTAGAGTTCTTTGAGGAGGCAACAAGAAAGTTAGACAAAGGAAAACCAGTGTACATGATTTATTTAGATTTCCAAACAGCCTTTGACAAGGTGTTGTATAGGAGGCTGTTAAATAAGAGCCCATGGTGTTAAAGGCAAAATCCCAACATGGATAGAGGATTGGCTGACTGGCAGAAGGCAGGGAATGGGGATAAAGGGATGTTTTTTTCAGGATGGCAGCCGATGACTAGTTGTATGCCTCAGAGGTCGGTGCTGAGACCACAACTTTTCACAATATACATTAACAATTTGGAGGAAGGAACTGAAGGCATTGTTGCTAAGTTTGCAGATGATACAAAGATATATTGAGGATCAGGTAGTATTGAGGAAGCAGGGAGGCTACAGAAGGACTTGGAAAGGCTAGGAGAGTGGGCAAAAAAGTGGCAGATGGAATATATTGCGGAAAAGCATGAGGCTATGCACTTTGGAAGGAGAAATGGAAGCGCAGACTATTTTTTAAATGCGGAAATGCTTAGGAAATCAGAAACACACAGGGAGTTGGAAATCCTTATTCAAGATTCTCTTAAGGTTAATGTGCAGGTTCAAATCAGCAGTTAGTAGGCAAATACAATGTTAACATTCATGTTGAGAGGGCTAGAGTACAAGAGCAGGAACGTACTTCTGAGGCTGTATAAGGCTCTGGTCAGCCTTATTTGGAGTATTGAGTGGTTTTGGGCCCTGTACCTAAGGAAGGATGTACTGGCCTTGGAAAGTATCCAGAGGAGATTCACAAGAATGATCCCTGGAAATGAAGAGCCTGTTGTATGAGGAATGGTTGAGGACTCTGGGCCTGTACTCGTTGAAGTTTAGAAGAATGAGGGAGGATTTATTTGAAACTCACAGGATACTGCGAGGCCTGGACAGAGTGGATGCTTCCACTAATAGGAAAAACTAGAACCAGAGGGCACAACTTCAGACTAAAAGGGGCAATCCTATAAAACAGAGATGAGGAGGAATTTATTCAACCAGAGAATGGTGAACCTGTGGAACTCTTTGCCGCAAAAAGCTGAGGAGGCCAAGTTATTGACTGTCTTTAAAACGGAGAGAGGTTCTTGATTGATAAGGGGATCAGGGTCATTAGGGAAAGGTAGGAGAACAGGGATGAGAAAAATATCAGTCATGATTGAATGGCTGAGCAGACTCAATGCGCCGAGTGACCTAATTCTGCTCCTTAGTCTTATGGTCTTATTCAGCAATCATTTCCTGTTGCCATAACCACAGGAACTGTTCAACCTTAGCTGCAAGTTTTGACATAATTTGCATTCAACAGTATTCATTTACACACTTGCACTCAAAATTAAAAGTTCAGCTATCATTTGACACCCATTGCTCTCAAAAATGATCATTTACCCATTCTTTGACAATCATGCTCAAGAAAAAAATTTGGTTCTAATTTAAGATTGCAAATAATGTAACTGATAATGTAACGGATTTGCATCCATACTTACTGAGGAAACGGGCATGGAGTCTATGGAAATAAGGCAAACAGGTAGGGAGGTCATAGAACCCTTACAAATTAAAGAGGTGGTGGTGCTGGCTGTCTTGAGGCAAATCAGAGTGGATAAATCCCCAGGACCGGACAGGGTATTCCCATGGACCTTGAGGGAGGTTAGTGTTGAACTTGCAGGGGCCCTGGCAGACATATTTAAAATGTCAGTATTCACGGGGGAGGTGCCGGATGATTGGAGTGTGGCTCATGTTGTTCCGTTGTTTAAAAAAGGTTCCAAAAGAAATTCGGAAAATTATAAGCCGGTAAGTTTGACATCGGTGGTGGGCAAGTTATTGGAAGGTGTGATAAGGGATAGGATCTACAAATATTTGGATAACAGGGACTTATTAGGGAGAGTCAACATAGCTTTGTATGGTAGGTGATGTCTGACCAATCTATTAGAGTTTTTCAAGGAGATTACCAGGACAGTGGATGAAGGAAGGTGGTGGATGCTGTCTACCTGGATTTCAGCAAGGCCTTTGACAAGATCCCTCATAGGAGGTTAGTTAGGAAGGTTCAGTCACCAGGTATACACGGGGAGGTAGTAAATTGGATAAGACATTGGCTCAATGGAAGAAGCCAGAGGGTGATTGTGGAGGATTACTTCTCTGAGTGGAGGCCTGTGACTAGTGGTGTGATGCAGGGAACGGTGTTGGGTCCATTGTTGTTTGTCATCTATATCAATGATCTGGATGATAATGTGGTAAATTGGATCAGCAAATTTGCTGATGATACAAAGATTGGAAGTGTAGTGGACAGTGAGGAAGGTTTTCAAAGCTTGCAGAGGGACTTGGACCAACTAGAAAAATGGGCTGAAAAATGGCAAATGGAATTTAACGCAGACAAGTGTGAGGTATTGCACTTTGGAAGAACAAACCAAAGTAGAACATACAGGGTAAATGGTAGGACACTGGAGAGTGCAGTTGAACACAGGGATCTGGGAACACAGGTACAAAATTCCGTAAAAGTGACGTCACAGGTGGATAGGGTCGTAAAGGATGTTTTTGGTACACAGGCCTTTATAATCAGAGTATTGAGTATAAAAGTTGGAGTGTTATGGTAAGGTAAGGTTATATAAGGTATTGGTACGGCCGAATTTAGAGTATTGTGTACAGTTTTGGTCACCTAGTTACAGGAAGGATGTAAATAAGGTTGAAAAGGTGCAGAGAAGGTTCACAAGGATGTTGCCAGGACTTGCGAAGCTGAGTTACAGAGAGAGATTGAATAGGTTAGGACTTTATTCCCTGGAGCGTAGAAGAATGAGGGGAGATTTGATAGAGGTGTATAAGATTTTGATGGATATAGATAGAGTGAATGCAAGCAGGCTTTTTCCACTGAGGCTAGGGGGAAAAAAAACTAGAGAGCATGTGTTAAGGGTGAAAGAAGAAAAATTTAAAGGGAATATTAGGGGGGGGGGATTCTTCATGCAGAGAGTGGTGGGAGTGTGGAATGAGCTGCCCCATAAAGTGGTAAATGCTTTTAGCATTTAAACTTGGAAGGGTTCATGGATGAGAGGGGTGTGGAGGGATATGGTCCAAATGCAGGTCAGTGGGACTAGGCCAAAAAATGGTTCGGCACAGACAAGGGGAGCCAAAAGACCTGTTTCTGAGCTGTAATTTTCTATGGTTCTATAACATCACCTACACCTCCGACCATATTGCTTGCAGCTTTACCTCCTTCCTCCCCTTCCATCCCTCTTTCCTATTTCCCCCTCCAACACTCTCTTCCCCCTCACAGCCCCACTGCACCTTTTGCTCTCCTTCCTCTCTCCCCACCGCAACTTTCCCATCACACTCTCCCCATCCCTTCCCCTCACTATCCTCTCCCACCTTTGTCCCCCATCCGCCCACTCCACTCACCTCTACTTCCCTATCCACTTCCCCTTTCATCCCCATCCCCTTACCCTCTCACCTCTCTGTCTGCCATCCTCTCCCCTTCCCACCTTGCTCTGGAGAGGGGTGTTAACATGGGAGATGTGGGGGATGGGTGAGATGCAGGGCAGAGGGATGGGGAAAATGTTTGGAGACTGGAGTGGGGGGAGGAGGAAGAGGCTCCAAAGTGGTTATCCACTTTGGCAAAAATAATAGTAGGAGGGATTACTATTTAAAGGGCGAAAAGCTGCAGCATGCTACAGTGCAGAGGGACCTGGGGGTCCTTGTGCATGAGTCGCAAAAACCCAGTCTGCAGGTGCAGCAGGTGATCAAGAAGGCGAATGGGATGCTGGCCTTCATAGCGAGGGGGATAGAATATAAAAGCAGGGAGGTCTTGCTGCAACTGTACAGGGTACTGGTGAGGCCGCAGCTGGAGTACTGTGTGCAGTTTTGGTCGCCACACTTGCGCAAGGATATATTGGCCTTGGAGGGAGTGCAGAGGAGGTTCACTAGGTTGATACCGGAGATGAGGGGGTTGGACTATGAAGAGAGACTAAATAGACTGGATCTGTACTCGTTGGAGTTTAGAAGGATGAGGGGGGGGGTTCTTATAGAGACGTATAAGATAATGAAAGTGATGGGTAGGGTAGAGGTAGAGAGATTCTTCCCACTTAGAAAGGATAGCAGGACTAGAGGGCACAGCCTCAAGATAAGAGGGTGGCAGTTTAGATCAGAGTTGAGGAGGAACTTCTTCACTCAAGGGGTGGTGATTCTCTGGAATTCTCTGCCCGTTGAAGTGGTGGAGGCTACCTCACTAAATATATTTAAGACAGGGGTAGAAAGGTTTTTGACAGACAAGGGAATTAAGGGTTATGGGGAGAAAGCGGGAAAGTGGAACTGAGCCACTTCAGATCAGCCATGATCTTATTGAATGGCGGAGCAGGCTCGAAGGGCTATATGGCCTACTCCTGCTCCTATTTCTTATGTTCTTAGAAGAGTTTGAGAGTTTGGAGACATGAGGGTGAGGACATAGAGGAAATATTTTAGACCCTACAACTTGGGGGTGTGGTGGATTGAGAGACTAAACCCTGAGTCCAGGGGTTAAGGAATGGGAAAATAGTATTTAGATATCGAGACTGTGGGATAACTTAGTCAAGATTGGTGAGGGGAGTGGATGGAAAGAAAAGACCCTGAAACGAAAACAGATCAGTAACTGCTGGGGACTTGGTGGATGCTGTCAACCTTATACCATATTATGGAGCGTACTGGATGGCTTTGAGCATATTCAGTGCCATCTGATGACAAAGATGGAAAAGTGCTGATCCATACTGAAACTCGCTGCAAGTTAGAACCTTTGATGTTAAATCATTGCTGATAGCTTTTGTGCATGTTGAATGTAATGTTTTTGGGTAGGGAGTGCCTGAAATACAATTGCAACACCATCAAATTTCTAGGAACCAAATCATTGCCACAGCATGGAAGAACTTCACTTATTTTCAAACACAAAAAATTGTCAGGACCCCCCCCTCCCCGCCCCTGAGCGCGCCAACAAAAAAAAGGCTGAAATCAGCAGGGTACAAAAAAACCATTTTCGTTCAATTTTGCAACCCAGTTTTGATCTTTGCTCATGAGCACATCTCAAGTGGCAAACCCATGGAATTGACATTTCACAGCAATGCATTTCTAACTGGTTTATCATTTATACAGCTCCCGTGAATATATAGGAATTAATAACTAGGTCACACAATGTAACAGCTTTATTTGAAACTGCTTAGGAGTACACAGGTTTCTTTTTTTCAAACTCAGCATAGAAATCACACTTTTAAAATATCTGTATATTCTGTTGGGTCCTTAACTCCTTGGGAAATTTTCAACCTCCTATTATCACATCTGGCCACATTTTACCATTGCTCCTTTTTCACATTCTCTGCACAGCAGTAACATGATTCCTTCCATTCTCTGCAAACAGTTCACACTGAAGTGTAAGAAGCAATATTTCTGGTTGTTGAAAGGATAAGGCATGGGTGAACCCTTCAGTAAACTTTGGTAAATTACTGGTCTACAGAGAACATTCTTAAAAATTTTGGTTGCGGTAAATTTAATTGCAAATTAAAGGTTTTTTTAAAAGATGTTTTCTTTACACTTATTCAGTAAATGTCAATGAAATAAACAACATGTCATTGACTAATTAAGTCAGTGCATCTTCAAAAGTGGACACCCATCTAGGTGTAAGGGTTTAGAAAACTCCCAGCATAACACACACATTTCACATTTTATGAGTTAAAAATATGGAGACATTTCAAATACTGCTTTACAACAAGCAGAAATTGATCAATGAATGAACAATATAAAGATCTGCATCTTGAGGGACATAATTACATGTTTACTTTATTCTTTCATGAAATGTTAGTTCACTGACTAAGCCAGCATTTATTGACCATTCCTAACTGCCATTGATAAGGTAGTGGTGAGCTGCCTTCTTGAACTGCTGCAGTCATATGGTGTAGGTACATCCAGAGTGCTGTTAGAATGGGAGATCCAGGCCACCGACTTAGTGACAGTGAAGGAATGGTGGTATATTTCTAAGTCAGGATAGAGTGTGGCTTGTAGGGGAACTTGCAGGTAATAATGGTCGCATGTGTCAACTGCCTTTGCCCTTCCAGATGGTAGTGACTGTGGTTTTGGGTGGTGCTATCCAAGGAGCATTGATGAGTTCCTGCAGTACATCTTGTAGATGGTACATGCTGCAGCTACTGCATATTGGCGGCAGAGGAATTGAATGTTTGTGGTTGTGGTGCCAAGTGGGGACTTTGTCCTGGACGGTGTCGATGGTGATCATTGTTGGAGCTGATCTCATCCAGGCAAAAGAAGTGTATTCCATCACACTACTGCCTTGTACCTTGTAGGTGGTGAACAGGCTTTGGGGATTCTGGAGGCAAGTCAGTCACTGTAGAATTCCTAGCCTCTGACCTGTTTTTGCAGTCCCAGTATTTACATGGCTTTTCCAGTTTAGTTTCTGGTCAATGTAACTCCCAGGATGTTAATAGTGGGGGATTTAGAAATAGAGGGAACGATTCTCCCAACGGTGCCAAATTGGTGGGAAAACTGTTCTACATCATGACTGTTTTTTCAGTGCAACTTCAGACTTGAATCCCCCCCCAACTTGTGCAATGTAGAGACCACAACTGTGAATATTAAAAGTTTAGGGACAGGGTCTATTCATGCCAAAGAGCCTGAAATCAACAGGATGAGCAGGAATCTGTGCATGTGCACAGTCTGGGAGATCTCCTAGCATCCAGATCACTGCCCTCAAACCCCCATAGACATTGCTGGCCCCCCCCCCTCCCCTATACAGACATTGCTGTCCACCCTGCACACACAGCTGCCCACTCACCCCATGCCCCCATGGATCCAGATAATGCACGTATCCCATCACTCCATCCCTTGAACATACTGACCTTACTGCTGCCCTGCAGAGAACTTGTGTTGTGCTGACACAAGCTCTCTTGAACGGGAGCCTTGAGTATTGCACACCACCCCTCCCCCCGGACACAGCAGCCTGTTGAATGGCAGCCAAACGGGACCCCAGGGATGCATGACACTCAACTGAATGCGGCCTTCAAAATCTCTCACAAGGATTTGTTGCCAACGGGCTCTTGACTGGCCACACTCACTGCACCTGGACTCCCCTAATAAGTCAGAGCTGTATATAAGCTGCAGGAATGGAGACAGCCAGTCACGCCACAAAGATGTCTGCATGCAAACCAACTCCCAGATTTACAGAGGCCGAAAATAAGCACCTGTTACATGCCGTGGAGAAGAGGTGTGATCAGATCTTCCCCGGTCAGGGCCTTCACCCAAAGGGTGCATCCGCCATGGCATTATGGGAGGAGATAGCAGAAACGGTGAATGCTAGGAGCCTGACACTGTGCTCTGGCCGGCAGCAGCGGAAAAAATGCACCATCTTTTTCGAGCAGTAAAGATGAGTGAACATCCCACTTGGAACCCTGCACATGCTTGGCATGGATCTCAAACCCTGCTCAGATACCTTAAGGGCATACAACAAGTTACCCTTCCCCCAGGAACAGAATCTAACCCCTTCTCTTCACCCCTCAATGAACACCCTTCAGTGGTGAACCGCTTTCCCTGAAACTGCAAGCACAATGCCCGAGACACAGGTATGCATTGTGCACCATGCACTGCAATATATTAATATTTGCTATCCATTTTCTGTTGCCACAGGACAAAAACATTCACAACTTACGTGAGACTACACAGACTGGTGGTGGTGCGCCTGACTTGCGGCAGCTGACCAGCATCGAAGAGCACACCATGGAGCTGGCAGGGGATGTTGAGGATCCCCTGACAGTCAGGTTGGAACCCAGCATACAAGTGAGCAGAAGCGTACACTTAACCTAGGTCTTCCTCTGAGTAAGTGCAATGCTGCATAGAATGTTTTGCCTCCCTCCCTCTAATGTGTGTTCTTTTTTACACTTTGGACCCAGAGGAACACAGCCCTTCGGGTGTTGCTGCCACCCCTGCTGCTCTGGAGCAAACTGCCCACGAACCCCCGGATAATACCTCGGAGGGTGGCACTAAGGAGCCCTCGGAGGACAGCACCATTGCAGTGGCACCAGCATGTACCACATAACCACCAACACAGTGGGTACCTTTAGTGTTGAGGCTTCTGGGTCACAAACTGGTGAGCACATCAGACACTTGATGCACATTGGGTGGAGGCGGGCACAACCAAGGGCTCGGGCACACAGAGGCCTGGTGGAGGCCAAGATTCAGCTGTCCCTAAGCCAGATGCCGGACTCGGGGTTTGCTCCTCCCAAGGCTGGCGGAGATGCTTCAGGAAACCTGGGGAGTTATGGAATGACTGTCAGTAACCATGCTGCCGACTGCAAGACTGTTTAGGGGAGTCAAACAGAGTTCTGTTGCAGGAGTTGATGCTGACACAGCGTGAGACCTCGGCCAACGCTACAAGGGTGGCGACCGCAGTGGGAAGTCTGGCTCAGGGCTCTGCCCTCCTGGGTGACCGGGTCCAGGTCATCCTGGAGACCCAATGGGCCATGGGCAAGTGTGTTTCATATGGCAGGACGTTCCACTCCTCCTCCTCCTGTTCCAGTAGTCTCTGTGCCACTGGGCAAAGTTGTGCAGTGCACAGCAAATGATGATGATACGTGAAGCACGCACAGGGTCATACTGGAGGGACCCCCACAGTGGTCTAAGCAACAAAACCGTATCTTCAGCAGGCCAATGCACTACTCGCCAACAGACCAGGTGGCTACATGGGCCTCATTGAAGCGGGTCTCTGCCTTGGTCTTGGGCCTTCACACAATCGCCATCAGCCATGAGCTTAGCAGGTATCCTTTCTCACCCAGTAGCCATCCAGGGAGCCTGGTTGGTCTTCAAAGACCCTAGGGATGTCTGACTGCCTGAGCACAAAGCTGTCATGGATACTCCCTGGATGGCATGCATCGACTTGCATGATCCTCATTTGATGGTCGCAGACAATTTGGGCGTTCAGGGAGTGGAACCCCTTCCTGTTCACAAGCTGCTGCAGTTCTGCATGTGGGGCCCGCAAGGCAATGTTCTGTTCACTGCTCCCTGGACATTGGGAATCCCAGCAATAGAAGTGAAGCCAAGACCCGGGCCTCCTGCTCTGCACGGCCCTCATCAAAATTTATGTACTGCCCTGCCCGGGCATACAGGGTATCTGTGACCTGCTGCACGGAGGTCTGGGAGATCCCAGCTGGTCGTCACTGAGTGCCTGAAATGAGCTGGAGGCATAAAAGTTCAGGGCAGCCGTAACCTTCATGCCCACAGGGAGTGGGCAGCCGCCCCTCCTCTGAGGTGCCAGATGTGAGAGCACCTCACAAACGTGTCACAACAGGGTCTTGGAGAGCTGCAGCCAGTGACGGCACATGCTTTCCGGGATGGCCTTGAATGAATTATGGCCTCGGCATTCTCCGCCTTCCACGCACCCTCTCGGAAGGCTGCTCGCCCACCTCCTGGCCCTCAGTGGCAGCCCCCTGCCCTCTTTCCTGAGGAACTGGTAGTGGCTGCTCCTGCGGTGGTCTCTCCATGCCCGCCACCTCCTGCGTTACCATAATGATGTAGAGATGCCAGCGTTGGACTGGGGTAAACACAGTAAGAAGTCCCACAACACCAGGTTTAAGTCCAACCATAATGGTCAGCTCCAAATCGATCAGACCGAGATCCATCTGCACAGTGGAGTTTGCGAAGAAAATAGAATGATGGATTCTGATCATTGGCTGCACAGACCCCGCACCACCCATATCCCTCACTTGGGCTGGGTGCTGGCAACACACACAATTCATAGTGCCATGCATGACCCAATCTGATTAGGGTTGTGTGAGATTCGCATTAGGGCAGCGACAGACTGCAAATCAGCACCAGGTGTGAGCCCAGTAACACCAGATTCCACGCAGTCCATGTCCGAATCTCTGCACCCTGGCCAGGAGCAGCAGCTGCTTCATCCGGTTCGGCCTTAGTCAGCACATGGCACTCCTTCCTCATCCTGGAAGGCCAGCACTCAGTCGAGTCCCTGACCACACCCCGCGGCAAGACAGTGCCGCTGCAAAGTGCCCTGGAGGGGAAGGCCGAGCAGCACTCTGAGGGTGCCTCCCACACTGAGCTACAGTGTTGCTCTGGAGAGGAAGGGTAAGCAGGACTCTTTCACGGAACCTCAGCCAGAGAGCTCTGAGAAAATAGGACCCCGCCCCCCCCAGATATCACTGATTCTTGTCCAGCATCTGAAGACAGCGGGAGGAAGCCCACCAGGCATCTCCAGGGCCTGCTTGCATTCCACTTGCAGCACTTACCTCCTCATGCCAGTTCAGGGCTGCCTCGCCAGGTTGATTTTTATACACCTACTCTGATTTGTGCCAGAGAGTTGGGAGACACAAACATGGGTGGAGATTGCTAGGTCGATCTCAATAATGGCAAGCTAAGGTATGGTAAGTAATGCAAATCAGCGGCACGCCTGTTTTCAGCACAGTCCCAGTGGAGCCATTTTTTTCTGATTGGGAGATGCGAGTGGCTCACAGGGAACCCACAAAATGGCCAGTACACACATCTCCCAATCTGACCCACCAGAAAATTTGCGGGTTGTGATGGGAGAATCACCCCCCAGTAATGCCACTGAATATCAAGGTGAGGTGGTTGGATTCATTCTTGATGGAGATAGTAGTTGCTTAACACATTGCGGAACAAACACTACGTGCCACTTATGAACACAAGCCTGAATTTTGTCCAGGTGTTGTTGTATTTGGGCACAGACTGCTGCAATATCTGAGGACTCACGAATGACACTGAACATTGTACAGTCATCAGCAAACATCTCCATTTCTGATCTTATGATGGAAGGAAGATCATTGATGAAGCAGCTGAAGATAGTCATGCCAGGTATGACTCTAACCGGTTGAGAATTTCCCCCGCTGATTGCCATTGACTCCAGTTTTATTAGGGTGTCTTGATGCCATTCTTGGTCAAATGCTGCCTTGTTATCAAGGGCAGTCACTCTCACCTCACCTTTTGAATTCAGTATTGTTGTCCCAGTTGGGGTCAAGGCTGGAATATGGTCAGGAGCTGAGTGGCCCTGGCAGAACCCAAACTAAGCATCAATGAGTAATTCATTGCTGAATAAGTACTGCCTGATAGCACTGTTGATGGCACCTCCCGTCACTTTGCTGATTGAGAGGGCACTGATGGAGCATAATGGGCCAGATTGGATTTTTCCTGCTTTTTCTGGATAGGTTACACCTAAGTTTCCATATTACCTGTAGATGCCAGTGTTGTACATTCAAGGAAACAGTTTAGCTAGGAGTGCGGCTAGTTCTGGAGCACAAGTCTTCAGTACCATTGCTGGAATATCATCAGGGCCCATATTATTTTGCATTATCCAGTGCCTTCAGCCATTTTTTGATATCAGGTGAAGTGAACAGAATTGGCTGAAGACTGGTATCTGTGATGCTCCTTAGGAAGAGGCCAAGATGCATCCTCAACTCGACACATCTGACTGAAGATGGTTGCAAATACTTCAATCTAATATTTTGCACTGGTGTGCTAAACTCCCTCATTACTGAGGATGGGGTATTTGTAGAATCTCTTCCTTTAGTTAGCTCCTTATTGTCCACCTCCATTCACAACTGGATATGATGAGAGTTGAATCAAAACATATAATGTAATTCCAGCATATGCCACCAAAATGGAACACAGAGAAAACTGAAAATGTTATTCAAACTGAAAAAGAAAACATTATGGTCGGGATTCTGCCAGTCCGCTGCGCTGCTTCAGGTTGGCCAACAATTGGGGGGATTATGGGGAAGGCTAGTGATTGGGAAGGCCAGAGATCAGGAGGCCGGCAATGGTGCGGGGGGGGCCACTGTGCACACACTGATCTCCACACTGACAGATCAGTGCATGCAGAGTCACCCGCTCAGCACTATGCTGCCAGGCAGAAATACTCACTAGAGGGAATCACGCTGAGGCACTCTGCAATGCTCAGAATGTCAGAGATTCGCTCGGGGAACTTAGTTTGGCTTTGGGAGATAATATCAAATACGTGGATGAAAACAATGGGTAAAATGGCTATACTTCACAGTGTATTTCAATGTCTGACTTTCAGGACCAGATTTTCAATATTGAGATGGATAAACTTGACTTGGAAAATGTCTGAGCTCCGCAGTCCCACCTCAGTTTAAGGGACCTTGTTGCACCTGATTTTCGCTTTAGAGAGGCAGGATGAGTTACAGTTGGAATCACCAACCTGGGAGGCAGATCATAGCCATGGAGGTAGACAAGTACCCAGCAGGCTGGTTAGAAGACCTGCCTCACTTCTCTGGGACTCTTCTCCATTTGTTTTAGATGCTGTTGCACCTTCAATCTTCACATCCTCTCAATCTACATACACCCTCCAGAGTCTTTCCATGGGAGCTCATGCCCCAACCCTAGCAATGGTCCCTTCATGTTTTCCACCCAGCAACCATACCATGTCAACATCCCTCCATACATAACCAAGTATCAGTGACAGACCTCAGGTGCCATGGGGAGATGTAAAAGAATAAACTTCTAACAATCTATTACAGTTCTCACTCTCACACATTTGATACTGAAAAACTCCCATTCATGAAATCCATGCAAAGCTTTTAAATCTCAAGTGCTCAACATGTTAGGAAGACAAACAAACTTCTATTCAATTCCCACAAAGAAAGCTAATTATTTAATAACTCCTTTAAACTGGCAATCAAATTTTAAACTTTGTTGCTCACCCCTACCCCCAGCTGAGATATTTTTGTAGCTTTTGAATCTGAGCCAAGCATTGATAATGAGCATAGCCCTTTGGAAATGTATTTACGAATCACTATTGAAACTATAGAACTGGCTTTCATGTTTTTTACTACCTACATGAGATGACCTTTCAGTCAAAGCAGTCCAGCAGACAGTGGTCTTAACTCTCCCTAACACTCTTACAAGTTTAAACAGCAAGAGATTAAAAAAAATTGGTACATAAGCTAATTGTATCCACTCTTCACAAGGTTCACAGCTACTCCATCCACTTGGGACTCTCATACGATTGGTTAAGGACCTTGGAACAGCCAAGCTGGTTCCCATTTGAACCGATTTCAAATAACCCTGCTGAATTTGCTTTCCAGGCTGCATGATTCATGCCCACTGCCTTCCCTCTTCCAGCAGAAATGGGGTTTGTCAGAAATGGGGCAATACTTGCAGATCCCAATATCACCTGCCATTTTTAAAGATATCCAGAGGCAGCCTAACTCTGGGGCCAATTCTCACAATCAGAAAGAAGCTAACTCTCTGCCAACCCCCAATACGCATCCCCTCCCACAACATCAAGTGACTTTTAGTAATGTTAGCAAACAGAAGGCAAGAGGAACCAATGAGAAATGATGGTGAAAATTAAGTTGAAAATTTTAAAGGAATGGAAAAGCGCAAGACATGAGAAATAATTAAATTGTATGGCTTGTCAGGGCAGGATTCCATGAGACTGCAATGAATGGACCTTTGTTAGAAACAAAATACCTAAATGTTGGCACAGCAACAGGAGACTGAAGGCTATGAAGTTTCAAATCGCTGGCTTTACAGATGGAAAAAAGAGATAAATCCTAAGCTGCATAAATATGTATGAAAGGAAAATTATATGGAAACAGAAGCTGGAGATGAGTGGGCCAGAACACTCCCAACTTTAAATCAGCCAGAGATTTTAAAAAAAACATAAACACTGGAAATTTAAAATAACAAAAAAAGACATTTTATACACGTGGAAATTTAACCAGATTTAAAAAAAAAGACAAAGTTTTAGGAATAACCTTCCATCAAAATTCATCTATATACAATGTTAACCCACCTCCTTCCTTCAGCTGATTGGAAAATGGGAAAAGCTGGAAACAATCAGGTCAGGCAATTGATACCACTTTCTCTATGGACGCTGCCTGCTCTGCTAAGTAATTTGAGCTTTGTGGTTTTCATTTTCAGATTTCCTGATATGAACTTTCTACTTTTCTTCCCTGCGCTCCAATATTATTGTATTGCAATACTGATGTGCTTCACAAGATTTCTGATTTTGCTGTCAAAATTAAAGGGCAGATGTTTTTAAACACCGAATATTGGCAGCAGTGTACCTCGAATGCCTACACACACAGAAAATGGTTTTGCTCAAGTGCTGGATAATCACAAAACCAGTGATCACAAAAACATGTTTCTACACATCGGCATTCTTTAAAACTGAACACATTTAATCTATCTGAAGTCACTCACTTCAAAACAGCAGATAATGAAATTATGCCTTTTCTACAGGAGTGTCAATGGAAAACTGAACTCACATTAATCCATTTTGTGATCATATTAATCAATGTAATGGAACACTAATGCTCCTTCACTCACAGTCAAACTGAGGATATGGTCTAAGGCTAAGATGAATAGCCACCACTACACAGAAATGTTTTCAAAAAAGCAAGTTTTCACCTCGCTGAATAAGCTGCAACAAAGTCAAAAATCAAACAGGAATTAAGAAGTGTTTTCTGAGGAAAATGTCAGCCAGCTTTGATTAGGCCAATGCTCCATATTTTGCAAACCTAATTCATAATGGAATCCAAGACAATTGTATGTGAATGTCATAAAAACACAACTGTCAACTGGTCTATTCTCTCCGTGAATTATGAATGCAATGTGAAAAGCTTTCTTTCCCCTTATATCTTGAGTTTCTCATAACATTGACCGAAATGAAGCCTTAATACATGAAAAGGGCAGAACATTCTCCTCCAATGTCAGAGGAGGAGGAGATTCAAAAAGGGAAATATACCTATGCAGCATTTATCATATCCTTATCACACTACAAATAATTCTATGATCAATAAATCATTTTTTTTAAAGGTGCAGTTATGCAGGCAAATGTAAAACCCAATTTCACGCAGTAAGATCCCACAAACATTAAAAGTAAATCTGTCCTTCGCAGGGTTGTAAAATAAAGACCAAAACTGAATTAATGTTTTTGCCCTCTTGTTTTTTATTCATTCTTGGGACATGGGCACTGCTGGCTGGGCCAGCATTTGTTGCCCATCCCTAGTTGCCCAAGCGCAGTTGAGAGTCTGGAGGCCAGACCAGGTAAGAAAGGCAGATTTCCTTCCCTAAAGGACATTAGTGAACCGGATGGATTTTTCCAACATTCGAATGGTTTAATGGTCATCAGTAGCTTCTAAATTCCAGATTTTTTTTTACCTGAATTGAAATTCTACCACCTGCCACCGCAGGGTTCGAACCCAGGTCCCCAGAACATTAGCTGAGCCTCTGGATTAATAGTCTAGCGATAATACCACTAGACCATCGCCCAGTTGATAATATAATTATTAGCCACTGTATGGAATTTTCACGATGTCAGAAGGGCTCTTTGCCTCAGCTACATTGATGTAATAACCCTGAGCGCGGTCATGCTGACCCTGAACATGGCCTCCACCATTTTTGCCCCTGGTGGGGAGAGGGGGGGTGGGAAGCAGGGACAAAAAGTATTTCACACACCAGCAATTCGCAGAAGTATCAGCTCATTTAAAAGGGCGGTTGACTTCAAATAGAAGCAATTTTGGTCAGTTTCAGAGTCATGACCATAGGCTTTAGACTCTGACTGAAAGTTCTGAACTACTGATATTCCTGGAAAGGTAAGGTCCCCTTTTTGGAAAGTTTATTTTGGTACAATTCAGGAGGGGTCAGGTACGCCTAGGGAATGTTCATAGTGTATATGAATGTGCATAGAAAGTGGATCAGCTCTGTGGAACTGTCAAGCTGTCATTTAAATCTCCTGTTTTGGAAAGGATACTGCCAGTCAGAGATTAGAATATAAGAAATAGGAGCAGGAGTAGGCCATCTAGCCCTTCGAGCCTGCCCCGCCATTCAATAAGATCATGGCTGATCTGAAGTGGATCAGTTCCACTTTCCTGCTTTCTCCCCATAACCCTTAATTCCCCTGTCTATCAGAAACCTATCTACCCGTGACTTAAATATATTCAGCGAGGTAGCCTCCACCACTTCGACGGGCAGAGAAGTCCAGAGATTCACCACCCTTTGAGTGAAGAAGTTCCTCCTCAACTCTGATCTAACCTGCACTCCCCTCCCACCTCCCCCCCACTTATCTTGAGGCTGTGCTCTCTAGTCCTGCTATCCTTTCTAAGCGGGAAGAATCTCCCTACCTCTACCCTATCCATCCCCTTCATTCTCTTATATGTCTCTATAAGATCCCCCCTCAGCCTTCTAAACTCCAACGAGTACAAACCCAGTCTATTCAGTCTCTCTTCATAGTCCAACCCCCTCATTTCCGGTATCAGCCTAGTGAACCTCCTCTGCACTCCCTCCAAGGCCAATACATCCTTCCGCAAATGTGGCGGCCAAAACTGCACCCAGTACTCCAGCTGCAGCAAGACCTCCCTGCTTTTATATTCTATCCCCCTCAGTAAAAAAGGCCAACATTCCATTCGCCTTCTTGATCACCTGCTGCACCTGCAGACTGGGTTTTGCAATTCGTGCATAATGACCCTCAGGTCCCTCTGCACCATAGCATGCTGCAGCTTTTCGCCTTTTAAATAATAATCCCTCTTACTATTATTTCTACCAAAATGGATAACCTCATACTTGCTAACATTATATTCCATCTGCCAGGTCCTCACCCACTCGCTCAGCCTATCCAGATCCCTCTGCAGACTTTCCACACCCTCCATGCAATTTGCTTTTCCACTCATCTTCGTGTCGTCAGCAAATTTCGTCACCCTACTCTCAGCCCCCTCCTCCAGGTCATCTACGTAAATGGTAAACAGTTGAGGCCCCAGCACTGATCCCTGTGGCACTCCACAAGTCACCAACTGCCAACCAGAATAGCACCCATTTGATTCCAACTCTCTGTTCCCTATTAGACAACCAATCCTCTATCCACACTAACACCTTACCCCCAACTCCGTGCACCCTAACCTTCTGCAGCAATCTTTTGTGAGGCACCTTATCAAATGCCTTTTGGAAATCTAAAAACACCACATCCACCAGTTCCCCTCTGTCTAGTCACATCCTCATAGAAATCCAATAAATTCGTTAAACACGACTTACCCTTAACAAATCCGTGCTGCGTCTGCTCGATCAAATCATTCTTTTCTAGGTGCCTCGCTATTTCTTTTTTGATGACGGATTCTAGCATTTTTCCAACTACAGACGTTAAACTAACTGGCCTATAATTCCCTCCCTTTTGTCTGCTGCCTTTTTTAAACAGGGGCATAACTTTAGCCGTTTTCTAATCTTCTGGCACTTCCCCGGAGTCCAGCGAATTTTGATAAATAATTACTAAGGCATCCGCTATCACCTCTGCCATTTCTTTCAGAACCCTGGGATGCATTTCATCCGGTCCCGGGGACTTGTCTACCTTATTGAAAGAAAGGTGCTTGCAGTATCATTAGATTTTTTTGACATATACCTTAAACTATCTGATTGACTGCTTCCACAACCTATAATTATCACAGAAGGGGCTTGCATGTTCACAGTTTGATTAATAACTCCACATGGTTGTAAAGAGTTTCTTTTTGTTTGATGTGACCATAAGTCCATAAGACATTGGCCGAATTCTGCTCTTCTCAGCCCATCGACTCTGCTCTGCCATTCAATCATGGCTGATATTTTTCTCATCGCCATTATCCCTGATACCCTTATCAATCAAGAACCTATCTATTTCTGTCTTAAAGACACTCAATGACCTGGCCTCCATAGCCTTCTGCAGCAAAGTATTTCACAGATTCACTACTCTCTGGCTGAAGAAATTCCTTCTTATCTCTGTTTTAAAGGATTGTCCCTTTAGCCTGACATTGCCTTTGGTTCTAGTTTTTCCTATTAGTGGAAACATCCTCTCTACATCCACTCTATCCAGGCCTGTGGTGCTTTAAATACAAATATTTGTTTCATAGTGGATTAAATACTTGAAGGAAATATTAATTTCCATATGGAATTAAGTACTTGAAAATGTTTATATGTATTGAATGGACTTTTATTCACAGAATCCAGAGAGTCTCCACAGTGGAGAAAGAGGCCATTTGGCCCATTGCATCTGCACCGACAACAATCCCACCCCAGGCCCTATCCCCACAAATTTATCCCGCTAATCCCTCTAACCTACACATTGCCTGACACTACGGGGTAATTTAACATGGCCAATCAACCTCACTCACATATCTTTGGATTGTAGGAGGAAACCGGAGAATGTGCAAACTCCACACAGTGACCCAAGCTGGGAATTGAACCCAGGGCTCTGGAACAGTGTGGCAGCAGTGCTAATTGCTGGTCGCCTCACTACAAGAAGGGTGTGGAAGCTATAGAGAGGGTGCAGAGGAGATTTACAAGGATGTTGCCTGGATAGGAGGCATGCTTTATGACGATAGGTTGAGGGAGTTAGGTCTCTTCTCCCTGGAGAGACGAAGATTGAGAGGCGACCTGATAGAGGTTTATAAAATGTTGAGAGGTATAGATAGGGTGGATTCTCGGAGGCTATTTCCCAGGGCTGAAATGGTTGCTACAAGAGGACGCAAGTTTCAGGTGCTGGGGAGCAGGTACAGAGGAGATGTCGGGGTAAGTTTTTCACTCAGAGGGTGGTGAGTGAGTGGAATCGGCTGCCGTCGGTGGTGGTAGAGGCAAACTCGCTGGGGTCTTTTAAGAGACTTCTGGATGAGTACATGGGATTGAGAGTTATAGATAGTTCTATGTCCTGGTAGGTATGGATATGATCGGCGCAACTTGTGGGCCGAAGGGCCTGTTTGTGCTGTAGTGTTCTATGTTATATGTTCTAACCACTGCGCCGCCCTAGCCTACTGCACCTGGGGAGAATGTGCAAACTCCACACAGTGACCCAAGCCGGGAATTGAACCCAGGGCCCTGGAACTGTGTGGCAGCAGTGCTAACCACTGTGCCGCCCTAGCCTACAGCACCTGGTATTCACAGAGGTCTCCCATCCAAGTACTAACCAGGCCTGTGTCTGTTTAGCTCCCAAGATCAGATGAGATTGGGTGTTTTCAGACTGTCAATGGAAGAATTTTGTTTTTCAAATAGTGAAGTCTGTAATAGATACTTAGAGCTTTATTTTATTTAATCTCACCATCCCTCCGAAGGTCTGTCCACGGTGGATGCATTATGAGTTAGCATGTAAGGTGTAAGGGCAAGCGGTAGTAAGTGGGGTTGGGTTGACTTGGTATGGAAATTGAGGCATCATGGATAGGTAGGGAAACATAGATTGGCATGAAGGGTTTAAGGGACCATGAAGTGGATAGGAAGCATGAGTTGGCATGACTGGACATGAATGGAGTGCATGGGGTGTGTGAGCGCTTCTGTACTATTACTGCTTTTTCCACAATTGGCATAAAGCCCCCAAGTACACAGGCAATCCTTTAACCAGCCTACCTTGGCACTGGCAGGCCCAGTGACTATCTCCACACTCTTCCCCGGGGAAACAAACTTGGCTCCAGTTAGTAAATATGACTACTCGGAGCACTTTCTCCAGAGTTGAGCTTGCAAGTAGGGGATTTTTGCTAATGATTTGGAAACAAAATTCCATCCCTTTCTCTTTGCTAACAGAACTGCCAGGAATTTCTGAACTGAAGGTGAAAAGTTGTGAAATATGCCAAAAATGATTCCAGCCGTCAACCAGAACTTAATCTGATGACACAGCAAAGATAAGCAATCTCTGCATGGTTGTTCATCTGATTCCAACAAATATGCTGTGCCACTACACTATCTGAACTGTCCATGCTTCAACTAGAATTTTGTTGGGTGAACTAATATATTTTGGATGGTATGAACTGCAAATACATTTCTCACTTGTCCACAATACCAAAGTATGCAGTCTTCTGGAATCTCCTTTACTGAAATTCAATGTGCAAAATTGAGTTCATCTGAATCCTAAAAGACTTCATGGATTTTTACTATTCAATATTCTAGTTACTCACAGAAGGATAGACTCTCATAAGGCATTTTAAAACAACTTGCGACTGTATTTCATCTATGCTGAGTAACACTAGGCATAGCGATATACTTAAACCTCCAAACTCTTGAAGTTTCATTCACCAGCAGAGGTCCCAGATGACTTTGGTTGTGGCTGCAAACCAATTCCCAAATTGCTGGGATGGAATTAAATAATTGAGTCACGGTCATCTCTCCTTACGAGGGCACTTCAATGCATTTTTCTTGTCGGGAAGAAGAAAAAGTAAAGCAAATCATGCCAATCTCACAGCAGATCAGAGGCATGGATGGGCCAGAGCAAAATTGCAAAATGCCTCATAGCCTCAATTATTTTTCATTGCAAAGTCCTGTGGCCTTCACCCTTCCTATCAACTCATGGCTGGCAAGAATTTTACTGCAACTACTGGGAGTGTAATTGTGCAGCCCAGGAACACTCTAGACCAGCCAACAGGATACTGGGGGAGGGAATAGATTAGATGGAAGGAATACCTACATCCCTTACCTAATTAGGTTAGAGAAAAAGTCACGATGGAGAAAGCAAGAGAAAATAAGAGTGAAAGAAGCTAGAGATAAAAGGCAGACGAATTGAGGCCTAAATATGTAATTTTCATGTTTGCAAATTCACTTCTAACCAGATTTACAACCTAATTGGCTTCCTGCAGTCCATCAAACAGTTTCTTTAAACGTTGCAGATGTTCCTGCCAAGTTTGACTTAATACTACTAAGCCATTACTACGAACAGCCCAATTGCTCAGTCCTTTAATCACTTTGTGAGCTTCTGAAATGTTGCTGATGCATTTTTCATGTCAAATGGCATTATTTTGCATTGGTTTACACCATTCTCCCAAGTCCACCCCCCGACCAACCCAAGATCCATCTGAGCCTGCCCCCTCCTCCTGCAGACGCCAGCAGAAGGCCAGGAAGGTGCTGCAGGGTGTCCAACGAGTGCAGTAAGAAGTCTCACAACACCAGGTTTAACTCCAACAGGACTTCAACCTGGTGTCGTAAGACTTCTTACAGTGTTCACCCCAGTCCAACGCCGGCATCTCCACATCGAGTGCAGGTCAGAAGGATGGTGGAGGGAGAGCAGCAATCCAGGTAGGTTGGGGGGTGCGCTACGCTGAGGGGGGCCTGATCGTGGTGGAAGGGGTCTGCCTCCCAGGGGGAACTAAACACTGGGGGGGGGGGACTGCCTTGCAGGGGGGTCCGATCGCAATGAAAGGGTTGGGGGGGGGGGGGGGGGGTGTATGCTTTGCCAAGGGGTCCTGCATCCCAGGGGGGTCCGATCGCGAGGGGGTCTGCCTCCCAGGGGATTTGGATCATGGAGGGGGGTTTGCCAGGGTGGTTAGCAGGGGGTCTGCGAAGGGCGTTCGAGGAGAATGGGCTTTGGAAGTTCCCCTGCAGAATAGGAATCTGCTTTGGACTTTTATTCTGCAGGTTGGTAACAGCGCGGATCCGAAACAGATCGAAAGACGGTAAAGTGGGGTTTGGCAGTTGAGTTGAGCGCACGGTTCATTAAGTCAATTTAAATGCATGCTAATGCATTTAAATTGTCAGGTCGCCCGATTGGGGCACGAATCGGATCTGCGCCTAAATCGGCTGTCGGTAAAGGTGCGATCTGCTCGGTTTTGGATGTCGGCCACGTTGCAGGCCCGACACCCAAATTTACCGCAATTTTGCGCCTGAAAACAGCCGCAATGAATTTTTGGTAAAATCGGGCCCAATATCTCCACATAATCCAGAAAAGTAATTTCAAAGCATCGACTCACTAACTTCTCCTGAATTCATTTGAGTGATCCTTTTACTTCATGTCTATAAGTTAACTGAAAAGGACTAGACCCTGTTGAATCATTAGACGCATCCCTAAGAGCAAGCATCAAGAACGGAATCCCTCATTCCCAATTATATGGACAGTCTTGACTATATCCTTTTAACATAGTTTTTAAAGTTTGACACCACCTTTTGAATTGATCTTGTGATTCAGGGTGATGTGCTGACAAGCTAATTACTTCACTCGTATGCTGCTCATTACTTCTTTAAACAGTTGTGACATTTTCTGGAACAAATTAAACCCTGTAATAGGCAACTTCTCTACCATCCCAACAATCACCTCTTATTGTTTTGAAATTGCTTTTTAAATTTACTTCATGTAATGAAATAGACCTAACTCTGCCACGAATTCCACTAATACTCCTTCCTGCAATAACTCTTCTTGGTAGCAAATGGCACTATCCCATAAAATTAATGACTGGCTGGCCCATGTCCCTTAAAATCTTAACAGCTTTTCCTCTTCCCCTTCTCAGTAAACAAAAATAAATTTCCTTAGAATATAAATCATTAAACATTGCAGTCAGTTGCCCTTCAGAAGGCTGTGAGCAGATTTGCATGTTTCTGGTGACTACAGATTCTCCCTCTGCCAACTACACAAAGACTATTGGTTTGTCCTGCACCTTGGTCTCAGAGTCCAGTGCAATTTTACTTAGAGCTTTTCTTACTTCTTCTTTCGTTCCAAGTTTCACATTAAAGCATTCATACTGCTTAGCTTCTTTTCATCTCTAAAGCTCTATCCCTTTACTCAATACCTAACTTTTCTCTCTGAAATTCGAGTTCAAGTTTTTGCACTTCTGTCTCTTGAACTCTCCCCTCTTTTTCCGCTCTTCTTTCAAAGAACAAAGAAAATTACAGCACAGGAACAGGTCCTTCGGCCCTCCATGCTGCACCGACCATGCTGCCTGACTTATCTAAAAGTCCCTACACTTCCAGGGACCATATCCCTCTATTCCCATCACATTTATGTACTTGTCAAGATGCCCCTTAAAAGTCACTACCTCCCGTGGCAATGAGTTCCAGGCACCCACCACTCTCTGTATAAAAAAATTTGCCACGTGCATCTCTTTTAAAACTTGCCCCTCGCACCTTAACCTATGCCCCCTAGTAACTGACTCTTCCATCCTGGGAAAAAGCTTCTGACTATCCACTCTGATCATGCCTCTCGTAATCTTGTAGACTTCCATCAGGTCTCCCCTCAACCTCCGTCGCTTCAGTGAGAACAAACCAAGTTTCTCCAACCTCTCCTCATAGCTAATGCCCCCCATACCAGACAACAGCCTGGTAAATCTTTTCTGTACCCTCTCCAAAGCTTCCATATGCTTCTGGTAGTGTGGTGATCAGAATTAAACACTATATTCCAAGTGCGGCCTCACTAAGGTTCCATAAAGCATCAACATGACTTGCCAAGTTTCAAATTCAATACCCCAGCCGATGAAGGCAAGCATGCCGTATGCCTTCTTGACTACCTTCTCCATCTGAGTTGCCACTTTCAGTGACCTGTGTACCTGTACACCCAGGTCCCTTTGCCTATCAATACTCCTAATCAATACTTCTACCATTTCCTGTATATTTCCTATCTGTATTAGACCTTCCAAAATGTATTACCTCACATTTGTCCAGATTAAACTCCATTTGCCAGCTCTCTGCCCAAGTCTCCAACTGATCTATATCCTGCAGTATTCCCTGATGGTCCTCATCGCTATCTGCAAGTCCACCAACCTTTGTGTCATCTGCAAACTTACTAATCAGTCCAGTTACATTTTCCTCCAAATCATTTACATATATTACAAACAGCAAAGGTCCCAGCACTGATCCCTGAGGAATGCCACTTGTCACAGTTCTCCATTCAGAAACTCACCCTTCCACTGCTACGCTCTGTCTTCTTTGACCGAGCCAGTTTTGTATCCACCTTGCCATTTCACCTCTGATCCCATGCGACTTCACCTTCTGCACCAGTCTGCCATGAGGGACCTTGTCAAAGGCCTTACTGAAGTCCATGTAGACAGCATCCACTACCCTACCCTCATCAATCATCTTTGTCACTTTCCTCAAAAAGCTCGATCAAGTTCATGAGACACGACCACCCCTTCACAAAAGCATGTTGCCTCTCACTAATACATCCACTTATTTCCAAGTGGGAATAAATCATATCTCGAAGAATCCTCTCCAATAATTTCCCTACCACTAATGTAAGGCTCACCAGCTTGTAATTACCTGGATTATTCTTGCTACCCTTCTTAAACAAAGGAACAACATTGACTATTCTCCAATCCTCTGGGATTCCCCCATAGCCAGTCAGGATACAAAGATTTCTCTCAAGGCCCCAGCAATTTCCTCTCTTGCCTCTCTCAGTATTCTGGGGTATATCCCATCAGGCCCTGGAGACTTGTCTACCTTGATGTTTCTCAAGAATCCCAATACCTCCTCCTTTTTGATCTCAACATGACTCAAACTATCTACACATCCTCTTCCAGACTCATCATCCACCAAGTCCTTCTCTTTGGTGAATACTGACACAAAGTATTCATTTAATACATTGCCCATTTCCTCTGGCCCCACACAGATTCCCTCCCATGTGCTTGAGTGGGCCAAACCTCTCCCTGATATTTTTCCCCAAGCAATTTTATGTTTAAATTTCCATGTAAATAAATACTTCTCACTCTCTGTAACCTTTCTCTCTTATTCAAGTCTCCTCATTTCTCTTTCTTTTTCTTCCAATTCAAGTCTATTCAGTTCCACTTCTTTTTCAAGTCCAAACTGCTTCTCTGAAACTGAAGTCTTGCTACCTCCAGCTGTTGTTACACACGAGTTTCAGGTGTCCCTTCCACATTAAATGCAAGGTTAGTATTTTATCCACAACAGCCTTACAGAATTCTGTATTAATTCCCACCTGCACTTGATCTTCTATCATTCACAGCAGAGCCTTAGTCAAACATTTCAAATAGGAACATAGGAATAGGATTAGGCCATTCAACCTATTGAGTCTGTACCATCATTTAATGAGATCATGGTCGATCTGTGGCCCAACTCCATATACCTGCCTTTGGCTCACATCCTTTAGTACCTTTACTTAACAAACATTTTTCTATCTTAGATTTAAAGATAACAACTGATCTAGCATTTGTGGGAGAGAATTCCAAACCTCTATCAGCTTTTGTGTGTAAAAGTGCTAACATCTCTCCTGAATGGTCTAGCTCCAATTTTTAGATTAGAATCATAGAACATTATGACGCAGCGCAGGTCTTTCGGCCCTCGATGTCACAGTGACCTGCGAAACCAATCTAAAGCCCATCTAACCTATGCTATTCCAATATCATCCACATGCTTATCCAATGACCACTTAAATGCCCTTAAGGTTGGCGAGTCCACTACTGTTGCAGGCAGGGCATTCCACGCCCTTATTATTCTCTGAATAAAGAACTTACCTCTGCCATCTGTCCTATATCTATCACCCCTCAATTTAAAGCTATGGCCCCTTGTACTAGCCATCTCCATCCAGGGAAAAAGGCTCTTATTGTCCAGCCTATCTAATCCTCTGATCATCTTGTATGCCTCTATTAAGTCACCTCTTAACCTTCTTCTCTAACAAAAACAGCCCTAAGTCTCTCAGCCTTTTTTCATAAGACCTTCCCTCCATACCAGGCAACATTCTGGTAAATCTCCTCTGCACCCTTTCCAGTGCTTCCACATCCTTCCTATAATGCAGCAACCAGAACTGTATGCAATACTCCAAGAGCAGCCGCACCAGAGTTTTGTACAGCTGCAACATGAGCTCATGACTCCGAAACTCAATCCCTCTACCAATAAAAGCTAACACACCGTACGCCTTCTTAACAACCCTATCAACCTGGATGCCAACTTTCAGGGACTATGTCCCCATGCTCGAGGAACTCCAACCAGAGGTTTATCTCTATCTACCATGTCTTTTCCTGTTAGTACCTTGAAGAGTTCAGATTACCCCTTTAATCTTCTAAATTCTACAGAAAACAGCCTAATTTGTAAAATCTCTCATCATAATTATGCTGCACTCTCTCCAGGGCCAACATATTTTTCCTATGGTGTGGTGTCCAGATCTGCTCACAGTATTCCAAATGGTGTCTAACTTTGATTTTGTATAGCTGCAACATAACAGAAATATGCCACAGTCACATCTATCACTCACAGAAAGGCCTTAGTAATTGCTAAAGCCATTTTGCAATCCAACCACTTTAAAATCACACAACCTAAAATGCCAGAGTTCAGTATTTTCTTAATTCTTTATATTCACAAACTCCAATTCGACCAAGGAATTTGAATAACCCACAAAGAGCCCCCAGGTTTGTTCTGATCACTGAAGGTGTTATTTGCTGAGCATGCCAAATCCCATCAAGAAACTTGTCTTACTGATCGTAACCTTTTCCTTTGTATTCTGAAAATGAGGAAAATACTATTGATCCTAGAAGCATGGAATTCCAGTAGCACTTTTGGGATTTTAAAAATTAAAAGATTTATTAAAAAGAAAAGAAAACTTAAATACACATGATTAAAATCACAAGTCAAAATATTCTTGCAAAACCTCCCCAATAGAACCCACAAGTAAACAAACATTCAATCTCTCTACCACTGATGTCCAGTAGCAGCAGTGTGTTATATCTACACGATGCACTGCAGCAATTCACCAAAGATCCTTAGACAGCGCCTTCAGACCAATCACTTCCACCTAGAAGGACAAGAGCAGCAGATACATGGGAACACCACCACCTGCAAGGTCCCTCCAAGCCACTCACCATCCTGACTTGGAAAGATATCACCATTAAAATCCTGGAATTCCCTCCCTAATGGCATTGTGAGTCAAACCACAGCACATGGACTGCAGCAACTCAAGAAGGCAGCTCACCACCACTTTCTCAGGGGCAACTAGGGATGGGAAATAAATGTTGGTCTTCCAGTGACACACGTGTCCCACAAATGAATAAAAAGAAACCCAACTTTTTAACAATACCCCCTTTAAAAGATTTTTAGCTCTAAAAATCCATTAATATTACCCAAGGCAAAATTGCTGTCAATGTAGTAAAGGTACACTACATAACTTCACAAAATTATTTTCACTCTACTGTGAAAATCCAAGAAAATTCAGAAATAAGACTGCTTCCTGAAAACAAAGTTGCTCCTATTTTTTAGATGGCTGCTTCAGATTTTGTGTTTCAGCACAGAGCTGTTCTTGATATATCTTCTCCACACAGCTAACAATGCTCAGCTCAACATCTTTCTTTAAATATCCTTTTCTCCTTTCATCATTGATATTGTCCTTAGCATTTCAGGTCAAATAAGCTGTAATCACATTGTGTGTGTCCATCGCTCGCAGGTATGCGCAATCACATGTAGGCACACACACATACACCCTCACAATGAAGGAGTTCTATTGTATAGTTACAGGTTTTTTTTTAACACTTGCATTTAGAAGGGTCAGTGCTATTGCATGGCTGCTGAGACGTGCATGGTGCTAAATGGGTACATGATGAGCATGAAGGGGGCCTGGGGTGGTATGGGGATGTGACAGTTCATTGAGAGACAGCAGGGGTGAGTGTGTAGAAGAGGCATTAGGGATCTGAGAAGGCATGAAAGTGGCATGGGGAATCTGAAGTGACACTTAGAGGGCATAGTCTAGCATGGGGGAACTGAGAATGCATGGAGAGGATATGGGAGTTGGGGCAATGGGTGAGTTTGGGGCACATAAATGTTATTGGGAACTGTATTGCTGTCTCTGAGAGCTGATGTGGGCCTTCTAACCAGCATGCCTTGAAACCTGGCTCCATCATGGCTCAGAAACTGCACTGTGACCCTGATCACTTTGTGAAAAGGCAAAAACCTCAGGCAATGTTGATCATGAGTCGAGTGAGCATTTTGAAAATCAGAAAAGGGCCTGCCTCATGTTTTGCACTCCTGTCATGAAAATCAAGCCCCAATCATGGACAAGGTTTTAATCCAAGTTTTCAAATATGCTAGCAAGTCCAGCATTGCCAGCTCAGTCAGTTCCCCAACTGTGCAGATTCTAAACTTTTACAAGTGTGCGCTCTATGTATATTCCAAGATGCAAATTCTCAATATATCAAATAGATAATTCCAATATTCAGAATGACTCACACATTATAGTACAAAAACCATTCTTAGAAGTGTAAATCCCAATAGCTATGTGACAAATCTAATAATTTGTTTATATTTCAAAACTGATTGAACTAGCAGGATGCATTTGGTATGTTCTGCCAGAAATCAATGTAAATGCAAACAGTAGACCTTCAAATCACATTGAGTTACATTAAACAAAAGATTATATTTGTTCTCAAGCATCTGGTGCAACTTTTTCCTCTTAAGGTACTGACTATTCTTTCCTATGATCATTATTGGTCGTTACATACCTTTACAGTGTAGGGTATAAAATGTTTTGTTAGAGCTTCAGGTGAATGCATCCAAGTCTTATCTGAAACGAAAATAAATGATACAGCAATGTAGGTAATAAGGCACTAGCATGCGATACAGCTGTTCAATTAAAATAAAAAACGTTAGCATATTTGAAAATTTATAAATTGAGCATAAACTGAGAATTATGAATATTTAGACATGATAACAGGTGTTCCCCTAATCAGGATTATAGGTTACCTCTTCAGCACTGAAAAAAATCATGTTTTAGACAGATTTACTAACTCAAAAACATTGCAAGTCTAGATAGGTGTTACTATTTTGTTGCTAAGAGCTTGGATAGTTGAATATCAGAGCCGATGAAACAATGTTTTTTTGTAAGTTACGGCTGCTATAATAGCCGCGGGATCAGCACGGGCGAGGAAATGTCTGTTGACCTTGGGCCAGAATTTCTGGCCTCGCTCAAGCAAGGTCGTAAAATCCGGCCCACAGTGAATGCATCTTAACAATCTCACAACTGGAAGGAAAAGGAGCCTGAGGCAACATAACCTTGTTTTTCGCTGTGGAGCTCAGGGTGCACACCTCTTCTCTTGGCCTCACTAAGGAAGATTTTTCTTAAGCTCACCTTACAATGTTTTGCTGGCCTTCAAACACTTATTTCATACAGTGAACATCACAAACAGGAACTGGCTAAAATAGTCTGATTATTGCCTCTGTCCAGGGGCAGGTTCAAGAGGAGAAAAGTGCCCTTGACCTCCATGTCTTGTGCCCGCTGTGAGAATCCACTCTATAGTGCTTGATCCTAACGACTGTAGGTCAAACTATTTCATTCCACTCCTGACGATCAGCAGTGATGGTGATCTGAGTCGTGCCAAGTTTATGTCACTGGGCCATCGCTTTTAATTGAGTCTTTCTGCTCTTGGACTTTGAAGTGTTAACTTCAGTTACACTCTACCTTTAGGAGGGGAAAATAGTTCTTTTTGTAGCAGCACTTTATGCAATAATTTAATACGAGGTTAATAACAAAAAAAATTTAAAGATTATTGGTTACGTTGACTATGTTTTAATCTGATTGGCATTTTGGATGTTTAAATTTAATTCACATTTAAAGCAAATTTTCCTCAACATTACTCTGATGGGATGTTAACTTATGAAACTGAAACTGTAAATGAGTTTATAATTTTGCTGCATTACAGAGGATATATTTTCCCTTCCTGCTCTGTAACTCTAAAGAAAAGGCAATTGATTGCAATAATCAGCTTTAAAGTACCCACATCTGATATGCTTTTCATCATTTTTTAATGCAGAGTATATAATGTGTTGATCTAATGTCCAGTAGAATCCTAACCAAGGACACAGGTACAGATTTCAGCAAAATAACAATCTTGCAGAGTCACTGTCTCACAAGTGGCAGACAGCCCCTATAGAGGGCAGCGTGCTTGACTTGATACTAGGGGCCAGATTTTCATCTTGGAGCAGGAAATCTAGAGGCTGGATTAATCCTACCGCCACACTCTGCTTGGAAATGTGATTAAAAAGGTCCCCTTCCATTCTCAGTTCTTTTCATGGAATTACCGGTGGAGTTTGAGCTGTATTAGAAAGGCCAGACAATCTACAGAAACGTAAAGCTTCTGATCGATTTAACCCCTGACCTATGCCCGTACCCAGCTCATCCTCCCCATCTACTATCTACTTTATCAGCAGAACCCACAAGCCCTGTTATAACATTTGGAAGCCCTTGAATAGCCCAACCAATTTCCCTAGTAAACAAACAGACTCTTTAAACCATTTGTGTAAATAGTCAGGCATTTACAAAACAATTAGGCAATTGGCTGTAGCCAGAAGTAAGAAGTCTCACAACACAAGGTTAAAGACCAACCAGTTTATTTGATAGTAATCCCACAAGCTTTCGGAAATGGTGTTCTCATACCTGACGAAGGAAAACCATTTCCGAAAGGTTGTGGGATTACTATCAAATAGACTTGTTGGACTTTAACCTGTTGTGAGACTTCTTACAGTGTTTACCCCGGTCCAACACTGGCATCTCTACATCACGCAGCCAGAAGCCCATAAAATTCCAAGTCAGCAAACTGACTTCAGAACTAGTATCTCAGCAGATTACTGAGAAGGAAACACAAAAGCAATAGGAGAAGATTAAACGGTTCCACAATTTTACTATACTGGGTGAACCTTTCAACAATATGAGATGTTTTCAGCCTCACTAATCCATTCTTAATATAGCAAAAGACTTTTCTACTTTCACGATGTTGATTCCTTGACAGCTTGCCAGTTAGCAGAAGTAACAAGCTAACAAGCATACGGTTCAATGGGTAATATTACAGCGGATGAGGAGTCATCAAATTGCTCCCCTATTTTCTCTCTCTTCACTGAACCATTACGGGTTTTTTTTTGGAAAATTATATATTTGCGAATTCAGTGAATGTTTAACGGTCTGCATACTGTGATCATAAAATAAGAAATTGGTTTGTTTTGAGTTTAACAAAGAGAGACGTAATTTTATTATACTTAAACTGACCTAAGTAAAATAATAATATAATACAACTTTCACATCAAAACTCACTCATGCATATCAACAGATTGTACAGTGGAAAGGATAGACTCGCCAACTTAAGAGCCAGAGAAATAAAAGTGATATAAATCTGTTGTTTGGTGAATCTGCTGGCTTCAGGCTAAATTTGGGGTCCCTTGACTTTCTTTTGGTGGTCGTAATGCTAGCAGGCCCAGAGATTTCAGTCCTGGGTCCACTGGTGATATTTAAAATATATGGTAATACTGATTTAAATAATTTACGCAGCTCCATGCCAATTTCTGACACAGAGCTGACCGCACTGGAATTCCGGCTGCTGGAGATACGCAGAGGCCATGCCGCCCAGGGGAAGCCCATAAAACAGCCTCCTCTCGAGTCTCCCAGCCCACTACACTACAAAAACAGCACAGTGGGCTGGGAGAATTACCGCCAAGGAGTCTAGAAAAGGATATAGATAGGCTAAGCGAATGGGCAACTGTTTGGCAGATGGAATATTATGTAGGAAAATACAAATTTGTCCACTTTGGCAGGAAAAATTAAAAAGCAGTATGTTATTTAAATGGAGCGAGATTGCAGAAATCTGTGGTATAAAGGCATGCCCTCATACATGAATCACAAGGCGTTAGTATGCAGATACTGTAAGTGATTAAAAGGGCAAATTGAATGTTGTCTTTTATTGCAAAGGGAAAGGAATGCAATAGTAAACTCATTTTGCTACAATTGTACAGGGAATTGATGAGAACACATCTGGAGAACTGTACATAATTTTGGTCTCCTTACTTAAGAAAAGATTTAATTGCATTAGAAGCAATTCAGAGAAAGTTCACTTGACTGATTCTTGGGATGAAAGGATTATTTTAGGAGGAAAGATGGGACAAATTGGGCCTGTATCCATTGGAGTTTAAAAGAATGAGAGGTGAGCTTACTGAAACATTTAAGATCCCAAGGGGGTATGACAGAGTGGACATTGAGAGGATGTTTCCTCTAATATGAGAGACTAGAACTATAAAAAAAGGGTTTCCATTTAAAATGGAGATTAGGGACCCGATTTTACCAAAAATTCGCACCCGTTTTCGTGCCTTTACCGACACCCGATTTGGGTGCGGATCCGGTCCGCGTGCCAATCGGACGGCGTGACGATTTAAATGCATTAGCACACATTGGAATCGACTTAGTGAACCGCGCGCCCAATTCTACCACCAAATCCCATGTTACCGTCTTCGGATCCATTCCGGATCCGTGCTGTTACCAACCTGCAGAATAAAAATCCAAATCAGATTCTTGTTCTGCAGGGGAACCTCCGAAGCCTATCCTCCTTGAACCCCTTCACAGACCCCCTGCTAACCACCCCACCCCGCGATCCGACCCCCCAGAGAGGCAAGCCCCTCTTGGCAGCCCCTCCCTCCCTCCGCGATCTCTCCCCGCTCCCATGGACAGCCCACCCCAGCAACCAGAGATCCATCTGAGCCCGCCCCTCTCCTCCGGCAGATGCCAACGGAAGGCCAGGAAGATGCTGCAGGCTGTCCAACGAGGGCAGGAAGACGTCTCACAACACCAGGTTAAACTCCAACAGGACTTCAACCTGGTGTTGTGAGACTTCTTACTGTGTTCACCCCAGTCCAATGCCGGCATCTTCGCATCAAGTGCAGTCAGAAGGATATTGGAGAAAGAACAGCAATCCAGTTAGGTTGGGGGCGTGCTCTACCAAGAGAGGATGGGTCTGATCGGTGGGGGGGGAGGGGGTGGGGTGTCCGATCACAGCTCATCTCCCCCCCATCCCCCTGGCTGTCTCTCTGTTTTTGTCCTCCGCACCCAGGTGCACTGTTCCGGATTTTTTTCGAACTGCACATGCACAGTTCAGAACTCCGATTGTTCTGGCAACACTAAGCCCCGCCACAGCGCGGACCAGACCGGAGCCAGCAAAAAGCATATGGGCACGCTGGAACGAGGATTCCAGGCTCGGATCCGTTTTATGTCCGGATCCGGCCCTTAACCTCCAAATGGTAAAATCTGGCCCTAGATTTTTTTGCTCTCAGAGGGCCATTAGTCTAAGAATTCCCTTCCTCAGCACTGGAAGCTGGCTTATTGAATATTTTTAGGACTGAAATAGATTTCTTTACTGACAAGGGCATAAATGATTAAAGGAGTAGACAGGAAAATGTAGGAAAATATTTAAGCTATCCACTTCACAATTCATAATGTTGCTAAGCTTTGCACATCTACAAATGTACGGCAAGATCTATATCATTAATATGCATCATTAATAAACATCAGGAAAAGCAAGGGTCCCAATACTGACCCCGAGTAACTCCACCACAAACCTTCCTCCAATCCATAAAACATCTATTAATCACCACTCGATTTTCTGCCTCTCAGCCAATTTTGTACCCATGTTGCTACTGTCCCTTTTATTCCATCAGTTATAACTTTGTTCACAAGTCTGTTATTCAATAGTGCATTAAGTATCTTTTGGACGTCTATGTATAGCACATGAACAGCAGCTCCATTATCCTGATGGCAGTTTACATCCCACCCTAGGCAGACGTGAAGATCGCGCTGGATGAAATATACACCACTATGAATAGCCTTGAGACGAAACATCCCGAGGCCTTGTTTATCGTGGCCGGGGACTTCAATCAGGCCAAGCTCAAGAGCGTATTACCAAGTTACCACCAACACGTCTCCTCTTCCACCAGAGATCCTAGACCACTGCTAACCAAATATCAAACATGCCTACCACTCTATCGCCCACTCACACTTTGGAAAATCAGACCACAAGGCTGTGCTCCTGCTCCCAGCTGACAAGCAAAAACTGAAGTGGGAGAATCCATCAAAAAGAATCGTGAAATGTTGGTCTGAGGAATCGGATGATCTTCTACAGGGCTGCTTGGAGTCAATGGACTGGTGACCAGCATGAATGAGTACGCCACAATGATAACTGACTTCATTAATAAGTGTTCTACAGTCTTCTATATAGACAGTGTGCCAAAGTAGTAAATTTGTGTGTTCCCCAACCGGAAACCATGGATGAACAGGGATATCCACTGCGGCGTTCAAGACAGTTGACACCAACTTTTACAAGAAATGATGTGGAGATGCTGGCGTTGGACTGGGGTAAACGCAGTAAGAAGTCTCACAACACCAGGTTAAAGTCCAACAGGTTTATTTGGTAGCAAATACCACTAGTTTTTGGGGCTCTGCGCCTTCAGCAAGTGAGTGGGGAGTTCTGATCACAGACAGGGCATAAAAAGGCACAAACTCAGTTTACAGAATACTGATTAGAATGCGAGTCTTTACAGCTAATCAAGTCTTAAAGGTGCAGACGTGAGTTGAGATAGCATTAAGCATAATTTAAAGAGATGTGTATTATCTCCAGATAAGTCAGTAAGTGAGATTTTGCAAACTTAATGCTATTTCCACTCACATTGTCTGTACCTTTAAGACTTGATTAGCTGTAAAGACTTACATTCTAATCAGTATTCTGTCAACTGAGTGTGTGTTTTTATATGATCTGTTTGTGATCAGAACTCCCCACTCACCTGACGAAGGGGCAGAGCCCCGAAAGCTAGTGGCATTTGCTACCAAATAAACCTGTTGGGCTTTAACCTGGTGTTGAGAGACTTCTTACTGTCTACACAAGAAAGTCAGCTACAACCTAAGGTGATCCATCCAAGATACCAAAAGACAGTATCAGATCAAATTAGAGTGCTAGACTAGCCACATCAACGCCCGCCGACTATGGCAAGGCTGCAAGACGTAATAGGCTACAAGATGAAGGCATGTAAAATTGCTGGCTCCAACGCTCTCCTCCCTCAATGCATTCTACGCCCCTCTTAAGCAAGAGATCTGCGACAGCATGCCCTCCACCCTGAAAGCCCTGGATGAACCTGTATCTGAGGTTAACATTGCAGATGTCAGAGTAACCTTCTCAAAGATCAACCCATGGAAAGCGACTGGCCCGGACTGAATACCCTGATGAACACTCAGATCCTGTGTGGATCAGCTGACAGTAGTAGTCACAGACATCTTCAACTTCTCTTTACAACAATCTGAGGTCCCTATCTGCTTCAAGATAATGACCATCATCCTGGTACCTAAGAAAAACCAAGCAGCCCGCATTAATGACTATCAGCAGGTGACTCTGACATCCATCATCATGTAGTGCTTTGAAAGGATAGTCATGGCACAAATCTATTTCAGCCTTCTGGACTACCTGGATCCACTGCAGTTTGCCTAACGCTGCAACAGGTCCACTGCAGACGACATCGCCCTGGTCCTTCACTCAACCCTGGAACACCTAGACAACAATGACACCTATGTTACACTCCTATTTATTGATTACCCCTCCAATTCAATTTTCAAGTCTGTTGACGATACCATCGTAGTGGGTCGGATCTCAAACAATGACAAAACAGAATATAGGGATGAGACAGAAAATCTGGTGAACTGGTATGATGACAATAATCACTCCCTCAATGTCAACAAAACGAAAGGGTCGAGATCTCCAGGTTTTTAGGTGTCCAAATCAACTTGTCCTTGTTCCCCCATGTTGACACTATAGTTAAGAAAGCCACCAACACCTCTACTTTCTCAGAAGTCTAAGGAAATTTGGCACGTCAGCTACAACTCTCGCCAACTTTTGTAGATGAACTATAGAAAGCATTCTTTCTGGTTGTATCACATCATGGTACGGCTCCTGCTCTGCCCAAGATCGCAAGGAACTACAAAAGGTTGTGAACGTAGCCCAATCTATCTCCCATCCATCAACTCTGTCTACACTTCCCGCTGCCTCGACAAAGCAGCCAGCATAATTAAGGACCCCATGCATCCCGGACATTCTCTCTTCCACCTTCTTCCGTTGCGAAAAAGATACAGAAGTCTGACTCACGAACAGCTTCTTTCTGGCTGCTGTCAGACTTTTGAATGATTTACCTTGCATTAAGTTGATCTTCCTCTACACCCCAGCTATGACTGTAACACTACAATCTGCACTCTCTCATTTCCTTCTCTATGAACAGTATGCTTTGTGCGCAAAAAACAATAGTTTTCTCTTCATGTTAATACATGTTACAATAACATATCAAATCAAATCAAAAGCATTATCCTCAACACCCCCTTTTTGTTACCTCAACAAAAATATTACAGTGAGTTAGGTTAAACATGACTTTCCCTTAACAGATCTATGCTGGCTTTTCCTAGTTAACCTGCATTTGTTAAGTGTGTATTAATTTTACCTGGAGTTATTGCTTCTAGAAACTTCTCCACTACTGAGGTTAAACCAACTGGCCTTTGAGGTGAGGGCTGTAAGGTCATGTTGTGGTTACAGTTGCCCAGAGTGCTGCAAATGGCAACCCATTTCTAGCCTGGACTGCCATGCCTAGAAGGGCAGTAGACCAGTGCGCTGTGTGCAGTGGGTAGATCATCATGTTGCTTAGTGTCCTACACTGATTTTGCACCCAACATGATGCTTTGGATCTCACAGATTGTGTTAGTGTCCTCTTTCAATGAGATGATTCCGGGGGAGATGGATGAAGATGACCAAGCACGATCAAAAGCCTTAAAAGTCAACATGCTTCTCCACCAAGGCATACACGTGATTTACCCAGCAGAGAGTCAAAGGTGTATCCATATCCAGTCCTGTTATTCAGACAAATATATAAATTAGGATCAGGGTAAGCCACTCTCCCCCTCAAGCCTGCTCCACCATTCAGTAAGATCATGGCAGATCTAACTCTAACCTCAACGCACATTCCTGCCTTCCTTGTTAATCAAAAAAAATCTTTCTCTACCTTAAAAATATTCACAATAGTTTGCTTCCACTGCCTTTTTGAGGAAGAGTTCCAAAGACTCATGGACCTCTCTGAGAAAAATGAATAGAAATACCAACTCCCAGTAGATTTTGGATCCAACAAAAGAAGATTAGCAAGATTCAAAATTGGCAGGGCAATTCACAAACTGCTACAAAAGGGGGATAACGGGCTATTGATTATTTGGCTACATCATTTCCCACCGAATTAAAGATGTTACACAATGGAGGATATGCTGAAGACATCATCGACAATGAGACAGCCTTGTACTGCAAAGAAATCACAGTAGCAACAAGAAATGACAGGGACAAAACATCTGGATCTAAACAGATAAAGACAAGGCTGCTGCAATAAAACTGGGCCACACAAGCTAACCCCCCTCTCAACACGAAATTCAGCATCATTCTAAATATGAAATCACTGCCATGTCAATACTCAAATAGTGCCAAAGACTTGATAACTTCATTAATTTTTTGAAGACAAGTTCCACCATGGACTTGTATCAAATATCAGAAAACATCTCAAACAGGACAAACTACCAAAATCCATCTTGCTGCTTGACAACTGACCTGCAAACATCATCTCAAAAAAAAATCGCAAGGACAGAGTACAACTTTCTTGACAAACCTCAATGAATTGGCATGGTGGCACAGTGGTTAGCAGTGCTGCCTCACAGCACCAAGGATTTGGGTTTGATTCCAGCTTTGAGTGACAGGCCAAAAATGTGGCGGTTAGGAGGCTTGGCCATGCTAAATTGTCCCTTAAGTGTCCAAAGGTGTGGTCAGGTGGACTAGCCATGGTAAATGTACAGGGTCACAGCGATAGGATGGAGCATGGGCCTGGATGTGATGCTCTTTGAGTACCGACTCGATGAGCCGAACGGCCTCCACATGCACTGTAGGAATTCTATGGTTCTATGGTGAAAGAGGGAATCTAAATAATGTGAGAGAGCCAGGCAAGAAGTGCCAACAGCTGTATGAAAAACTCCTGGTGATACGTCCTGGGTACTGCATTTGAGACAAACACCAACAACAACATGGAGAATCTCATTGAAGAAGAAATACTGGAAAGCAATAAGAAAGCTGAGGACCAGGGTGGAATAATTGCCTCTGATCTGAAAAATGTCAGATCCATACTTGAAATTGAATTAGATGCTGACAACATCAATTCTTTTTCATGGCTGTGTCCATCTGTTCAATAATTATTGGTGATACATGTATAGTCACAATTTTGTTGCCAGAAGAAATAAAATTAATTGCCTTCATTTTATTTGTTATTCTGGCTATAGCTTGGCACTTTTGAAAGGAGTTTGATATAACCCAGTCTCGATTGTAATGCGATCTCATGTTACGGTCACTGTACTATAGTGGGGCCCCAGTATAGCTGTTACCCTTCCTAGGCCTTTCTTACTTCAAGGATGTCTTCAGCTCTCAACTTTTACACTAAATATAATATTTGAATCAATTCAATATAGCTAGTAAAACTGCCCTTTTAGTAACAAAACTATTTCTGATATTTGAGTTATTTTATTATGAATTATGTCAACTCAATCATAAGACCAGTCAATCCAAAGAGAAAATATCACCAGCAAAGCGTTAGCGTTACCAACGTGTTTTTGGACTTCCAGTGTCCAATGCTAACTTTTTTGAGCACAAGATGAAAAAAGTGCTAACATTAGCTAATTGCATTTTTAAAAAATTCATTCATGGGAAGTGGGTGTCATTGGATGGGCCATTCCGAGTTTCCCTTGATCGGAGTGGCTTGCTGGGCTGTTTTAGAGGGCATGAAAGATTCAGCTGCATCTGGAGTCAAATGCAGGCCAAACCAGGTGAGGATGACAGATTTCCTTCCCTATAGGGCATTTGTGAATCAGTTCTGTTTTCATGACAACGGACAATGATAATCAGTAGTCTCATAGTTCCAGATCTTTATTGAATTCAAATTTCACCAAACCTAGGTCCCCAGAACAATACCCTGGATCTCTGGATTACTAGTCCAGTGATGTGTGGCAGTCTCATGAAGCCGCCTCCCCTGATGTTGTGGCAGATTATATTTCACGAGGAAAGCATATGGCTATTCATAATGAAAGAATTATTAGATTTGCTTTCAACAAAGATGAGACGAATAGCACACTAAATAAACTAACATTACCTTAAAAAAATTACATTTTCTTACCAGTTATCATGGCCTACACTTTTTAATAATTTAAAAATGAATCTGGTTTCTATCTTTAATCCACATAAACCATGACCTTTATTCAGTGCACTCAAGTGTCAAGGGATACAAGCAATACAGCTGCAAATAAATTTAGACCTCAAAGTTTCCTGAAAGCAGAAAGCAAACATCAGGCAAAACAAATGTAACTAAGAGCAAGAGACAAAAGATGATTGGAAACATTTTAAATAATAAGAATTAAATTTCAACCAAGTTGGAAATCTATAATGCATGGAACGTAAGGCTGTCTTTTCTAGCACCTATCCCCATAGAAAAACATTTTATTTCAGCTGCAGCGGAAGTTCCTGTGGCTGTTCTGGCATTGAGAGCAGAAATTTTAGACATAAACAGCGCACAGTGAAAACCCACGAGCAATCAATTTATACATGTTCAAAAGCTCAAAAATATCAAGCAATGTGCCGAACTGATTCATCTAAACTGTGGGAAAGTGAAAATTCCAAAAGATGAAATACTTTTAACTGCTCAAAAGGTGAGTGGTTTAAGTTCCCTGATAAGTTTGGGGTCATAACCTTCTCAAGCAATAAGTTCGTTGTTGCAAGTAAGAAAAACAGAAGGAGCCACAGCTCCTTCCACCAGGAAATTCCAGACAAGTTAATGCCTTCTGTTTGTAACTAAAAAAATTCCTAAGTTCTTCATTGTACATTCAATTATGTTTTATATATAGATGTACATGATCCAAAGGATACATTTCAAATATTAAAGAAAGCAATCCGCAGACTTAAAATATTTTCCATAATTTTGTGATTAAGCTTATCTTTTATTATGTCAACTAGTTCAATGAGATTATGAAAAATGATTCCTGCATGACACAATCATCACCTTACTGAAAATTTGGGACGTCTTGAAAAGAGGTTTCTTGTCTTTTCTTTAATCCATTTTCATTCTGAGCTTTGGCCACATTATGTATAATCTTTCCCCACCACTTTCTCCACTACCCTCACTGTCTGTCCCACAGGGAGGTCAGTTCATGTTCTGATATCCATCTATGCCATCTCGGATTTTTTTGGACATGTTTTCCAGGTATTTTGCATGACCTCTTTTCCCAAACACTCCCATCACAAGTCCAATATGTGTGAGCTTTCTTGATATCACTGCCACAAACAAGTTCCTCTTAATACCAGCTTTCTTGAGAATCCACTTTTTTTCTCCACTTGACTGCCTCTGAAACATGTAATATTCAACTTAAATCCTTTCATTTCAAATGCTCTTACTCAAGCCTCACCACTTTTCTGGATGGAGCAGCTTTGACAGATATACATTGTCACCAGCTGCAAAAGGGCTTTAAGAAGATGAATGAGATTGAGGTGCTGTGACTACTCAATACTCTTAAATGAGTTCACAATGTCATGGCCTCTTAAGTTTAGGCTAAATTCATCTGGTTGACACTGCAACTTGCATGATGAGTGACTCAAGAGAACAAAAGATATCAACCTGTTCAAGTATCATTCTCATAACCCTTTGTGCTTGGACATTGATAAATATGATGAGGGGACTCACTCCTGCCTATTACCCCTTTTGATGCTCTGAGGGGGTGCCAACAATCTTACTCTGTCATTGCTTGTGATTGTTATCAGCAGGCAAGGAAGAGTGAATGGGCTTCCCTCCCTATCCCCCACCCTGCATTCAACCTCCACAGTTGGTCATAACAAAGGTTGATTTCTATTTTCCAAATCAGAATGTATTTTACTATTTCAGCTGTGATCAATAAGGAGCAAAACAAATAAGGTTTACTTGAGTCAAATTCATTAACTAGTAAACACAGGAGAAGTAATAAAAACATGGGGGTGAGATTCTCTGATCCCCCTGCGGCACGTTTCTCAGCTTTAGGAGGAATGATTTAATTTCGCACTCCAATTCTTTCATCGGTTGATGGAGGCAACTCCGACCACTGACCCCCAGTTTTGTTATGATCAGCTGAGAACAGATGATGAACTGCCTCCCCTCTATTCAAACTCCTTGGCTGATCACAATCAGGGTTTATGTTTCTTTTTCACGAGGATATACTTTTCCAACTCAGAACATAATTAGTCATTTAAGCTTTAAGCAAGGAGACATTCAAAGGACGTTTACTCGAGTCAAAGAAAGAGGAAATTTCTTAACCACTAAGCTCAAGAAAAATAATAAAAACACATGCTGGTGACAGAAGTAAAACATTATGACCACTTTAGGTTTGCTGGTTTTTTTTGGATGCCATCATATGTAGGTGATGTTGAAATTACGTGATCTCAGTTACATAGGAACATAGGAATTAGGAGCGAGAGTAGGTAATCAGCCCTTTTGAGCCTGCTCTGCCATTTCTATATGAACATGTCTGATCTCTGTTGCATCCTAACTCCACTTCCCTGTCTTTTCCTCATAGCTTTTTATCCCACTTTTGATGAAATATTTATTTCTTCTTTCAATCCATCGATTGATTCTGCATCTACTGTACCCTGCGGCAGTGAGTTCCATAGATTCACAACTCTGTGAGAAGTAGCTCACTCCACCCCCGTTACTCTACAACTATAACCTCTTGTCCTAAACTGTCCTAGAAGGGGGAACGTTTGGTTAACATTTATTTTATCAATTCCATTGAGTAGTGTATATACCTCAAGCAAATCCCCCCTCATTCTTCTTAACTCCAGCCAATGAGTACAAGCCCAAGCTACTCAACTACTCCTCATTCCCTTCAAACCTGGAATCAATCTAGTGAACATCTTCTGAACCACCTCTAATGCCATCACATCCTTCTTCAAAGGTGACCAAAATTGAACACAATATTCCAAATGTGGCCTCACCAAAGCATTATATAATTGTAGCAACATTTCTCTACTTTTATACTCTAGACCCTTTGCAATAAATACCAAGATTCAATTTGCCTTCCTTATTCACTAAGGGGTTTTTGGTATTGCTCACTTCTCAAACCAGGCAACACACTTGTTCCAAAAAAAAAGGGAGAGTGCTGTCCCCAGTTTATTTCCTCTGCTGACACCCTATGTTACTTGTAATCTCTGCCTTGTTGCTGGCAATCTTCTCTTGAAATATTTCACCGATTGTGCATTTCCCAAGAGGTTTTGGGTGCGTCCACTTATGGCAACCATTGTTTCAATATCCAGCACTTTGCACTTTTAATGTTTCTTTCATGGACAGTTAATGTTTTAATAGGTGTTTGGGTTATAGGAAATACCTTTCCCTTCACTCCTAATGGTAATTTGATAGCTTCTCACTTTCAGCCTGGAGTATGGCCTTGCATTTTAAACAGTTTGCTCTGTCACAGTTCAAACTGCAAAATATCCAGTCAGATAAAAGTTCAAAAATCGTATTTTCAAACTTCGTAACAAGAACGAAGATCCCATGAAGTTATAACACACAAACAAGCAATGGTGAGGTATAACTGAGGCCAAAACAGGTGCATTCCAGTTCCTCAACCACCATAAAGTTGTACTCCGTTGAGGAGAACATCCCAAATGCTATCTGAAACAATATCAAAGAACGAAAACAGATCACAGTAAACAAAGAAATCTCTAGTCAAAGCTACCATGATAAGATTTGGGCATACCTGCAGATACTTTGGAGACTCAGATTCATCAGTTCTATGCACTTATGCAACACTAACCAAACAAACATGTGCTGTAAATAGTTACACTTATTTTGAAGGAGCAAAGTATCTTTGGAAAGAAAGGGGATGTTGTAAAATGCCTTTAAGGGAAGTCTGCAAGTGTTACAGTTTTAGTGGGTATACATGTACACACGTATATGCACACACACAATTCCTTACGCATGAATTGTGCCTTTATATCATTGTAACAACACAAGATGGAGGAAGTGAAATTGGAGGCATGTTTATACTAAACAAATTAAATTCTATTAATCATAGTTTCATAAACATCTATTTAGTTCGAAGATATTTTGAAAGTATTTTGTATGGATAAACTGCTTTCCATGATGGTTAAATCATTAGGTTGAACAATTTGACATTTTAACAGTACTAGTTTCAGCAGACAAGGGAAATTGAATTTTTTTTAAAAATCAGCTTAAAGATATTAAACTGATCGAATCATGAGATTTTGCAACTTTTCCCTCTGCTTTGTCCTCTCCTGTCTATCTGACCCACAATAACTCCACAGTTGAAGAATTGTATTAAAGGTGCTGGCAGGAGTCTGGTCTCCACGCCTCTTTAGCCATGTTACGCAGTGGCTCAGCAGGTCTTGCCCTTTTAAGTCACGGGGTCATGAATTCAAGGCCTACTACAGAGCTGGAGTCTGAGCCTGACACTCCAATGTAATACTGAGGGAGTGCTGTACTGTTAGAGGTGCTGACTTTCAGATGAGGCATTAAACCAAAGTTTAGTGCCCAGCCAGGTAGATGTGTAGGATCTCTGGATACAGAAAAAATGTGCTTTGATTTCTTTACGCTGGCCATATTTATTCTTCAATCAGCACCATAAAAAGAAATATGATCATTACTAGACTATTGCTTGTGGGAAATTGCTTATGCCAATGGGCAGCCATATTTCCTATGTTATAACAAAGAATATACATTTAAAAAAACACTTCACTGGTTATAAAACACTTTAAATGGTAACTGATTATTAAAAAGCTATTTAAATGCAAGTCTTTCTTTTTCTCTTTGGTAGGGGTTGTGGAGGATGCTGACTCACAGTCAATAAGGAATCAATCAGATAGCAATATCCAACACACACACATGTACAGTTAAAAATTTAAATTCAGTGTTGCTATACAAGCTTTCTTGTTCCTCCACAAGATTCAGTACGACTGCTGCCTTTTTATGTTAAAATGCACAAAGAATATGAAATTTTGCTATTTACCTAAAGAAGACAAAGTTACGGCTTGTGCCTTCAATAGTTTAATTATTACCTGACAGCATCTCTGGCTCTGAAAATATAATTTTACAAGCATCATCACTCTTCCATAATTTAATTATTGTTGCCAATTCTTTTTGCAATATTATGAGGGTTACAAATTTTTTTTAAAACTTTCTTTCTCTGGGCACAAAATTGAGTTGCTCCGATGTCTAGTCACAGATGCTACAATTCACAACAGCCCCACCACCACCCCCCCTGCCCCCCATTCCGAATCGACACACAGATGGTTTACTCACTTCATATGAATGATTTCAGAACACAAATCTAGGCTTCACTGCTCTTCTCTTCCCAATGCCTCCAGCTTGGTCTGCATACAGTGAGGAGATGTGGAGATGCCAGCGTTAGACTGGGGTAAACACAGTAAGAAGTCTCACAATACCAGGTTAATTTGATAGTAAATGCCACACGCTTTCAGAACACGCTGTTCCTTCATCAGGTGAGTGGAGAGTTCTGTCTCCACTCACCTGACGAAGGAACAGCATCTTCCAAAAGCTTATGACGTTTACTGTCAAATAAACCTGTTGGACTTTAACCTGGTGTTGTGAGACTTCTTACAGTGAGGAGAAACATCAATGTTGTTTCCCAATCACTTGGTAAGGCACCTATTCTTTTCTTAAAGGCAGGCTGCCTCTTAAAGGGAAGGTGGGAAAAATAAAGAGTGCTAGAGTGGAAATTCCTGAACAATTAACATCAAGGTCACAGAGCAGGACTCAGACTGGTGGTTGCAGCACTGGAAGCATTGCTGTTGCTGTTGGAAAGAAGTAGAGTAGTTATTATGGTGCAGAGGGCCTAGAAATCCATTGAAGACAACTGGTAGGTGACCAGAATGGTCTCATCATCTGGATTCAAGGAACTGGCAACAGTACACATGAAGTGGCCTCAATACCAGTGCATGAATCCTGACATGACACCTCCTCCCCAAAACAACACCAGAGGCGACCTTACCAAAATATCCCAAGTGCTAAGCCAGCGTGAAAACAGGACAGAATCATGCCCATTTTTTCAGTGAGCTTTCAAACACGATTTTGCGCCACTTAATGCAAAAAAAAGATACAAAGTGTGATTCATGCCAGGAGGCGAGTGCACAGAGTCCATTCAGGCTGGAAAGCCAGCTGCTCACAGCTAGTTAATGCTACTGCATATGCACAGATCTCAGAGTTCACAGAACAGAAATATCTGTGACTCCCCTACCCCCTTGGATATCACCACCATCCCCCCCCCACCCCCCCCCGTTCACTGGCCACCCTGGTTGATTGTCTCCCCACTCTCCCCCAGATATTGCCCCGATGCCCCTCTCCCCCTGGCAGATTGCACACCCATCCCCTCCCCAAGCTGATCCTTGATTGTAGTTTCCCCTCACCTGCCTTTCCTTAGGCCCTGCCCTCACATTGCCACAGCCCCTCTAATTGGCACTGCCTGGTGCGTGGACAGTACCAGGGTACCTGGTGGGCAGTGCCAGGCTAACAGTGTCGGTGTCCCACGGGGCACTGCTCCCAACCATCCAGGGGGGCTTCAATGACCTCTTGCCCCACCGGGAGGCCATTACAACAGGTCCCTGTTGGTGGGAACCATACATGACTTGGCAGTGAGGACCTCCAATGGCAAAGCCAATAAGGCAAATGAGCCTGGACAATTGCATCTGGGATTTGCTAATAATATGTAAATGAATATTTCAATATTTAAATCAGGAAGGGTGCAAGGCTGATTATGCCAACAATCCAAGCCTGATAAAATCACAAGAGGCAAGAAATTGGGTGCAAACCAGGCTTTTCGCCTCTCTCGTGATGTTATCTGTTCGCCCAGCCGATCAAATGCTCAGGTCGCTCCTACTAGCTTCCCACACTGCTCAATGTAGGACACCGTCAGCAGTTGCCCAGCAGCACTTACATCCAGCACCCTACTACTCTATCGCACCTCACACACAAACTAATGCTGCCAGACTCATGTCAAACCTCTCATGCTTACACGTGCATCCAGGTTATTTGGTTACGGAAGTCATATTGCCAAACAGAACTACTGGCAATCTGCTCTTTCTTGCAAGATAATGGTAGCATACAGTAGAAGAATTACGGCAAATCTGGCTGGGAATAAGGGTACCTGCATTTCCTGAGTCCTGAGATGGCTCTCCATCCACCATCTCAACCTAACAGGGCCCGGAGCATCAAAATCGCTGAGAATATTGTGGATCATGGCACTTTCCTGCTTCATGCTGCTTCTGACCTGTTGAGCAAGCTCTGGTTGGTGTGAGTATGGGACTTTTGGTTTCAACCCTTTCTAATTTTCTGCTTCCAGGCAGCCAAGAGCTGCTGCAGATCACTTCCCAGATACCTCCTCCCAGACACAGCAGCCCAAGGAGAAAGAGGAAGAGAGAAACAGCAGATAGCAGCATAGCACTTAAACAGATGCCCCATTCATTTCCTTTGACACATACAGCCAGCAGCTCAAACATTGGCTATATTTTGGATATTCTTACAAAGATGGAATTGACACTTGTTGAGTAATCTGGACATAATTAAGCTGCAGCCATGCCAGAGATTAAGGATGTTTTGCAGCGCAGGCTTCAGATGAGATCCTCAACAGGGCAGCACACAGGGGCTCAGGAGATGGCAATACTAAGTTGGCATGCACACGAAGATGCTGGTGCATTGGTTAGCCTGACAGGCCATATTCTGACACTTAAGAAGTGCAGATGGCGCTACCTAATTCAGCAGATGGCATGATGTGACACTTATCCTCTCCTCAGCATCTGCTCCATCTCCCTATTGGACAACAGAATGAGAGACACTTCCACTGGTGCCCCATACCTGCTGCAACTTTTGTACGACCAAGTCATCTATGTCTTTGCCATCAACTATATGACAACACTCTCCGATAAAAGCATGAAATCTCTGCCGAAAACACTCGAATGTTCTCAGACATTTTCCAGTGTCAGCAGTTCAATAGATTTGCCAGCTCTTTCTTATCCTAATCAGAAAGCCTGGTCCTTTAAATAACACCACTGTGGGGCCAGCTTCCTCCTACTTTTCTTTTAAAGAGTGGACAACGCAGACTACTTGCTGCCTGTCCCAGAGAGAATTGGTATAAGTTTACACAGTCCCACTAGAACTAATTTATTTTCCTGTGTCTCAGTGAGGATTTTTCACTGACAGATTGGAGAGATATATTATTGTTTGCTTTGCTTACACACACCACAGATTCTCTGTGGAGGGTGATGTACTAGAAATGAACTCTAGCCGTCATAATTTGCTCTTCAGAAGGTCTGGGGGCAGCTGTAAGCCACAGGAACAGCGAGCGCCATTCCTTTGCCATTGACTGCAACATTTAGACCAATATGTTTCCCAAAAGCCTCCACTTAAAACTGTCAAACATGACAGCAGAGGCCTGGGAACAAATTGCTCCATTTGCTAGGAAATACTGTATGCTACAGATGATTGAGAATGAGAAACTACTTTCTGTTTTAAAATGGGACAAAAAAAACAAGAAACTGACAAAATGATGTAGCACAGGACTGAACAACGAAAAATCCTAACGATATCAAATAAGAAGCAAGCAGTCAAGATACATAATTTACAAATCTTTCTCATACCAAATATAACAGGTGATTTTGAAGGGCAAGAACTTGTTTGGCTTCTCAAGGGCAGTCAGGCCTTTGAGTGAATAATAAATGCTGGCTTTGCCAGTGATGCCCACATCCCAAAAACAAAATTAATACCGTGGGCCTAACATAATTTGCATTCAGAGCAGAACTGGCTTTAATAAGCATCTAAGATATGTTAGATTTTATAATGAGTAATTAGCCAGACTTAGTTAATGATGAAGCATTAAAGGAACATTTATTTAACAATGATGGTAATTTGATTGAATTCAGTATTAGATTTGAAAAAAAGCAGCCGAACAAATTTATCGAGAATCAAGATTATAGTGCAGATACCTGGATTAGGATAAGAAAGAGACTGTTGAAACTGCTCAAAATGGTTATTTGGTAAAATTACAGTGAAAAGTGACAGGTGTTGAAAAGACAATTTAAGGTAATACTGGACCAGTATATTCCCCAAGGGACTCATACTGCTTAGCAAGTAAACCAGCCACAGTCAACAAAAGCAGTAAGAGATACAGGGTGGAATTTTATAAACCCTCACACCCCGAGACTGGAAACTCCTGCCCACCGTCAATGCACCTTTTGATTATTCGTCAAATTGTTCATCCTGCCCATGACGACCTCCATGGTAGGGACTGGAAAATTATCTCAAAAGGAATGAGCATAAAAATAATTTCACGACCGAAGGACTCAAATAGATATTATGAACAGCAAAGTAAGACAAAATAAAGTTAGAACTTGAAGGAACGCAAAAGGAAGCTCGAAGGATTTCAAGATTAACAAAGAAAATTATAATAATAGTGAAAGGAAATGGGTCATCAATGTTAATGTGGGTCCTTTAGAAAATATGGATAATATTGCAAATGAAACTAAGGAAATAATAACCTTGTCAAATAAATACTTTGTAGCAGTCTTTACAACAGAGGGAGCAGATACCTTTCATTCGATGGAAAGTAAAAAGGAACCAACAACTGAAACTCGCAAAAGTTAATGTAAACAGAAAACAGTAGTTGAAAAATAATGGCACTAAAGGCACTAAAAAAATGGCAGCATGGTGGCACAGTGGTTACCATTGCAAACTCTCAGCTCCAGGGACCAGGTTCAATTCCCAACTTGGGTAACTGTCTGGGCAGAGTTTGCACATTCTCCCCATGTCTGCGTGGGTTTCCTCCAGGTGCTCCAGTTTCCTCCCACACTCCAAAAATGTGCAGGATAGGTTGACTGGTCATGATAAATTATGAGTAGGTTAGAGGGATTAGCAGGATAAATACGTGGGGTGATGGGGGTATGGCCTGAGTGGGATTGCTGTCAGTGCAGATACGATGGGCTGAATGGCCTCTTTCTGCACTGCATGGATTCTATGGATATCCTTTTCAAATACCCAAGACTTGATACCGATCACTGCAGGATTTTAACGGCAGTAACAGATGTTTTATCCATAATTTTCCAAGGTTCTCCTGATGTAGAAATGGCTCCTTTAGATTGGAATATTGCAACTGTAATTCAATGATTTAAGAGAAGTGAGAGAGACAAACCAGTGGTGGGGAAATTATTGCTGTCTACAATTTAGGACAGAACGATTTAACAGTTGGCGAACTTGGAGTTGATCAAAGAAACCAAACATGGAATTAAGTAAAAACAGAAAATGTTAGAAAAACTCAGCAAGTCAAGTCATCTTCAGAGGAGTCATATGATATTGAAATGTTAACTCTATTTCCTCTCCACAGATGCTGCCAATCCTGAGTTTTTCCAGCATTTTCTGTTTATATTTTAAATTTCCAGCATCTGCAGTATTTTGCTATTAGTGTGGATTTATAGAGGGCGATGTTTAATAGACCTATGCCAATTTTTTGAGGGAACACTAAACTAGTGGCAGTAGAATGGCTAAGGGTTCAGTTTATATGGACTTTCAGTAGGCATTTGATAAATTTCCATAGCTAAAATGAAAACTCATGGAATTTAAGAATTATTGATCAGTTTGTGGTTGGCTACAGTGAGAGAACATGGCTATACGTTTGAAATAGAATAAGAGTCTGTGCTTAATTCTCAACATTAAGTATACTTATTATTGCCTTAGATAATACAACGCAGAGTTGCAAATCCAAGTTTGTTGATGGCACGGAGATCGGTTGCACAATAAATAGTGCAGATGGGAGAATAAGATCATGAGGATACTTTTATAGAATGAGTAAATGGAGAACTGGGGCAGATAGATATGTGTGAGGTCATTCATTTTGGAACAAAAAGAGATGAATCTGTGTAGTTCTTCAGTGGACAGAAAGATAAAAACTGTGGAAGTCCAAAGAGATTCAGAGGCAAATACACAGAGATCATTAATATTTTACAAATTGCAAAAGAAAAATCAAGGAGGAATTGAGTATTCGCCTTTATAATTAGGCAAGTGAAATAAAAGAGAGACAGTTTTGCTACAACTACACAAATTCTTGGTTGGACAACATCTATTGTAGTGTGTACAGGTTTGGGAAATAGACTTCAGAAAGGATATATTAGCCTTAGAAGGAGTATAGATTCACCAGAACGTTATCTGGGACCCAAGGGTGACATTATGAGATGAGATTACACAAACTAGACTTGTATTATCAGGAATGTAGAACGTGGAAAGAGGGATTTTGAAAGCAATTTATAGGGAAGTGTGAAATAAACCCTTTTGTAGATGGTGGGAACCTACCCTTAAAAATCAGACTGAGGCTGTTTGAAAAGAGCAGTTACCATACACTCCTTTATGCAAAACATGGTAAAACAGTGGATCCTCCTCCAACAAAAAGCTCAATAAATATATTTAAACCTAAGATCAGCAGATTTTTACTAGTCAAAAGAATATCTTGGGAAATGGAATCAATGCAGCTGGGTTGATGTACAATTTTGATCTCAGTAATGCTATCACAGGATCAAGAGTTTGAATGGTTCACTCTCGTTTCTATACTGTACAAGCTATATGCGGAAGGCAGAACATAACAAAAAATACACAAATGAGTCAAAAATAGATCAACCTATAGCCCAGAATTCATGTGATGTTACATCTTAAGGACGTAAGCATTCCACATAAAATTCAGAGACCTGCCATTTGTGGACAGTTTTCTTTAATTATGAGAGGGAGATGCTGGCGTTGCACTGGGGTGGGTGCAGTAGGAAGTCTCAGAACACCAGGTTGAAGTCTAATAGGTTTATTTGGACTCAACCTTTTGGAGCGCTGCTCCTTCATCAGGTGACCACTCACCTGATGAAGGAGCAGTGCTCCAAAAGCTCGTGAGTCTAAATAAATCTGTTGGACTTTAACCTGGTGTCACTAGACTTCTTTAATTAAGATATCTCTGTAAGAAGGATTTAAATTGCTTTTCAAATGTCAGTTATCTTACAAACTCTTGACGTGTCTCAAATTTCTTTCTTCGTTGTTATAACTGAAGTGGTAAACATTCTGGGCAAATGAAGGAGAAAAGAACAGGATCCCTAACAATTTTAGGACACATGCTTACTGTATATCAAGGCGGCTGTATTTTCCTTACATTGTTACTCCTGATCACATACAGAAAATAAATAGAAATAAGGGAAAAAAAAGATCCATTGAAAATAAATAAAACTAAATTCAGCATTCAAATGGTTAGGCAAGTTTTTTTTTATATTTGGGACACAAAAACGTTACCTTTAGCCTTTCCTACTCAAACATTCATTATTTTTAAAATGAACAGATTTGGATTGGTTTGGGTGGTTTAGGTGGAGAAGTGATTTACTTTATTTTCTTTTGAAAAGAATTTCTGGCAGCACGCTATTTGCAAATTCTGCAAAAACAAAAGGTGCGATGGAGTTTCAAACTGTGATTCATGGCTTTCGAAAAATTTAGATGGCATATTTTCTGAAGCTTGCTGTACTTCTGAAGTGAAACTGATGTTCCAGCAGATTTATGAAATAAGAAAGAAGAATAAATACTTTTACATCTGCCCAGGAAACCAGATTCTTTTGGTTTGGCCCGATATGAGACAAGAGAAAGTTCACTGTGTGAAAACATTCCTATTGATTTAGGCAGCCTGCCAATTTGAGGTGCAAGTTTTAAAACCAATGCAAAACTTACTGGGATAGTGGGTGGAAATTCAAATTTGTTCTGTCTGTTTTACAGCCAAGAAATGTGCAGAGCACATATTAATATAGCATTCGCTGGTCTGCCCCAAATTTGTGCAGATCCCACTGCTAAAGTCTTAGGAAACATATTTAGTGATCCGAGCAGTTATCTAAAATAAGCTTTCGATTTCTTCAGTATACTAGTTAAAGAGGGATCCAACACTGGGACATCTGTACCAAATCTTGCTCCAATAAGCAGTGAAGAATTTTTAGGAATGTTCAGAGGCTCTCTGGGTACCACCTGCAGGTTATGGGCCAGTAGGGAAAGGAGTTCATCTTGGTCCTACAATCCTGTCAATTGTCAACTGGGCAGCAGTGGCACTGGAGTGATCATCTGTATGGAGTTTGCACATTCTTCCCTCCAGGTGCTGTGGTTTCCTCCCACAATCCAAAGATGTGTGGATTAAGTTGATTGGCCATGCTAAATTGACCCTTAGTGTGTGGGGGATTAGCAGTGTGAATATGTGGGGATAGGACCTAGGTAGGCTATATGGGCTGAATAGCCTCCTTCCATTAATGTTAGAATAGTATTGTAACCATTCTTTGCTGCTCGATTCTATCACATCTCACATCCCTCCAAGATCTTCACTTGAGGGCAAAGATTTCATTTTTCTTTTGGGGCAAACTGCTCATGGAGTCATTGGGACCAAAATACGGAGTCCAAATTTTAAAAGATTGCCTTATCAGATGCATGTGAGACTTGGGTGCAATTGGTGAAGCCAAGAGAATCAGACAACATGTCAAAATGTTCAGCAGAGTTGCATAAAAAGGAGAGATGCAGTCTTGCCGTGAAAGTTAGTGAGGAAATACAGTTACACGAGGGAAATTTTTATTTTGTGCTTAAATTGTCAGAATCAATTTAGATTGCCTTTAAAGGCTCCAAAATGATGAAATTGTTACAATGCTATAAACCTCAAAAGGCAAAACATGCAATTGAATTTTGAATTGTTTCAATAAATGAAGCAGTTTAAAAAAGGTAAGCCAAACAGTGGAACACATTCAAGAGGAAAGAGTTTAAGATTTTTTTTGATGGAGCGTGTCAAACTGTGCACCAAAGACAGAGGCTATATATTACTCTTCAGCTGTAGTTCAGTTAGTAATACTTTTGCCTCTGAAGCACAAGGTGCCCAACTGAAGTCCCAGTCCAGGACTTGAGCACAATAACCAAGGCTGGCACTCCAGTCGAGCACAGCGAGCGTTGCACTAACAGAGATGTCATTTTTTGGTTTTAAACTGAGGTTCCATCTGCCTGCTGATTTAAACGATCCCACAACACTACTTCAAAGAACAAGGCTGTTGTTCCTGGGGTCCTGGCCAATATTTCTTGTTTAATCCTTTACTAACAAGTTGGAAATTATCAGCAATGCTCAACACAGTAAAGTGTGAATGGAAAATTGAAATATTTTACAAATTTCACTCAGTGATGAGAATTAAACCTGAAAGTATTATAAATCACATTCAACTTGAAAGCAGCAAGTTGTAACAGTTTCAAGTATAAATTATAAAACAATAAGGGGACTGAATTCTGAGCAAAGATTACTGTTACAAAAAAAGTGGCTGTGGGGAGGGGTGGAGGGGAGAGAGAAGGGAAAGACATCTTCAAGTTATGTTCATTTAAGTAAAAGAGTGTGACAGAATTAGCTTCTAAAAGTGACAATATGACAGAATAGTCACAAAAGATTAGGATGCAGCTAAGCAAATGCAGCAGCTGAACAGCTGTACATAAATATTGAAGCAACTTGACAACATGAGGACTGGAAACAAGATTAATATTTTAAGATGCTCGGTTTGGCACAAGAAATACTAATATCATCTGAACATTTAAGGTCACAATTCAAAAATCAATAGAGAGATTTATGAACAATATGGATTCCAAACTGAAGAACATATCTTCCCAATTAATTTGGTTCTGAGAATATGGCTACTCAGTGGATAAATAAATATTACCTCATATCATAAAATTATCAACACACAAATCTCTGCACGTAGTATGGTCTTTATTGTCCATCACTTTGGGGTGCCAATTTCTATTCTGAATATCAAGAAATAAGAAAATATTTCACAAATTTACATTTGTCTTCCTTTTCTGACTGGCACCAAAAATAAAACAAATATCCTTAGGAATGATTCCTAGACCCTTTCTCCAAACTTGAATAATGCACAACTGTTCCAAAGCCTGCTAATGTTTATATGATTAACTGCATTTTTCAGTTCCCAGTTTAAACAGAAACAAAATGAATGTAGCTGGCCTGGCTATTTGAAATATATTACAAAGTAATAAGAGCTGCTCCAGTTCACTTCCCACTCCCATGTTTTCTCCTCAATTGTATCAATGTTCAGCTGCTTAATGTACTTGTTTATTATAGTTGTAGACGATTTAACATTTTGCGCATGTGTACTTGCTTTCAAATTTGACTCAGAAGAAACCAATGAGGTCACATTTGACCTTGTCTTATGTTTACACAAAATAAACACTTTAAAGGTTTGTCTAGTGGTTTCCATTATTCGTAAATTTACCACCAGAAGAACAGTTGTGATTTGTATAATGAAAACAATACTGAACCTAATGACTTGCAACAAATTTGTATGCAATAATTGATCTCCCACAGCACCAACACGCTCTCACACAAATTATTTTTTGTACAAGTACTGTATTGCAATAACTGCACCTCAGGACTAACAACAATAAAGGTTTATTGGTAACACTGAGCAACTCTTACATGCTGTGTCTGCACGCTCCTCCTAGTCCCCCACTCCCGAAGTGTGACTGTTTTTGTACCTGCATCATCCCAGAGTCTACATGACCACTCAGTCAACAACTCCCCCATTTAAGTTAGGACAACCAGCAATGCTGGGGTGTAACAGTGCAATAGAACAGTCACAGGGTGCAAACTATTTATTACTACAGCTGCGCAAAAGTCAAAGTATTGTAGCACTGGAGGAGCTGCAACAGTATGTGCTCCTGCCAACACCATTTGAGGTCTTAGTGGAGGAGTTGACAAAGATCCAGCGACCTCACTGTCGCAAGAAATAAACTTAGAAAGATAATTTGTCAGACCAAGGAAACACTGCAAAGAGTTCCTGTCCTTGGGAATGGACATCTGTCATAAAGCCATTGTCTTGTTTGGCTTCACACCATTAACTGCAAGCAAATCACCCACATAAGGAACCTGACTGACCCTGAATTTGCATTTAGCAGGGTTAAGCTTTAACTGTATGGTCCTGATTCTGTTGAGAACTAAATGAAGACATGCATCACATTCTTGCATTGTTCCAACTTCAGACCAAGTTTCATTGACAATGATTTTGCAGGATTATCTTGCAAAACTTTGCTCCATACAATGTTGGACAACTAATAGGGAATGCAGAGGAAACAATATTTGCCTACTGGACATGAACATGGTGATTTTGAAGATTCTTCCTCCAGTGGGATTTGCCAGAACCTGTACTTCACATCCAAGATGTTGAAAACCTTGGCACTGGGCATGTCGGCTATCATCTATTCCATTGTCTCTGAGGGGGGACTTAGTGGTAGGGGATGGGGAAATGGCTGAGGCCTTGAATAACTTTTTTGTTTCGGTCTTCACGGAGGAGGATGTGAATAGTTTGCCGGGTGTTAGAGATGGAAAGATGGTAGGACTGGACGGTCTCAATGACATTATTGTTACTAGAGAGGCGGTGCTCGACAGACTGGACGGACTGATTGTGGACAAGTCCCCAGGACCGGATGGAATGCATCCGAGGGTTCTGAAAGAAATGGCGGAGGTGATAGTGGATGCCTTGGTGGTTATTTTCCAAACGTCGCTGGATTCCGGGGAAGTGCCGGAAGATTGGAAAATGGCTAATGTTACGCCGTTGTTTAAGAAGGGTGGCAGGCAAAAGGCAAGGAATTATAGGCCGGTTAGTTTAACGTCTGTTGTAGGTAAAATGTTAGAATCCATCATCAAGGAGGAAATAGCGAGGCATCTTGAGGGGAATTGCTTGATAGAGCAGACGCAGCACGGTTTCGTTAAGGGGAAGTTGTGTCTGACAAATTTATTGGAGTTCTATGAGGATGTGTCTAGGGCGGTGGATAGAGGAGAGCCGGTGGATGTGGTCTTTCTTGATTTTCAGAAGGCGTTTGACAAGGTACCTCACAAGAGGTTATTGCAGAAGGTAAGGGGACATGGAGTTGGGGGTAGGGTGTTAGCGTGGATAGAGGATTGGCTGTCTAATAGGAGGCAGAGAGTGGGGGTCAATGGGTGCTATTCGGATTGGCGGTAGTGGAGTGCCCCAGGGGTCGTTGCTGGGGCCTCAGCTATTTACCATTTATATAGATGATCTGGAGGAGGGAACCGAGTGTATGGTGTCGAAATTTGCTGATGACACCAAGATTGGCGGAACGGCAAATTGCGCGGAGGGTGTGGAGAGTCTGCAGAAGGATCTAGATAGGCTGGGCGAATGGGCCAGGAAATGGCAAATGGAATTTAATGTTGGCAAGTGCGAGGTTGTCCACTTTGGTCGGAATAATGGTAGGAAGGACTATTACTTACGTGGCGAAAAACTGCAGCAGGCGACGGTGCAGAGGGACCTTGGGGTCCTTGTGCATGAGTCGCAAAAACCCAGCCTGCAGGTGCAGCAGGTGGTCAGGAAGGCTAATGGGATGCTGGCCTTCAGTAGCAAGGGGGATTGAATATAAAAGTAGGGAGGTCTTGCTGCGGCTGTATAGGGCATTGGTGAGGCCGCAGCTGGAGTACTGTGTGCAGTTTTGGTCGCCGTACTTACGCAAGGATATTTTGGCCTTGGAGGGAGTGCAGAGGAGGTTTACTAGGCTGATGCCGGAGTTGAGGGGGTTGAGCTATGAGGAGAGGCTGAATAAACTAGGCTTGTACTCGTTAGAGTTTAGAAGAATGAGGGGAGACCTCATTGAGACATATATGATGATGAATGGAATGGATAGGATAGAGGTGGAGAGACTCTTCCCGCTCAGAAAGGACAGTAGGACTAGGGGGCATAGCCTCAAGATAAAGGGGGGGGCGCTTTAGAATGGAGTTGAGGAAGAACTTCTTCACTCAAAGGGTGGTGAATCTCTGGAATTCTCTTGAAGTGGTGGAGGCTGCCTCGCTAAATATTTTTAAGACGCGGGTTGATGGGTTTTTGATAAGCGAGGGGATTAAGGGTGATGGGGAGAGGGCGGGAATGTGGAACTGAGCCACGACAAATCAGCCATGATCTTATTGAATGGCGGGGCAGGCTCGAAGGGCTAGATGGCCTACTCCTGCTCCTATTTCTTATGTTCTTATGATGAGGTCTGATCATCTGATGCAGATTCTAGCCATACCATCTTTCTTTACTGCAGCTACCATTGCTGGAACACACACTATGACCTTGTTTATAGGGGCTATGACACCCAATCCAGTCACCTGGTCCAGCTCATTGAATACTTTCATCGTTAGGGAAACTCTTCTCGGAACACAGATCACAAGTGACACCGTATCATCTCGCCCCATATGATATATTACAGGTGTTGCAGTTGACTAGCTCTTTATTTCCCATCATTTCTACAGAGTGCTGGTGCTGCAGAGTGTGTACATCTGGACCAAGATGGGTTAGCCCCAGTGTGATGCTGTTCCGAAGACCCACCAGTGGCTTTATCATACATTAAGCTGATCTTTCTCTTCATCTTCCCTGTAACTGCAACATTATATTCTGCACCCTATTCTTTCCTTCCCCCCATAACATATATTTTGTCTGCATAGTGAAACAATACTTTTCACTGTATCCCAATACATGTGCCAATAATAAATCAAATTATGTTATGTTTTGATCAATGATGTGAAACTGGAAGCTGCCCTGCATGCAGTAAAGAATGGCTACACATTGCAGGTGGATAGTTTATCCTTCGTATACCAAGATGTTGAGCTGAGTGTTTGGATCTGGTGTAGCATTTGAGTTGATTTCCTGCAACAACTGCTTGGGCAAGATGTTGATTTTTATTTTTAGTTTTGCATTGTAGCAGGCAATGTTTAATGTGGTGAAAATCTCGCCCTTCTCGGTAATGTTTCTGACATTCTCGCAGTCGAGTGTTGTCGGAGGCTCAGTGTCTTGGTTCTTCTGGCCAAGCTTCAGTTGTTTGTGCTCTAAACTCTGGAGCAGTGACCAGGTGGCTAGTAGCGTGGCCAGGCTGCTGGGGCTTGGATCTGCAAGCATTTTATGAAATGGTTCCATGTGCCACATTAATTGCAGCATTTACCAAAAACCAAACGTGTAATTCTGTACTGTGAATGCTGGCTGCCACAGTTGGAGCAGGGTGTGCTTTGGACCACAAAAACTTGTTTACTGCCTTCTTTCTGACTGCTCATTCAGCCCACAGATGCTGATGGCAGATATCTTTCTCATGATGAAGCTGCTTGCACACATTATGTGGACCCCCCACACACAATGTGATCTCTCACAGGTTCATCAGTGAGGGCACCAAACATATATTTCTTTGCTTGGAATTTCAGGGTCATGATGAATAACTGAATAGATTCAACAAATTTTTGGTTGGTTGTATTGAGCTCACATCAATCCAATAGCACATTCTTTACTGGCATACCTATGTGCTTGAACAATTTTTAGTAGTATCTCAAGGTTCTCCTTCTCTTCCTCCATTTGAAAAACAAAACACATAAATTTCTAAATCATCTCAGCACCCGCTAAATTTAAGACAGTGCATGCCTGTAACTTCCTTGATTTATCCAACAGGCTGGCACTGCAGTGGAAACACCATGCACTGAATTTGTTCAGTTATCTGGGGTGCTTTCGAACACGAGCAGGTCTATGCAACCAAGTCCCCGTGCTATTCTGCCAACTCCTGACACCACATAGAAATGTTGGGTTGCAATAACTGGTGACCAATAAAGGTTTATTGACAACATTGAGCATCTCTTATATGCTGTGATGTTGCAGGCATACCAGGAAGATCTTTTCTGCGCACAACACGTGATCGCTTTTGTATCCATGTCATCCGAGCGTCCACATGACCACCCAGTCTACATTTTGCATATACATCTGATAACCATGACACTGTTGGTCAGTTAAAGATATTCTTAAAGGACAAATTAAGTAACCTTAGCACGACCAGTAATTCATCAACGATCAGACTGATCCTGGGATCTAGGAAGGAGATCTGGAATCCTGAATCTCGGATGGCATCGTAGGATCTAACAGAATTTTAAAGGGGGAAAAGATTAAATGCAGAGAGGTTGTTTTTGGAATCTGGGATCACAGGGATCTAATAGGTGGAGAAAGAGAGAGAAAGAAAGAAAGAAAGAAAGAGGAAAAGAGAGAGAGAAAAGAGAGAGCGAAAGGGAGAGAGTTCACATAATAAAACATACAGAATTGACATCAACTTTGAGTACTTTTATGCTTTGCTTTCAAACATCAACAAATCTGTCTGAGAGCTCATGATAGGAAAGTAATTCTTAACATTGTAAACATGAAATGCCTGAAATAATTCTTGAGAATTAAATTTCAATTTTGTTCATGGCGTAATGATGCACATTACAGACTTTGTCAGAAACACAAAGGGTATTATTAATAGGGGAAAACTATACAGAAGCCAACATCGCTGTCCCCCTCTCACCACCACTGCCCTGGAGCAGGCCACCAGCTGTCCCAGTCTCTATTTGCTGCTACATTCCTTTAGACTATCTTCTGCCTAAGAGAATTCCACGGCCTGGAGTGATTACTCACTCTCGGTCTCAACTAATCTCTCAAACTAACTGAATTTCTTTTGCTGTGTTGTCCTCAAAGAGACAATCACCACATTTAGTTTGAGAAAAAAAAACAAACCTTCAAACTAAAAGTCATCAATTTTACTTCAATTCAAAGAATCCTTCTGGTGCATGTTGTGATATTCTGTAAATTGCAAACGCTCAAACTCCATGGGGATGAATATTTGCCATAGGGATTGGAAATGGGAGTCAAGTTTATTTTCAGATCACTAACCTACCTCCAAGAGTAACTTATTAAATTCAAAGTGAAAAAGCAGCCAGGCTACCACTGTGGCAGGGAGGTTGAGAATCATGTTACAGGACAGTTTTTGGCAATACCCCACATGAGGTCTAACAGGCCTGCCAGGAGCACAGGCATTTCAGCTTGTTGCTGGGTGCCCTACCTTCAGGTAGCTGACCCACCCCCTGTACAGATGCTCGTTCACCAGTTTAAAAAAAACCCTTATGATGTAAAACTACACAGAAGCTTGTAGTCTTCCGGCTGCAATCAGCTCCTGACATGACTCCGAGTATAGAAGCCACATTTAACAGGGTGATCCTTACCACCCTGCTCCCAGAGTGGTTCCTTGGGTCATGTGACCCTTACACTGTAGACTGATCCTTAAAAGGGACAATCACCATGCCCGTGTTGCATTGGGAAATTGCAAGCTTACTAACTTACCTGCAATGAAGCTCCTATTGTGTAATTTCCTGCTCACTTTATGGGGTCAAGCAGCCTTCCTGAACCCCAAACTTGTCTTCTTTATTGGTTTTACTGTTTTTCAAAATATTTTTTAAGGGGATATTTGATGGTTTTATTTTTTTCAAAAACTAACTTGAGCATTCAGGAAGGATGTTGTCAGGAAGGCTTATGGAATGCTAGCCTTTATAGGAAGAGGTATAGAGTTTAAAAGCTGCCGTCTAATGCTTCAGTTGTATAGAACGTTGGTTAGACCGCATTTGGAGTACTGCGTCCAGTTCTGGTCACCTTACTACCGGAAGGACGTGGAGTCTCTGGAAAGGGTGCAGAGGAGGTTTACCAGGATGTTGCCTGGCATGGAGGGGCTGGGTTACGAGGAAAGGTTGGAGAAACTGGGACTGTTCTCCTTGGAAAGACAGAGATTGAGGGGGGACATGATAGAGGTATATAAGATACTGAAGGGAATAGACAGGGTCAATAGTGAGAGACTGCTCCCTAGATTGGTTACAAATACAAGAGGACATGATTTAAGGGTGAGGGGGGAAAGGTATAATTTGGATATGAGAGGAAGGTTCTTTACGCAGAGAGTAGTGGGGGTATGGAACGCGCTACTGAGTGGGGTGGTGGAGGCGGGAACGTTGGACTCGTTTAAGGTTCAGTTAGATAGGCACATGAGTGAAACGAGGATGGAGGGTTATGGTAGGGGTTATTAAATAAGGGTTAGAACCTCGGGAGACACCGGAAAGGCAGGCTTGTGATTAACGTTTTTGTCTTTTTATTCCGCAGGTGGAGGTCCACCTTGTTGTCAAACAAGGGGCATGCACACGGTGGGTCGTGCGTGGGCTGCTCTTGGAGGTTCCGGGAGTGGCCTAGTACTTCGTGCCGGTGTGCGTGCTTGATCCTGGACCGGTAGACGGGCGCCGCAACAGCTCGGTGACTAGCACTGCTGGCTGTGCAGATACATGGATTTGGGCCCGTGTCTGTGGGAGTTTGTGTATTCTCCCTGTGGTTGTGTGGGTTTCCTGCGGGCGCTCCGGTTTCCTCCCACACCCCAAAGATGTGCTCTTAGGCTGACTGGTTTTACCAAATTGACACTATTCTCCCCTGAATCTGGCTAAGTCAGGGGTTCTATTTGTAGGTACACAGGGTAGAATAGGTGTAGGGTGATGTGGCGGCGCGGGCTTGTTGGGCCAAAGGGCCTGTTTCCCGTGCTGGGTTGTTCTTTGTTTGTTCTTTTATTCAGATATTTCAGCTACTGAGAAAAGTAAGTGAGACACAAAAATATTTTGGGGAATTTGATTTGCTCTCTTAATCTGTTATTTTATCAATAGGTTCTTCTGAATCATTTAGGATTAGCTGTTTCAATCCATTCTTCACAATTTCTCTTTCACAGCTTTAATGCCAATCACTTTTTCTTTGTATCTTGGAGTCAAACTTTCCAGCCACTCTACTAATGGGGTCTTCTGAGCCTGCCGCAGTCGATCCCCCTTGCAGCAAGGTGGACGAGCCATGCAAAAGTTTGCAGGCTATGGCAGGAATAGAAGATCCAACTGGTGGCCAATGGCTTGCGGCATCTGCCATGAGAAAACTCAGTGCAGGAGGGGAAGGGTCAGAAAATCTCAGCTATACAATTATTTCAGGATCAGAAGGAGGCCATTCGACCCATCGAGTCCATAGCGACGACCCATGGAGCTATCAGTCCTACTCCCTTGCTCATTCTCCATAGCCCTGCAGGTTTATTTCTTTCAATTGTACATCCAATTTCCTTTTAAAACCATTGGCTGTTTCAAGTTTCACCACCCTCATGGGCAGCGAGTCCCAGATCATTACCACACGCTGTGTAAAAAAGCTCTTCCTGCTTCTCGCATCCAAAATCTTAAATTTATATCTCATCACCTTCGTTGTGAAATAACATTTTCAAAGGAAAAAAGTTCACCGACTTGCTTTCGACTGTTTTAAAACAAACATTAAAACGCAAATTGTTTTGTTTTAACCCAGGAGAAATCTGCTGATACACGTCAGGAAACCATGCAAACAGCATATCTGCACTGTCATCTATCCTGTGAAAAATATCACAAGAAAGATAACTGAAGACCAGGCTTGTGACCCAGGCTCAGAACTTGAAATAAAGTCTTCAAGGTAGGCATTAAAAGAAAAACAATGAGTAAATTCAATCATGTTATTGTGAAATATATGATTTATAGAAATTATTTTCTGTCAAACTTATTTTGAATATTTGAAATGTCAGTCACTGGGAAGAGACAGCAGACAATTTTTTCTAAAGATCGCTTTTGTTAGTTTGCTTGGCTCGTTATACTTTTGCTCTTTTTTTATTGACGTTTTTGTTGATAGCGTAATTGTTATTTTGAGCTACTTGGCAGTTTGCCAATGACCAGTTTTTCATGCTGAACTTGCTTTTGATTTATTTTTCCTAATTCTTGGGCTCTGATTTTCTACTTTAAACTAGTCAATTCGCAACAGCAAAATGTTGACAAAAATCATGACAGTGAGGTAAGGGTAATGTGGACAGGATGTTCATGTCACACACAAGACTTTTAAAATAGAACAGGTGGTGGAGGAGAGTACATAAATTACATTTAGCAAATTATTACATCGCTATAAAAAGTGCCAGATTTAAAAGGTGTCTTCATCAAAAATTGATAACCCAATAGACAGGCGATAATTCAGAAAATATTGGCTTCTGAAATAGGCTAGGATATAAGTGGGGACAATCTGTCAACTTTCTTCTTGAAGAAACTAACCTATGTTTTACTGCAGAAAGATGAACAAAGCACCAAATGTGAATCTAAGAGAAGAGAGTGATTGGACAGGATTTCTGATTTGGAGTCGGGACCCTGATGCTAGGATCTAATCAGTATCCTGACCTTGCACTCTCCCAGAAATAGCCACATGGGACAGAATTTAGCATATGCAACAGGTGTCTTGGCCACTGGTTCTCTAGCCCCGCATCGCCTACTTTTGTGGAAAGCTTGCCAAAGTGTCAAACAGGGCTCAGAATTACCAAATAATCCAGACATAGGTGTGGAATGGCAAGAGAGAAATCATGGGTCACAGGGCGAATAGTATGGAGACAGGTCAGCAGCAAGGGTACTTTCCAATGCTGACAGACTCTCTTCCACGCACTCTGCATGGTGAGATCCCCATTAGTATTCGCTATATGCCAGGAAGGGACCCTTAAGTGGGCATTCATTTCCCATTTAAAGGCCTCAATTGGAGGGGAAACACCATCCACGAGCCTTCCTGCCACAGACTTGATCCGGACAGAGGACTGCCATTGTCATTTTCCCATTCAATTAAATGCCCACCAGCCAAACATGCCTCAAGGAAGAGCATTTAATTCTGGCTGTGATTTTTCAAAGGAACAGCCAATTAATGGTAAGGTGGCTCACTTCAGGCAGATTCCTGAACTTGTAAGGCCAATATGAGGTTTTCCAGCATTGAGAAAGTGCCAGAAAGCCGATGCAGGTAAGAGGGAAAATGGAGAATTAGGCACCTCAGGATGGAGCATCCCTTAGTACTTTTAACATCAATACTGGGATGTTGGATGAAGTTGAGGCTTAAAAGTTCCTGGAGACCTGGTCCCTTGTTTGTTGCAAGGATCCTCCCTCTTTACACTGACCATTTTTAAGTTGCCCCCCAGAGGGCCGACCTGCTGGCTGAAAAATCTGAGTAAGAAGTCTCACAACACCAGGTTCAAGTCCAACAGATTTATTTAGTAGCAAAATCCACTATCATTTGGAGCGCTGCTCCTCCATCAGGTAAGTCTGAGTTCTGTTTAACAACAGGGCATATAAAGACACAAACTCAATTTACAAAATAATGGTTGAAATGCGAATATTTATAGGCAATCAAGTTTTACAAGTACAGACTATGTAAGTGGAGAGAGCATTAAAGAGATGTGTACTGTCTCCAGACAGGACGGTTAGTGAGATTTTGCAAGCCCAGGCAAGTCATGGGGGTTACATCATGTCACATTATCTGTAACCCCCAAGACTTGCCTGGGCGTGCAAAATCTCACTAACTGTCCTGTCTGGAGACAATAAACATGTCTTTAACCTGTGTTTAATGCTCGCTCCACTTACATTGTCTGTACTTTTAAAATTTGATTACCTCCAAATATTCACACTTCAACCATTATTTTGTAAATTGAGTTTGTGTCTTTACATGCTCTGTCTGTGAACAGGACTCCCACTTACCTGACAAAGGAGCAGCGCTCCGAAAGCTGGTGGATTTTGCTATCAAATAAACTTGTTGGACTTTAACCTGGTGTTGTGAAACTTCTTAGTGTTTTCCCCAGTCCAACGCCGGCATCTCCACATCATGAAAAATCCTAGTCAGCGTAGTAGCAAGGTCCATTTATTGTTATTATTGGCTACCCATTGCTTGCGGGTGAGGAACTATTTCTCCTCAGTCTGACCTGTTTGAAAATGGCTTGTAGGCAGGAGAGTTGATCGGCAAACCACCATGCTGGCTGGTTGTGGGAAATTCAAAGCCTGCCCACATAGATCCCACTTCAACCAACCACTTAAAACTCAGCAGATAGACTGGGGGAAAAAAAACATCAAGAAACAATGATTGGAAACGTAAACACAAACTACACCTGCTGGGCTTAGAGCTTCCTTAATTTATTTCATACAATCTTAATGAGGTACAAAAATAAACACACGAAGTTGAACAGGGGACATCATGAACAAACTAGCTGACGGTTTTATGTTTGACCGATTTAATCGTGCTGCTACATAGAAACTGAAGATTTTGTTTGAAACCTCTGGTGGCAAGAGGCATGATGCAAAGACAGACAGGAATTCCTATCTGAATAGACTCTTTGACATCCTGAATCAGAGTGCAACAATAGAGAGGGGATGCTTCATTTGTATAGGGCACTATTGAGATCAAATTTGGAATACTGTGTACAGTATTGGTCACCTTATTTAAGGAAGGATGTAAATGCATTGGAAGCAGTTCATAGAAGATTCATCGGATTATTACCAGGAATGGATGGGTTGTCTTATGAGGGTAGGTTGGAAAGGCAGGCTTGTATCCACTGGAGTTTAGAGGAGTGAGGGGCAACTTGATTGAAACCATTATGATCCTGAAAAGTGGATGTGGAGAGGATCTAGAACTAGGGGCCACTGTTTAAGGAGCCAATTGCTTAAAACAGAGGTGAGGCAAATTTTTTCTCCCAGAGGGTTGAGAGGCTTAGGGACTCTCTTTTTGAAATGCAGTGGAAGCAGGTCTTTGAATGTTTTTAAGGGAGAGGTGGATAGATTCTTGGTAAGCAAAGGAGTGATGGGCAGGATGCAGAGTTACGGTTACTCAGAGTTGAGGCGGCATGGTGATACAACAGTTAGCACTGCTGCCTTCACACAGGATCCAGATTTGATTCCCGGCTTAGGTCACTGTCTGTGTGGAGTCTGCACGTTCTCCCCGTGTCTGCTTGGGTTTCCTCTGGATGCTCCAGTTTCCTCACAATCCAAAAGAAATGCTAGTTAGGTGCACTGCCATGCTAAATTCTCCCTCAGTGTACCTGAATAGGTGCCAGAATATGGCAGCTAGGGGATTTTCACAGTAACTTAATTGCGGTGTTACTGTAAGCCTACTTGTGATGAATAAATAAAGTTTAACTTGATTAGCCATGGTCTGATTAATGACAAAGCAGGCTCGAGAGACTGAATGGCATACTGCATACCCTCATCCGCATGTTCATATGTTCTAATTTAACGTTTCATCTAGAAGATGCCACTCTTAACAATCCCTCAATTTTATGCTGAGTGCTAGAGTGAGTTTCAAACCACATAGGAGCAAAGGAACCACGAGTTAGGGAAAGCTAAGCAACAATGATAAAGGTTGAGAATTTCTAAACAACTTGAGTGTAGGAAAACAAGCACAGCCGTAATCATGGTATTGTCATGACAATTCCCTATTCATACTCCACATGGCTTTCTGAAATCTATCAAGCTAAATAACATCTCCAGTGAATAAAGCACTTTAAAAAGAAAATTTCCAGATATTCTTCAAATAAACTTGTTAATCATTCGTTCTGTATTTAAAATTATGGACTAATGCTCACAGAAATTATTTGTAATCTCAGGAAATAAAGATTGTAGTTAATTTAGTAACAGCAAAAAGCCAACAAATCAACCTACCTTTTTTCCTACTAAACGCACGATTCATGTTGGTAAGTGTTCAGCTAAAAGGCCAGCAGTACTGAAGTGTCTTTCTGAAAAGAACAAACATGCATAAGTTCATAATTTTTCTGTCATGATTACAGGCTTCTTAGCAGCTAATTTGATATCAAGCACTGTTATCATTTTCCCCTCTGCAACAAACCATTAGCTTAATAATTCATTATAGTTCCAAGCAAATGAATTTCAATGTCAAAGACTGGGCAAAACAGTTCTCCAAAAATGTTCATGAATGATTCATGCCCACTTGAAGAAAAGCGCAGGTACATCTTTCATTCATGCATTGCTGACAAAGACTGCATTTATTGTTCATCCCTAATTGCCCTTAAGACGATGGTGGGAGTCACCTTCTTGCAGCACTGGAGCCATGTGTTGTAGGTACACCCATAGTGCTGTTAGCAAGGGAGTGAATCATAGAATCCCTATAGTGCAAAAAGAGCTCATTCAGCCCATCAAGTATGCACTAATCACAATCCCTCACAGCCCATATCCCCACACATTTACTCTGCTAGTCCCCCTGACATTAACTGGCAATTTAGCATGGCCAATCCACTTAACCTGCACATCTTTGGACTGTGGGAGGAAACCGGAGCACCCAAACTAAACCCACAAAGACATAGGAAAATGTGCAAATTCCACACAAACAATGACAGAGAATATAATCAGAGAATGTTCATCAATAAACACTTAGAACTTCATTTTATTTAATTTCAGCCTGGATCCTGAAGTCTGTCCACACTAGACACTGGGTGAGTTGGCATGGAGAATGGAAAGACAAAGGATGGTAAGTGGGGGACATAGATTGGCAATGACATGGCATTAAGTTGGCACAGGGGATAAAATAGCAAAGAGGGTGACCGGAGAGACATGAGGGAATAAGGGGACATGGAGCATAGTTAAAGGGGCACTGGCTGGCATCAAAGGTATGAGGGTTCATAGGGATCTACTTAAAATGAGAACATAAATCGAAGGAAACTTGTGTCTCAGATTTTTATTTGTAAAAATAAAAGGGACAAAACAGGCATTGACAGCAGTACTATACTTGTAACAAGAAGTGGCATAAAGCCTAAAGTCAGCAAGGGCAAATAAAATCAAAAATATGAAATTTGTTAAGAGAATAAAGCAAATATGCATTTGTTGGAAAATGTCACCAGAGGGACAATTCTCTGTTCCTTTCAGCTGCTGGCACACATTTTGTCAAAAGTGCAGTGAGTTGACTGAACCTAACTCTCCAGTCTTGGCTCACTGGAATATTAATTCAAAGTTTGTACACACTGGGAGCCAGCCAAGTTCAAGACACAGAAAATGTGGCCAGCAAATGCAATTTAAAGGGGAATATATATTTAAAGGTGGGTCAATTTCTCAGTATTCAGAGAACTTCCAAGTCTGCTTCTCTCTTTACAGGTGCTGGGACATGGAGCTTCGCATGCAAGGAAAGCATATCGGGAATCCATGCACGATCTCAAAGTCCTGACATGTGGCTCGGTGGGCTTCTTGTTGGCAGACCAAACTTAAATTTATTCTTGTATGTCACTCAGATGGTTTTCAGAACATTCTGATTGTTTTCATGAATTCTTGTACTCTTTTATTTGTGGCAGTAATGCAGTTGTTATTGTTTGAGTCAGCAAGGACATTTTCATATCTCACTCTCTTCCCACCAAATCTGGTAGCGCTACTGAGTTCCATCGTGAGTGTCATGTTTGGTCCCCAAAACAGATACTGCTTATCACACCCAGCACCTTGATCCAGAAACATTTCTGTTAGTGGTGTCAGTAAATCCACAATTAGAACAGCCAAAACAAACTATACTGAAATGATAACTGCTGCCATCTGGAACTTTGCCACAGCTTATTTTTGTACGAGTTTGCTAGATGTCTCAAAGGCAAGTTGAGATTCTTTGGCTCAGCTCAGTTTTCTCTTCCAACTTTAATGATCTCGTGATGAGCCATCACCAATACCAAAAAGCTTAAAGTCCTTGCAATAACTTCATTGGCGATATTAATGCGAATATAAAACAGAATTTGCAGAAAGGCCTCAAGTTCAGTCTTTGCTATTTGCTTAGCCAGCAATTCAATTAGCAGTGTTGGCAACACACTGTCCAACCTAGAACGCACGATATTACAATCTCCATAGTGACCTATAACTTATAAATCGGAACTTCCAGTCAATAGCTGAAAGGATGACACAACTTTACAACTTCTACTCCGACAAAAGATCAAAAGCATGATTGATTAAACACCTTTTATGAAAGCAATTTAAACTCAACTCCACCCCTGCCAAAACAGAACATTCCTCCTTTTATTTTAATACAACCAAAAACACATTTCATGGGTATACTTTACCCTCCCCCATATGTTTTTCCTCTAGTGCTAGCTTCAGCCTTATTTTAGCTCCTTATAAATGCAGTCTTTTCAATCCGAGTGTGAGCTCCCACACACATTACTGCATGATGTCCTCCCTCTCCTGGATGTTAGCAAGCGAACCTTGTCTAGAAGCTTTCAGAGATATTTTAGACCATTCCATTCTCAAAGTCCACACCCATGGCAATATGAATAACATGGACCTTGTATCCAGGGGGAAAAGATGATCACCTATCTTTCAAATTCCTACTCCCTTTTACCTTGGAGATAAATTGATTGTTTTAAAGCACTTTTTTTTTTAAACAACTCAATATGCTTAACGTATTTCTGGGACTTGGGAGACTCTTAGTTTGTCCACTATTAATACACTGGCTACTGCCACATCGCCAAGTTTAAACATCTTGCACTTTCTTTCCAGTGAAACAACCTGGGATCCCTTTAATCTTTAACATCCAGGTTTGTTGTCAGCAGACTTCAAAATAGTTTGCACCCCCTCTTCATTTTACCTTAAAGACACAATTCCAAAACATAACATGTTATTAGATATGTATTATAAACCGCCAGATAGTCAGAGGGATATTGAGGAACACATATGTGCTCAGTTTGTGGAGGTGTGTAAAAAGAATAACAGTACAGTCATTATATTAGATGATTTTAACTTTCCCAACATTAACTAGGATATACATCATGTTAAGGGCTTGGATAGAATAGATGTCTTGAAATGTATACAACAGAATTTTTTTAAATTCAATACATTGAAGGTCCAAAAAAAAGAGGGGAAGCTGTACTGGACCTGAGTCTGGGGAATGAGGCCAGGCAGGTGGTTGAGGTGGTGGTGGGGGAGCATTTTACTGACAGTGATTACAACATGGTACATTTTAAGCTTATTATGGACAAGGAAATAGACAAACTGCAAAAAAAAGAATTTGGATTGGGGGAGAGCGGATTTTAGTAAAATAAGACAGGATCTGGCCAAGATTTACTGGGAGCAGCTGCTAATGGGAAAATCTACAGAACGGGGGAGGAGGGGGCATTCAAAAAGAAAATGGGAAGGGTGATAGGTAGGAATAACAAGCCCAGAGAACCATGGATGACCAGAGGTATTCAGGATACAATGCAAAGGAAAAGAAAGGCTTTCAAAAAATACAAGGGGAGCAAATCAGTGGGGACATCAGTGAGGTATAGAAAGTGCAGGGTGGAGCTTAAGGAAACAATTAGGAATGCAAAGACGGGATATAAGAAAGCTGGTAAAATAGGGGAAATCCTAAGATATTCTAAAAGTATATCAATGGGAAAAGGATAACCAAGAAAAGAGGACCATTAGGGACAAAGGGGGCAATCGGTAAGTGGGGCCAGAGGACATTGATAGAGTGTTGAATGAATACTTTACACCTGTCTTCACCCAAGAGAATAAGGACAATGCATGGAATTCAGGGAGAGAGAGACTGTGCAGTTCTTGAGCAAATTGACATAGGGAAGGACAAGGTATTGAAGGTGTTGGCAGCCTTAAAAGTAAATAAATCTCCCTGCCCAGATGAACTGTGCCCTAAGCTGCGGTGGGAGGCAAGGGAAGTGATTGCAGGAGCTCTGACCCAAATTTTCAATTTCTCTCTGGCCACAGGGAAGTATACACAGTAAGAAGTCTCACAACACCAAATTAAAGTCCAACAGGTTTATCTAGTAGCAAAAGCCACTAGCTTTTGGTGCGCTGCTCCTTCGTCAGGTAAGTGGGAGTTCTGTTCATAAACAGGGCATATAAAGACACAATCTCAACTTACAAGATAATGGATGGAATGTGCGTCTTTACCGGTAATCAAGTCTTAAAGGTACAGACAATGTGAGTGGAGAGAGCATTAAGCACAGGTTAAAAGAGACATGTATTGTCTCCAGACAAAAACAGTTAGTGAGATTTTGCAAGCCCAGGAAAGTTGAGGGGGTTACAGATAGTGTGACATGAACCCAAGATCCCGGTTGAGGCCGTCCTCATGTGTGCAGAACTTGGCTATCAATCTCTGCTCAGCAGCTCTGCGTCGTCATGACTGTCTTGTCTGGAGACAATACACATCTCTCTAACCTGTGCTTAACGCTCTCTCCACTCACATTGTCTGTACCTTTAAGACTTGATGATCTGTAAACACGTGCATTCCAACCATTATTTTGTAAATTGAATTTGTGTCTTTATATGCCCTGTTTGTGAACAGAACTCTCGCTTACCTGACAAAGGAACAGCGCTCCGAAAGCTAGTGGGTTTTGCTACCAAATAAACCTGTTGACTTTAACCTGGTGTTGTGAGACTTCTTACTGTGTTTATCCCAGTCCAACACTGGCATCTCCACATCACGAGGAAGGTGCCAGATGACTGGAGAACAACTACTGACGTTCCACTATTTAAGAAAGACTGTAGAGATAAAGCAGGGCCAGACCAATGAGTCTCATGTCAGTGGTGGGAAAACTATTAGAGAAACTTCTGAAGGAGAGCATCTATCTCCATTTGGAGAGGCAAAGCTTGATCAGGATAGTCAGCATGGCTTTGTCTGATGGGGGGGCATGCCTAACAAATTTGATTCAATTTTTTGAGAGGTAACCAGGTCTGTAAGTGAGGATAGTGCAGGCGATGTAGTTTATGTGGATTTCAGCAAAGCCTCTAACAAGGTCCCACATGAGATACAGGGTAATTTGATAAAGTGGATTCAAATTAACTCAGTTGTAGGAGACAGAGTGATGACAGAAGGCTGTCTTACTGACTGGGAGCCAGTGTCCAGTGGCGTACCACAGGGATCTGTGTTGGGCCCCCTTTTATTCATCATTTATATAAATGACATTGATGTTTATGTAGAGAGGAGGGTAGGATTAGTAAGTCTGCAGATGACACAAAGATTGGATGGGTAGTCAACAGTGAGGACGAATGTCTTGGATTGCAAGAAGATATAGACAGAATGGTTAAATGGGCAGATAAGTGGCAGATGGAATTTAACACTGCAAAGTGTGAGGTGATACACTTTGGAAGGAGTGATTTGACAAGGAAGTACTCAATGAACGGTAGGACACAAGGAGGTTCTGTGGAACAAAGGCAGCTTGGTGTGTCTGTCCACAGACTTCTGGAACCTCTCTAACAATGTCCTCTAACTCCACCTACTGAAAGGGCATATAGTATGATGAAAAAGGCACATGGGACACTTCCCTTTATCAATCGAGACATAGATTACAAAAGCAGGGAAGTCCTGTCGGAGTTGTATAGAGCTTTGGTGAGGCCACAGCTACAGCATTGTGGGCAGTTCTGACCACATTACTGGAAGGATGTGATTGCACTGGAGGGGGTGCAGAGGAGATTCCCTAGGATGCTGCCTGGGCTGGAACATTTAAGTTATGAAGAGAGGTTGTGCAAGCTTGGGCTGTTTTTGTTGGAGCAGAGAAGACTGCGGAGTGACCTGATCAAGTTTACAGGATTATCAAAGACATGGACAGAGTGGATAAGGAGCGGCTGTTCCCCTTATTTGAAGAGTCAGTCATGAGGGGACATAGGCAAGGAAGTTTAGGGAGGACATGAGGAAAATCTTTTTGATCCAGAGTGTGGCAACGGTCTGTAAAGCACTGCCTAGGAGGGTGGTTGAGGTGGGTTGCCTCACATCCTTTAAAAATTATCTGGATGAGCACTTAGTACATCATAACATTCAGGGCTATGGGCCAAGTGCTGCCAAGTGGGATTAAGTGAGAGTTCAGATGTTTCTGATGTGTTGGTGCAGACTCAATGGGCCAAAGGGCCTCTTCTGCACTATGATAACAATGTTATAAATCTCATAATTGAAACAATTATGTTGCAAAACCTGACTAAGACAATGACAAACTGAGATAAAATGGGTGGCCTCCGTTTAGCAAAACAGTAGACATGTGTGTGATTAGCGTCACAAGACACTTGCTGTTGAGTTGATCACATACACCCACAGGAGAAATTATTTGTGCAGCAATTTATCACATAAGGTGGAAGAATTTTTTAAAAATCTGTAACAGTATGAAGATGAGTACAAGGAATCTTTGAAGTCCAGCACCTGTGACTCCAGATTAACCATTATTCCACTCAGTTTGTTCTGTACTCCTATCTCTATGAATGTTAAATAGCTTGCCTGATATGGTCCCACTATGTATACCAGAGGATCAACAAGTCACAATATTGTCTTGACCGCTAGGATCTCTCAGAATCTATCTATGCCTTTGAATGTCAGACATAAGCAAACATGCAGCTTAGAATTCCAGACACGCCAGTAAGTTAAATAGGCCACATGAGAACAGGGAAGATTTTCTTGTTGATGAAAGTGATTTCACTGGCAGAAACTGAGTCAACAGGCTCAAGACTCCTTTTTATGCTTTCCTTTCACAAGACTTAATAGAAGAGTGGAAAGAAGAGCGCAGGCAGCTCAGATAGTACAATTAATGGAGTGACTGAACTTATCATTATCCCAGCAACCAGATCTACAGACCCAGCTGTCTGACAATAACAGAGGAGTACGGCCTTTGCAGGTAGTTCTAATGAAATATTAGGTACTGCAGCAAGACCCTGCAGATAATCTCAAACATAGATTACACTTGCTTCTCCTCACGTTTGCACAAAGTGCTACATAAGATCAGAAGAAATAGGAGTAGGTGGAGGCCATTTGGCTCTTTGAGCCTGTTCTGCCATTCAGTAAGATAATTCAATTGTGGCTTGACTTCCACTTTCTTGATCCCCACTCCACCCCCAAAGTGGGGTAATGGAAATAATTTGCCATTAAATATTAGCCATGAGCACTATCAACTTTAAAAGCATAGTTATTGGAATATTTTCTCAGCACAATGGTGTGGGAAAGTAACAATCACACACTCATTAACTTCACAGGATGGATAAAACAAAAAAGTGTAATAAAAATCACAGACTTGAGCTTTCGTCCCATCAGAAAAAGCTGCACAATTCTGCTCATTTAGTGAAATATGGTAACCAAAAGATATAAGTATATTACACAGCCTTTGCAAAAGAGACAGCCTGTGGGAGCAAGGTGTCTCCTCCAGCCATGCCTGTGAATTAAAGTCTCTGTTACTGCAACTTGCAGACTGGAGTGATTTCAATCTCTTACAACACTCCCCTAACCCTTAACTGTCTTGTCAACCAAACATCCGTCTAACTCAGCCTTGAATATAGCAGTCTGAATAACCCAGCCTCCACTGCTCTCTGTGGAGAAAGTTCCAAAAAAAATTCTTCCCATCTCTGTCTTAAGTTAGAGATCTCTTATTTTTAAACGGCTGCCCCAGTTCTAGTTTGTTAACTTCTTTATCAACATTCTTGGGGAGAATGTAGTCGTGCTGATGCCTGCAACCATTGGCAAGAATGGTACATAGCGTTATATAGTACAGCTTGTCCTGGGCACTCAAGATACTGGCTGTCATTCACTGTCTATAAAGAAAACTGGAAAGCTAACATATTACAACACTGGCTGCATTAACTCTTATAACAATACTTATACAACACTCAGACGAGAAGGTATATCAAGGAAACAATAAAATGAGCCTTCCCTGGTTTTGCTCTCTTCCAGTTCTTCTATAATTTCAACACAAACAAGTTCAATGAAACCTCTTTAAACCAAAAGGGTTTGTATCATGTTCTTATATTTCCTGGCAAAAATTAATTTGTCCCTGTTTAAAATTTTAAGAGCATGAACATAGACACCCAAATGTCTATATAGCCAGGAGTTATTTAGGGGCAACTGCAAATGCTGGGCTGAGAGGCTGGAAGGCTTAGGCAGGTATTAAACATAGTGAGGGACACAACCACAAATATTACAAAGTTGTTTCTGAATGGCTAGGTATTGAATAAGTCTGCAGACATGCAGGAGACCTGTTAGGAATATCATTTCCCTTCCACCTGCTCCAGCTTCCATTCTTCAATCACTTTCATTTCTGTTATATCTGCTTTCTCTTGATCATTCACTTCATGTCATCCACTAACGGCCCATCTGTTGTTATACTTACGGTAGTCCACGTAATCTCTCCATTTCATCCTGCATTCAATGCTGCAACGCAATCTCTGACTAGCACCTTATCCTGTTCGTTCCTTACCCTGTCTATTGAGTGAGATAATTAATTCGACATCTATCATCTTTGAGTGCATTCATTATCCTCCATTGATCAGCCACGTCACTTCTTGTTCCATTCATACCTATATTACTATTCATTCACTCTGGCATTTCATATCTTCCTTCCCTGACTTTGCTCTCACCTGTTCTCCATCCTTCCTTCACTGTATGCATCCACTTTCCCTCTTTCCATGGCTATCAAGCCTCTTTGACATAAGAACAGAAAATGCTGGAGAAATTCAGCAGGTCTGACAGCATCTGTGGAAAGAGAATAGAGCCAACTTTTCAAGTGTGGGTGAGCCTTCACCAGATACTGTCAGACCAGCGGAGTTTCTCCAGTACTTTCGTTTCCGATTCCAGCATCCACTGTATTTTGCCTTAAGCCTCTTTGACAGCTACCCTTTTCACTCTGAGCCCACTGACCTTACTCACATCGCAAGAAGTCTCACAACACCAGGTTAAAGTCCAACAGGTTTATTTGGTAGCGCAAGCCACAAGCTTTCAGAGTGCTGCTCCTTCATCAGTACCAGAAGGACGTGGAGACCCTGGAGAGAGTGCAGACGTGGTTTACCAGGGTGCTGCCTGGTATGGAAGGTCTTAGCTATGAGGAGAGATTGGGCAAATTGGGGCTCCCTGGAAAGACGGAGAATGAGTGGAGACCTAATAGAGGTGTATAAGATTATGAAGGGTATCGATAGAGTGAACAGTGGAAAGCTTTTTCCCAGGTTGGATACGAAAATCACGAGGGGCCACTGGCTTAGGGTTAGAGGGGCAAGGTATAATTCAGATGTTAGAGGGAGGCTTTTCACATAGAGGGTTGTGGGGGCCTGGAATGCACTGCCAAGTAGGGTGGTGGAGGCAAGCACGCTAGAGTTGTTTAAGGCTTACCTAGATAGGCACATGAGCATACTAGAGATGGAGGGATACAAAAGAATGTTCTAGTTAAGGATCAAGAGCCTCAGGACATTCCTGGGAATCAACAGATTCCTATAGGCCATCCAACATATTTTATGGCTCACCTGTCTCTTACATTTGAGCTTCTGGGGATCTTCCATGAATGTCTGTGTAGGCTGTGTATGTTTATTGATGTCTCTTTTTTTTTACATCCACAGGTGATTCAGTCCGCCTTGTTGGCCACAAGGGGCATACACGCAGTGGGTCGTGTGAGGGATGCTCTTGGATGTTGCTTTGAGAGTTGCCTAGTGTTTCACGTCATTAGTGTACGCTTAAACTGGACCAACTGACGGGCAACACGACAGCTCAGTGACTATCACTGTTTGCTGTGCAGATACAGGGACCCGGGTTGGATCTCCGACTTGGGTCGGTGTCTGTGGGAGTTTGCACGTTCTCTCTGTGCTTGCGTGGGTTTTCTCCACGTGCTCCGGTTTCCTCCCACACCCCAAAAGCATGCTCCTGGCTGACTGGTGTTAACAAATTGTCCCTAAATTAGATCTCCCTTAATCTGGCGCACATATAATTCTCTAAATTTGCACCCTTTTACTGTGGAGTCCAAGAGGAGTAGACAAAAGTCGTAGGTAGGAGGAGGATTGGAATGAGGCACTCACTGAATGCTAATATGGGCGGCGCGGGCTTATAGGACCGAAGGGCCTGTTTCCTGTGCTGTGTAGTTCTTTATCAGGTAAGTGGGAGTTCTGTTCACAAACAGGGCATATGTAGACACAAACTCAATTTACAAAATAATTGTTGGAATGCGAGTCTTTACAGGTACAGACAATGGAGAGAGAGTTAAGCACAGGTTATAGAGATGTGTATTGTCTCCAGCCAGGACAGTTAGTGAGATTTTGCAAGCCTAGGCAAGTCGTGGGGGTTACAGATAGTGTGACATGAACCCAATCCAAGTGAGGACGGTTGAGGCCGTCCTCATGTATGCGGAACTTAGCTATCAGTCTCTGCTCAGCGACTCTGCACTGTCGTGTGCCTTGGCTTACCCGAAGATCAGAGGCTGAACGCCTGTGACCGCTGAAGTGTTCGCCAACAGGAAGAGAACACTCTTGCCTGATGATTGTTGAGCGGTGTTCATTCATCCGTTGTCATAGTGTCTGCATCGTCTCCCCAATGCCTCAAGACATCCTTTCTTGCAGCATATCAGGCCCTTTAAGACTTGATTACTTGTAAAGACTCGCATTCCAACAATTATTTTGTAAAGTGAGTTTGTGCCTTTACATGCCCTGTTGGTGAACAGAACATCTGATGAAGGGGCAGTGCTCCGAAAGCTAGTGGCTTTTGCTACCAAATAAATTTGTTGGACTTTAACCTGATGTTGAGAGACATCTTACTGTGTTTACCCCAGTCCAACGCCAGCATCTCCACATCTCACTCCCATCAACAGGGTAGAACAATGGATGTTTTGAGCACGAGGCCAGAGACACTGGGGAGTTTGGAAGCAGGCTAGGAAAGACGTAAAGGTGGCCAGCAACAGAAAGAAAACTCTAAAAGCAATAATCCTGAAAGCAAATCAAGATGAAGAGCACAGTGAAAGCAGAATAGGGGTTTGCAGGGAAAACTAGACTTAAGAATGCCATTCCTCCCCGAATCTCTCATGTCTATTTAACATGGTTCTTCCTACCAGCACGCTTGCAATTACTTCCTTGTACTGCCAACACATTCCACGATTGAACAATTCACTTAATCGCTGTAAATTCCACTCTGTCTTGCTCTGCTGTCAGTCACATCACTCGTAACCATCCAATCAATCTGTATGAGATGTGAGCTAAAAGGTGCCATACAAATGCCCACAGATGTCTTAACAATGATGCTTCCAAAGGTTATGCTCAAATTCTGGGAAAAGGCGGCAAGAAAAAGCTGGAAAATACACAGCAGGTCTGGCAGCATTTATGAAACAAAAGTGTTTATGTTCAGATGAAAAGTGATCGACCTTAAAGATTAGTTGGGCTTTTGTTGACACTGTGGTTGGTTGGCTGGTAAAATGATAGGGAGCAATGTCAGCAGCCCTACTATGCAGGCACACCATTGGAGCAATTTCCCAGTGGCTGGAGTAGCAGTTTAGCTGCCTGCCGACTGGAGGTGGGAAGCTAATATGCACAATGAAATGACATTTCCCGGACAGCCAGAGCTGCCCCTGCTGCATAGGGGGAGACCATTAACTACATGGAGGCAGCCTCCCACTAGCTTCTTGGGAGCTGGGCAGCCATTGGAGCCAGGGGTCCACCACTGGCAAACAGTGCCCTTCACAGAACAGGTTCCACCATTAGAGGGCTTTCTCCTCAATTCACCACTCTTGCAAAATAAAATTTCATTCACCCCTTTGAAGACTCCTCAAAATGGAGGGGCTCTCACTTTCTCTTTGTTGCCTCAGCCACAACCATCTCTCCTGGTGCTTCCACCAAGTTGTAGAGTTAGCAGGTCTCAGATTGGGCCAGCATTGAACAAGGTCCGCCTACTTCCTGCAATTGGCACCTCCTCTGCTTGCCATTGGTTAATTGAATAACCAAACAATTTGCTTCCTCACTCCTGTCCCTGCCACACTATTTACTTCGTATCTTGCCTTTGTAACTTTGTTATTCTCAAAATCCGGCCCATGCATTCTTGTTTCTCTCTCAGATAGAAGCAATGGTATACAGATAGAACCCCTTCAGTGCAGAGAGGCCATTCATCGGTTCATCCAGCCTGCACTGATAACAATTCCAACAAGGCCCTATTCCCATAACCCCATGAATTTACCCTGATAATCCCTCTGACATTAAGGGGCAATTTACCATGACTAATCCACCTAACCTACACATCTTTGGAGTTGGGGAGGAAACCAATGCAACCCCACATAGAGAAGGGGAGAACATGCACACGCCAGATAGAAACCAGAGGCTAGAATTGAATCTGGGTCCCTGGAGTTGTGAGGCAGCAGTGCTTAACCATGCCTCTCTGAAGAGGGAAACCTCAAAAGCTAGTGAGTTTACTACCAAATAAATCGGTTGGACTTAAACCTGGTGTTGTCAGACTTTTTACTGTGTTTACCCAAGTCCAACGCTGGCATATCCACATCATCTCTAAAGGCATCCCTTAGGTCTTAGGCCTGCTGCTTGATTTTCAGTTTAAATTTCAGATTTCCAGTGACTGTAGCATTTTGCTTATCAAAGCAAATGTTAAGACAGATGAGAACAAGACAGCACCTGTGTAACGCGAGGACAAAATGTTTCACAGTTCACTTCTGACTCCAAACTATTAGCAAGAGTTAGACACGCCCAGGTTCGTTTACACTGAATGCACGTTTCAGTATAACAGGAAGACATGTCCAACGTTGCTGGCAGAAACAGTATTGAAGGAATGTGTCTTGCCATAATTTATATTTAAGAGTTAAATTTTTGAGAAGGGAAATAAGCGTTATATTGAGGGGGAATAGCTGTTGGAAAAAGAGGTTTTATAATCCCAAAGACAATTCAAATGTGGTGGTGAGGTTGGGGGATGGCTAACGGGTCAGGGAAAAAAATCTACTTTGTTGTGTCATCGCAAGCGGATAGGTTCATGCAAGATCCTGGAATCATGGCTAAAAAAGAAAGACTTACACGGTGGCATAGCGGTAAGTAAATTGTTCCTTAGTTTTCAAAGTTACGTAGATTAGATGCATTAGCCATAGTAAATGTGTGGAGTTATGTGAATAAAGTTGGGTAAGATGCTCTGTAAAAGAGTCTGTGCGGACTCGATGGGCCGAACGGCCTCCTTCTGCACTGTAGGGATTCTATGATTTATATAGAGCTTCTCATGGCCACCAGAGGTCTCGAAGTGCATTTCTTTTTGAAGTACTGTAGTATCAGTTATAACATAGGACACGTAACATTTAATTTGCAGTCAGCCAACTCCCACAAACATCTATCTAATTATGACCAGATACATGCTTTTTTTAAATACTGTTTGAAGGATAAAGATTATCCTGGGCACAAGGGATAACTCCCTCTACTTTTCCTCGAAATACTGCGAAGAGATCTTATACATCCACCCACATTAGGGCTTAGGTTAAATCTCATCTGAAAGATGGCATCTCCAACAGTGAAATGCTCCCTCCGTACTGCACTGGAGTGTCAGCCTTGATTTTTGTACTCGAGTGGGACCTGGAAACTGCATGCTTTTCAGCAATAAGCTGTGCTAAGCAGACCTTAATAAAGATTTGCTTTTCTAAGTTGTTATTTTGTCAATCATACAGTGTGCAGTCTAAAATAAATTGTTCTCTGTTAATCTAAGACAATTTTGTACTACTTGCAATAAGTAGAAACCAACTGCAGTAAATCTGCTGCGACACACCCGAACTCCTTTGCAAGCACAGATCTTAATGTAATCATTGCTGTGTACCAAGTATAGATCTGCGAATGGTTACATCACAGGGGTGGCCTTCTGACCCATTGTGTTTCCCTCTGGCTTCGCAAATGTTTAAAATATAGATATATTATCCAATTCTTTTTTCAAGTTCTTATTTGAATCTGCCTCCACAACACACAGTCACTGTTTTCCAGATCCGAGCACTGCATATAAAGGTTTTTCCTCATGTCTACATTGCCTCTTTTGACTATCACTTCAAATTAGTGCCCTCTGGTTCTCAATACTTCGACTAAGAAAACAGTTTCTCCCCATCTATTCTTGGGATATAAAGGAGTAACAGATGAAATATGCTAATATATGATGTAGATGATGGTGTCCACTCACATCAGTCAATCATGTGTTAGGCTCTCTAGAGAGAGATTGGAATCATGCCTAGGAGCAACATGCCCACTCTCCAACCTATTTAAATATCATACTAACAAACAAATGTTAAGCAGGAAGCAGAATACGTCTGCAGTCTGTCAAAGGACCAAGTCCCAGGCCCAAAGTAAGGTGGAAGGACCCTTCTCAGAACACAGTCCAGACTCTTCACGATTTTGAAATCTCATGATTAAATCTCATCTCAATCCCCTCTTTTCCAAGGGCAACAGCTCCAGTTTCTCCAAGCTATCCACATGTACTCGTTAGAGTTTAGAAGAATGAGGGGAGATCTCATTGAGACGTATAAGATGATGAATGGGATGGATAGGATAGAGGTGGAGAGACTCTTCCCGCTCAAAAAAGACAGTAGGACTAGGGGGCACAGCCTCAAGATAAAGGGGAGGCGGTTTAGAACGGAGTTGAGGAGGAACTTCTTCACTCAAAGGGTGGTGAATCTCTGGAATTCTCTGCCCGTTGAAGTGGTGGAGGCTGCCTCGCTAAATATTTTTAAGAAGCGGGTTGATGGGTTCTTGATAAGAGAGGGGATTAAGGGTTATGGGGAGAGGGCGGGAAAGTGGAACTGAGCCACAACAGATCAGCCATGATCTTATTGAATGGCGGGGCAGGCTCGAAGGGCTAGATGGCCTACTCCTGCTCCTATTTCTTATGTTCTTATGTTCTTATGTACTGAAGTTCCTCATCCCTGGAGCCATTCCTTTGATTCTTTGCTGCACTCTCGAATGCCTTCACATCCTTCCTAGCACATGATGCCTAATATTGAACATAACACTTCAACTGAGGCAGAACCAGGCTTTTACTCAGGTTCAGCAGAACTTTCTTGCTCTTGTACTTTATGCTCCATTTGCAAAGCCTTGAATCCTCTAAGCCTCATTAACTGCTTTATCAATCTGCCACCTTCAACAATCTGTGCCCTTGTTACTTTAGGTCTCCCTGCATCCATATTAAAATTGTATCTCGAGGACTTTTATAATGTTGGAAGTCTGAACTAAAAACAGAAAATGCTGGAAATACTGAGCAGGGCAACTTGTGGGGAAAGAAAATACGAACATATGTATTAGGAACAGTAGTAAGCAATTTGACCCTTCCAGCCAGCTCCACCATTCAATGAAATCGTGGCTGACCTGACCTTCACCTCAATTCAACTTATCTGTCTGCTCTCTTAAGCTTCCACCCCCTTGCCTATCAAGAATCTACTGACTTCTGGCTGAAAAGACATTGACTCAACCTCCTTTTATGGAAGGGAATTACAAAGATTCAACCTTCAGAAAATACTTTTCCTCATCTCTGTTTTAAACAGGCAATCCTTTATTTTTAAACAGTGATCCCTAGTTCTAGATTCTCTCACAAGAGGAAACATCCTCTCCACATCCACCCTATCAATACCCCTCAGGATATTGTATGTTTCAATCAAGTAGCCTCTTACTCCAGAAGATACAAGTCTGGCTTGACCAACCTTTCCTCATGAGGCAATGCCATTCCAAGTATTAGTCTAGTAAATCTTCTCTGAACTGCTTACAATGCATTTACATCCTTCCTTAAATAAGGAGTCCAATACGGTACAGAAATACAGTTAACATTACAGATCAATGAATTTTCATTAAAATTACAGACTAGCAATGGCATCCCCAGATGCCACTTTACCTTTGATGATGCACATCCATCAATGCATCCTCTTGCTCCAGGTGCAGCCCCAGCACTGCCACTTCTAGCAATGGTGCTGCTGAGGCTGCAAAGCTGCTGGGTCTCTGATTGGCCTCACAGCTCTTGGGTGGAACGAGCCTTCATTCTGAATAGGTTGGCAGCAATGGTGGCAGCCACTTCATTGACTTCCGCTACTAAGCTGTGGCTCAAGAACCTGTTGTCCCCAGTGAAGTGGGGACCTTGCTGTTTTTGGCTTCAATGTTAGAACCCCTGACATCTTTGAAAATTAATAGTTTTGAAAAGCCACTAATTCCGTTTTGTGTTTTTACAGATGCTTAGAAGATTGTACTGTTTAATATTAAAGTCGCTGCTAATTCTGTTAGTGTTTACATTGTAACATTAGCTCACAATTTCATGGTCTGATGTTTTATTTTCTAACTTTGGCGCTCAGTGGCTTACTTGCATTCTAACAGGCGCTGACAGCATAGCCACAGGAGAATTTAGACCACTTGATGCTGGAAACTTCAAACAAATAAAGCTGTGCATCTTTAGATAAGAATAGTCTATCCAAGGCCATTGTTTGGTCAAGCACAAGAGGTTACCCATTAGCTTCAAAATTCAACTGGTGGCATTTTTTAAAAGCAAATTTAGCCTGAAGAAAGATTATTTCTCTCTCACTCCAAATTTAATAGACTCAAAAGCCTACAGAATACAAAGCAAAACATACCAATACAGTCAGACTTTTGTGCAATATCTTTGTCATCTGAACAAAGATTTGAATATTCTCATTTCCTCAAATTATTTTGAAAAATTTAAATGAGAGTATAATGGTAATGTTACTGATCATGTAACTTGGTAAACTGGTCACCCACTGTTCAAAGCCCACCTAGCCCATACCTGGTTAGATCTATATGTGACTACTGACCCAGAGATCTGTAAGTAATTCTTAACTGCTCTCTGAAATGGTCCTGCAAGCCGCTCAGTTGTCAGAAACCACTACCAGAAAGTCAAATAGCAATAAAACTAGATGGACCACTTGACACCAACCTAGGCACTGGAAAGAACAAAAGCGAACCTTGCCGATTTGACCCAACAAAGTCTTCCTCACTAGCTCTGGAGACTGATGACAAAATTGGAAAAGCTGTATGACTGACAAGTTAAGCAACAGTCTGGCATAGTGAAAGTCACTGAATCATACCTTATAGTCAATATCTCAGATTACTCCACCTCTATCCCTGGGTATGGCCTGTCTAACTAGCAGGACAGATTTTCCAGAGATAATGGCACCTTGGACAAGAGTGCCCATGGGAATCTTCAACACTGACTCCAAACCATACGTACACTCTCAGATTTGTATCTGCTGCCCTCCCTCAATTGATGACTTCTCCATGGTGAACATCACCTGGAAGAAACACTTGAGGGAAGCAATTATATGGAATGGGTATGGTAGTTCAACATTCATCACCAAGAGTGAGCTGGTAACAATATTACTAACTGAGTCCTGAAGGACATAGCTACTGAACTGTAAGAAAGCCAGCAAGAGTGAAAAATCTTTTTAACCTCATCCTCACCAATCTGTTGCCACAGATCTGTCTATGAGATGGTAGCAGTGACCACTGCATGGCACTTGTGGAGGTGGTCTGGTCTTCACCCTGGGGACATCCTCAATTATATTGTGCAGCTTTCCTTTGATTCAAAGATGTCCACTCAAGGTTATGGATTTCTGCCATGGATTTTCTCGTGACTGAACAGGTTGATTCTCAACCTACAGGTCTTTGAGCACCTGCGGCAGGATGTCCCTGGAGTTAGTGGGATCTGAAGTACAGGATTTGCTTCCTTTTCTGTCTCTGCCACCATTCTGCATCATCATTAAATGTTGCAATTCAAAACTGTGATGCAGCCTGATGGACAAGTTGTCACCATTCTGACCAGTTGGTAGCAAATTCTTCCCAGTCATTAATATTAATGCTGCTGTGCTTCAGGAAATTCCCTATGTTCCTGATGTGTTTTCTTTTGTCATTCCTGGAATGCTGGCCATTTTACAATTGGGTAAACAGCATCTGGCAAGATAAACACTTTCAGCCATCCAGACACAGTGTCCATTCCAACCAAGTTCATTTTATAGGAGTTTTGCATGAATGTTTGTGGAATTAGCCTCAAGACGGATACTAATATTTGTGTAATGGCCCTCTCATTGAATCTGGAGGATGGGCTGAGGCATTGGAGCTGTACTTAGTACACAGAAAGATAGTATTGGATATTGGAGGCCAATCATTTCTGTCTCAAGAGTTGCCGCAGGAGTTCCTTAGATTAGTGTTCTAGTCCGAATATCATCAGCTGTGTCATCAAAGACCTTCCCTCCCAATAAAGAAGATTGGAAATGTTTGCTGATTATTACACAGTGTTAAATATCATTCTCAACTCCCCAGATCATGTCCACAAACAGCTAGATCTGGACACAATTCCAGATTGGGATGATGAGTGACAAGTAATATTCGTGGCACACAAGTGGCAGGCAAAAATCATCTACAACAAGGGAAAATCTAACCATTTCCTTTTAACATTTAATAGTTTTTACTTCATTAAAGAGCTTCTTGTCGTGCTGTCAAGCTCTATGAAGCGTTTAGATGAGCACGTGCAATGACACTGCATACAAGGCTACGGACCAAGTGCTAAAAATGGGATTAGAATAAATAGGTTCTTGATGACTGGCACAGGCACAATGGACCAAATGGCCTTTTGCTGTTCTGTTAAACTCTATGAATCTTCCATGATCAACAAGTGGGAGCTTGCATCAACCAGAATGTTACAGCCACATAAATACTGTGGCTCCAAGAACAGGCAAGAGGCTGAAAGTTCTTCAGCAAATGCCAAAGACACTCTGGACATCTGCATATTCCATCATATAAACTCTCTCATTCCCTTGGGATTGAAACTTGACCACAAAAACAGTGCAAACTAAAATCTACTATCTCTGGAACTCTACACACTCTCCCTCACTTAGGTTATGTTCATATACACAAGAACTTAATTCCTAATGAGCAATTCATTAATTTGCCAATTGCTGATGCAAGGCAAGTAAGTTTGTGATTACTAAGGTTTGTTCTGTAACTCTCTCGATAGTGGGCTCACTTCCAACTCAGTGGAGCACTTCCTGCATCATTATCTGTTAAAAGTTTTTCTTTTGGCAGGAAGATGACTGATCGGCAAGAGAAAGTAACAATGTTCAAGGACATATTGAAATTATACAGTATGATTTATAACATCAGTTTAAGAAGAACAAATCATTAAATATTTTATAAATAAAATCATAAATACAGAGGCTTAAATATTTCTGACATCAGATGGTATTTGAAATTTGTTTTGAGATTGATCATGAGGAGATCAGCATTACTTTGCAATGGTTTGCAGGGAAGTTGAGCTGCAATGTAATGAGCTGAGTAAAGGTTTTGTAAGTGGCTGTGATCAAATAACATCCATTGTGGACATTGCTGGAACTCCCCATTGACATATTCACGCTTTTGAGTAGAAACTTGGTCTCATTGGGCACCCAATTCAGCACAGCTCCTGCTAGAAAGGATCTGTGATGTTCTCACTCTGAAAGACCCCAAAACAGGGTGTGAGTTTCCAATGCACAATTAACCCTGCTCCCATTGTCTGCAACACAGACAGCACACTAACATCACACACTATCAGTCATGATTCTGATGACTGATAAAATAAACTTGTGTTGCCCACTGTTTGAAGTGATTGCAGTGACCAACCATTATTATCCATACTATTGATTGGCTGGATAGCCAAACTGAAACCACAGTAGCACAGTGGTTAGCAACCTGGGTTCAATTCCAGCCTTGGGTGACTGTCTGTGTAGTGTCTGCATGTTCTCCCCATGTTTGCATGGGTTTTCTCCAGGTGCTCTGGTTTTCTCCTACAGTCCAAATATGTGCAGTGCCCCTTAGTGTTCCAAGATATTTAGGTTAGAAGGATTAGTGGGGTAAATATGTGGGGTTACATACTTACAAAGGGCCTAGATAAGATGCTCTGTCAGAGAGTTAATGCAGACTCAATGGGCCGAATAGCCTCCACCTGCAATGTTAAGGATTCTATGAACCAATATTGTCAGTAGCTAGCTCTAGACTGTGTTGCTTAAAATTAGTCTGCACTTCTTAATGGGGAGGTGCACTGTGACTGCAGGAGGTGCCAAGGGTCTGTTGCAAGCTGAACTTGACCAGGGAAACATTGATGAATGGCAGAACATGGAAGAGAGTGGGGTTCAACATTACATGTACTTTGGCTGAAAGAAAATAGAAAGGAAAAGATGTCCCATTCTCACAGGGCTCAGGAGGTTTGCCAGACAAACACTCTGAAGACAATGGGAACAGATAGTTGGAGGTCAATGTCAGAGTCAATCCCCAAAAACCTGGATGCTGTTCAAGATTTTCGAAGACCGCACAAGTGGTTACCAATTGTTACATCCTACCTTCTGCATCACTAGCCTGAAACAATGCTTATATCCGCACCTCATATCCCACCTATCAACAATCTCTATCATAATTCATGCCTAACATTCATAAACTTCACCATAGACAACTCGCAGCATCAACCCACAGCCTGATAGCCATATCAACCAAACAGGACACTCACTGGCACACTTCCCTTTCTCTGGCAGGACAAAATGACACACAACCGGAGACCTAACCACCATGGAAGAGATGGTGAAACCATAAAAATGATGTTGTTGTTAATCTAGTTCTCCTTCTCAAAGTCAACTTCCTCTTCGTCCCTGGGCAAAGACAGCAGAGTCCCAGTTCACCAGAAAGTGAAGTCGTACATGGGTTCTGCTACAAAGGATTCAGCTGAGCACTTTTAATGCTGCAACTGACACAAAATGCTGATTGTTATGTATAATGAAATGTTTGGTGAACTGGAAATCTGACAGAAAGTCTGAAAATGTCAAGAAGTAGTCTAGGATCAACCTAGCTCAGGGCTTTGCACAGCGTTTGGAGATTTTCATTTCTACATGCAAGTGGTGGGCACAACAGTGAATCCAACATTTGCTGCATTATGTATCATCTGATGACTCAGACGAAAACAGAAAATGCTGGTTTGATAGCATCTGACAAAAGGTTATCCAGACTTGAAACATCATCTCTCTCCACAGATGCTGTCAGACCTGCTGAGGTTTCCAAAATCCACAGTATATTGTCTTTATCTGATGTCTCAGTTTCACTGCAGCGCATCTCACATCCACCAAAAGTCCAAGTGCTACAGTGGAAGCTAAGACTGCTGTCAGGTAAGCCCAATTTGCAGTAAAACAAGCTCAAAACTGCCACTATTATGCCTGTGGATTAGTGTTCGCAGGGCTTATTACAGGATGTTACAGCAGTCTAGCAATCTGCTCCCCAACAGATTACTAGGATTGCTGAGGAGTTGTCCAAGGAAATGCCCACAGAGCACAAACTTGCTGCCTTCTCTGAAGAGAAAAGCATTTGCCTTCCCATCCTCATCACTCTGAGTCAACCCACCCAGACTACACCTGCTGATGCTGAGACAGTGCAATCTGCAGCAGAGCCTCCCAAACTCAAAGCTTCTCAGGGTTGTCCTCCAAAAGTATCTACCGTTTCCACCACTTAAATCAGCATCCTTCCTCCAGTTGTTCAGCAGTCACTGGATTAGCGCTTCACTGGAGCAGTAAGTCAAGCAAAGGCACATGGAGAATAGGAACCAAGGGGAATACACAATTGATAAATCGACTTTTTGTATGCAGTATGAAATGATTTCATTCCTAAATATATCTAGGTCTGATTATTTTCTAGTGGAAAATTACTTTTGCATTGTGGCCAAATGAGAATTTGGGTTGTGATTACTCATTCGCACTCTGATAAGTTCTTCTTTGACAGTCCAGCCAGGCAGGAACTGCCCAGGTTGTGTTCTCCCTTCTTCCTCCCCATCAGGTTTTTGTTTGCTGCATACCTGTGGCAAGGGCTGTGCTCTCATGATGTTGAGCTACGTAACATGCAGCAAATCACTATGATGCTTGACATCACTCGATCTGCTGAATACTGGAGTGGGCAAGGAAGTTGGAATGCTGTTTCAGCATTCCACTGGTTTGCTCCATTACATCTAGTGTAAAGCTTTTACTTTACACATACTTCTGTGTGGGTTGCATGTCAGAATCATGAGGCATGAACCATTTCATTGACAGATGGTTCTCATCACTCAATTGCCACCCTTTGGTTTATTGCTGTGGCTCAAGTTCAGCTGGCATTACAAAGTGCCATAGAATTGAAGGCACTGTGACTGCTGCCAGGATAAAGGGCACAGATTTTCATTATTCTCTGTCTTATGGTCATACAGCAGGTTGAGGGTGAGGAATCCCTCTCAATTGTGGTATAAAGTTCAGTTGACATATGGCATCCACAAAACAATGTGTGAAATAAATCTGACCCTGGAACGTGGAGGAATCTGAAATCCTAGCAAAGTTGTGTGCTTAATCTGTCTGTTTCTCACCAGCAATGTGATCTTGCCCTGCTGGGGCTGTAGCTGTACCTGATGTTGGTGACAGCTTCCACTGAGGACATTCTTACTGAAGCACAAGTATCATGCACATTGTTCCTTGTGAGTTTCAGGTCGTGGAATTGCTCCCTAAATGCCAAGTGTGTATAGGTCCCTGCTGAGAGCCCTATCCTCCCTTCCATCCCACTCTTCCAACAGCTTTTTCGGCTTTGCACGGCCTTTGCTATTCACCAAGTCACGCTGTATTCAAACGGAAATGGCAACTAATGCACCCACATGTCGAAACAACTGGCTTATGCAGAAGCTTCAAGACAGCAAAATCTACTTGAGCACTTGCTGATCTGTTTTTTTCACTCAATAAAAAAAAGGAACAACTTGCATTTATATAGTCTCTTTAAAACAGAAAATCATCTCAAGGAATTAATAAATACTTAATCAAAGAAATAGATATTGAATCAAAGAAAGATATATTAATAGGGGTAGACAAAAGATAATTCAAAGAGGTAGGTTTGAACTGAAAGGAGAGTGGGAAGTAGTTTGGAGAGGGAATTCAGTGGGCTAAAAAAAGATTGCCAGTGATCGCTTGGAGAGAGGGAAGACGCATAGAAGGTCAAAGTCTTAGGAATCGAGCGTCCATGGATTGGGGTGGCCGATGGGTTCTGGGAGGTGAATTACTCCAGTTTTTGAAGGTGGTTCACCAATCAAGAGAAGCAAGGTCACAGAGGACTTGAAGCAAAAGGTTAACTATTTTAGTCCAAGGCTTGGGGGACTGGGAGCCAACACAATCAGCAAGGACAGGTGTACAATCAACAGGACTTGGAACAGGATAGGGAACAGTCAGCAGTTTTGGCTAAGCTGATGTTTACAGAGCATGAAGAGAATGGGGCCAGTCAAGAGAGCATTAAAATAGAACAGTCTGGAGGGGATAACAGCATGGATGAAGTTTTCAGCAGCCTCGTGGGCAGTCAGTCAATGTTTCACAAGTGGAGGTAGGCAGCTTTTGTGATGATGAGGATATAGGATTGGAAGGTCAGTTTGGGATGGAATAAGACGACAAGATTACAAACAGTCTGGACTTCGCAATTGTGGTAGTTTGGCAAAATCAAGGCCATTAAAGTGGATGTCAAAAAGACAGTCCATGTGCAAGCTAATTCCATGGTAATGATTTCAATCTTGCCAGTTTGGCGGAAACAGAGTAGGTAGGGAGTTACAATGCCTCAAATTACTTGCCAATCCAGGGTCCCATCAACCACTATTTTAATTGCTGTGCTGAGTAGACTGGAGGATTTTGATCTCAAATCCAACAAGGGACTTCTTTAAATACGTGTCTCAGGTTCCAATGATGCCATCAGGATCCAAGTGCAATTTTATCTCAGGCCTGACTAGAGAAGGCCATGTGGTTTCTCCAACATGCAAGGCCAGAAGAGATGGGATAATCGCTCAAAAAAGCCAAAAATGCAATTGTTTTGTGGGGCCAATTTGGGAAAGGGAAAGAGAAAGTTTCAGAGACAGCCACTCAAATAGCCTCAACTGTAAATTACATAGAAACCTATGAGCAACCTATTATTCTTGGAGCTAAAAGTAGAGGAAATGGTTTGAAGCAGATGGTTAGTAGTGGAGAAAATCCAGGTGAAGCCAACTTCCATCATTCACGACCACCTCTATCACAAATTTCTTTACCTGTGTGAATGTTATTACACCAAATCACAATTTGTTCCTCTAATCTTCACTCATCTGCAATTTAGATTCTTATGTTAAACTGCTGGATTACTAAACTCTCACCTTTCCCAAATCTTTCCCATGTAGGAAGTGTGCACTGCGTGTCACTGTCTCCGTGCATGTACAAGTGCGCCGTTCACAAGTTTTCACAGGAATGGAGCCCTTGTGAACAATGGGAGTTGATAGATATTTTCTTCACTCTTGGGAAGGACAGAGGAGGAAGTGTGGTCATGTCAGTAATTGAAGGCATGGGAATAAAAGTCATGAGAGATAGCAAGGGCCAATGGGTAGCCATGAATGTTGGTAGAAGTGTTTATGTGAGAGATTTAAAAAGGAATGAGTAAATTAGAAGGGAAGCATGGTAAGTAGAAATGTGGCTGAAAATATCCTCCAGCTTGCAGATATTTTAAATCTTAATTTTCTTCCATTACCAGGTTTGGCTGTCTGCTATTTTTGGAAGATTTGTCAATGTATTTTTAGGAACAAAATAAATAATATATTACAACACTATGCAGGCTTTGACTCCTCAAGGGAAATGCTTTAGGAGCATAACTAATTTTATATCAAAAGTCTTGCATCTGGATCCACCTCCTGTTATGTATTACTTGCTTCCTTTAATTGTCACTTCTTTGCCTATTTGGGATCACATCTTTACCAGGAACTAAGTGAGGAAAGCAGCCTGAAAATTAGTATTGAGGAATTACTAAAAATAGACGAATAGAATTCATCCCAGCAAACCAATGAGAAGAACTTGCCAATAAGAGTGAAATTTCTAGTGTCCACCTAGGAGTTACAAATTTCAAATAATTAACAATTACATTTCAGATTTACAAGTGAAACCCTGGAATAGTCTAAATATTTAAAGAAAAGTAATGTTTTAATGCATTCATTAGAATTTTTAAAGCCATCCAGCCTGTCCCAAATTCCTGAATTATAGTGGGATTAATTTTTCCCATGACACAGCTGAAACAAATTACCAAACATATTTGTACATTCTCAGTGTGTGTACTTACCTGGAGTTTCCAGAAGATATATCTAACAAAAAGAGAATCCTGCGTTTTTGAAAAAAAGATGTTGCAACAAAGGGTTAAATTCTCAGGGGGTGGCAGGGGAAGGAATTTGTTCTTGTAACATCACAGATACAGTGGCACTACACAGTTTACATTTGATTGGATAGGCAATGCCATGGTCTGCTTTCTACACTACATTCCTCAATAATATAACTGCCTGTCCCGGGGGAATCAACGCAGCAATTTTCCTCCCTCAAGTGTTATTTCAGGCAAATTTCAAGTTAAAAGTATTGACAACAATTTTATTCTATTATGAGGTACTCAATTTCTACTTTACAATTAGATAGCATTCATAATTTGTTGGGTCAATACTTAATTTTGATCACATTTTCAATGGAAAACAGTGATCATTTATATCGAGAAAAAGTTAAGAGAGTTCAAAGCAATTCACCACAGCATTTAAACCCCTCTGGAACTTGAATTTGAATAATTAGATTCTTCATATTAGCTGCTAGCCATGTCAAACAGAGTAAGCCCTCAACTCTTCATTTTGGCATAGTTCATTAAAAATATTATCACACAAATTATTTTTGAGTGTTATCTCAAAAATAAACGTAATAAGCTTGGAGTGTTTACTGAAGTGTTATTTATTTGTTTAGCAAATTCTTTCAGGGCTGAAACATGTACTGCATGATGAAATTTAGCAGTGGAACAGTCCGCACCTAATCTGCACCTTCACTAAGTTGGACAGCTCCAGTGTCTAGACATCAAACATTGCATATTTAAATTAAGGCCTTATGCATGTTGGAAGATCCCTCTGTAAAATCAGTTTACCATATACAGGGTAGGTACATTGCCTGTTCTGTTCATAATTCTTTAACCACCTGTGGTTGAAATTTCATTTAAATTTTAATAAAGTTTCAAAGGAACCCAGAGGAGTTAGTGTTTTTCATCAGCTCTGCAATCACTGGCATACGCTCCCATTTTGACCCCTCTGACTCTTCTTCTTGGACTCATCTTTAAGCTGTCAGTGAAACAAACTTAAGCATAAAATGTCAATGCTTAAGGCCCAATTTTTGCAAGCATCGAGTAGCTGGCAATAATAAATTGGTGACAAGCTGGTACCTGACAAAATGAAAAAGTTGCAGACACAACTGGAGGAGAAAATTGACAAGGCAGAGACACAGTAATTAGACTAAAAGGGGCTAAGGACATTCGCACTCTGCCTTCTCTTTTCCACAATAGTCACAGACCCTCTCCCTGCACCAACCGCCACCTCCCCCCCCCCCCCCAACCCGCCTGTGTCCGCCCCCCGCTCTAGTCCTTCTTCCAAATCCCAGCAGGACAAAGGTTTCACTTCTCAGGATGATTTCCCATTGCCAAATTTGACCTTCTGATCATAGGGTCACAGAATTTTAGAGTATCAAAAGTCTTCCCCTCATTCTCACAAAGCTCAAGATCTTTCGTCTCTCTGTACAGACAATGACTGCTGTAATGCTTGATGAGTTCTGACGTGCACTATTTCTAGAACAGCACATGCAGACTCTCAGTGGTTAGCTACTGAAGCCAATCTTATCATTGTCAGGTAACAGATGCCTTGTGTAGTATTTGAAGATTATATCACTTCCAATACTGACAAATCAGTACCTGATTATCTTGCATAAAACTCCTTTTCTTCTAAAGCCTCTGATTCACCAAGAGCAATAGAATTGTTTATCTGTTGCATCATGTAATACATAATAAATACACCCCTGTTTATACCACTGGGGGGAGGAGAGGGGGAAGATGTTCAAAACTCTAAAGCATCATAAACTCAAAGCATTTATTGCTGCCCATTATTAACCCATGAGTTTTAGTCCTATTTAGAGTTTGAAATATCAACGCCTGAAAAAAAGAGGAGGATCTGACCAATTCACAAGTGCTATTAATTAAATAAAACAGCGTAAGGCATTTCACTCAACAAGAATTAGATACGTCTTGATACTGAGCCGCGTAAGAAAATATTTAAGTAACTGACAAATGCTTGGTCAACGAGGTCGGTTTTTAGCAACATCTTAAAGAACAAAAGGGTGATACAGAAACAGAGGTTTAGAAGGGAATTCAAGAGCTTAAGGCCAAGAAAGCTGAAAGTACAGTGCCAATGATGGTGTAAAGGACATCAGGAATGTACAAAAGGCTAGAATTAGAGGAACTTAGAGGGTTGAATGGGAAGGCACAACACCATGGAGAGAGTTAAATGCAACATGGAAATTTTATACTTGAGGTGTGCTTGGACAGAGCCATAGTAGGTCAATAAGTTCAGAGGTGATAGATAAACCTTACTTGTGCAGCGGAGAGTGGAGAAGCTGTGGATGTGGCATATCTGGATTTCCAGAAGGCATTTGACAAGCTGCCGCACCGAAGACTGCTGCGTAAGATAAAGGTGCATGGTGTTACGGGTAATGTATTAGCACGGATAGAGGATTGGTTAACTACAGAAAGACAAGAGTGGGGATAAATGGGTGTTTTTCTGGTTGACTATCAGCGACTAGTGTGCCTCAGGGATCAGTGTTGGGACTGCAATTGTTTACGATTTACATAGATGATTTGGAGTTGGGGACCAAGTGTAGTATGTCAAAATTTGCAGATGACACTAAGATAGGTGGCAGAACAGAATGTGCAGAGGATGCTGAAAGGCTGCAAAGGGATATAGATAGTCGAAGTGAGTGGGCAAGGATCTGGCAGATAGAGTACAATGTTAATAAATGTGAGATCATCTATTTTCATAGGAATAAGAGGTAAAAATAAATGGTAAAAATTGCAGCACGCTGCTGTGCAGAGGGACCTGGGTGTCCTTGTGCCAGAATCACAAGGAGTTAGTTTGCAGGTGTAACAGGTAATTAAGGCAAATGGAATTTTGCCTTTCATTGCTGGAGGGATGGAGTTTAAAAACAGCTAGGTTATGTTGCAGCTGTATAAGGTGCTGGTGGGGCCACACCTGGAGTGCTGTGTACAGTTGTGGTCTCCTTTCTTGAGAAAGGATATATTGGCACTGGAGGTGGTGCAGAAGAGGTTCACTCAGTTGATTCGGGAGTTGAGAGGGTTAGCTTGTGAGGACAGACTGAGTAGACTGGGGCTATACTCACTGGAATTCAGAAGAATGAGGAGAGATCTTATAGAAACAGCTAAGATTATGAAGAGAATAGATACGATAGAAGCAGGGAAGTTGTTACCACTGGCGGGTGAAGCTAGAACTGGGGGCATGGCAGGGGAGCAGATTTAGGACTGAGTTGAGGAGGAACTTCTTCACACAAAGGGTTGTAAATCTGTGGAATTTCCTACCCAGTGAAGCAGTTGAGGCTACCTCATTGAATGTTTTTAACGCAAGGATAAATAAATTTTTGAACAGTAAAGGAATTAAGGGTTATGGTGAGTGGGTGGGTAAATGGAGCTGAGTCCACAAAGAGATCAGCCATGATCTTATTGAATGGTGGAGCAAGCTTGAGGGGCCAGATGGCCTGCTCCTGCTCCTAGTTCTCATGTTCTTATAAACAGGACTTGATGTGAGTTAGGACAAGAGCAGCTGAGGTTTGAATGATTTGAAGTTTACTAAGGGAAGCCAGTCAGGAGGGCGCTGAAGTGACTGAGTCGCCGGTAACAAAAGGATGACGTTTCAGCCACACTGGGCAGAGAAGGTAGAGGGAGCCGACATTACAAAATACACAGTCATGATGAGGTAGCGTACACATACAAAAACAATGATTCCTACATTACTAAGAAGTTGCAGCTCCCTTATCTTCTGTGGAGTGATGAACTAACCTTAACAAAGCAATACATGGATGGCCACAGATTTTATCTCAGCAAGTGCAAATTATCAAATTGTTCTTAATTGCTATGTGTACAAAACTAATTCAACCAGCCCAATTAATTTAATTAGTAATCTAAACTATTAGCGGACTAATTTTAAGATTCTTGCTCCTGCTAAGATCAGACATTTGTTTCGTCGATGCTCATTTCTTATCAGACAACAACCTCTATAGGTCCAGAAATGAAACACCTTCTTGTTATGCCAATCTCACTAATTTAAATACAAGCAACTTAATTAAACACCAACCAATAAACAGTTTTTTTTCCCAATTGTCCATGTTTGGATCTCAAAGTAACTACTAATGTGGCCTTTCTCAATATGGGTCTATCATGCTATACTTGAAAATGTTATTGAATTACATTCTTCACCACCGGGATTTGGACTAAAACTGCAGAATGGAATCTGCACAAACTCATGCAACTTGAAATCTTTAATCCTTACCACCCTAACGTGTTTGATTGCTGTGTACTGCTTCCTTGACATAATGACCAAGTCTTTTTTAACCTATCATTTCTGCAAAACAAACAGAAATATCCAGATGATTCACGTGTTGTCATGCCAGTCAAATACATTTTGCTGTGTACAGTGTGGCCCAAGATTTAAAAAGCACTCAGCTGTTTTGTTCTGAAAAAATGCTATAAAATCTGTTTCTAGGCAACCTGACTTGCTAAAGAATGTTTGAGTCATCTGGTGAAGGCAAACCTATTTGTGAGTTTGCTGATTTGTGGAACCTTGGTCAATAATGAATTCTATCCAGTCAGCTTTAATGAGATACCAGTTTCATTTAAAACTTACCCTGCATATATATAGAAAGCAACTTCCTGGAATCTCATCAAACACATTAAAGAAATAAAAATGGTACAGCTCACAAAACACATTTAACGAGGATGATATTTTGTATCTGATGCCAGCAAATCTGTATGGATGAGAAGTATTTGCCCCCACTGTTGATGAAGGATTTGCCCATTTGTAATGAAGTAAGCAACAATTATATTTTCTCACCACTAACTGGAGTTGGAAGTGATCAAAAGACCAAAATTCACTTTGTAATCAAAGGAACTTGCATTGAAGCAACATCTCAAGTAACAGATCTAATAAAACTTAAAACTTAATTCTGGGCGGCATGTTGACACAGTGGTTAGCACTGTTGTCTCACAGTGCCAAGGACTCAGTTTTGATTCCCGGCTTGGGTCACTGTCTGAGTGGAGTTTGCATGTTCTCCCCATTTTTGTATGGTTTCCTCCAGGTACTCTGGTTTCCTCCCACAGTCCAAAGATGTGCTGATTAGGTGGATTGGCCATGATAAATCGCCTCTTTGTGTCAGGAAGATTAGAACAAAGAACAAAGAAAATGACAGCACAGGAATAGGTCCTTCAGCCCTCCCAACCATGCTGCCCGACTTAACTAAAACCTCCTACCCTTCCGGGGACCATATCGCTCTATTCCCATCCTATTCATGTATTTGCTATGACGCTCCTTAAAAGCTACTACCGTATCAGCTTCCACTACCTCCCCCGGCAATGAGTTCCAGTCACCCACTACTCTCTGTGTAAAAGATCTGCCTCGTACATTTCCTTTAAACCTTGTCCCTCACACCTTAAACTTGTGCCCCCTAGTAATTGACTCTTCCATCCTGGAAAAAAGCATCTGACTATCCACTCTGTCCATGTCTCTCATAATCTTGTAGACTTCTATCAGAGTAAATATGAGGGGTTTTGGAGATAGGTCCTGGGTGGGATTGTGGTTGGTGCAGGTCCGATGGGCCAAATGGCCTGCTATGAATTTCTCTCTCCACTTTTTTTGAATTGAATATCAATTGCATAAGATACAACGCCACAAAATAAATGACCAGTAATTGGACGTTAACATTTAAATTACCAACCTACTTCAGCTCCTTTATTAATGCTCTCTTATGTCAGCGCAGTTCATTTACTGAAACAAATTTTCAAACAATCAAAGGCTCACTCATCAAAATAGGTCTACGATTGTTGTAATAAATTTTTTGACATCTGTCAGCTTGGTTTTATATTTTTGAGATTAAAACATAATTACATTTGCTACAGGTATGCGGCACAATGGTAAGATTTTATTGTCTTTTTAAATAATCAAATATACATGCAGCGTCCAAGTAGTTGTTAAGTACTTCAGACAGGAGTCCCTTTGAGTGGGCATTTTGTGCATGCTGTAATTTTTCATGCATGGATTGAAGCTTTATATTGGTGTCTATGACAAAGTATTATCAAAAACTTTTTACAAATTTGTATTGATTTAAAAAGAAATTCCCACTGATCAAGCAACAAAAAATGAATTAAAAAGGACAATATGAACATGGAAATCTATTGAAATGCTGTCTCCTGTCAGGGTAGGGATCTTGAGACTATCTGAATCTCTACTGTTCTAGCAGGTGCTTGCATCTATTCCCTCTGTTAACAGCAGAAACTTAATCAGAGCGGAATAATTGTCTTTACTTCCTGTGCAACACTGCCCAAGTTTAAAACCATACTGATGTTGGGATGAGAATGGATCCACATCCAATTGGCAAGATTTTGTCGTCATCAACAAATGCGTAATATTAGCCATTTATTACACTTACAACAGGCATTATAGGATTTTGTGATACTGTGCCTTTATGTAATTTCAGCATGTTTCTTGCAAGGTGCTGATTTGTCAGGGCAGCAGGCAGCTCATATGTTGAGACTGCAGGACAATGACTGATTTTAGCTTGGGATGCGTTTGTTTAAAAAGAGTTAGTGCATTTGTCTATACTTAAATTTCCCTGTGGTCAGAGCAGACTTTTGATTAGATTGATTGACAGAGACAAACCATGTGCCAATGGGAAGATCTAAGCTTGTAAGGATGTCTCTATTATTTTAAAACTGTTCAGTTTCTGCCTGGTTCTGAAAGAAGCAAGGGATATCTCTCTGTCCCTCTCTCCATAAGTGCTCTGAAAATTCTAGGACTGGCAATCTAATCACATGCATGTACACCTGTGTTGTGCTAATTGATTTTGAAGAGGGGTCTTAAGTCTGTAACAGGAATTTGGCTTGAGTTTGAAGTCAGAGACAGGTCAGCAGTTAAGATGATATCATGTCATGTGTAAGGATTCTTCACATATTAAAATGTTAAGCTAATTCATTTGTTATAGTTAAACTTTGTTGTTAAATAAAGTTTGTTTTGATAAAAGCTTCCCAGTTTGTCAGTGGAATCATGCCTGGGATGAAACCTCATGGGGGAGATCTTACCTTCTTGTCCTGCCAGTTGACGGGCAGGCAAGCCAGTAAGATCATGCAAGAGGCATAAAACCAGGTTGTCCTTGATTTCTTACCACTTACAATCTTACTGGACCCAGGTATCCGGTGAAATCAGCCTCGTGCCCAGGAAGGCTGTGATACTAATCTCAATATTTAATTCTATATTAATATGGATTTAAATATTATGAGCTCACTTGTCTTAGCAACAGGGACTTGATGTGATGGCCTCTCCAGTAGAACAAGAGGTCACTAAAGTCTCCCAGCAGTTCTGGGGCAAGGAGGGGGGCAGGGGCAACCTGACCCTGAAAGTCTGAGACCATGGCAGTCCCATCCTGGCACTGTCCACCAGGCACAAGCCAGTGCCAAGGGGGAAGTGGCTAAAGGGAGGCAGGCAGTGGAGGTGCTGCCCGCTCTGCAATGGAGGATTGGCTTGGAGGGGGCTGGTGAGGAGAATGTGTGCACCCTGCAACTGGCAATCAGTTGGGCTGGGGGGGAATGATCAACAGGGCTGGAATGTTTGGTGGGGGGGGTGGGGAGCAATAATAAGGGGGAGGGGGGGTGGTGAAGGCCAAATATCCAGGAGTGCGGTGGGGGGGGGGGGGGGGGTGCAATCAGCTAGGGAGGCTAGTGATTACAGGGAGAAGGGCAAGATGATGTCTGTGGGAGTGGGGGGGGCGGCGGGGGGGTGACTGACAGATCACTCTGTTCCATGTGCATGCACAATTGCATCCTCTAGTGTAAGCAGCTGGCTTTCTGGCAAGCTTAGGCCACACTGGTCTCCTACTGGCAGGAAACAGATCGTGCATTTTTTTTTACACGAATTAGCATAAGATTGCAGTTTCAAACTTACCAAAAAAAAATCTGAAACTCTCCTAGCTTCACACTCTTTGGTCACTTAGAATGCTTTTGGTAAGTTCACCCCACCATATTCTCACATTGATGCCAAAAATACAAAATAGTTGGGGGGTCTAGTCTAACCATGGCATACCTTGGGGTTTTTGATTCATATCCAAACAAAATATAATTATTCAAAATTTCTCATTATTGGGGTGGCAAGGTGAAGAGTGGGAAGCAAGTTTAAGACCTTTACTTCACTCAATTTGTAGTCACCAGTTGGGTAAGGTTTTGAGCAAAGACCAAGGGCTTTCCTGCAGAACAGATCCAGATACATCAATATGAGGCGGTACAGTGCCTGACCAATCTGATAACACTTTAGCATTGCATTGATGCAGGGTTAATATTAGGAGGACTATCTGTCTTTTCAGTTGCACTTGATGGGTAGGAAGCCCAAAGAAACCAGAAGAAAGAAAACAGGAAAATAATAAAAGGAATTTACCCAGAAAACCTAGCTTTCCATTTCATAATGGCAACATAATGTGAAATATGCATTCAATTGTACTGAAAATTAGATTGATGTACTTTCCTTCTTTATTACCTGTTTCAGAACATTCACAAGAAAGAATTTTATGGACAAGTCATCAAGGTAAATACTTGGCCATTACATATCCAAAAATCCAAAATTATTCTAAGGGTTTTGTCTCTACAATCTGATGTATTGATCACTCTGTCTGAAATTTAACCTGAGTTTCCTGTTGCTTACTCTGCTTGCTCGTTCCCATTCTGACCTGTCTGACTTTGGCCTGCTGCAGTGTTTCAATGAAGCTCAAGCAACAGCACCTCATCTTTCGACTCGGCACTCTACAGCTTTCTGGGCTGAACATCAAGTTCAACTATTTTGAACTATGATGCATCCATCAAGTTCTGTGTGTTTTATTAATTTGCTGGCTCAATCTTTTTGCTTTCTTTGTCCCCTCATGTTGCATTCAGATGGCTGTTCTGTAGTCATTCGCACTTAATCTGGACATGTTTTTTACTCCTTTACGGTACCCATCACCACTCTCTCTTTGGCTTTTGCCCTATGACATTTTTTGTCATTTAGTTTCTCCTACTGTTCACCATATCACAGATCTTTCCCTTTTGTTCTGTCTCCTCCCACTTTCCACTGGCACAAAACCTAATGCATTTCTATTTTTTTTAATTTTTATTATTGTCACAAGTAGGCTCGTATTAACACTGCAATGAAGTTACTGTGAAAATTCCCTAGATGCCATACTCCAGCACCTGTTCGGGTACACGGAGAGAGAACTTAACATGGCCAATGCACTTAACCAGGACGCCTTTCAGACAGTGGGAGGAAACTGGAGCACCCGGAGGAAAGCCACGCGGACATGGGGAGAGTATGCAGACTCAATAGTGATTCAAGCTGGGAACTGAACCGGGGTCCCTGGCACTGTGAGGCAGCAGTATTAACCACTATGCCATTCTATCTTTCTTCAGTTCTGATGAAGGGTCATCTCAACCTGAAGCAATAACTGCTTCTCTCCACAGGTTCTGAGTATTTCCAGCACTTATGTTTTTGTTACAGATTTCCAGCATCCGCAGTATTTTGATTTTGTGCTAAATTTGCCCTTCGTTTGTTTGAACCCCTGTTTCCTTATTCTACTGTCAATGTCAATGTTCATAACTGCTCCAGGAGGATTCCATTTCTTGTTGCTAGGCTATCAGGATTTGACATTTATTTCTAAAACTCTCTACAAATAATTTGATATAAAGTTTGCTGTTGTGCCTTTTGTCATCCACAACAATTCCATTGTTGACAATTTATTGAAGATAATAATTTGGATTTTTTTTGATACTCTGTTTTACTGTCTGAAGCCTCTAAGATGTTATCGGCCACCTCTTTTCAAGTGTTAGTTGTTACATTCCTCCATTAAAGCTCTCAGTTTGAAGAACAAATTACTTGTTCTTTTCTGTACTGCATTCAGGACGTAAATATTTGCTTGGTATCTCGATGGCCAAAAACAGTCAGTACTCAAGGAATGATTGGATCAGAAGATTACAGTTTTAGTTTAGTGCCTGTAGAAGTGATTTGACAGTTTAACATTCTACTTGTGTTTTCTTCTAAGGTGCAAAGTTTGACTTGAGTTTCATCTTCCCTCTTTAGATTTTATTTCATGCATTTGTAGGTATCTAGCTGTCTTTTCAGATTCAACTATCCAACCACTAAAAGATACAACTACAACAATTACAACTTACATTCATGTCACACCCCCCCAAAGGAAACATTCCAACTTGATATCTCACAAATACATTGGGGAGACCATGCAGGCACTATGACAACGGATGAATGTACACCGCTCAACAATCACCAGGCATGACTGTTCTCTTCCTGTTGGGGAACACTTCAATAGTCATGGGCATTCGACCTCTGATCTTCGGGTAAGCATTCACCAAGGCGGCCTTCATGACACAAGACAGCGCAGAGTCGCAGAGCCGCAGAGCAGAGACTGATAGCCAAGTACTGCACACAAGGACGGCCTCAACCGGGATCTTGGGCTCATGGCACACTATCTGTAACCCCCACAACTTGCCTGGACTTGCAAAATCTCATAACTCTCCTGTCTGGAAACAATACTCATCTTTTTAACCTGTGCTTAACACTCTCTCCACTCACATTGTCTATATCTTTAAGACTTAGATGTAAAGATTCACATTCCAATCATTATTCATATAAATTGAATTTGTGTCTTCATATGCCCTGTTTGAGATCAGAACTCCCACCCACCTGATGAAGGAACAGCCAGTTCCAAAAGCTAGTGGCGTTTGTTACCAATTGGACTTTAACCTGGTGTTGTGAGACTTCTTACTGTGATCTCAAAAATTAGCCATGGAGAGAGAAGCTGGAAAATCATGACTAAAACTACGGTGAATAGATGAGTTGGGGAGAGAGTTTAAAATAGTGAAGATGTATTAAAAGCTTTAAAAAGATGAGTCCCAGCAACCAAGACCAAGGTGACTAATTGTTCTGCAATCATAGACTAATCTGAGATCAAAAGTCAGTAATCAAAAGATGGGTGTATGCAGACAGAAATGTATAGAAGGCTGGAAAATACTGCAAGTGATTGAAAGATTAAGATGAATTTAATATTGCCGAAGAGACAGATTGTTGAAGCTTTTGGTCATGTCCCCATCAGATCAAATGTAAGAATGCTAAATCTCAAACACTCAACAATAATTTATACTGCAAGTAATAGTTTAAAATTTGTAATTTTTGTATTTATCCAGTCGAGTGCCACGTGGGCAGTTTGAGCAGCATGCCACTATTTTCTGCAATATTCAAGTTCTATACTACCATAAAATTATTAAATTAATAGTAAGGAGACAAGAAGCAAACAAATGGAGCACAAGCATACCTAAGTTCATGTTTATTGTGTGGAAGGTGGAAAATCAGCAGAGTATAGGAGTACAGAAAGGTCTTATCAACAGCAGGACTGGAGTCAAACAACATTGCAGAAATCAATGCAATCAGCAGATGACTGGATATAGTGTACAAAACTCAGTTACAGATTATCAAGGCATTCCCTGTTTAAAGTAACAATGCTTTTGTGGAATTTTGTTAAAAGTGCATTTGATTTTCAGTCAGATACATAAGGTTCTCCATTCATTGCTGGTGAATTCCAACAGATATTTTTGTTCTGAATCATGAGCTAAAGAAAGCAATGTTCATAAAGAAGTTTCTACTGCTGTCCTATTTATTGTGAAAAAGAACAAGTTACAATTTATCTTATAGCCAGATGTTCTCATTAAGTACACAGTCCATGTAGACTAATGTGACAACTATGGTCAGACACAACACATTGTAAAACCAAGGGACAGATGCCACCCAAAACAACTTCTGTGGATTTCTCATCACATTTCCATTCCCTGCCCCACCCCCCCAGATGCATTTAACTCTGAGCCAACTGGTCTCAGCAAAATACTGACGTCCACATCAGTTTTTCCAAACTTGCTCTTGGAAAAACATACCTTGGAATCATCTCCCAAGCAACAGTTTCTCTCAGATGCCTTCACCAAAGATCCACTTCCAGGATTTCAATCTCTCTTTTTCAGTATTTCTCTGCATTGGATTGCCACACGCATTCAAGCTTCAACACAATCTCTCAGGGACCAACTAGTACCATCAGCCACACCAACAGAACACTAATGCTTCACAGGCTGCATTAAGGTGTACCAAACTTTCAATTTCCCATGGATGTCTGGCTTTTGGTTCTTGCACTGTCTCTTTGACTCAGAATACTTTCTCTGCTTTTTAACTGAATTCTCCTGAACAGGACCTTGTTCAAATCCTTGCTCTTTGTTCCTTAAATTTAATGGTCTTCTTAATGGATGCTTTTTGTCCCAGTTCCATGGTTTCTGACTTTCATTTGTTCCTTTGGGAAGGTGGTATAAGCAGCTTTCTGATCTCATTTTCTGGATCCAGTTTAAAACTGACTCAAGTTATTTCTGTCCTAAGATGGCTCCTGGTTGCTAAACAACAACCCAGTTTTCCTTTCAGCCCTGTTTGCTTTCACACTGCAAACCCTCATTACCGCACAGTCACCTACTTGAAATTGAAATCATTTCAAATATAAAACCAAAAAATTAAACTTATTTAAAGCTATACCCTATTTCTAATACCCACAAATACAAAAATAGCTTATTTAAAACTACCTCTGTTTCCTGACAGTGTGGAAGAGGATCCTCTCTGGAAGGGCATATAGTCTGCAGGTGGTCTTTGCTGCCAGTGCCCCTTCTTTAGGGATGGAGCATCCAGCTCAATCACCAGATGCCTCGAGCCTCCATTGAGCCGACAAGCTTACTGGGATGGAGTTGGTGGGGTGGGATGGGGAAGGGGGAGGGGTGGTTAGCTGATGGTGGAGCCAGCAAAATGCTAGTAAGTCTTCTAAAGTGGTCTTCATTAGGATGTTAAATACGCAAATTGGTTGTCTACCTTTGAAGTTGATTGATCCATTTATCAGGTCACCCCAGGAAACTTGCCTGGAAAAAAGAATGCATTAAGGAAACTCCCTGTTATTTTCCCAGCAGCCTCCCCCCATCACCCCCTCCGAGCCCACCACCAAAGGGTCTAGACTATGTCAGACTCCTATTCATAAACTACATCTTTAACACCATTATTCCCACAAGACTCATCTCCAAGCTTCGTGGCCTGGGGCTTAGCTTCTCCCTCTGCAACTGGATCTTAACCTTCCTAATCCACAGACCACAGTCAGTAAGGAAAGGCAACAACATCTCCTCCATGATCGTCCTCAACACCAGTGCTCCGCAAGTCAGTGTCCTCAGCCCCTTCTATATTCCTTCTGGGCAAATTCCTCACCAACTCGATTTTCAAGTTCGTTGATGACACCACCACCACTGCAGGTCAGGTCCCAAACAATGATGAGACACAGTACAGGAAAGAAAAAGAGAACCTGATGAATTGGTGCAACGGCAATAATCTCTCCCTCAATGTCAACAAAATGAAGGAGATAGTCATCGACTTCAGGAAGCATAGTGGAGGGCATGCCCCTGTTTACATCAATGGGGATGAAATAGAAATGGTTGAGAGCTTCAAATTTTTAGGTATCCAGATCACCAACAACCTGTCCTGGTCCCTCTTTGTGGTTACTATAATTAAGAAAGCCCATCAACGCCTATACTTCCTCAGAAGGCTAAGGAAATTTGGCATGTCTGCTACAATTCTCACCAACTTTTAACAGATGCACTTTAGAAAGTACTCTTTCCAGTTGTATCACAGCTTTCTATGGCTCCTGTTCTTTCCAAGACTACAATAAACTACAAAGGGTTGTGAATGAAGCATAGTCCATCACTTAAGCCAGCCTCCCATTCGTTGACACTGTCTACACTTCCTGTTGTCTCAGAAAAGTAGCCAGCAAAATAAAGAATTCCGTGCACACCGGACACATTCTCTTCCACCTCCAACGTCTTCCATCGGGAAAAAGATACAAAAGTCTGTGGACACAGATCAACCGACTCAAAACAGCTCTGTTCTTCCTTGAATAAAAGCAAATTACTGCGGATGCTGGAATCTGAAACCAAAAAAACATGCTGGAAAATCTCAGCTGATGTTTTGAGTCCAGATAACCTTCTGTCAAAATTTTCTGGACTCAAAACATCAGCACTTTTCTCTCCTTACATATGCTGCCAGACCTGCTGAGATTTTTCAGCATTTTCTCTTTTGGTTTCATTCTTCCCTGCTGCCATCAGACTTTTGAATGAACGTACCTCACATAAAGCTAATCTTTCTCTACACCCTAGCTATGACTGTGACACTATATTCCGCACCCTCTCCTTTCCTTCTCGATGTACGGTATGCTTTGTCTGTTTAGCACACAAAAAAATACTTTGCTATATATTCATACATGGGACAGTAAATCAAATCAAGGAAATTTAGCCCACTGCTCTAGCTATCATAGATTGTCAAAACCTGATTAATTGGCTTTTTTGAATTTGGTTAAGTAATTGGTTAACTCTAAATGCTGTTTTCAGGAGTATTTATTTGCCCGATTTAAATCTGTGAAGAAAATCAGACAAACCAGACATCTTCTGCAGTTGTCGTGGAAAGGAATTTAAAAAGTGACATAAAATTTACTACAACCCTAAACCTGCAAATCATTCATTATTTTCTACTAACTGAAAAGGTCATTGTTGTAAATATAGGTTACCTATCTGATAATGTTATTCTGTTCCGTTATTTGTTTGGCATTTTAAACCAAAGAAGTGGTCTTGTACAGTATTATTTTGCCTTCTCTTCGAGACAAGCTGGATCTCTCGTGTAAACATGGGGCAAAAGTCTCAAATGAACTAAATGGACTTTGTGTTTGGTATCCTTGTAATGTTATGATATTCTCCAATAACAACCAGCACAAGTGAAAATGCATCAGTAATACAGGACACAAGGGTTCACATTTCAAAACCGTGTGAAGTAAAGCAGTCATGAAGAATAACTTAGACTGAAAGCCAAATATCAACAATAACATGGTGGAGACCATTGTGCACATTTCTTTGCTATTTATCTTTAAGTAAGTTATATTTAACCAGGGGGTCACGTGGTGCAGTGGCAGTATCCCTATCTCTGGGCCACAATCTCTGAGGTCAAATCTCTCTTCAGGACTTGATGGCCATGGAAGGTGCATTTATGACATGGCCAAACAGGTTGATTGCAAATCTTTCCAATACCCTAGGCAGTAAGAATGGGAGAGATTCCTGGTCAAACTACTGCAGTGCTTTGCTAAGACCATGGTTCCCTGAAGGTGTAGGAAAGTATATTTTGTGCACAAATTTCAATTTTACAACCTGATGGTTGAGTTTTCTTTGCTTGTGGAACATTATGATTTGTAAAATAACAGAAAAATATCTATTTAACAAATAGTGAAATAGTTGATTATACTCAAATTAACATTTTTTTAATAAAGATCACAACAGGATTGGCATTTTTAAGTTGGATCTTATTTCAGGGGTGCTATACTAATAATAAGCTTATTCACAGACATCAGGAAGGTGTTACTGCAGGAGTTCTCCTGCCCTTCGACAAAAAAATCAGAAGTCACTGAGCACACTGAACTTTTTGATATATATCAATGGCATGGACTTGGATACACAGGACAAATGTTCAAAGTTTGAAGATCATGCAAAACTCAAAAGTAATAAGCAGGAAGGAGGATCAGTCACTTCAGGAGGATATGCAGACTGGTAAAACAGGTACAGTAAAGGCAGATGAAATTTCATGTAGACAAGTGTTAAGAATGCAGGAGGAATGAGAAAAGATGATATAAACCAAACTGTACAATTTTAAAATAGATGCTTGAACAGTGAAACCAGGGGTGTACATAGATAAGTTTTTGAGAGTGACAGGAGAAACAGAGATGACTGCTGAAAAAAATAATTCTTAGCTTCCTTGGCTTCACGTTATGGACAAAGGGCTGGACTTTCATCTTGGGAGACGTAAATAGAGAGTCAGAGGATTTTCCAACATCGTGATCCTACCACGTGACCAACAATGCTTGCCCATGCTGCTTTCATGGTGGGGTAGCAAGGACAGGGTGGAGTCATGGCCACCAGCTCTACCAGCAGGCCCAAGGCTGACAGAGGTGGAAGGTGCCAAGGCAGCCAGGTTAGAAGTCCCACTTCCATTTATTGGGATCATGGCCCTAATTCACTCACCCAGTATCCACAATGTACTAAGCTCACAAACCCTCTACTAATACTGGCAAAACTTTGAAAATCTCATAAATCTGGCCAGATAGATGAGCAAATAGGATTTCAGAATCAACTTTAAAAACATAATTCTCTTAACTACTCAATTCTGCCAAACTAGCTGATGAGATTTTCTAAAATAACCAAATACACAGTCCCCTTGATAACTGTATCGACACCTCCTGCTGATCTGAATTCAGTTGGAATTTGGGATTCAGCTAAGCATTCATATGGCCATTAAACTGAACAAATATGAAAACAAAACTTCCAGAGCATAATACATTGGGGCCTTTAAGTCAATTAGAAGTGCAAATATCTGCCAGTACATTGAAAGAGCCAACAGATAGCAGAGCTAAAGTTCAAGAAAACATGAGTGCAAAGGGATTAACTGACAAAGGCAAATCTGAATGTCACTAGTGTGCGATGCAAAGTAACACTTTATCCAGTGGATAATATATCTTAATTCATCTGAAGATTTTTACCACTTTCACAATGCTGCTCAATTTAATGACCATTTACCTAATCATAAATCATTGCATTAAAAACATATACAATTTATCATACAGCCAGGTTATGAAAAAATCATTATGAAAAGTTAAATTGGCAACACTTTTTGAACTTGCCCGTCATGGAGTTCCCAACTTCAAACCATCGTTCACAACATCTTGGAACTGGCGTGAACCACCTTGCCCCATGAAAACTGAAAGACAATTGAAATGCCCACTTTGGTAATGGAGCTGGCAATGCAGAGACATGACCTTCCCCCTTACCCTGCACCAGTCAAATTTCTGACAACAGGAATGGGGTGGAAATCCAGGAATCTGGTACCCCTAGCCTTTTTTCTTGCCCACCTGAAGATCATCAACACTGTGACCGTTCAGTGCAAGAGGACAAAAACAGGAAAGAGATATGGATTATATATATCACAAGTTATGTCTTAGCTTCAGTAATGTCTCCAATTCTTGAAATCATACTTAGTAAGGATGTCAAAGATTTAGATAAGGTGCAGAGGAGAACCAATTAGAATTGAACCACAGAACAAAGGGCTTTAGTTAATTGGGTAGACTAGAGAAGCTTGAATTAATTAGAGATTTAATCAAAATGTTCAAAATGATGAGGAATTATTGATACAGTAAATGCACAGAATTCCTCTGGCAGGATGGCTAGTAACCAAAGGTACATAATTAAATCAATTGGCAAGAGAATTAAATTAAAAATAATAACTTATTTTCAATCACTTGTTATGCATCGTCTGAATAGGTGATGGAATTAGAATGAGTAGTAAATTTTCAAAAGGGAATTAGGCAAACTTGCAGGACACTGAGGAAATAGCACAGGATGGGACCAATTGGATAACTCTATCAAATACACAATAACATAATGAAGGCATATTGGACCAAACAGACCTTCTATGTTTACATGCCTCACATCATGGTGGGAGACCAGGAGAAATTACTTCAATTAGTTGGCTAGGAATACAGGGATGATATAGCAATCTTTAAAGGCAATTTTTTTGCACTCTCAATATGCATACTGCATGTTGAACATCTTACTGCACCTTTCCAGCTATGAATTAACATGGCAGAGCACGTTCATCCTTTATGCATTGGAAAAATACCATATCACAAGGACAAAAAGAAATTAAACATAAAAGACATTTCAAATGAGGCTGCGATTCTCGAGCTTGGCCAACATCAGGAGCTGAGGCAGGTAGGGCCTTAAAATCTCCATCTGGCATGCTGGTCTCCGGATGCTATTCCCAACAATAGATATTTTGGCCACTATGGGTTCATGGGTTGTCTACCTCACAGGAGAGCTCCCCACTCCCATGAGACAGGTAAGCCATTAGGCTCATTAAGATAGAAGCAACATACAACAGATGCTGGAAATTTAAAACCAAAACAGAAATTGCTAGAAATACTAGTGATGGCGGCTCTTGCAGTTTAGACTTCCTCCCAGATGGCATTGGAATTCTCACCTTGAGCCAAGGAATAATTTGATGATCATAAAGTTAGCTTGGGTAAAGTACCAGTGGCAACAGGAGGGGAGCCTTAAGTGGCCATTAATTAGTGAGTTAATGGATGCAATTGGCCCAAGGGCAGGCAGTTTGCCTGATGCCTCCCTGCTACTGGTAAAATACCAGCAGAAGCAAACATTGTGGCACATGATTTTACATCATCACTAGCCCACTCCCAGGAGAAGCATGACATGGGTGGCATGGTAGCACAGTGGATAGCACTGCTGCTTCACAGCTCCAGGAACCTGGGTTCGATTCCTGGCTTGGGTCATTGTCTGTGTGGAGTTTACACATTCTTCTCATGTCTGCGTGGGTTTCCTCCGGTTGCTCTGGTTTCCTTCCGCAGTCTAAAGATGCACAGGTTAGGTTGGCTGGCCACGCTAAAAATTGCCCCTTGGAGTCCTGAGATGCATAGGTTAGAGGGATTAGCGGGTAAATATGTAGGGATATGGGGGTAGGGCCTGGGTAGGATTGTGGTCGGTGCAGACTCGATGGGCCAAATGGCCTCTTTCTGCACTGTAGGATTTCTATGATTCCATTCCTATGTACGGGAATCATTTTTGTCATGAACACAAACCAAGCTTTGAAAAAGAATTGTGGCACAGTAGTTAGCACTGCTGCCTCTCAGTGGCAGGGGGCCAGGTTCAATTCCCACTTGGGTACCTGTCATGTGGAGTCTGCACATTCTCCCTGTGTATGCATGGGTTTCCTTCAGGTGCTCTGGTTTCCTCCCACCAGCTGAAAGACATGCTAGTTAGGTGCATTGGCCGTACTAAATTCTTCCTCAGTACACCCGAATAGGCACCGGAGTGCAGCGACTAGGGGATTTTCACAGCAACTTCATTGCACTGTTAATGTAAGTCCACTTGTGACACTAATAAAAACTTTAAACAAATAATCAGTCATCTTTATAAAACTCAATTAACTTTTACCTGTCAAATATTTATCCAATTCTCTTTTGGAAGTCACTACTGAATCTGTTTCCATCACTTATTGAGACAGTATTACAGATTATGACAACATATCGTCAAAAATAAATGTCCTTATCTCCTCTTTTGCCAAATACTTTAATTATTTGTCCCTTGGTTGCTGGCCATTCATCCAGTGGATATAGTTTCTCTCTATTTACCCTATTAAACCCCCCCACCGAAAGCATTTTTGACTGTGTAACATTCACTCAGGGTTGTCACTGTAGATTTTGTGCTCAAGTCTTCGGAATTAGATGTGAAACCACAACCTTCTGACTCAAAGGCAAGAGTGTTACTACTGAGCTACAGAGAAAGACTTGCATCAATGTTGTGGTCATATTCGGGTTTCACGTCGAACCAGAAAAAATTCTGATTTAACGTCTTTTTTAAAGATGATCTGAAATTTTCGAACTTATTTTATAAAACATTCAAAAATAAATCCAACTGACTCATGACCAAATACCAGATAGTAAAATCACCATTCATTAACAGTTTTAAAATATTGCATGAAATGATCCAAGTTAAATCGCCATGCATAATAATTGATAATTGTCAGAAACGGTTGTTGCTCCTGTTGTACATATAACAAAAATTGTAATTTGAAATCCACAGGTTACTGTGCAATTATCTGAATAAAGGAAAACTCGTGTCTTCTACACCTAACTATCTTAATTATAATTTTACAACCTCCTGTACTTCAGTAACTTACAGTTGAAAACTTTAAGCTGTTTCTAGACTGCTGTAAGTCATACTATATTACTAAAAGTATTAAATTACTAAAAATATTAGAACCTCTATGTGGCAGGTATGTTTTAAAATTTCATAGCATCACTGGAAATAGAAATTCTTCATAAATGTAAAAAATGCACAGTTATCAACAATAACCAAGAAGCATCTAATTCAAAAGAACCATTCCTCAGTTTACGAATGTAAACCTTATGGATAATTTAGCTGCATCACATTCCTCTAGCAGAATACAAAGACGGCACAGGAACACGCGATCGTTCATCACTTAAATCTTTGCTTTATTCACTAAATTGTTTGTGTTGCATGTTGCTTTGACATTCTGTCTGATCATCTTAACATTGTCATCAATAAATCTCAGAATTGCTTAGTTCTTTCCTTTTCCACAGCACACAACACAAAGGAGATCTGACTGCCGTTTACTTACAGCAACATGAAGCCAAGCAGCGACCTATTTTGAATCCGTCTCAAGCAGGCATGTAAATCTATCTGTTAATCCAAAATCTAATCTCAATCCAATTGCTTACTGCCAGTGCCTTAAGTGAGAACGTTGAGCACCTCACATTGACTTAGAAATATACAGATATAAAACTGAAACAACTTACTGGTCTTGGAAAAAAAACCTGGAATTTTGAAGAGGAAGTTCTAGCTCAGCTTAATGACTTGCAGCTGCAAGGCAGATGTTGCTATGTACTGTGGGGCTTATAACCATATCACGAATGTTCAAACTTTTTTTTCCTAAATTCCTGACAAACTATAAGTAGTCTTGCACTTTTAGTTAAAATTCAAAAACGTTCATAGGTAAAACTCAGAATTGAAGAAAATATTGTCCTGGAAACAGAGTGAGATTAGTCGAAGAAATGAATGAATTTGCTATAAAAATTACTTTATTGTTTAAAACATAATTTGTTTTGAGCTAACTCCACAAGGATTAACATATGCATAACAAGTCAGACAGAATTTGAAAGGCAATATTTTTAAAAACAATTCAATTATCGAAGCCATTGAAAATTATTTATACATTAAATATTTCAGCAGCTTTAAGCTCCAACTGTATAACTGTAAAAATGATTTAACTATTTGTTGATGTTCTTAGTCTTTCCTTCCACTATGTAGTAAATGAGGTCATTCAAGTGAATAATTTTGTACAGATAGAAAGGAACCATGATGCAAAGTTATTTATTTGATTCTAAGATGTAAAATATTTCCTGTTATTACATTATACAGAGGCATTGGTGGACATGGAAATATAGTGTAGGCCAGTGAACACATGGGAGTACATGAGACTTGGTGCACATTAAGATAGGGGCAGCTGGGTTTTGGATGGGTTCATGTTTATGCATAGTGGAAACTGGGGAGGCTGGGATAAGCAATTTGCTAACAAAAGCATGGATGAAGGTTTCAGCAGCTAAATTAAGGCAGGTGCAGTATGATCATGTTCCTCTTTTGAAGTAAGAGGTCTTCATCACGGAGAATATATAGACTTGGAAGGTCAACTCGGGGTTAAGTAGGATGGTAAGATTACAAACAGCCTGACTGAGCCACAGGCAGTGCTAGGATGGAGATGTTTGGGGGGGGGGGGGGGGGGATGAAATCAGTAGCTAGAGAATGAAGTTTGTTGCAGAATCTTCATCTCTAACAAGAGAGAATCCCATCAGTTCTATCACTGAATCCCCACTACCAATATTCTGGAGCTTACTATTGATCAGAAACTAAACATATTAGATACAATGGCTGCAAGAGCTGGCTACAGGCTGGCAATTCTGTGGTGACTAACTCACCATCTGGCTTCCCAATGTCTGTCCACCATCTACAAGGCACAAGTCAGGAGTGTAAAGGAATACTCTCCACTTGCCTGTGCAAATCCAAAAACACGCAAGTCGACAAAGTAGCCTGTTGATTGGCTCCCCATCCACCACTTTCAACATTCACTGCCTCCATCACCAACTCACTGGCAGCAGTGTTCACCATCTACAGAATGGACTACAGCAACTCAGCCAGGCTCCTAAGGCAGCACCTTCCAAGTCTGAGACCTCTATTATCTAGAAGGACAAGGGTAGTAGGTACACGAGAACACCATCACCGTAACTTTCCCTCCAAGTCACACACCACCCTGATTTGGAACTATATTCCTTCACTGCCTTTGGGTCAAAATTCTGGAACTCCATTCATAACAACATTGTGGATGTGATTTTCCAGCCACACTTGCCCCAAAACTGGAAAGTCCCACCCACACTTGCCCCAAAACTGGAAAGTCCCACCCAAGCTCAACAGACTGTTGCATTGTCCACCCCCACCTTTGCTCCCCCCACACCCCACCTGCTATGATTCCTGTGGCAGGCTGGATGGGAAAATTCTCTCATGTGTGGGCGTATCTACACCATATGGACTACAGTGGTTCAAGAAGGCAATGCACTGTCACCTTCTCAAGGGCGATTAGGGATGGATAATAAATGCTGACCTAACCAATGACACCAATATCCCACAAAATGTTTTAAGAAGTTCTCACCCCATCATGTTTGCAATGTGTAAAAATAAGTCTACAAAAATGATAAACTAAAAATTGACCAGTAATTAAGACTGCTTTAATGAAAAGTGATCAACATTATTTAATATTTATCTCTTGCCCAATATTCTAAAGAATAGTGTTAATATTGCTCACTGCTAAAACGGGTTAAATGGCACCCATGCAAAAGCACAATAAGATCCCATACTGTAATTAAGTTTAACAATGTAAGCTGTTGAATATTACTATACAACAATTTTATGAGTGAAAATGACCACCAATCCCAAATTCAACTGAATTATGAAAAGACAGCTTATTTCAAATAAATATGGGCAATGTCTCAATTTAGCAACTTAATTTATGACATCATACAAATAGTGTTCTGTAACAGTCATCATCAGATCTGACATCACCATAAAATGTCTAATTGTCCAGCTATAAAGGGACAGTTGGAATGAGGTTAGTTTAAGTTACATTTTTGTTCATCGTTCAGTTTTAAAGGTCATGCATGCTGCCTTGGTCCAAAGGTTGGGAATATGGGATGAAGCTTTTAACAGTGGCCACCCAAAGTGCTCTGTCACTATGCCAGTACTTTTTTCTGCAGTTGTACTACTTGACTTAATGTGGGGACTATGCAAAAACAATGTAAAGTTACTGACAAAAACCAGTGAAAAACAGTAACCATTCTACATGCTGTTATGATCTGGCAGGTGAAGTGCCATACAAATCAAATCCCAAAAGGGAAATTTGGCAAGTGACTACAATTATTTTAATTTTGTATTTCATCACAAGATGACATATATACTGAAGTCAAAAGCCACAAATTCCCATAACACAGATTTTAAATATTAAGTTAAAACATTTATTAACAAAAGAAAATAAAAGTTAAACACACACAATTACACCTGCACTGTTAACATTTCTCCAATATAATTTCCTACTTCGTTAGACTCAAATGAACGTCCCTTTAGACAATAATCCCTTATATTTATTCCAAGTAACATCCCTTCAGGCAGTAATCCCTTATAGATATTTAATCTATAAAACATACAGTACTATTATCACAAGACAATCCCACTGTTGTTGTAAGGGAAGCATATCACAAGGTTTCTCTGCTGTGGAAATTTAAAGAACAAACTTTAAAACAAATCCTGCTTTCTGAAAAAGACACTTATCTGGCTTAGTTAGAAACTGCCTCACTTTGTTTTTTCACAGTTCTGTTCAGCACATCCCTGGTCATCTTACATGGTGACTCGCAAATACAGCTCTCATGTCTCTTCTTAAATACATATTTGCCTCTTTCATGTTTGAGCCCATTGCTTTTAACATTCTTTGAAATTTGCCTTCCAGAATATAAAATCATTTTATGTTTACCTTATTACCCCCACTTTCAGGTCAAATAAATTTTAATATCTTTGCCTTATTTGTGATCTTGCCCAAATTGTAAACCCCTTTTACTTCCTTTCGAAATTTAGCAACTGAACAGAACAAACCTTCTTTACCCCCTTATGCAAATTTCTCGCCATGTCTTTATTTATTTATGGAAACTTTAACCTCATCATATTTGTTTCAAGTACCTGCCTTTCACATCTAGACCCTGTGATGTCCTCAACCCTTAAGGCACCCAGTCCCCAGTTTAATTAAATAAGTCATAAACAAACACACACCCAGACACAGCCACAAGCCTGCTTCACTGCATAATATGACAAACTGCCAAAATATATATTTTAAATACCCTTTTCTTCCCATATACACAAGGCGTATTAACATATAATACCAACACACTGACTTACATGTTTTTAAACTAAAGTTTCGCTACATCATTCAGGTCTTCAATGTTGTGTTAAGGTGTGAGAGAATGACAAAGAAATATCATGATTTTCATCACTGTGTTTTGTGCACAAAGCAACCCACCTCTTTAAATATGAGGGGGGTCGGGTTTGAACACTGAACAGTCTGTGCACAAGTTCAAGTGTTTAGCTTAAAAGGTTTCTTCTTCCTTATGGATTTTACTGAATTTCACTTTGTAAACAATTAATATAATGAGGCATAATGATGCATCTCAAGTGGGTGATTTTGATGGGTTCTTAAATTGAGATTAGAAATCAGTTGGGAATGGATTTCTCTTGTACAAATTACACTTTTTTTTAAACGAGTACAGCAATAGCAAAGAGTTAAAATTGTTCCAAAACACTTCTAGTCAGTTGAGTGCAGCGTCAGTGGAAAACACAGAGTGAGACTGCAAAGATCGATTTTAAAAATTATGCGAGTCATGATAGAATATTATGTACAGTCATAACAACAATCTACAAGAAGCTAGAGTATGTTCCAGCAGAATTCTGAGCCAAGAGTGTCGTGTTAGAAATTCCAAAATAATGACAAATGATTCAGTAAGTTTTCATCAAGAAATAAGTGAAACAAGAATCAGTGAAATAACAAATGGTTGTTAAACACAACACTGCAAAAATCTGGACCAACGGAAATACTTTTCTGGAGAAATTGGCAACACAAAACTTGAAGAAAAAAAACATGTTTTTCTGAAAAGAGTACTATTACCAGGCAAAGAAAAAATAGAGAAATGAAGAGCTGTATCTGCCCTTCCTGCTTTTGATGGAACACTGAAACATTCCCTGCATTGTTGTTAAACCCTGGGGGTAATGTGTTCAAAGATGACTTTAAACCACCTCTCTCCAGGTTGAAAGTTAACAGGGATTCTTACTTCCATTGCTAGGAAGAGGACTTTGTTTTCACTTCTTCAAGCAGGATTAACTTCCAACTTGCACTTTGCAGCACCAAGACACCACTCTCAATGTAGTGAAAGCAATATCCCTCTAGCGTGTGCATTCCTGATTTAAATAGGCCAGTAGAGGCTCAGTGGAAATTATGCATAGAAAGTGGATGGGCTGCTTGTTCCATGAGACACAATGGGGCAGGAAGCATGGCAGTCAAACTCAAATAAGATCCAGGAGTTAAAATACTCAGAACCTGAAGTCTGGGTTGAGACTGCTTTGATCTTGCCTTGTACTCCATCACCCAGTGCCAACGTATTCTTTTATATCTCACTCCATTATCAAAAGCATGTCATCCAACTGAACATTGGATATATACAAACAAAAGAATCAGCTCAATAGCCAATGAATGATTTAAGCTTCGGTAAAGATTCAGACTTTATTTCCTTCAAATCAGTGTATAAGAAATGTGATACAGAACACTTTTCAGAAATATATCATACTTCAGAAAAGAAGAGGGCGGTACTTTGTAAAGGTTTAAAGAAAGAAATCAAATTACACTGGCAAAACAACGTTGAGGCGTTTAGAAAAATAAGCTCTTTCACAAGAGTGTTATAGGGCCATTTTCACATTGATGCAAAGCGGCAATGATTGAAAAGTCACAGTAAAATGCAATTCAACTCTGAATGCACTAATATTAAGTAGCAAATTCCCTCCTGTAGTCAGAGAAAACATTGAATTGCATACAACTGGGACTGGACTTCATAACATTCAACTCCAGTACAGTGTGAAACTGCAAAATTCTTTTGAATTTTGCACAAATATGCAAAATGTCTACCCCTACATCCTCATAATCAAAAAATTGTTCACCATGAAATAGAATTCTGTGTATACATATTTTAAATATTGAACTTTAATGTATGACTACATAGCATTGATTCTAATTATACAGTGAGCCAATTGCTTTGATTAAAAATGCAGCAATTTTTAATCAACATCTGATGCAACACAGAGTTGCACACTTAATTTTCAAAATAATAAGTCCTTATTGTTCGTTTCTTCATCACACAAACTGTGTTTCACTTGGCCATGATAGTCAGAAACTGAAATTTTTTAAACATGCACTTTAACCCCACTCAGTTGCTCAGCTGAAGTCTGTCTTTCACAGAATTTCCAGAACCATCTGTTGCATGCGATTCCCATATTCTGAGCCTGGCTTTATTTAAACATCAAAGTTGCACATCAATATAGCATGTGCTGTGAATGATATAATTTTGCAAACACTTATATTTAATCATCAACATAATTTCTTACAACCATGTGGTGCAGATGTCCTCTATGTGGAAAGCAGTGCACAACCATACAGAAAAGGCCCATGTTATAAAGTTGGGCAGTCAGTCATTTGCATGAATTACAATTTATCTCTACAATGATTTCTAATGGGGAGCAAGTTATTATATGCAAAATATTGAGCTAAACTTGACAGAAAGAATACTTTGCTTCCTTGGGGGAGTGCAATTTTTACTGCTTTCATCTAAATTGGGCTAAACATCTGATAGAATGAAGCAATTGGATGAAGCCTCAAGTAATCTGGAACAATCCCAAATAATGGGTTCCATTCAAAGTTTTTGTGACAAGGGAAGAATGACAATGAAGTGGCAGGAATCCAATTAAACCTCAGTTTTCTGTAATTTAGTTCTAGAATAATGTACAGATTTGAAGGCGGTGAACCAAAAAAAGAACGGGAGCAAAATATATACTAGTTTTTCTTTGAAATACTTCAAATTGAGTGTCCAAAATTGATAGTTACTTTTGTTCGGATAACCAGACATGATAAATGGAGCAGAAAGGCATTTCAGCTTCAGTGGGGAGGTACTGGAAAACAGCCAAACCTCAACACATGCTGACAGTCATAACCAGAACGTGGTTATATTTCGAACTACAGTTGACTAAAGAACAGCATAAGAAGGGAAAAGAAATACGTCCTGAACCACTCTCCTGCCCACAAAGGAAATATGAAACCATCAGTCAAGCAGTCTACTTGACTGGCAACTCTGACAGTCAACATAATAAACCCCTACGCTCAGCAGCATGCTGTGGCTGCCATATGTTCTACCTACATGAAGCTCATCAAGTTGACTTCAACATTTTCCAGCCCAGCAATATATGCCATCAAGAAAGATAAATGCAAACATATCATGGAAGCATCAACAATCCAAGTCACATACCTGAAATTAGTGTTCCTGCAAGATTCGATTCTCATTTGACACCACCATTAGTTAATGTGGAAATTAAAGGGGGAAATTCTCTCCCACAGGAGAGAATCACGAGATTCCCGTGAATGTTCGTACTGTGATTGCCCCGCCCAGCCCCGGATTTCTGGCGGAGTCTGCATGGTGCCAGAAATTGACTGGGAGATGGGGCTAATATTTAAATAGTGTTTTAAATACTATTTAAATGCTTTTAGCGCACCCGGACCAAATTCTCCAGGCCTGCCAGCAGGATTCAGACAGGCTCCCCACTCTCCAGGAACTCGACAGACAACCTCACCTGAACGAACGCTGGGGGCAATTGGGGGCCCTCCAAAGGGTCGGGTGGTGGGGGGGATGTGGCCCCTGGGCATGGACATCGTGGCAGTGCCAGCCTGTGTCCATCAGCACTGCCCAAGGGGCAAAGTATCCATGCCCAGGGGGCATCTTAGCACTGCCCACTGGGCATGGGGCAGTGCCAAGGGGGCAGGGTCTATGAGACGATCTGTGGGGTTGGGGGTGGTCCCACTGCCAGACTGCTAGGGATCAGTCAGGCCTGGAGGGAGGCCAACGATCAGGCGGGGGGAGAGGGGGAGGGGTGGAGGGGCAGCACTGCAAGGGTCCCGGGCTAGCTAGCAAACTGCAGACTGACAGTTTGGGGCCACTGCGTATGTGCAGAGACTCAGAACTATCAGCCTCTGACATGAATAGGCTTTGAACCACCACCACCACCCTCTCCTCCCTCCACCGCCCACCCCCCCCCCCCCCCCACACACACACACACAAACACACACACACACACACACACACACACACACATTTAATGATTGCACAGAGTGTGGGAGATTCTTGCTTGAATTCACACTGAAAAAAAAATGTGATTTAGACTAGTTTTCCCACGCATTCAACACTTTAGAATGCTTAGATTTTTTGGGAGATTTGTGGCCAAAATGTAGAAATCCAGAAACTGATTTCTTCATCCTCCACACGGCTTATGAGAGTCCCACAGGCAGCACAGTGGTTAGCGCAGCTGCTCACAGTCCAAGGACCCAGATTCAATTCCAGCATTGGGTCCCTGTCTATGTGGAGTTTGCATGATTCTCTTGTGTCTGTGTAGATTTTCACCAGGTGCTCCAGTTTCCTCTCACAATCCAAAGTTGTGCGGTTTAGGTTGATTGGCCATGCTAAATTGCCCCTTATGTCAGTGGGATTAGCAGGGTAAATACGTTGGGTTACGGGGATTGGGCCTGGGTGGGATTGCTGTTGATGCAGGCTTCATGAGCAGAATGGCCTCCTTCTGCAACACAGGGATTCTATGGTTCCACGGCAATCACTTGAATTAAAAGGAACTGATCATGCTGGAAATCCAGGGCCAGTAAGATCGCAAGAAACCAGGCGCTTCTCACATGATCTTATATGCTCGCCATACCGATCAACCAGCGTGATGAGCTGGTAAGATCGCCCCTATATGTTTTCTTCCAATTAGAAGAACACTGAATTATTTGAACACTCAATAGTTACAAATCCACTTTGATCTATGAGCAAGTTGCTTTTTCTAAGAAATCATGACTTCAACTCAATGGCCAGCAAGAAACAGTACCAGACGGCTTGGTAGCACAGTGGTTAGCACTGCTGCTTCACAGCTCCAGGGACCTGGGTTCGATTCGCAGCTCGGGTTACTGTCTGTGTGGAGTTTGCACATTCTCCTCATGTGTGTGTGGATTTCCTCCGGGTGCTCCGGTTTCCTCCAAAGATGTGCAGGTTAGGTTGATTGGCCATGTTAAAATTGTCCATTAGTGTCCTGAGATGTGTAGGTTAGAGGGATTAGTGGGTAAGATATGGGGGCCTGGGTGGGATTGTGATCAGTGCAGACTCAATGGGCCGAAGGGCCTCTTTCTGCACTATAGGGTTCTATGATTCTATGAAGAAACCTGGGTTCATAGGAGTCACTTTGTTTATTTGAATAAAAAATACAGTTGTTAGGCTGTGGGCTCCTGCTGATTGGCTCAAAAACACATGAGCTGTGAGAAGTTCTGTCTGAACATGTTTTTTGGTCTGTCTATATGCCTTGGCAACAACTTGTGTAGAAAGATTCCTCCTCTCTTTCTCCCCCGTACTGTCTACATCCAGAATGGGTATTCACCTTCAGACAGAAAATTCTTTTATCAGTATAACTCGTCTGTATTTTGAAAGCTTGCAAACCTGCGACAATTGAGAGTTAACAAAGACAGTATTTCGCTGAAGATCCTTTGGAAAGAACACCTAGACAAGTACTGTGACCACTGCTCTGTCAAATTGACAGCACTAAGACACTGTCAGACTTTATCCTTTTTCACAAGTGCTCCCTGATGCCAACCTCGGCAGAGACTTGATTTGTTTTGCTCTTTCCTTTGTTTTGTGTGTGTCTTGGGATTTTAAAAAACGCTTTCAGTGTTGCACTTCTGGATTACAAATTGTGTATTGACTAGTTTTGTAACTTATTCTTTAAAAAAAAGTTTGTTTTGTAATGAATCAATTATTCTGAGGTTTTTTTGAAAGATACTAGTGAAAGTCTCTTTTAGTATGGATCTTGCAATAGTGAAGATAAACAATTGGCCATTTTGATGAGTGAATTAAACATTTAAGTGTGACCTGTGGAGTAGTGAGGCTAGATAAACTTCACACTGCTCCCAGCATCATCGTAACACTGATTTTAAAATTGCACAGATTTAAAATAACTATTTCATTTCTAACTTTATAATATACAGTTTCTACCTTAATCCCATGAGGATATTCAATTCTTCATTCTGCAGTAGGATGATTAAAATGTCAGATGATCTGTATCATTATTTTCAACTTTTTGTCTATGTGACTTCACTATGTGAATTGGCTGCTTCGCCTGATTTTTCACCTCACTTTTGCTGGATGCCCAAAATCCTCGGGGTGACATTGGAATTCAAGTCACACAAGGAAAGGTGAAACCCACCACACAAGAATTCACTAGGCCTTTGTGGGCTGCTATTCTTGAAATCAGCAGTGAGCACCATTGCTTTGCCACTGACTACAAAATCCAAACCAAAATACTTAAATAACTGATCAATCCAAAACAGACAACATAAAACCATGAACAATGAGAAAGCATTTATATTGGGCTCAGTTTGATGCAATTAACATACATAATTAAGAAAAACGCTAAAGCATATCTTCACAATAAATGCCTACCATACAGGTGGCATCAGGTACTGTTATTTTGTTAACCTTTAATCATTGGCTTCATCAGTACCATAAACTATACCTTAGACCTCAACAATACTGATGTTTGAGTAAAAGACAAAATCCTTTTCCTGTGTCTAAATTAATACCCTGCATTTATGGAGCTAAATACATACATTAAGCTGTAACTTACATTTCTGATTTTACTATATTATGAAGCTGAAGAACAAAAGCACATCATGAAAGGAAGCATAATTCAATTTTATTTAACAAACTTGAAAGTGTTCGACATAGTCCAAAGAATAACTGTGTGCAACACAGGCACATACCCAAGTTATTATATTCTGGATAATGAGAATGATCTGTGAGATTTAACTTTAACTATTACTTATTGGAGTAAAAGATTTGTTGCCCTCTCCTATTTTAACACAAATGTTTCCAATTAGTTTTCCTTATTCAATGTATTGCACTCATTCCGTTTGGTACAGGGAGCATGTTTTAATTATGAGCAACAAATCTGATGTCTATGGTTGTACCACCGGCACCACAAGTATTAACATTCAAGATTTAAAGGTGCCATTATTATTAAGAAAAGATTGTGATGAAATGGTCAATGTTTCGATATTCTCCTCTGGGGCAATCTGTATTTTGCAGAATAAATGACAGTTTTGTTTTTCAGGATCTTACAAAATGATATGCAATAAAAGACTTAGTAGAGCCTTTACACTGTTACAAAGAAATTAAAATTGTGCTTTTCCTTAGTTTTTTTTCCCCATAAATGTTGGTTCCTTAGGAAAAGCAGTTCTGAGTTTGATAAGGCAGTCGGTGCAAAGGGATTGAACAGATAGATGTTAACCCAAGGGTTGTCGGCTTTGGACTATTGATGGTGTCCATTAAGGAAGCACTGTCTCCATGAAAATTATTTGCAAACTGTGCTTGTAAGCTCATAACAACAACATAAGTCTGGTCAAAACAAGGGGCGGCACATGGCTAGAACTGCTGCCTCAAAGCACCACGAATCTGGGTTCGGTTCTGGCCTTGAGTAACTGTGTGGAGTTTGCACATTCTCCCTGTGTCTGCATGGGTTTCCTCTGGGTGCTCCAGTTTCCTCCCACACTCCAAAGATGTATGGGTTAGGTGGATTAGCCACGCTAAATTGACTGTTAGTATCAGAGGGACTAGCAGGGTAAATACATGGGGTACAGGAATAGGGTCTGGGTGGGGTTGTTGTTGGTGCAGTTTCAATGTGCCGAATGTAACGAAGCACATTCACAAACAAGTTGCTTCATCACCAAACATCAGAATCATTCAGATTAAAGCAAATTACTCCAGATGCTGGAATCTGAAACAAAAACAGAAAATGGCTGGAAAATCACAGCAGGTCTGGTAGTATTTGTGGAGAGAGAACAGAGCTAATGTTTCAAGTCTAGCTAACTCTAAGAGCATCATTCATCTTGTGCCTATGTCAAAACCATTCACAGAAATGAAAAACTAGAGATCTTTGAAGTACTAAGCATGCTATTGATCTTTTTCTTTGCTTTATGTTTCCACCTTACTCTGAGTCAGAATGTCCACCAATGTCCTACTCCAAAATATTACCTGACTGTACCCCTGCTTCAGTTCATCTGCTGCTGAAACCTTCATTAATGCCTTTGTTACTTAATTGTAGCAATCTCTTAGTTATCACTGAAGTCAGCATAGATTCTGGGTTTATGTCCTGGATTAGATCTCTGACAAGGATTGAGAATCACAAACGATACAGCTATTTGGCCCATCATAGAACATTACAGCGCAATACAGGCCCTTCGGCCCTCGATGTTGCACCGACCAGTGGAACCAATCTAATGGCCCTCTAACCTAAACTATTCCAATATTATCCATATGCCTATCCAATGACCATTTGAATGCCCTTAAAGTTGGCGAGTCCACTACTGCTTCAGGCAGGGCATTCCACGCCCTAATTGCCCTCTGAGTAAAGAACCTACCTCTGACATCCATCCTCTATTTATCACCCCTCAATTTAAAGCTACGTCTCCTTGTGTTAGCCATCACCATCCGAGGAAAAAGGCTCTCACTGTCCACCCCATCTAATCCTCTGATTGTCTTGTATGCCTCAATTAAGTCACCTCTTAACCTTCTTGTCTCTAACGAAAAAAACTTCAAGTCCCTCAGCCTTTCCTCATAAGACCTTCCCATCACACCAGGCAACATCCTGGTAAACGTCCTCTGCACCCTTTTCAATGCTTCCACATCTTTCTTATAAGTCAGCGACCAGAACTGTATGCAATACTCCAAGTGCAGCCACACCAGAGTTTTGTACAGCTGCAACATGATCTCTCAGCTCCGAAACTCAATCCCTCTACCAATGAAAGCTAACACACCATACGCCTTCTTAACAACCCTATCAACTTGGGTGCCAACTTTCGGGGATCTCTCTGCTCATCCAACTACCAAGAGTCTTTCCATTAGCCCAATACGCTGCAATCCTATTACTCTTTCCAAAGTGAATCAGCTCACACTTTTCCGCATTAAACTCCATTTGCCACCTCTTAGTCCAGCTCTGCAGCTTATCTATATCCCTCTGTAAACTGTAACATCCATCCGCACTGTCTATAGCTCCTCTGACTTTAGTGTCATCTGCAAATTTGCTAACCCATCCTTCTACACCCTCATCTAGGATGGGTTAGTAAAAACGTACACATCATATCTGTGCTGCCCCTCTAAAAGAGCAATTAATTTCCTGCCACTTCTATGCTTTTTCTCTGTAGCCCTGCAAAAATTTATTTTTCCTCTTTAAAAGATGACCCTTTGGAAGACTAAACTGGCCCTGCCTCCACCACCCTGGCTGATGAGCTCAATGCATTCTATGCCCATTTTGAGCAAGAGGTCAACAAGCGCATGCCTTCCACCCTGGAAGCCCTAGATGAACATGTATCTGGGGTCACCATTGCAGATGTCAGAGCAGCTTTCTTGAAGGTCAACCCATGGGAAGCAACTAGCCCAGATCGGGTACCCAGATGAGCACTCAGATCCTGTGCGGATCAGCTAGTGGGAGAATTCACAGACATTTTCAACCTCTCTTTACAACAATCTGAGGTCCCTATCTGCTTCAAGAAGATGACCATCTTGTCGGTACCTAAGAAAAACCAAGGAGCGTGCCTTAATGACTATCGACCGGTGGCTCTGACATCCATCATCATGAAGTGCTTCGAAAGGCTAGTCATGGCATGAAATCAATGCCAGCCTCCCGAACTACCTGGATCCACTACAGTTTGCCTGTTGCTGCAACAGGTCCACAGCAGACGCCATCTCCCTGGCCCTGCGTTCAACCTTGGAACATCTAGATAACAAAGACACCTATGTCAGACTTCTATTTATTGACTACAGCTCAGCCTTCAACACCATTATTCCCACGAAACTTATCTCCAAACTCCGTGGCCTGGGTCTCAACACCTCCCTCTGCAACTGGATCCTGAACTTCCTAACTCATGGACCACAATCAGTAAGAATGGGCAACAACATGTCCTCCATGGTCATCCTCAACACCAGTGCCCTACAAGGCTGTGTTCTCAGCCTCCTACTATATTCCTTATACATCATTGACTGTGTGGCCAAATTCCCCTCCAATTCGATTTTCAAGTTTGTTGATGACACCACCATAGATGGGTTGAATCTCAAACATTGACAAGACAGAGTATAGGGATGAAGTAGAGAATCTGGTGAACTGGCATGGAAACAAGAATCTCGTCCTCAATGTCAACAAAATGAAGGAGATTGTCATTGACTTCAGGAAGTCGAAAGGAGAACATGCCTCTGTCTACATCAACAGGGATGAAATAGCAAGGATCAAGAGCTTCAAGTTTTTAGGTATCCAGATCACCAACAATCTACCCTGGTCCCTCCATCTCGACATTATAGTTAAGAACGCCCATCAACATCTCTACTTTCCCAGAATACTAAGGAAATTTGGCATTTCAGCTACAACTCTCACTAACTTTTACAAATTCACCATACAGAGCATTCTTTCTGGTTGTATCACAGCTTGCTATGGCTTCTGTTCTGCCCAAGCCGCAGGGAACTACAAAAGCTCATGAATGTAGTCCAATCCATCACATTGTAGCTTCCCATCCATTGACTTGGTCTATACTTTCCACTGCCATGGCAAAGCGGCCAGCATAATTAAGGATCCCACGCACCCCGGACATTCTCTCTTTCACCTTCTTCCGTCGGGAAAAAGATACAAAATTCTCAGGTCACATACCAACTGACTCAAGAACAGCTTCTTCCCTGCTGCTGTCAGATTTTTGAATGGACTTACCTTGCATCAAATTGGTCTTCCTCTACATCCTGCTCTGACTGTAACACTACATTCTGCACTCTCTCATTTCCTTCTCAATGAATGGTATGCTTTGTAGAGTGCGCAAGAAACAATACTTTTCACTGTATGTTAATACATGTGATAATAATAAATCAAATCAAATTTTCAGTCAGTGCATTATGGATCCTAATGGCCTTCTGCACAACTGAGTTTTCCCTCTTGTGGGCAGTGCCTCCTTTGAAAATTTTCTTAGATCTGTGCACTCTAGTTCTCAAACCCTTTTTCTCTTTATTTACTCTGTCCACTCCATGCATAAGTTTAAATATCTAACTCAGTGAAAACATATCACAGTCAGAAAATTGCAATATTAATGGCCATCGTGGAAAGTAGTATAAATGATCGCAGTATCATTAGACTTCAATGTTCTGAACAATATGACCAATGGAAGCATGAAGTGGGTAAATGGACATGAGTTACATCACTATCAAAGAAAAAAGGTCTAGGTTTTGCATTTATGATTTCACACATGGCAAAAATATATTCTGCTTTTCTATTCTTACTGCCAAAGTGAATATGTTCATACTTTCTCACATTATACTTCATCTGCCACCTTACTGGTCACTTACCAAGCCCCTCTGTCTCTCTGCAGCCCCTGTATCATCCCTGCAGCTTACATTTCCATTTGAAATCCATGCTGAGAATTTATTTATAAATTTTTCGGTTTCAAGATCTCTTTCTATTAACTTTGATGGAATATGTTATCCTTTGTATTGCTGATGTTCAGCTGACTGGGATAGTTTCCAAGACATATTCCATCTTCCTTCAAGCTCTTGGATACAGTGCAGAGAATGATTCACTAACTCAGCAAAGGTCAGTAAATGTCCCTTTACCACTCCTGCAATGCACCTCCTTTCATCCCCTTTCTTCGCAGTCATACATTTCATGTTACGTCTCATCCCCAAAATCTCTGGTGTGTTGAAAAATCTCCCATCCTAACTTCTCAAACGTTCGACCAGTTTTTCCTCTTTCCTTGTTTTCATCCACACCTCATTTCATCTACACATACTAATGGCAAGCTTCCTTAATTCACACAGTACTCACCATCTGTGAACACCGTAACCACCATTTGTAACCAAAGAGCAAGGGCAGAAGCCATAGGGGAACACCATCACCTGGAGGTTCCCCTCTAAGTCACTCACCATCCTGACTCGGAAATGTCCTTTCACTGTCACTGGGCCAAAATCCTGGAACTCCCTCCCTAACAACACTGTGGGTGTCCCTATACCACACAGATGGCACCAGCTCAAGGTGGCAGCTCATCACCCCACCTTTTGAAACACCATTAGGAATGGGTAATGAATGATGGTCTAGCCAGCGGAGCCCAAATCCTAAAACTTTTTTTTAAAAAAAAACACACGACATCCCATATCCTGTGGTAGCTGCCTGATTCTCCCTTTCACCATAGGTACTACATTGAAAGAAAACACACGTTCTCAGTAGGCAATCATACTACCGCCCCCTCTTTTGCTAATTCCAAAAACAGGGATAGGAATGACAAAAGACTCTCAAATTTAGTTGAAACAACAAAGTCAAAGAGGAAAACTTTGAGATGAGAGGAACTAGTAACAGAGGCAGTCAATGCAGGATGATTGATGGGATAAGGTGAAGAAAACAGAAGGGACGAGGCTCATTGAGAGCAATAAAAACAACTTGTTTACAATTTCATATCACTCTATGCAATAACTTGACTGACCAATAACCAATGTCAATGATCGATCCTTCTGCACAATATTAGTAATTTTTATGCTTCGAAATATTATTACTATTATCTCTCTAAGGGATACAAAGTTACCAGACTTTCAGAGAGAGAGATTAAATCAAAATTGTGCTGTCACATTTACTCAGTAAATATAAACATTTTTCCAAATGTTTGTATGTTAAATATTACTATGACTCACCACATTCAACATCACCATTTTTGACTTCATCAAATTTATTTTTCAATCATTGTTGATTATAATAGGAAAAGAATGGCTCTATTTTTGAAAGACAACAAAATGCTTTGGAATTTTTTTGCAGAAACAGTATCTCCAGGGTCAAGTTGACAATAACACACTCTTCATGGTAATAGCTTCTTGGCAGACAATAATTCTAAGTGACAGTTTTCCATTTTAATGACAAAGAAATTTCCTCTGAAGATCTGACAGTCTGTCCTGATAATTCTGTTGGGCAAGGCATAAGCCCATAAGGTTTAAGCCAGAATCTGTGCTGAAGATAAGTTAAAGTTTACTTACTAGTCACAAGTAGGCTTACATTCATACTGCAATGAAGCTGCTGTGAAAATCCCAGAGCCACAACACTCCGGCACTTATTTAGGTACACTGAGGGAGAAATTAGAATGGCCAATTCACCTAACCTGCACATGGTTGGACTGTGGGACGAAACCAAAGTGCCCAGAGAAAACCCACATAGACACGGGGAGAACATGCAGACTCCAAACGGACAATGACCCAAACTGGGAAATGAACTTGGGTCCCTGGCACTGTGAGGCAGAAGTCCTAACTACTGTACCACCGAGTGAGAAAAAATTTCACCCAGCACCCTGTTGAGAATGGGGGAACAAAACAAAAAGCAGAAAAAATTCTAACAATTGAGACCCAACATAAAAGTATCGTGGTAATCTATTTAACAATGAAATATCTGATTTGATTTTAAAATTTAAAAATAGTATATAGATTAAATTAAAAGGCAGTTTTCTTTCATAATACTTGCGTGGAAATTTGAAGATAAAAATAATGAAAGGGGAGAAAGATGAATAGGTAAGAATGAGAGTGACTGCAATAGTTTATGCTGTAATATGTTTTATTAATGATTCAGATTAGAAACACAACCTTTACTCACACTGTTCCATAAAAAAGCCTTATCAGATAGAAAAAGATGAATAAATGGCCACTGAAAAGCATGCATGCATGTATCAGAAGTATTAAAATGAAATGAAAGATACCTCACTTCGATAATAACTTATCTTTAAGAAATTGCTATGTGCATTCTACATTATGGTTTAAGTATCCTAAACCACAGCCAAATATCGATGCCTAGTTACACTGATTGAAAATCAACTCAAACTTAATAGCTACCACAATCAGTAAAAACAAAGTCAGCACTCCACCTCCAATCCACAACAAAACTTCTTGATGACTTCCAAATTGGATGCACTATTAAATATGGTATGAGATCACTCTCTTTCTATGTGATCTTGTATTTCAATGACAAGCTGTGTCACGTGCATTCACAAACTCAAAGGCCAACAGATTCAACTTTGCAACAGCCAATTCTTTAGGAATATGGACACGATTTTATATCGAAAATGGTGTTCGTGTCACACATGCTCACCATGTGCACCATGCCTGATGCCATTTTGGTGAGATAATTTGCACTGGAGTAGTGAGTATTCAGTAAAAGCATAAAGTATGCAAATATTCTGATCTCAATTATTATAAAACACTCCTCCAGTTAGCCACTGTTGCCTGTGGTTCTGCACCAACTTCCCCTGCAAGAGAGGTGAAAGTGCAGCTGTGCATATGGAGTAACGAGTCCGGTTGATATAGCTGTCACGTTTGAATAGCTGATAGTGCGTGCATGTTGTGGATATGAGGCTTAGACCAGTACTCAGAGCGTAAGGGTGAGGTTCAACATATTAATGAGAGTTGTGATTGATAGATCTCTCATATGTGATGGAGATGTAGTTGTACTGGGCAGTGTGCAAAGCTAGTGATGTAGCTTTCGCTATATAGCATTTGAAGATACATTCACTGGCTTTGGCCAGTTATTTAAATTGACGCTGATTCTCTCAAATGAATTTGAAAGTGCTGCTGTCAAGGCCCCCTGTATTATTTTATGCACCTCAATTAAATCTTCCCTCAGCCTCCATTTTCACAAAGATAAAAACTCAGCCTATCCAATCTCAAAACTTGGCAGAGTTAAAGAAACAGCAAGAGAAAAAAAGCAGGAATATGAAGTTTATGGGTTCAGTGAGAAGCTTTTCAGGCAGGAAAAAAACACCAGTGACAAAAATAAAACGGTATTAGAAAGCATACCTATTTTCCAGGATGGTCCAGTAACTTGAAAAATAATTAGTGTTAAAAAAGGTGTGAAGAAAAGAGGAAGCATTTCAAACTTAATGGAACATGAACTGATTGTGTCAACAGTGAACTCTTTGGTCTGCCCTGGAGCTGTCAGTCAAAACAATGTTTGGCAGTTAATGTATTGGTAGCAAACAGAAAAGGACCCGTTAGTGAATAGTCTCTGTTCTCTGCCAGCCAGCCAACCTCCTATCCCTGCTGATACGTTACCCCTAAACTCTTACTTTCCACAATAATTTTAGTGTAGCACCTTATCAAATATCTGCTGGTGATTTTCCACACAATGTTATTCCTTCAAAAAGCTCAAATAAGTTGGGTAAACAAGATGGCCAGGATTCTCCCAAAAAAATTCTAAATTCCCGATGAGCGGGAAAATGGAAGTGAATCCAATTGTTCTTTTTAAGTGTGATTTCCAGAATAAATCTAACATTCTGTGCATCAGAGTGCCGCAGAATGATTCCATTTGAAATGTGGTGGGTGGGGCTAATTCCCACCCAAGGGGCCAGAAGCGTACTGCTGACAAATCGGCAGCAAGGCTAGCCATTTGCTGAACTGACAGATTGTGACATGTGCAGGGCACCCCCCATTTCTAGCCACCAGATCGCTGGCCAGGCCCACAACCCACTCCACTCCCCCGGCCTTCTGGCATCTCCAATGCCAATAACAGTCCACCCCAGGCCAGCCAGCCCCTATGTCCGCAGCCACTCCCCCTTAGTACCCTGCCGGCAGTCCTGACCCCCAGTTGGCCCCAGCCCCTTGGCACTGCCCAATGCCAAAGGTGCACAGTGGACAGCATCAAGGTGCCCTTGGACAGTGCCAAGGTGTCTAACTGGCACTGCCCACTGGTACACCCCCTTTATTCCAACCTCTCAAGTGGGCCTCAGTGGCCTCTCTTCCCCCTGGCTTGTTAAGGCTGCTTATTCCCCGTTAGTGGGGAGCAGTCGTAGATCCCGCTAGAAGGAACCACTCCTGACAAGGCAAGCGGGGAATGACATTTCCATATGATAATCAGCTGTACACCAATTTCCAGTGCAGAGCTGATGACGCCTGAAATCTTCGGCTGGGAGACATGCAAAGGCCACGATGCCCAGATGTTTGCTGCGAGCAACACAGCAGGCTGGGATAAACTGTCCCCGACATCTTTCACTGCATTACTTCAAGAAGAGGAGGGAATTCTCTTCATGTTGTCTACTTTATTCAGCCTACTGAGTTATGTTGACTAGGAACATTTTGGACTTGAAGACTCTGGATCAAGGATTCCAAATGATAACAAGTTATCTCATACATTTGTATATGTTAGACTGTAAGACCTTGAAGCAGAATTAGGCCACACAGCCCATCAATTCTGCTCTGCCATTCAATCATAGCTGCTATTTTTCTCATCCCCATTCCCCCGATCCCTTTATTAATCAAGAAACTACATATCTCTCTCTTAAAGACAGTTAATGACCTGGCCTCATAGCCATCTGCAGCAAAGAGTTCTACAGATTCACCACTCTCTGGCTGAACAAATTCCTCCTCTATTTTAAAGGATCACCCCTTTAGCCTGAGGTTGTGCCTTCTGGTTCTAGTTTCCCCTACTGGGGGAAAACATCCCCTCCACGTCCACTCTATCCAGGCTTCTCAATATCCTGTAAGTTTCAATTAGATCCCCCCTCATCCTTCTAAACTCCAATGAGTACAGACCCAGAGTCTTCAACCGTTCCTCATGCAACAAGCTCTTCATTCCCAGGATCATTCTTGTGAACATCCTCTGGATTCTTTCCAAGGTCAGCACATCCTTCCTTAGATACAGGGCCCAAAACTGCTCGCCATACTCCAAATGGGGTTTGACCACAGCCTTATACAGCCTCAGAAGTACATCCCTGCTCTTGTCAAGAGAACTAGAATACATGAATGCAAACATTGCATTTGCCTTCTTAACTGCTGACTGAACCTGCACGTTAACCTTAAGAGAATGCTGAACAAGGACTTCCAAGTCCCTTTGTGCCTCTGATTTCTGAAGCATTCTCCATCTAGAATATAATTTATGTTGCCACTCCTCCTTCCAAAGTGAATAACCTCACACTTTTCCACATTGTATTCCATCTGCCATTTCTTTGCCCAATCTCCCGGTTCTTCTGCAGTCTCCCTGCTTTTTCAATACTACCTGTCCCTCAACATATCTTTGTACCATCTGCAAACTTAACAACGGTGCCTTCAGTTTCCCCTTCCCAATCGTTAATGTAAATTGTGAAAAACCGTGGTCCCAGCACCGTCCCCTGAGGCACACCACTAATCATCGGCTGCCAGACTGAAAAAGACCCCTTTATCCCCACTCTCCGCCTTCTGTTAATCAGCCAATCCTCTATCCATGCGAGGATCTTACCCTTAACACCGTGGGCACTTAACTTATTTAACAGTCTCCTATATGGCACCTTGTCAAAGGCTTTCTGGAAATCTAAATAAATTACGTCTACTGGCTCTCCTTTATCCAACTTCCTCGTTACCTCCTCAAAGAACTCTAACAGATTTGTCAGACATGACCTCCCCTTGACAGAGCCGTGGCGACTCAGTCCTACTTTATCATGCACTTCCAAGTACCCTGCGATCTCATCTTTAATAATGGATTCTCAAATCTTGCCAATGACCAAAGTCAGCTTAACAGGCCAATAATTTCCCACCTGCTACCTTTCTCCCTTCTTAAATGGCAGTGTTATATTAGCTATTTTTCAGTCCTCTGGGACTCTCCCTGCCTCCAGTAATTCCTGAAAGATCATCAGCAATGCCTCGACAATTTCCTCAGCTATCTCTTTTAGAACCCTGGGGTGTAGTCCACCTGGTCCAGGTGATTTATCCACCTTCAGATCTTTGTTTCCCTCAAACCTTTTCTCTTTAGTGATTACCACTGCACTCACCTTTGCCCCTTGATTCTCCTGGAGCTCTGGCATCCCACTGGTGTCTTCCAACGTGAAGACTGATGCAAAATAACTATTCAGTTCCTCTGTCATTTCTTTGTTTCCTATTATTACTTCTCCCGCCTCATTGTTCAGTGGTCCAGAGTCTATTTTTGCATCTCTCTTACATTTTATATTACTGGCTAGCTTACACTCATATTTCACCTTCTCCCCCCTTATTTGTTTTTTTTAGATGTCCTCTGCTTGCTTGTAAAAGCTTCCCAATCCTCTGGCTTTGCACTAATCTTTGCCACTTTGTACGCTTTTCTTTTGCTTTAATGCTGTCCTTGACCTCCCTTGCCAGCCAAGGATGCCTCACCCTACCCTTAGCATGTTTCCTCTTCCTTGGTATGAATTTCTGTTGTGCCTCCTGAATAACTTCCAAAAATTCCTGTTTTTTTGTTCTATTGCTGTTCCATTGTCTTTCCTGCTAGGCTCCCTTCCCAATCAACTCTGGCTAGCTCCTCTCTCATGTCTTTGTAGTTACCTTTATTTAACTGTAATAACGTTACATCTGATTCCAGCTTCTCCCTCTCATACTGCAGGGTAAATTCTATCATATTGTGATCACTGCTCCCCAAGGGTTCCTTCACTTTAAGTTCCCTAATCAAGTCTGCCTCATTACATATCACCAAATCCAGAACTGCCTGTGCCCTGGCAGGCTCTGTCATAAGCTGCTCCAAAAAATCATCTTAGACATTCCACAAATTCCTTTTCTTGGGATATGACAGGGATTTGACTGCAATTATAAAATTATGTATTCATGCAGCACAGGAGACAATTAACCTCATCATTCCCATGTCAACTCTTTGAAACTGCTCTCTGATGTGCCCTGTTTATCAATTCTATCCCCTTAACGGTACAAAATTTGCTTCTGGATATTTATCCATTTCCTTTTTGAAAGTTTCCATTAAATCTGCTTTACTACTGGTTTACACAGTAAGAAGTCTCACAACACCAGGTTAAAGTCCAACCAGTTTATTTGACAGTAATCCCACAAGCTTTCGAAAACAATGTTCCTTCGTCAGGTGTGTGGAAGGTTCTGATCAGAGAAGGGCATATAAAGTCACACACAGTTTACAGAATACTGATTAGAATGCAAGTCTTTACAGCTAACCTGCTATTCAAGTCTTAAAGATGCAGATAATGCGAGTGGAGATAGCATTAGCATAAGTTAAAGAGATGTGTATTGTCTCCAGACAGGACAGTAAGTGAGATTTTACAAGCCCAGGCAAGTCATGGGAGTTACAGATACTGCAACATGAACCCAAGATCCCAGTTGAGTCTATCTTCATGCATGCGGAACTTGGCTATCAGTCTCCGCTCAACGATTCTGTGCTGTCGTGTGTCGTGAAGGCCGCCTTGGAGAACGCTTACCCGAAGATCAGAGACCCCCTTCCGCACACCTGACGAAGGAACACCGTTTCCAAAAGCTTATGGGATTACTATTGAATAAACTGGTTGGACTATAACCTGGTGCTACAAGACTTCTTACTCTGTTTACCCCAGTCCAACGTCAGCATCTCTACATCATTACTACTGGTTTAGGCAGTGTGTTCTAGAACACAGCAGCTCAGTGTGTGTTTAAAATATGAGCGCTTTCTCAGATCACCACCGTTCATTTACCAATTACCTTCAATCTCTATCCTCTGGTTAGTGACTCCCTTTCGCTGCTGAAAATGTTTTTTCTTCACTTGCTTTTCCTAAGATCTTCATGATTTTGAATGCACTATCAAATCTGTGGAGAATGAGCCCAGTTTCTCTAGCTTCTCCAGGTACAGAGCAAGTTGTGCCCCCTTGTTTTGCATTAAAGTTTTCCTGTTGATGATTAATTTTAATTGTGTAGCCATAAACATTTGATATTGGAATATTGAATCAGAAAAGTGCAGTTTAATTATTACATCCATTAAAACGTGCAGGCATTTAATATTCCATCAACATCATACTGGCTCCATCAATGGCAGCATCGAATCAGCAAAGATGGAACTTGCATTTTTATAGTGCATTTTGTTGCTTTAGCACATCTGTAAGCATATGGAAGTCTACAATATAAGTAAATACAGTTTCTTTCATTAATTGCCTCCTATTATAATACTGTTAACTCTTCAGTCACTCAATCATCTGTCTCCCAACTCTTCAGATCATTTGCTTTTATTTCCCCCTAACCACTGTTCCTCGCAATAAACTGTTAAATCTCCCCATTCTCATCAAAAATCACCGAACTGAAATGGTAACCCTATTTTCCTTCTTGCACAGATACTGTCTGACCTGATGAGTACTTTTTCTACTTCGGTTCCTCATCGTTACCACTTTGACCATATAAGCCACATACTATGAAAGTATTATACATTGGTGCACCTCCTATGAATAAATTATTAAAGATTCCCTCCAAACTTCAAACATGGCAGATCTTTCTACATGATACGACATGCTGCTTATATGAAGAATATCTTCCTTGATTTACCTGCAGTAAAGTCTATTCCACTCATGAATTAACCAGTATGTTTCAAAGACCACTGAGCAAAATAACCAAATTTATCACCAAAAATAGCAAATCCTAGTTCAGCAAATGGCTAGCCTTCCTGTCAACCTTACAAGCACAGTTCCATCTGGTTTCAGCTTTTTCATCTAACTACCTCGGTACCTGAGTAATTTATATTTCTTTATTCATTCATGGGAAATGGGTATCACTGGCTGGCCAGCATTTATTGCTCATTCCTAGCTGCCCGAGGGCAATTGAGAGTCAAACACATTGCTGTGGCTTTGGAATCAGATGTAAGCCCGGCCAGGTAATTTCCTTCCCTAAAGGACTTTGATTCTGAGATTAGTTAACATGGATTATTGTTAACTATGGAGCAAATGAGTGTAAATGGAGTCAGGGCACAGAACAGCCATGATCTCCCTGAATGGCACTTGAGGAGTTAAATGGCTAACTTCTGGTCCCATAGTCTCATTGCACATTTGCTAAAACTGTACAAGTCACACCTTAAAACCTCCTGTTTATCCCCAGCAATCTCCACTTTGGACATTTAAAGAAAGAAACTAAGTTTGTAGTCACAAGAGAGAGGAGAGTAAAATAACATTTTGAATATTTGTTTGGCTGCCTTTCCAGAGCCAACTGGAATTGATAAATGACTACTTCACTTGGCACAGTTGAGAAACAAATTTCAGCTGAAAGCTAAGCGGCCAAGTGATTTTAATGGCAAAGATTTATTATGTACATGCTAGCCCATGTACATAATGTTGGCAACATTATCCAAAAGCATGGGCTCAACTTTCAAATGTGCCAACAATACCCATTTCAACCTGGCTACACCTCCCATCTGCATGAACCTGAAGTTTGATGCTTCACACTTGAATTGCGAAAAAGCAGGTAGTCCTGGAAAATGTACCGCAGATGCATTCAGCATCTGTCAAAGGGAACAGATAAGTTATGGCATCTTGGGGTTGTACCCAAGTCACAGATAAACCTTGAAAGTTAAGTTGCCATTTTACTAACAGTCAGGAAGAGTGAAAAGAAAAAAAAAGCTCAGAAGAGAAAAATAATCATTTGATGCGCTGATGAGAGGAAAAGTTGATGGCTTAATTGAGACACAAACCGTTAAACTGAAGGCCTTTAGATATATCAATGAGATGCTGCAAAAGGCAGCTGGAGGAGGGTGAGTAAACACAGGATAGATCCACAAAGAAAACTCAAAGAAATAATGGAGAAAGGAAAAATCATTGTAATTATGAAACTAAGAATATCAAAGCAACAGAAGTCACAGAAAAAGAGAAAAAGACAGAACCACATTATGGGCTTATTACCATATGAGTATTTGTTCCCCAGCTACTTGCACTGTTTTTCATCATAAACACAGGAAATGGTGATGATGGTTGAATTTGCTGAAGTCAGTGTTCAGGTCAGTATACTGATCAGAAACAAGAAATACAGCTCTTCAGGTATGCACTGAGCTTTGTCAAAACAGTATGCAAGTCTCTAAACAAAGATCAGAATAATAGAAGAGGGTTAAACTGGTAATGCATAGGAAGGTTAGAGTTATAATTTGAGAAATTCAACTATGTGGTTATCTAATCTGTGTTTATCCAATGCACAAGAGAATGCACAGTGTTGACATTAGAAGAACTAAAATCTCACATTGGAAAGGTGGAAGCCTGTTCGGTCAAATGACCGAGGCTGTGTGCAAAAAATATTGAAAACTCAGGTTGCTCTCACACTTCCCTACAGAAGGGAATGAAACTACAGAATTTGCAACATCAGCCTTTTTACCTGTCTCCTTCCCACTGACGAAGGGCCAGCAGGCAATCCTTCCAGGTGAAACAATGATCTATTTGTACATCTTTCAATTTACTGTAAAATATTTGCAGCTCATGTTGCAGGCTCCTCTACAGAAACACAGATTGAGTGATCATTTACTAAACAGTGCCTTTCAGTCCACAAGCATAATTCTAGCCTTCTACTCATTTGCCACTTTAATTCTCCATTACCTCCAACCACTCTGCCCTCATCCTCCCACACTTACCTGATGCTGTTCACTGTAAGATTAAGAAATAACACCTCATCTTTTAATTGAGCACTTAACAGCCTTCCTGTAAACAACCTTCCTGTTTCAACATCAATTTCAAAAACTCCAGATTGTAATCATCACTTCCTTTTTGTCACACAGCAGGTGGTGGTAATGGTTCTGCTACTGGCATTTACAATCTCTTCTAGTCCCATTAGTTTTGTTCCTTTTCCCATTATCATCCCTTGTTTGCCTTGTACCAATCATTTGACATTTAAATTTTTAACTCCTTCCAGTTCTGGCAAAATGCTCTATTGATGCTGCCTTCCTGCTCAGAGGTTCCAAGACAGTTTGTTTTCTATTTCCAATATCCAGCATCCACAATATTTTGCACGTGTTTTAGTGATTGAACACCACTTCACAGCTTGGCCAAATGTGCATGGTAAGCACTCTACGACAATGTGTCCTAAACTAATGATAGCCAACAACACCTTCAGAATGCCTGAGCCAATATCAAGATGAGAGTTCATGAATTTCATATGAAAACTGGTAGCAATTATCTTGGGCAGCAGGGCCAAAATACTAGGCACCAGTCTTCTCTCCAGCAGAGCACTGCTGCCCAACATGACTTAGGAGCTGCCACACAGACGTAGACATCCACCTCTAAAGAAAGCATGGGGATGTATAGGGCATTGGTGAGGCCGCAGCTGGAGTACTGTGTGCAGTTTTGGGCGCCGCACCTGCGCAAAGATATTTTGGCCTTGGAGGGAGTGCAGAGGAGGTTTACTAGGCTGATACCGGAGTTGAGGGGATTGAGCTATGAGGAGAGGCTGAATAAACTAGGCTTGTACTCGTTGGAGTTTAGAAGAATGAGGGGAGATCTCATTGAGACGTATAAGATGATGAATGGGATGGATAGGATAGAGGTGGAGAGACTCTTCCCGCTCAAAAAAGACAGTAGGACTAGGGGGCACAGCCTCAAGATAAAGGGGGGGCGGTTTAGAACGGAGTTGAGGAGGAACTTCTTCACTCAAAGGGTGGTGAATCTCTGGAATTCTCTACCCGTTGAAGTGGTGGAGGCTGCCTCGCTAAATATTTTCAAGAAGCGGGTTGATGGGTTTTTGATAAGAGAGGGGATTAAGGGTTATGGGGAGAGGGCCGGAAAGTGGAACTGAGCCACGACAGATCAGCCATGATCTTATTGAATGGCGGGGCAGGCTCAAAGGGCCAGATGGCCTACTCCTGCTCCTATTTCTTATGTTCTTATAATTTCTGGGATATTGAGACCAATATAACTGAGTGGTTTCTTATGCTAGCACAGGTTCATCATCCTGTTCCTCACAATAAACCACTTAGATAACAAATCACACCCCCTGTCATTGGATCTCAATAACACTCACCCACTTGGCTGAAATCCCATAGTCTCTATTGGAAAGCTCCCCACACCCCATACAAACAGCCCCACCTCTTGATGGTGCACTTCCTGGTTGACTACAATCATCACCAATGGTAACCTGATAACTGAGCCAGGTGGTGAAGTCCCAGGTTTCAGCCTGCCTCAAAACATGGACAAACTTTTAGTGCATAAATTATGAGGGTTATAGATAGGGCAGATAGGAAGGAACTGCTCCCCTTAGCAGAGAGGTCAATAACCAAAGGTTATAGATTTAAATTCAGGGACAGGAGATGTAGAGGGATTTAAAGGGACTTAGAGGATTCCCACCATCAAAGGATAGTGGGAATCTGCAACTCACTGATTGAAAAGATGGTAGAGGCAGGAATCCCCACAACATTTAATTAGTATTTAGATGAGCACCTGAAATGCTACAGCATACAAGGCTATGGGCCAAGTGCTGGAAAATGGGATTTGACGGAAAGGCACTTGATGGCCAGCATGGATACAATGGGCCAAAGGACCTCTTTCTGTGCTATGAAACTCTATCATCCACTTTAGAAAGAGCCAGGGAAGGTGTGACCTCCTGCTCCACAAGTGGAGCATGGGAATAGCTCAAATTGTGATTGTGTCCATTCAGGTCAGACAATATACTGAACTCATGCCCAGACGGATCCATTCCTGGTTAACACTGCATCGGCTGAAGCTGAATAGTTTGTTAACCTTGACATCAAACTGCTTCCCTAACCATACAGATAAAATAGAACAAGTCATGAGAAGAGACTAAACTTCCTTTACAACACTGTGTCCAGATTATTCCAAGTATCAAGTGATACTACAGGATTCCTACAGCCAAAACCCTCTTTCCCATCCTTCAGTTTTGCTAGTGTTTAGTTTTAAGTTTCCTGTCTGATAAAGAATCACAGATGAGCTTGTTAACAGACTGAATGTTTTCTTCTTATAGTTTCACCCCTCACCAACGTTTCACTTGCCAGGAAATAAGCTTGTATGCGTCTCTGTATAAGGCTCGTTTGTGTACACTTCTCCCTCTCCTCTATTTACTGTTAGAAGCATGGCATTCTTGTTAGGGAAGTGTCAAAATGCAGGTCTTCAATCTGTGTGATTTCTGAGATTACAAATCTGTGAGCAGTTATTTAAATCAGGAAAAATGCAGCACTGTTGTAGAGGTTTATCACTTAGAGAGAACTCACACTCAAAATATTTCTGCCTATTCACGAGCCGTAAATATCTGATCTGTAAAATACATTTCTGTTAGCTACAAATTAAAAGCTTAAATGACAGGGCAGAAATCACAGAGCACTGCTGCCAATACAGCACTTCACTAGACATGAGTCAAAGATAGAACAACAATCTTATATTGCAGTTCTGTGGCAAGCCAGAATATAGTTCTGCTTTTGGGCACAGCATCCATGTCTAATAAGACACTACAACAGCACTGAAACCTTGTAATATCTGCTCTTGAATCTCTATTACAGCTGTTGCCAAGTTAATTCAAAATAATTTAGGGGCCTCATGGGGAGGCATATGGAAGGACTGTTCATTCATGTTTTTTAAGTTACTTTCATGGGATATGGATGTTGCTAGCAAGGCCAACATTTGTTTCCCAGTCCTAATTGCTCTCAAACGGAGTGGCTTGCTGCACCACTTTATACAGGTCAATCACATTGCTGTGTATCGGGTGTCACATGTAGGCCAGACCTGGTAAGGATATCAGTGAACCAGATGCATTTTACAACAATCAAACATAGTTTCATGGTCACCATTATCGAGACTAGCTTTCAATTCCAGATTTTATGAACTGAATTTTGAATTCCACCGGCTGTCACAGTAGGATTTGAACCCATGTCCATGGGGTCTGTGGATTATCGTTTCAGTAACATTGCCACTACACCACCATCTCCCCATTGGTGTGATAATATCATTATTTCCTAATGATATCGAAGCCTTATAATAAAACAATTAATTGGCTCAAATGGAGATTTGGTACGTTCTTCAACTAGCAATCAGTGAATCTAACCTATTCAATGGACAGCCATGACGTTTATGTTTTCAGCTTATTTATCAGTGCCACAGGTAGGCTCTCATTAACACTGCAATTAAGTTACTGTGAAAATCTCCTAGTCAGTAGGTAGAAAATTGAGTGTAGTGAATAAATTTCAGCTGCCAATTTGTGCAAACCTATTACACTCTCAACTTTTCATTCACATTAAAAATTGTGAGGAGCGCTGAAAAAGGTGCAGTAAATTCTGACTGTTTACAAAAAGAAAGTATTGCATACATAGCATAATGGAATAAGCTAAGTTGCAGCATGGATACAGTATTGGTTACATGACAGGAAACAGATTAGTGATGGACAGTTGTTTTTCAGGAGTAATGTTTACAATGGCGCTCCCCAGAGATAAGTACTAGAACTATAAAGTTTCTTATAGATATTTGTGGCTTGGACGTAAGTGTACAGCACATAATTTCAAAATTTTGCAGATGACGTAAGACATACAAACGTAGTGAGCTGTGAAGAGAAAAGCAACGGGTTTCAAGAGGACATGAACAGACTGGTGGAATGGATGGACATGTGGCAGATGCCCAACGGGAGCACCGGTCACTGCTGGGTCTGCAGGCAGTCCCACCATACAGTGAGCCCAGGTAGGAAGTCTTGTCGAGGGGGCCTGCAAAGGAACTCTCCAGCATCACTGTTCCCCCGCCTTCCCCAATCTTGCCCCATTCCAGCCTATGTAGATAAAGCTGAAATTTGCAGATGTTAAAATGGGGAATTTTAGAAAACTGTAATGTGGATTTTGTAGAAAAATTTACCAGCATGGATGTACAACTCACGTAAAATGGGTCTGCAGATCTTGAATGTAAAAATACAACAGGGGAATAAACCTTATTTGAATCTATTTTAAATGGAACTGAGAAACCTGGATATATAAGTGAACAAAGCTAGTTGAGGAGTTATAATATGAAGAGACAGGCAAAATTGGGGCATTTTTTACAACTGCATAGAAGGTTAATGGGTAATCTGATAAAGGTTTTCAAAATTCTTAGCGGTTATAAGTAAACAGTGACAGATTGTTCTTACTGGCTGGCGAGATGGTAATGCAAAGATACAAATGCAATCACAAAAAATAATCAAAAGTATAAGAAACAGGATCAGGAATAGCCCACATGGTCCCTAAAAGCTGGTTTAGATGGGAATTTGATTGTCGAAGGCCTGGCAGCATGAAAACAATCTGTTCCAGCTCTGCAGTTTGCAAATTGCAGAGTCTGGCTAGGTTTAAACTTGGCTTCCACACTGAGTTTTTGTCCATGCTTATGAAAAATATTAATTTTGCCATTTGATTGGACCAAAGCTGGTCTTCAACCTTGACTCCACTTTCCAATGGACAGAATCTGACGTAAGCAACAGGGGTCTTGCCTGTTATCTGGACAGCAAGTGAGAACCCTGTGTTTACTTTTTTTTGAGAAGACCTGCTGCACTTAAGTGGACAGCAGCAGGCCTTCCCCAGCGTCAGGATACCTGGGAGCAGCAAGCTCACACCCCAAAAAGCTGCTGGCCAGAGGCCCAAGATCATGAGGACCCAAGCCACAGTAAGGAGTTGGTAGGAGAGGCATCACAAGGCAGGCAGGGCTAGGTGGTTGGCAGTAAGGAGCGGTTCTTGGCAGGCACCCCTTCCTGATGTCAGGTCCCTTGATCAGGCACTGCACAATTTTGATAGAGTTTAAAGTGCAAGAGTAGAGTCTGATAAATATTATTGAACATTTTATTAAGGAAAAATAAAGTTGTGTTGGACCTCCACCTGACTCTTATCCCCTTTGTCTGTCTCACCATGTAACATGCCTGAGTTAAACAGGGTTACTACAAACTGGCCAAGGTTAGTCAGGTTACATTTACCCACCTTTCACTTTACAACAGCATTAAGCTACTGAAAATTGCCTGTTTAATGGCCTCAATTAATAGAATGACAGTAAGACCAGACCAGCACTCTGAATGTAATGACAATAGAGGCCGAAAGGTGATGGAGCCCCCACCTCCATCACTTTTCTGCTTCCAACCCAATTAAATGCCCCAGCAGAGGGCATTAAATTCTGTCTCATATCCATCGAAGCAAATATCAACTAATCATTGTTCTGACTATGCCCAGTGACTGAATATCTACAGCTCACTGAAGCAGAGAATTCCAAAGATTCATAACCTTGTGAGACAAGAACTTTCTTCTCATCTCAGTCTTCTAATGCCAACTCCTTACCTTGACAGACTATACACCCAATCTAGGTGCTCCAGCCAGAGAAAACAGCCACTCTACTTTTACTCAGTCAAATGCTCTTAGAATCTTAGTGAACACAACATTATTTAGCCTGACTTTTGGACACATGTGTGATGCGCATGTGCTTATTTGAAATGGGGTGAGGTCAGACATAAAATTTTTTCCACTGACCTCATTTCCATGATTGTTGTGTGGAAAGGTGTGGTGCACCTCAGATCACCAATTCTGTGCACCTGGCTTCTGCACTTGCTCTAACTTTCTTTAAAAACCCACAAACTCTACAAGCAGCATCCTTTTTAAAGATGTAGTCCCTGCAAAAGGGAGGTTGCAGAAATGCACTATTGGCTGCTTTCCAATTGCATTTGACCGATGACAGAGCAGCTATAAAATCCCAAAACAAGGATAGGACTCCCAGAATCAGTGACACTAACCTGTGCGCACTCTTCTGGGAGGCTTGGCCAGAAAAGAGACCCTCTGGAGCAAGTTAAGTCTCACGACACCAGGTTAAAGTCCACCAGGTTTATTTGGTAGCACAAGCCACAAGCTTTCAGAACACCTCTTCTTCATCAGGTGAGTTGTAGTTCTTTTCATAAACAGGGCATATACAGACACAAATTCAATTTACAAAAGTGGTTGGAATGCAAGTCTTTGCAGGTAATCAAGTCTTAAAGGCACAGACAATGTGAGTGGAGATAGTGCTAAGCACAGATTAAGGAGACGTGTATTGTCTCCAGCCAGGACAGTCAGTGAGGTTTTGCAACAGCCAATGAACCACAGCAACCGATTTAGAGATCTGTGTTGCAGCAACCGAAGAAGTAAGAGTTAAATTGGACTCCTCCGGAAAACCGCTGCCCTCAACTCGACATGTCCAAGCCATCAGGAGGTGCGTTAATGCCAAATTCATCAGCCACACTCACAAGACAGTCCCTAACGTCACCCAAGCACAACGCAGTGCCATCCGTGCTCTCAAGACCAATCACAACATTGTCTGCTGGTTTGATGACAAAGGATGGGGCCACTATCATACGGAACAGAACGGATTACTGCAAAGAAGTATACTGACAACTGAACAATGAGGAACACTACAGACAGTTACCGCAGATCTGACCAAAGAGCACACCCATCAACTCAACTGACTGATCAAGACCTTTAACCCGGACCTTCAGAGCACCCTCCATGCTCTCATTCCACGTACTCCCCACGTTGGAGATCTCCACTGCCTCCCGAAGATACATAAGACCAACACACCTGGCTGTCCCATCGTATTGGGCAATGCGACCCTGTGCGAGAAACACTCTGGCTACATCGAGGACATCCTGAAACCCAATGTACAAAGAACCCCCAGCTTTTGTCATGACACTACAGACTTCCTCCAGAAACATGAAGTAGTTGAACCAGGAGCACTCTTGTCACAATGGATGTCTCGGCATTCTACACCAGCAACCCCTACAATGATGGCATTGCTGCCTCAGTACCCAACACCAACAACTGCTAATCTCCAGATGCAATTTTACAACTCATCCGCTTCATCCTGGACCACAAGACCTTCACCTTCAACAACCAGTTCTTCATCCAGACACATGGAACAGCCACAGGGATCAAATTCACACCTCAATATGTCAACATCTTCATGCACACGTTTGAAAAAGACCTTTTCACTACACAGGACTTCCAACCAATACTATACACTAGAAACATCGATGACATCAACAAGTTCCATCCCACCATCAGACTCACCACAGGTTACTCTCTGGAATTGGTTGCATTCTTGGACACACACATCTCCATCAAGGACGGTCACCTCAGTACTTCACTGTACCATGATAATCTCATGATACTCCACTTCTCCAGCTTCCACTGTAAACACATTAGAGTAGCCAATCCCTACAGACAAGCTCTCTGTCAACACAAATTTGCTCAGATGAGGAGGGTCACAAGAGACACCTCCAGACACTGAAAGATGCCCACATTAAGAATAGGATATGGCACTCAACTCATTGATCAACAGTTCTGACATGCCACAGTGAAAAACGCACCGACCTCCTCATAAGACAAACACGGGACACGGTGGACAGAGTACCCTTCGTTGTCCAGTAATTCCCCAGAGCGGAGAAGCTATGACATTTTCTCCAGAGCCTTCAACATGTCATCAATGAAGATGAACATCTCGCCAGGGCCATCCCTACACTCTCACTTCTTGCCTTCAAACAGCCGCACAACCTCAAACAGATCACTGTCTGCAGCAAACTACCCAGCCTTCAGGAGAATAGTGACTACAACACCACACAATCCTGCCACAGCAACCTCTGCAAGACGTGCCAGATCATCGACATGGATGCCATCATCTCACATGAGAACACCATTCACCAGATACACAGTACATTCTCTTGCAACTCGGCCAGCGTTGTCTACCTGATACGCTGCAGGAAAGGATGTCCCGAGGCATGGTACATTGGGGAGACCATACAGACGCTACAACAATGGATGAATGAACACCACTCGACCATCACCAGGCAGGAGTGTTCGCTTCCTGCTGGGGAACACTTCAGCGGTCACGGGCATTCAGCCTCTAATCTTCAGGTAAGCTTTCTCCAAGGCGGCCTTCACGACACACGTCAATGCCTGGCTTGCAAAATTTCATTAACTGTCCTGGCTGGAGACAATACACATCTCTTTAACCTGTGCTTAACCCTCTCTCTACTCACATTGTCTGTACCGTTAAGACTTGATTACTCTGTAAAGACTTGCATTCCAACCATCATTTTGTAAATTGAGTTTGTGTCTTTATATGCCCTGTTTGTGAACATATCTCCCACTCGCCTGATGAAGGAGGGGCACTCTGAAAGCTTGTGGCTTGTGCTACCAAATAAACCTGTTGGACTTTAACCTGGTGGTGTGCAACTTCTTACTGTGCTTACCCCAATCCAATGCCGGCATCTCCACATTCATGGCAAGTTAAGTCTCCCAGAGTAATCCCAAGAAGAGAATGGGAACATGAGGCAAGTGTAGTGAATGTCTAGCGTGTGATACCATGGACCTGGTGACAATACCCAAATGAGCTCACTTGGGTTGTCAAGTTGTGAGTGCATCCGCACATCACATCCCACACCCATCTCTCATCCTGCTTAGGGCATCAGACCACTATCACTCACCCAGCAGCATTGCCCAAGACACAGGACTCACTCCTCGCATCCTGATTCTGAACCTCATGCATACATACCTTTGCAGCAGACAGCCACAAAAGTATCTTCCACAGCCTCCAGCAACTCAGCTATAACAGCCCCCCCCGAACACACCCAACAGCAATCAATGACTTCTGCCCACTCCCTTTCAGGGAAATCTCACCAATAATTGAGAAATCCGGACGACCAAGTCATCTACATCCAGCATGGTCTTTAGAATAATAAACAGGAGTGCTAGAGTAAGTGACATCTGATGCAGCAAAAGTCATCCTGGATGACAGTTAGTTGCTGCTGACACACCTTCTCCAATAACCTTTGCAGAGTGAATGACCTTGGTCCTTCTGATTACTTTCCCATCCACCTTCCCTCACCCCTATACGCCCTGCTTTCGTACTTTCAGATTGTTAGGATCTGCAGGCAAGTCAAGGAGCCAGAAGAGGAAAATAGCCTGAAAGAATCAGCATTACCACTCAGAGTCATTGAGGATTCAGCATGGAATCAGGCCCTTTGGCCCATCTTACCCATGCTGCCTTTTTAAAATCCCTAAACTAATCCCAATTGCCTGCATTTGGTCCATATCCCTCTATACTCATTTTACCCATGTAATTGTCTAAATACTTCTTAAAAGACAAAATTGTACCTGCCTCTACTACTACCTCTGCCAATTTGTTCCAGACACTCACCAACTTGTGTGTGAAACAATTGTCTTTCTGAACACTTTTGTATCTCTCTTCTCTCATCTTAAACCTAGTTTTAGACTCCCCTACCTTTGGGAAAAGGTATTGACTATTTAGCTGATCTGTGCCCCTCATTATTTTATAGACCTCTACAAAGATCACCCCTCAGCCTTCTAGATTCCAGAGAAAAAAGTCCCAGTCTATCCAGCCTCTCCTTATAATGACAGACCATCAGGTCCCGGTAGCATCCTAGTAAATATTTTCTGCACTCTTTCCAGTTTAATAATATTCTTTCTAAAATGTGACCAGAACTGTACATAGTATTCCAAGTGTGGCCTTACCATTGTCTTGTACAATTTCAAGATGTCCCAACTCCTGTATTCAATGTTCTGACCAATGAAACCAAGCATGCCGAATGCCTTCTTCACCAGTCTGTCCACTTGTGACTCCACTTTCAAGGAGTTATGAACACGCACCCCCAGATCTCTTTGTTCTGTAACTCTCCCCAACGCCCTACCATTAACTGAGTAAGTCATGCCCTGGGTCAGTCTATCAAAATGCATCACTTCGCATTTATCTCACTCACCCTATCACTTGCAGTCACCTTCACAGATATTGGGACATCACATATCTTAAAAGCTAGTATGGAATTTGGATGGAAGGACCAGATAGCACACCAGTTCTGCAGCAGGGGAATCAAACGATGTTGCTACTGGGGTAGAATAAAGAGAACGTTGATGAACGGCAAGTGAAAGGCAAGTGGAAAATATGAAGGCAACAGGCTGGAATGTGAATAAAGAAACATACACAAAGATAGGAGATACATTTACCAAGAGATATGGATACCTTAAATAAGTGGGCAAAAATTTGGAAAATGGAGTACAATATGGGAAAGTGTGCTCACTTTGAACAGGAGGACAAAAGAGAGTATTATTTAAATACAGAAAAAATTACAGAGAGCTGCAACATAAAGGGGTTTAGGAATTTTGGTGCATGAAACACAACAAGCCAACACATAGGTACAGCATGTAATCAGGATGGCCAGTGGAATGTTAACACTTATTTCAAAGGGGTTGGAGTATAAGAGTAGGGAAGTCTTGCTGAAACTATACAAGGTACTGGTGAGACCAAATTGGGAGTACAATGAACAATTTTGGTCCCCTTATTGAAAGATATTGTTTCATTGTAGGCAGTGCAGAGAAGGTTCACTCGGATGATCTCAGTATGGAGGGATTATCTTATGAGAAAAGGTTAAACAGTTTGGGATTCTACTGATTGGAATTTAGAAGGATGAGGGTGATCTCATTGAAACATGTAGGATTCTTAAGGAGCTTGACAGGGTAAATGTTGAGAGGATCTTCCCCTTTATGGAAGAGTCTAGGACCAGAGGGTATGGTCTCAGAATAAAGGGGCACCAATTTAAGACTGAGACAAGGACCAATTTCTTCTCTCAGATAGTTGAGAGTTTTTGGAACTTGTTTCCACAGAGAGCTGCAGGGATAGCTCCCTTGTGTACATTTAAGGCTGAGATAGATAGATTTTTGATCAGCAAGGGAATCAAGAGTTACAGGGAAAGGGTAAGAAAGTGGCTGTGAAGAATGTTCACAGGTCAGCAGGTCTGACAGCATAAGTCATAATTCAGTTTTGCAATAGTATTTTGTTTCAATGGAGTTGTTACATTATCTGTTTTCCAACAAAATGTTTCTTCACCTCTGCTTGGTGAGATCTTGGTTAGTGTCTGGTCACATCCCTTGTGTTTGTACACACATTTACTTCTACCCTTTCAGAAGTGTGTCTATTTCTCTTTTCATTACATTACCTTCTCCGTACTTCGTAGGTTCCATAAAGCCATGATCCTATTGAATGGCAAAGCTGGCTGGAGAGGCTTAACCATCCACTCCTGTTCCTATTTCTTATGGTCTTTTGAGTCATTCTCAGGATTGGAATGTCACTCGCATTTGCTGTATACTCTTAGTCTGATACAATAGAGGGATTGGCTAGACTCTTCAGAAGGCAGATAAGGGGCAACAACATTGTTTTGGGCCTGGAGTCACATATTAGGCCAAATCTAAGGATAGTAAGTTTCCTTCCATGAAAGGATGTAATCAAACTTATGTGGCCTTTACATTAACCTCAAGCTTCATGGTCATTTCGTGTTTTACTGATACCAGTTGAAACTTCCAGATTTGTTTGACATTAGTAGCTCAAGTCACTGGATTGTTAATTTAGTGGTATGAGTACAGTACAGAACTCAGATAATCGTAAAAGTTAATACAAAAAACAACATTTCTGAAGTCTGTGCTAACATAGTATGTGATAACATTTGCGGTGAAGAAGGTCAAAGCCAGAAATGCTGTTGAGAAGGTAACAAGGTGTTAAATACCATCAACATGCAGGTAGGCAGATCACAAATGTTTAGTGAAGACAACACATCAGCAGATGCAGTGTGGTTGCACATTGAACAATAGGGAGCAGTACATATAAATTATTGTGTAAATATGCAACGACTGGGAAACTTTCAATGCTGCTTTGGTTGCATAATAAAGTGCATGAATAGGAGAAAAAAATCCAGAAGCGACAATGAGGGGATGTGATTGAGGTGACTGAATCCAGAAAACAAAGAACATAAGATGGCTGGTGGGGCAATGTGTAGGGTCAAAATCTAGAAGGCAAATGCTGTATGGAAGCTACGAAGGACAGAGAAGCTAACGTAATGAAAAGTAAAGAGAAATAGACACACTTCTGAAAAGGTAGAAGTAAATGCGTGCGCAAACACAAGGGATGTGTCGAGGCGCTAACCAAGACCTCACCAAGCAGAAGTGAAGAAACATTTTGTTGGAAAACAGATAATGTAGCAATTCCACTGAAACAAAATACTACTGCAAAACTGAATTATGACTTAGGCTGCCAAACCTGCTGAGTTCATCAGAATTTTCTGTTTTTATTTCAGATTTCCTGCTGTATTTTGCTTTCATTATATTAAGAGACATCTAAGTTTTGCTCAGTGGGAGTCCAAAAGTGAGAAAGGGTCACTGTTTTCTTTAGTTTTAAAAACAATCATTTTAGGAATTATTTTAATGGTTACATTTCCTTCAAAGCTCAAATTTAGATTCAATTATCAAGATATATAGACAGCACGATGATTAAGATTATTCTGATAGTTGATTTCATCCACAAGAAAGATGGCCTGAAGATGGGAACATGCTCTCATATGATCACCCATTTTATTACAATGTAGTGCTCCCCAAGTTAATTAATATTACAATTCAGCTGCAGATAATAAAACCATTGACAAATGGTGAATGCTACATAATGAATCCAAGCTACTAAATTACATGAGTAATCTTACCAACCATCATGCCATCTATAAAGAGAGTAGCTGTCAAGACTTGACCACTGCAATCCAACAAGAATAAAAACTCAATATGGATGTGACTGATGTTACCATTCATCTTTCATTGTGTAAGTTTTTATGTCGTTGCAGAACTGTACGACAATAAAGTATTTTTGCAATTCTACTCAGTTTTTTTTGACCTGAAACTGTCAGAGTAAGGAAGTAAATTCTCATTTAGTCCACAGATATAGGACTCAAGAGAAATAAGAGCAAAACTTCATTTCAACAAATGCCTACATTTACAGGAACTTAAGTTCGGCAAGGCTCATATATTCATTTTTCTTTTTGCGTTGCTCGCACTTAATTTTTTGCTTCCCGAACACCTACACAGGAAACAAAACAGCCCACCGGCCTGAGTGGAGGCCAATCTGCTTGTATAGGAATACATCTTCATTCCACTGAGGTAATATCAAAATAAATTACAATTGGTCTGAAAGGTTATTTCATTGAACTGACCCCAAATGGTTTTTCATTATAAAGATAAAATAAATTGTGCAACCCATTAAATGCTCCCTGAAGAGTGGAAATTCTCTTTGAAATACCAAAGATTCTAACCTCATTTCAGTTCCTGGGTCTAAACCAAATTATCCTGAAATCACTAGTCAGCTAAGTTAGATAAAGCTTCTGTGAATGCCACTTTTCTTCATAACAGAGAGTCTGGCCCTGCAGCAGAACAGACATAGCTTGTCCATCATCATGCCTCCATCCTTTCAGAGAGCCTCACCTGAATTTATTAGAAGCAATCTTCAATTTTTCTTCAAGCTACCCACTCTTCAGCTGAAGAAAGGAGACTCTCATTCCACAACAATCCTTTCCCTTTGGAGTGATCGGCTGTCCATCTTTCATCTGAACACCATCAGCAGCTGGAATAAATGCAAAATAGTTCAGTAACCAATGGCTTGGGCTGCAAATGATGATGAGAATCAGTTTTCCTCACTGGCCGCTGAGCATGTAGTCACAATTAATATTCCACAAATTCAGCTATCAAAACAGGCAGCCGGCATGCAGTCATAAGAAACATTTCACTGAGGATTTCCATATTGAAACACAATAAATGAAAATGTCCAATGCAGATCAGTAATTAGCTCTGTGTGTATCTCATTACATAATGTCTGTCAACACTATCATTTACTTCATTTGTTTCCTTTTGTCTGGCAGCAGAAAAGAGACTCTAAATTGCTCCTTAAGCCTAGCAATGCAATCAACGATGCCCACAACACGACTGTTAGTCCTAGAATTAACAACTGCTCGTCTCTTCTTTTTGCAGCTCTCATCAACATGATGAAATTGTGCTCGCTGCATCTCAGGTGCGAGTTCCATTAATCCCAGCAAGGAAATGAAAGTGCGGAGAGAGAGAGAGATACAAGGTGGAGAGAAAAAAAAAGATAAAGGAAAAAACAGAAAGGATGAGAGAGAAAAGATTGAAAGAAAAACAGATTTTTAAGACAACATTGTTGCACTCATTGCTAAACAATGTTGCTGAAAGGCTCTTAAACTAAATTTCGTCCCATCAATGGCATAGCCAAGGATCCTGATATTTGTTTATAGCAATGGCCCAAGCTGCTGGAAAATTGTCCACAGCCAGTAAAGCACTGGACTCATTTCAGGCAATTTGGTGCAAAATTAGTAACTTTTGCATGTTGTTTGGTATGCAAAGAAGTGGGAAAGATTGATATTGACCTCAGTTTTTCTAAATTTTTAATTCATTTAATTCACGACTGAAATTTAATTTCCAGTATCAACTTTGCTGCCCATTCAACAATGGCGCATCACTGAACTTAACATAAATAACTATGCACAAAGATAATAAAAGAACCACTGACTTCAATATAAAGTTACTATATGGTTAATGTTATAGAACCCACTCCAATACTCAAACATATAATCTTAACCCGAATATTCAATGCTATACAAAAGAATTATAAAGGGGTTGTTCTTTTGCATATGAAATATTAAGCTAATATTCCATTGGTCTTTAAAACAGGAGTGAAAGAAATCTCACAGCAATTTTTGAAGAACAGATGAAAGTTCTCCTTGTACCTTCACCAACCTTCCTCCCTCAATTAAGTCATTAAAAGCACATCAGCAGGTCATTTCTGAATAGAAATCTCTTCCTTTTGTACAGAATTTATGGCCTAGTAGGTGACTATTATCTGTTGATAATAGTTTTTCAGCCCAATTCCTATATCTTCCAAGAGATGAAGATCAGGATTCTTCGATCTCATATGCCCCACCACCACCATCATTGGGAATGGAGAATCTGGCACTCAGTTAAAACGCCACTGACTGCAGCAGAATCAGAGAATCTCAGCCATGGATGAGGCCGGAGTGTTCCAGTCGAAGTCTCAAACCTAGAGTTTGTAAAGGGCAACACGGTGGCACAGAGTTTAGCACTGCTGTCTCGCAGCACCGGAGGCCTGGGCTCAATTCTCCCTTGGGTGACTGCCTGTGTGGAGTTTGTGCATGTTCTAGGTACCTGTACAGATTTTCTCCGGGTGCTCTGGCTTCCTCTCACAGTCCAAAAACATGCAGTGTTAGGTGGATTAGCCATGCTAAATTGCCCTGTATTATCCAAAGTTGTGGTCAGATGGATTAACCATGGTAAATGCACAGGGTTAAGGAGATGGTGCTGCATAAGATGCCCTTTTGGAGAGTTAATGCAGACTTGCTGAGCCAAATGGCCGCTTTCAGTAGGGATTCTGTGAATAAAGTCCAGTTCTTCAGCAAGTTTGACAATGGATCTTGAACAATTTCCAACCAACATGTATTACACATGATTATATCTAATTCAGGTCAAAATGCAGTAAATGTGCTCCATTGCATTCAACTGTCTTTGGCTGAAACTAAGAATCAGCTCTGACTCAGTGGCTTGTGGGTTCAAGTCCTATTCCAGAGACCTGAGTGTGTAATCCTGATTGACACTTCAGTGCAGTGGAGAGATTGTTGAACTGTCAAAAGTGACAGCATTCAGAGAAGATGTTAAGCCAAGGCCCCAGCTGTCTTTTCAAGTGGATGCAAAAGATCCCATGGCAATATTTAAATAACAGTGGGAACATTCTCATTGCGCCTGAGCCAACATAACCAGTAGGGCTGAAACAAATCTGATCTTCAAAAGTAAGTCATTGCCTTTGAAATTCCTTCCACTTCTTATAGTAAGGGAAGCTCCTGCATTCTTCTTCTGAGACACCCAATTGTTATTGATATTGAACATAATACAGTACACCACAGGAACAGGCCCTTTGGCCCATGATGTTGTTCTGAACATGAAACCATATTAAACTAGTCCCTTCTGCTTGCCTTTGGTTCATATCCCTCTATTCCTTGCATATTCATGTGCTTATCTAAAAGCCCCTTAAACATCCCTATCATATTTGTCTCCACCACCACCCCTAGCAGTGCATTTTAGTCCCCTACCATTCTCTATGTTAGAAAACTTACCCCTCACATCTCCATTGAATTGCGTCCCACCCCCCCTCTTCTGAAGTGCACACCCCCTAGTATTAGGCATTTCAACTCTGGAAAAATGATTCCAACTGTCCTATATACACCTCTCATAATTTTATAAAAACTTGTATCAGGTCTCCCCTCAGCCTCTGTCACTCCTGAGGAAACAACCCTAGTTTGTCTATCTTCTCCTTAAAACTCATGCTCTCTAATCCAGGCAGCATTCTGGTAAACCTTCTCTGAACCCTCTCCAAAGTCTGCACATCCTTCCTGTAACATGGTGACCAGAACTAAATGCAGTACTCTAAGTGCGGCCTAACCAAAGGTTTATAAAACTGCAACATGACATCCCGACTCTTGTACTTAATACCCAGGCAATAAAATCAAGCATGTCATACGCCTTCTTTACCACCATATCTACTTGTGGGGCCACTTTCAGGGAGCTATGGACTTGAGTCCCAAGGTCCCTCTGTACATCAATGCTATTCAGGGTCCTGCCATTACCTGTATACTTACTCTTAACATTTGATCTCCCAAAGTGCAAGGCACTCACACTTGCCTTAAACTCCATCTGCCATTTCTCCACCCATATCTGCAACATCCATATCCTGTTGTATCCTTTGACAACCTACACTATTCACAACGCCACCTATCTTTGCATCACCAGCAAATTTACTAATCCATCCATCTACATTTTTATCCACATACATTCATTCATATACATCACAAACAGCAAAAGGTCCGAGTACAGAACTCTGAGGAACACTACTAGTCGTGAACCTCCACCCAGAAAAACACTTCCACCACTACTCTGACTTCTATGGCCAAGCCACTGTGGATCCCATGCATCTTATAAAGCAAGATATAAGGTACTAATGTATTTTTTTTTCACCTCAGGCGATCTAATTGATGAATTAACAGATAATTTCCAAATGTTTAAAAGATCTTTGATAAGGTGCCCATAATTGATAAATAAGGTTAGAGACTGTGGAGGCAGTTCCCAAGTGGCAAAACGGATCACTAGTTGACTTTGAGGCAAAAAAAAACAAGGATTGAGTCAAGGGTTATTGAGAATGGCCAAAGGTGGGAAGTGGTGCTCCACAAGCAACAGTGTTGGGACCAGTGCTGTTCACAATTTACACTGAAGATTTGGACTTTAAAATCAAAAATACAAGTTTTAAATTTGCAGATGACAAAATTTGAGGTTGGGGGTAATGGGAAAGTCAACACAGGGGATTGCAACTAATTACTGGAGAGTATTAAGAAACTTGCAGAAGGGGGGCAAATGGAGTTTATCATATAAACGTGAGGTTATACATTTTGGCAGGAAGAACATGGAGGGCACTTATTAGTGGAAGGTTGGGTGGAGGAACAAAGAGATCTTGGAGTACAAATATACCAATCACTAAAGATTATGCAATAGATTAACAAGGCCTTTAAATAGAAACAAGCACTGGGCTTTTCAATATTATCCCTCTAGAAATAAACTAGGGAAATTCTGCTAAACCTATATCAACTCTTGGTTCGACCACACAGTAATGACTCTAATGAGACCCATGATGTGGACCTCTTACAATACGAGCTCCCAGATTAAGGTAGTAATGGTTTGTCCGATCAGGGAGCACTGCATGTGTACATAATGTGGAGCATCAGAGCTACTGGCACTCCGAGTTTATACTCTGTACAAGGAAGTACATGTCTAAGTGTTGCTGGCTATGTCAATAAATCTAAATTTGTAAAGGGGCACCGGTCTTGGGAGGAGTTACTTCACACATGTAGAGACTGCATGCTGTTCAAGTTGCCATATTTTAAAAATAATAGAGGCACTGGAAGAAGGCAATTTGTCAATATATACAAGGGGTTTTTGAAAGAATAAGTAACAAGTTTGTTGTTACTTCTTCATCAGCATCCAGTAGAAATCAATGTAAAAACCATTTTCTCTCTCTCTTGGTATGATCAGTATTTGCAGAAAATGCATAAGTAAGGAGTACAGCTAGTGGCAAAGAGGACAGTATACAACCTCAGACGGAGGAAGGTAGGTTTGCATTAGATCGATGTCAAGTGATACCTAATGTGAAGAAATGTGAAGCAACATATTAGCATCAAAAAAAGAAAGGGGAAATGTCCATTCAATGCTAAAAGCTTTTAGTAAAATTAAAAAACTAATCATATGCCAGCTCTTGGTCTATTGTTCTGTGTACATCCAAGTACTTTTTACAATGCAATGAGATTTCTACCACATTTTCAGAGTTCCAGATTCCCACTACACACTGGGTGAAAGAAAAAAAAAATTGCTCCTTAACACCCCTTTACTTAGACTGCCAATTCATTTAAATTTGTACCTAAATATTTCTCTCCTTGTGAACACTTGTAGGTCCTTCCTGTCCATTGGACATGGGACACAGAATTTAATTATATTTACTCTCAGCCTCTTGTGTGCCAAAGAAAACAACCCTAGCCCATCCATTTATCCTCATAGCTATAATTTTCCCTTTCTGGCAACATTATCAATTTCTTCTGTACTGTCTTTTATGTGATCACATCTTTCCTGAGACATGGTGACTAAAACTGTATGCAAAAGTCTAGCTGCAGTCTAACTAGTGTTTTACACAATTCTAGCATAAATTTCCCTACTTTCAAACTCCAGGTCTCAGCCTATAAAGGAACGTATCACACATGCCTTCCTGGCCACCTTATCTGCCCGAGATGTAACTATCAGTGACTGTGAATATGTATGCCAAGGTCCCCCTGTTCCACTACACATCTCAGAATCTTACCATTGATTGTTTATTCCTTTTCCCTATTTGTATAAATCATTGACATGTACTGCAAACAGCAAGGGGCCCAGTATTGATACTTGCAGAAACCCAGTGGATGTTAAATCTATAGCAATTTAATAGTATAATTCATTACACTAGTTAATTGGAGATTAGCTGGAATTTTGATTATGCTCCAAGTTTGGTGCTTAAGGAGAAGTATGATTATATAGCGTAAAGAAGTAAATAAATGATAATAAAAGCAGTAAAAAATTGACACAGTTCTATTCTTTATCAACTGGCATTCTGGAATATAACATGGTAGATGAAGGGAGTTGCCTAAAAGGTGATGGTTATTAAATGAAGATGAATTGCAACAGCAACAACAAGCAAATAAATCCAAGAAATGTCCAATGAACAGTTAATAATTGCGGTGTGACTCAAGTATGATGACTTGGTGAACAGCCCAAAGTGGAGAGAAGGGTCCTCAAAACGACACATGACAGAGAATTCTGAAGAGCAGCATGAAGGTAATGATGAAGTGAAACAAATTATATTGATCAGAAAGAATTAGTCCTGGGGCGAATACATTGGTCGCAGACTCCTTTAATTGTGCAGTATTGAATGGTGCATACGTTTCAATAGTACACAGAATAAAATGTGATATAGATTCACTAGTTGGTGCAGATTGACAAATGATTAAGGGATATAGAAAAAAAATTGGTTTAGTTGCAGTGATGACAACATATTGAGGTTGCTAAAAAGAATTACGATTCCATGTAAAACTGTTGCAACAAGCCATTTTATAAAAAATTGATGTAATTCTGAGTGAGATAAATACGGTTATACCTATTTCATTCTCAGATTTGGTCTCCAGTTACCTAAACTGTTGAGTAAACCTTCTATGAAAAATGCACAAATTTAGCATGGACTATGATAAGGAAATTACCTTTCGGAAAGTTAGGATCTATAATTCACCATCAAGGACATTATTATATCACCTTAACAAAACTTGATGCATTAATGAAATCATGGGATGAAAATCTGAGAGAAAAAATTGTCTTAAAATTACACAACAATTTGCTCGCCCTACTTGTCAAAGATGAAAAATCCTATTCAAAAGGCAGATGTAACTGATGAAGATTATAAAAGTCTAATAGAAGTATGAAATTGATATAGAGTATGGGAGGGCAGCATGACATCATATCATAAGCCTTCTATAGGCACATGATTTTAACAAGGTGGTTGTTATGGATCTAAAGGTACACGATAAAGCCAAAAATGTTTCATTCTACATTTTATAGACCCAGTGACTAGGTTTAAACTTTCCGTAGAAATACATACTAAGGACAAAAGAATTATTATATATAAAATCATGGAGAAAATCAATAGGGACCAGAGATGGGACACCAGCACGGATTGAGATTGATAGTGCCAATATCGAGTGCTAAAACAGGCTTACAAGTATGATCATAGTGTTGTGAAGCTATGCTTCATGAAAAAAGGGCTTTGAATTCACCGGCTGGAAACCACTAATTGAATTTTTAAAAAGAATAATGTCATACTTTAACGACTTGAAATTATGGTCAAAAGATGGATGGATTTCTACATCACTGTATCGCCAATATTACAAAACCATTGAAACAAAAACAACCTGCAAAGCCCCAGTAGAAACTATTGCCTTGAAGGTGTATGAATTGGGGCCCATTTCATTAAGAAAGTATACAGAACATTGCCTAGATATTCAACTGGCTGAGGAAAAATCATCATCACTTGGACAATGGGACTTTGATTGTGAAAGGAAATTTCCAGACATAATCCAACCACGTAAACCAGCAACTGGAATCCACCAACCAAGACCGCATTTTTTACACAATTCTAGCATAATTTCCCTACTTTTAAACTCCAGGTCTCAGCCAATAAAGGAACGTATCACACATGCCTTCCTGGCCACCTTATCTGCCTGAGATGTAACTATCAGTGACTGTGAATATGTATGCCAAGGTCCTCCTGTTCCACTACACATCTCAGAATCTTACCATTGATTGTTTATTCATTTTCCCTATTTGTTTAAATCATTGATATGTACTGCAAACAGCAAGGGACCCAGTATTGATACTTGCAGAAACCCAGTGGATGTTAAATCTGTGGCAATTTAATAGTATAATTCATTACACTAGTTAATTGGGGATTAACTGGAATTTTGATTATGCTCCATTTTCTGCATTTGGGCCACTGGGCAGTTGGAAAGGTAGGGTTACATGACAAGCCAACTAACCTTTTGTGTTTAAGCTCTTGTTTCCAGAGCACTAGCAAATGTGATGCTGAAGAAGCAAGATCCCTGTGTGGCACTCTATCTCTCTTGTTATCTATTTCTACAAATGTAAACTCTGTCTGCTGTTTGACAATCACACGCTACAGAAAGACATTTTAAAAATAACTCAATCCAGCAGCTCCTGTCTCCACAGCAAGAGAATAAGTCGACCATCAACATATTCACTGTCTCAACACTGAACCCGGCAGGATCTCCAGCTCGGCCTGAAACTAACAAAAGTCCAGGATCCATATGTCTCTTTAATTTGATTGGACTTTAAACTGCTTAATCTACCCTCTCACTAACGTGTGCGCGCGTGTGGTTGTGTGTGTGTGTGTGTGTGCGTGTGTGTGTATTTTCTTCAGATGTGTGCATGTGAATATTTGAGCATTTTTACTATTTTACTTAAGAGTTGAGTACAATCAATACTATTTTCTTCTCAAAAAACTCAAGAAAATCCAGCTGATTGTGTCTTTTGCAGCTATAGCAAATAAAACAGTTAAAACGCTCACTGAATTGACATGCAAATCATTTTATTCAGAAGACTTGTTGCAGTCAAATGAGAAATGGTGGTTGGGGGAGGCAGGGGGAGGAGGGGGAGGGAGAGAAGAGAGAGGAGAGAGAGGAGAGAGAGGAGAGAGAGGAGAGAGACATTATCTCCGAAACTGATCAGAACAAATGGTCAGGAATATTGCAGCTAGGAAGCCTTGCAGCAATGAACTCTGTGAAAGGAATCATATGGCTATCAATGAAATGTTGCAGAAAATTCATGCAAATAATTCACTGTACATGGTTGGAGATTAGTCTGTTAAATCTCAAATAGTCTCATGTTCCTGGTTAGTCTTCCTGTTCTAGAAGATACTACAATTAGTTCCATTGTTGCTGCACATTTGAGTGCTGTAACTGCAGAGAAACAAGCTTTCACCAAGTCTCCCAGAGAAAATTTAGAGACTATTGCAGCATCGTACAAGAACATTTGAGACAGAATTCACTTGACAAGATTTAATATACTATAAAAGCGTCATAGGGTAATGGAAAGACCCTGGTAAGGCAATAGGTCCAAAGGCCAATTGCCCATAATGAGGACTCAATTGACATACCAAGTGACTGAAGGATGTAACAATCATGGGATGTGCAGGGAAAGCAACTGACATATTTAAATATTGGTTGATTATTCAGGATGACAGCCAACAAGCAAAGGATTGCCATGCATTGGCAGAATAGGGTTAAAGAGTGGTGAGTGGAGAGTGTAAGAACGTACAGTTAGTTAGTCTGGAAATGACTCCTTCATAGAACATAGAACATTACAGCACAGAACAGGACCTTCGGCCCACGATGTTGCGCCGACCAGTTAAAAAACAATGACCCACTAACCTAAACCAATCCCTTTTCGTCCATAAACCTATCCACGGATCTCTTAAACGCCCCCAAACTAGGCGCATTTACAACCGCAGCAGGCAGGGCATTCCAATCCCTCACCACCCGCTGGGTAAAGAACCTACCCCTGACATCCGTCCTATAACTACCCCCCCTTTATTTAAAGCCATGCCCCCTCATGCTAGCTTTCTCCATCCGAGGAAAAAGGCTATCACTGTCCACCCTATCTAAACCTCTAATCATCTTATATGTTTCAATAAGATCCCCTCTTAGCCGCCTTCTTTCCAGCGAAAACAACCCCAAATCCCTCAGTCTCTCCTCATAGGACCTCCCCTCCATACCAGGCAACATCCTGGTAAACCTCCTCTGCACCCTCTCCAAAGCCTCCACATCCTTCCTGTAATGTGGGGACCAGAACTGCACACAGTACTCCAAGTGCGGCCGCACCAGAGTCGTGTACAGTTGCAACATGACGCTGCAACTCCTAAATTCAATCCCCCTACCAATAAACGCCAAGACACCGTATGCCTTCTTAACAACCCTATCTACTTGATTCCCAACTTTCAGGGATCTATGTACACATACACCTAGATCCCTCTGTTCATCCACACTATTCAAAGTCCTCCCGTTAGCCCTATACTCAACACATCTGTTATTCCTACCAAAGTGAATTACCTCACACTTCTCTGCATTAAACTCCATCCGCCACCTCTCGGCCCAGCTCTGCAACCTGTCCAAGTCTTCCTGCAAACTATGACACCCTTCCTCACAATCTACCACACCTCCGACTTTGGTGTCATCAGCAAATTTACTAATCCACCCAACTATACCCTCATCCAGATCATTAATAAAAATTACAAACAGCAGTGGCCCCAAAACAGATCCCTGAGGCACACCACTCGTAACCGAACTCCTTGACGAATATTTACCATCAACCACCACCCTCTGTCTCCTATCTGCTAGCCAATTCCTGATCCAATTTCCTAGATTACCCTCAATCCCATACATCTGCATTTTCTGCAGAAGCCTACCATGGTGAACCTTATCAAACGCCTTACTAAAATCCATATATACCACGTCAACTGCCTTACCCCCATCCACCTCTTTGGTCACTTTTTCAAAAAACTCAATAAGGTTAGTAAGGCACGACCTACCCGCTACAAAACCATGCTGACTATCTCCAATCAATTCATTACTCTCCAAATAACTATAAATCCTATCCCTAATAATTTTTTCTAAAACCTTGCCCACAACAGAAGTGAGACTCACCAGTCTATAATTCCCAGGGAAGTCTCTGTTCCCCTTCTTAAACAATGGGACAACATTCGCTAACCTCCAATCTTCCGGTACTATACCAGAGGCCAACGACGACCTGAAGATCAGAGCCAGAGGCTCTGCAATCACTTCTCTTGCCTCCCAGAGAATCCTAGGGTAAATCCCATCCGGACCAGGGGATTTATCTATTTTCAATCCCTCAAGAATATCCAGCACATCCTCCTTATCAACTGTAATACTGCCTATTCTACTCCCCTGCAACCCAGTGTCCTCCTCAGCTATATTCTTGTCCCTCTGCGTGAACACCGAAGAGAAATATTGGTTCAATGCCTCTCCAATCTCTTCCAGTTCCACACATAACTTCCCTCTGCTGTCTATAACTGGCCCTAATCTTGCCCTAACCAACCTTCTGTTCTTGACATACCTATAGAACGCCTTAGGATTCTCCTTAATCCTATCAGCCAAAGTCTTCTCATGTCCTTTAGCCCTTCTTAACTCACTCTTCAACTCCCTCCTAGCCAATCTAAAGTTTTCTAATGCACTACCCGAGCCCTCAAGTCTCATCCGAACATAAGCCTCCTTTTTTGTTTTTAACCAACGAATCAACTTTTTAGTGCACCACGGTTCCCTAGCCCTACCAATTCCTCCTTGCCTGACAGGGACATACCTATCACAGACTCGCAGTAGCTGCTCCTTGAAAAAACTCCACATTTCGGACGTTCCCAGTCCCTGTAATCTCCTAGTCCAACCTATGCTTCCTAATTCTCTCCTAACAGCCTCATAATTACCCTTCCCCCAGCTAAAACTACTGGCCCGAGGTTCATGCCTATCCCTTTCCATCACTAAGGTGAACGTAACCAAATTGTGGTCACTATCACCAAAATGCACCCCAACTTCCAAGTCTAGCACCTGGTCTGGCTCATTTCCCAGCACCAAATCCAATATAGCCTCACCTCTAGTTGGCCTATCTACATACTGAGTCAAAAAACCCTCCTGCACGCTTTGTACAAAAACTGACCCCTCTAACGAGCTAGAGCTATAGCAATTCCAATCAATATTAGTAAAGTTAAAGTCCCCCATAACAATTACCCTATTACTTCCACTCCTATCCAGGATCGTCTCCGCAATCCTTTCCTCAACCTCTCTAGAACTTTTAGGAGGTCTATAAAAGACTCCCAACAGGAGTCTAATCTCCGCCCATACTACCTCAACAGACAAGTCCTCATCAAACTTCCTCTCTGACACTGTGATACAGTCCTTCATTACAAAGATCCTCCAATAGTGTAAGAGGAAAATTGCACAACAGCAATTCCAACAGAAAAAGTGCAAGTAGGAGCCGCAGCTTAGATTAGACACTGAAACAAAGGTTAGGGAACAGTTGTTCAACAGAACCAGTTGAATGCCTCAGGACGTGACATTTTGGTGGCTGCCGATAAGCACGTGCATTATCCAAAAAGAGGGAAAGCAAAATAAATTTAAATAGTAGAAGAGGCTTTGTAATTTATTTTGAGATACCAGATAAAAATATGCGGATTGGTGATAAAAGAAAAGGTCCTTGTAAATGAGACTTACAAGCCTAAAGCAAAGTGAATTGCCAGAGCAGTTTAAAAGGGGCCGGGTTAGTGATGGTAAAGTGAAGTTTCCAACATCTTGAGAAGCGCCTTGAAAACTATTTTAGACACAAAAAACCTTTTTGGACACATACCCATAGGAATGTAGATCAATTAATATGCATTCACCTGGCACAATACTCTTTGGGGATAAATGTTTCAGATTTTATCCAAAGAGACAGCATTTACAGGAGGAAAACTATGGAAGTCAAACAAATACATATATGGCCTGAACAATGCTTTCAGGGTGTGGTATCTGTTCTGTTGAAGAGGTTGTATTCAAATGAAAGTCGTTCTCACAATGTTTATTGGTACCATGAAGGAACTATTTCATTTTCTTGATACATGTTGCTGATTTCTTAGAGTGACATAGTGAAATTTGTGACATGTTATAAATAACATTACAATAAAATTTAAAATTAGGAGTCAGGCTTGTGGGGCTTTTAAATATTAAACAAAGTAGTGCTGGAATAACTCAAAATCAACAATTCTATTCTATCATACATGCATTTTACATGCCCATCCATTTGAGCCGAACTCTGATGACAAGTGCTTCCAACTTCTGACATTCCTGCTCTTTGACGTACCTCAGTGTTGGACATTTTGTCCTACCATTTGATGCCCATAATGTTTCAAATGCATTTTTTCTGGAACCTGTCCAACTGATTCATATATCTGAAGTAGATAAACAGTGTTTCACAGGCATGGAAGAGGGCAGGTATTACCACTGTTCTATATACAGCAAGTTTTGTTACACATTTGACACCTCATTTCCTTCATAGTTACTTCATAAATAGATAAATGCAGAGCTTGCTCTGGCAATTCACTGTCAATGCAGACATTTCTGGAGATTACATATCCAAGATATGAAAAGTTCCATGCAGCCTTCAAAGCTATGTTTCTGATTGTTATCATAACAGTGCATAAACAGATCCTGGTGATGGTTGTGGAGTATCACTGTTTTCCTTAAGCTGCCCATAGGCAGCCACTTTTGGAAAACAGTCCACCATCTGTTGAAGGCCATGCTCACAGTGGAACATGAAAGCACGGTCATTTGCAAACAGCAATTCCACTACCATCATCTCTGATACCTGAGATGAAGAGGAGGTTGCCAACTGCTGTGAATTGAATACATTGTCCTACTTTTCCATTAAAATTTTCAAAAAGGATGGCAGCAAAGAATATGACACATCTCTGCTTCATACTGTCAAAGGGCCAGTGTATTCACCACAATCAGCAACTGTGTGTGTCATTCCATCTTGAAATTATGATTTATGGCTCTATTAGGGTATCCAAATTTGGCTAAGATTTTCCACAAGGCCTCTCTATTTATTGTGCCAAAGGCCAGAATTGCATCACATTGGCAAATATCGAGTAAAGCCACAAACAAAGAG